>NC_058379.1:85225058-86425058 GCF_018350175.1 Felis catus
TCAAATGCTTTCTCTGTATCTATTGAAATAATCATATAATTCTTATCCTTTCTTTTATTAATGTGGTGTAACATGTTGATTGATTTGTCCATATTGAACCACCCTTGAAACCCAGGAATAAATCCCACTTTTTCTTGGTAAATGATTGTCTTAATGTATTGTTGGATTCAGTTTGCTACTATTTTGTTGATTTTTACATCTATTATTCATCAGGGATGTTGGCCTGCAGTTCTCTCTCTCCGTCTCTTTTGTGATGTTTATCTGACTTTGGTATCAGGGTAATGCTGGCCTCATAGAATAAAGTTGGAATTTTCTTTCTTTTTTTTATTTTTTGGAACCATTAGAGAAGGATAGATATTAATTCTTCTTTAAATGTTTGGTAGAATTTGCTGTGAAACCATCTAGTCCTGGACTTGTTTTTTTTGGGAGATTTTTGATTACTGATTAAATTTCTTTGCTGGTTGTTCTGTTCAAATTTTCTATTCCTGTTTCCATTTGGGTAGATAATTTCTAAGAATCTATCCATTTCTTCTAGGTTATCCAATTTGTTGGTGTATAACTTTTCATAATGTTACCTTATAATTGTTTATATTTCTGTGGTGTAGGTTGTTATCTCTCCTCTCTTATTTGTGATTTTATTTATTTGGGTCCTTTCTCTTTTCTTTTTGATAAGTCTGGCTAGAGGTTCATCAATTTTATTCACTTTTTCAAAGAACCAGTTCCTGGTTTCATTGATCTGTTCTATTGTTTGTTTGTTTATTAAATATCATTTATTTCTGCTCTAATATTTAAAATATCCTGCCTTCTGCTGGCTTTAGGCTTCTTCTGTCATTCTTTTCTAGCTCCTTTACATATAAGGTTAGGTTGTTTATTTGAGATTTTTCTTGCTTCTTCAGATAAGCCTGTATTGCTATATAATTCCCTCTTTTTTCCCTTTTTTTAACTGCTTTTGCTGCATCCCAAAGATTTTGGACCATTGTGTTTTTATTTTCATTTGTTTCCATGCTTTTTGAAAATTTCTTCTTTGATTTTCAGGTTGACCCATTCATTGTTTAGTAGCTGTTTAACCTCCATGTATTTATGGGCTTTCCAGATTTTTTCTTGTGGTTGACTTCTAGTTTCATAGCTTTGTGGTCAGAAAACTTGCATGGTATGATTTTGATCTTCTTAATTTTGTCGAAGCCTGTTCTGTGGCCTAATATGTGACCTATTCTGGAAAATGTCCCATGTGCACTTGAAACGAATGTGTATTTGCTGTTTTAGGATAGAACGTTCTGTGAAGTTCATTTGGACCAGTGTGTCATTCAAAGCCATTTGTTTTCTTGTTTTTCTGTTTAGATGATCTTTCCATTGATGTAAGTGGGTGTTAAGTCCCTTACTATTACTGTGTTATTAGAAGGTAGTTCCTTTATGTTTGTTTTATGTATTTGGGACTTCCATGTTAGATGCATAAATATTTACAATTGCATCTTTTTGTTGGATTATCCCCTTTATTATTATATAGTGCCCTTCTTTGTATCTTATTACAGTCAGTTTTAAAGTCTGGTTTGTCCAATATAAGTATTGGTACTCCAGCTTTCATTTAATATCCACTTGCATATTTCTCCATCCCCTCACTTTCAATCTGCAGGTGTCTTTAGCTGTAAAATAAGTGTCTTGGGGCACCTGAGTGGCTCAGTCGGTTAAGCGTCTGACTTCAGCTCAGGTCATGATCTCGTGGTTAGCGAGTCTGAGCCCCACATCAGGCTCTGTGCTGACAGCTTGGAGCCTGGAGCCTGCTTCAGATTCTTTATCTCCCTCTCTCTCTCTGCCCCTCCCCGTCATGCTCTGTCTCTCTCAAAAATAAATAAACATTAAAAAAAGAAGTCTCTTATAAGCAGCATATAATGGGTCTTTTTTTTTAATCCATTCAGACACCCTATATCTTTTGATTGGGATATTTAGTCCATTTACATTCAAGTAATTATTGACAAATATGTATATATTTCCATTTTCTCACTTGTTTTGTGGTTGTTTCCAGAGATTTTCTCTAATCCTTTCTTGTTTTTCTGTGTTTCATATTTTGCTGATTTTCTTTAGTGATATATTTGGACTTCATTCTCTGGTGGTTTTGATATATGGTTACCATTAGGTTTGTAGATAACCTTTTCTGCATAGAGCAGTCTATGTTAAGTTGATGGCTGTTTAAGTTTGAACTCATTCTTTACTTCTCTCCTCCCCATACTTAGGTATATGTTATTATATTTTATATCTTTTTTTGGAGTTCTTTGACTGATATTTTTTATAGAAATACTCATTTTTACTTCTATTGTGTTTTCTACCTTTATGCTATCACTTTTTGTCTCTCCTTTCTCTCCTTTCTTCTCAGAGTCCCCTTTAATATTTCTTGCTGGGCTAGTTTAGTGGTCACGATTCCTTTAGTTTTTGTTTATTTGGGAAACTCTGTATTTCTCCTTCTATGTCCTGAATGATAGCCTTGCTGGATGGAATATTCTTGACTGCAGATTTTTCCCATTCAGTGCTTCGAATACCTCATGCCACTGCCTTCTGGTCTGCAGAATTTCTATTGAAAAATTTCCTGCTAGCCTTATGAGTTTCGCCTTGTAAGTTACTGACTTCTTCTGTCTTGTTGCTTTTAAGATTTTTTTTTATCACTATATTTTGCAAATTTAATTACAATATGTCTTGGTGTATGTCTGCTTTTGTTGATTTTGATGGGATTTCTATGTTCTTTCTGTTTCATTCCCCAGATTGGAGAGTTTTCAGCTATTATTTCTTCAAATAAATTTTCTGCCCCATTTTCTCTCTCTTTTTCTTCTGGGACTCCTATCCTAGGAAAGTTCTTATGTCTGATGGAGTCAGTGAGTTCCCTAAGTCTTTTCTTGTTTTGCGTAATTCTTCTTTCTCTTTTGTTCAGCCTCATCAGTTTCCATTACTTTGTCTTCTAGGTAGTAATTTGTTCCTCTGCTTCTTCCAGCCTGCTGTTCATTGCATCAAAAGTGTTTCTAATCGCATTTATTATGCTCTTCATCTTTGATTGATTCTTTTTTAACTATTTTCTCTCTCTGGAAAGGGTCTCTCTGATGTCTTCCATTCTTTTCTCAAGTCCAGGGAGCGGGCAGGTGTATGTGCTGGTCTTCTAGGGGTGGGACCCACTGCACTGGTACTGAGGGAAGCATGGCTGAGAAGTGCAGTTCCACAAGATCTAGGGGCTCAGTGTAAGCAAGTTAGGCCACCAGTGTCAGTGCTATGCTGCCTCCCGCAGGTGGCTCTGTGTTGATGCTGAGGGGCCGGGGAGGGAAATGCTTTGGCCAGCTCCTTTGTCCCCAGGGAGATATTTCTATGAAGGCTGCCTCTCAGGGACACACTCTGAGAAGAGCAAATAATCTCCTTGCTGTGTCCGCAGGGGTTCTTCAGATTGCTGTTTCACACTCTATGCCCCTGGGTTGTTCGCCTGCCTTCTCCCCAAGAGCAGTGCAGTGCCCTGTAGTCTTTATCCTAGCCAAGCCCACTGACTTTTAAAACTCAGGCTTTGAGCCACGCTAGTTGCAAGGACTCACAAAATACAGCCCCTCTTGAGGCAAACGGCTGTGAAGAAACATTCTCCTCTGTGCTCCTCTCTCCCACCGTTCTCTGGGACCATGGCTCCCTCCCACTCACAGCAGCCAGGATCCTTTGCTCCCCCAAGCCATGTCTCTGCACTTCCTATCTTCTTCGATGTGGCCTCTTCTCTCCTTTTAGCTGTGGAATTTGTTCTGCAAGTCTTCAGCTCAATTTCTGGGGTGTCTAGGATTATTGGATAGTTATCTAGTTGCGTTTGCGGGACAAGGCAAGCCTAGGGTCCTACTCTGCCAGCGTCTTCCTGTCTCCTGAAAGGCCCTGTCTTAAATGACAAGTGATAGACAGGACAAAATATTTTCAAACTACGTATCTGACAAAAGGCTAGTATCTAGAATATGTAAAACGTCTCAGACGTTTTGTAAACGTGATGTAAAAATAACAACGTACGGTTTGAAAATAGGCGGAAGACATGAACATGCATTTTACCGAACAGGGTATATGGAAAGCACATGAGCAAATGAGAAGGTACTCAATTACATTAGCCATCCAAGAAATGCAAGTTAAAATCAGGAGACAGCCTAGAAAACTTCTAAATTAGTGACAATACCAAATGCTGATGAGGATGCAGAGAAGCAGGATCCCTCATACATTACAGCTACGAGGGTACAATGGCACAGCAACTCCGGACGATAGCGTAGCTGTTTCTTGTAACACTAAACACACAGTTACCGTATGAGCCACAAATTGCACCCTCTGGCATATGTCATAGCAACTTTATTTGTAATAGGCCAAAACCGGAAACAACCCAATGTCCTTCAAACAAATTGGCGAGTAGTTAAACTGTGCTGTATCCATACCATAGAATATTCCATATCAAGCCCCACATTGAGCTCTGCACTGACAGCATGGAGCCTGCTTAGGATTCTCTCTCTCTCTCTGTCTCTCTCCCTCTCTCAGCCCCTCCCCTGCTTGTGCTCTCTCCTTCTCTCAAAATAAATAAGTAAACTGAAAAACAACAGAAAATTCTAACAATTGAGCAGAAATCTGAAATGAAAAATATTAAAGTGTAATAGAGAATGTCAAGTAAATATTAATAAGACCAATGATTATCACTAATCTAATGTGAAAATATCAAATTATCATACAAAGTAACAGATTACTAAACAGAGTTAAAATATTCAGTTGCATCCATGGATTCGATCCATCAAATCAGAAGGTTGAGAATAATGGTACTGAAACAGAAAAATTAAAAGAAGCAAATAGAAAAATAAACAATTACTAAAGAAGAACTAAGAATGGCTGGTAAGCATAATATGTGATATTTAACCTCACCTACTTAATTAAATCAGGTTTACTTTTTTTCACATTAGGTTAAAACTTAAAAAAAAAAGTACCCAATATTGATGAAAGTATGGAAACTAGCTCTCTAATAAATCGCTATGAAATAAAATCTAAAGAGTGTGCATACATTATCTTATGGAGTTAGATTTCACAGTAACATATAAAAGTCTTTGTAAAATTTGCAGTTAAAAAACCCTTTTGTTATATTTAACCTCTTTCCCAAACTTGTTTGACCACAGTTCCTTTTGCTAAGTAAGATATATTAACATCCTGGGGTGCCTGGGTGGCTCAGTAGGTTAAGCCACTGATTTCAGCTCAGGTCATGATCTCACGGTTTGTGGGTTCGAGCCCCACGTCAGGGTCTGTGCTGACAGCTCAGAGCCTGGAGCCTGCTTCAGATTCTGTGTCTCCCTTGCTCTCTCCCCCTCCCCAGCTCACACTCTCTCACTCTTTCTCAAAAATAAATATTAAAAAAATTTGAAAGAAATGTTTTTAAAAAGATATATTAACGTCCTCTAAAACAATTAATACATGCTGCCTTAGTCAATGGCTTAGTTAAGGAATGTTGTTCCACAGGTCTACTGACTCCAGAACAAGTGTTCATTTAAAAGGAGTAATAAAAACAAGTCACTTGAAAGAGAGTGAAAGATTTTTATATTAAGATTCCTGACTCCTGATACAGACTGTGTGTGTGTTTCAGCGATTCCCCCTCGAATCAAAACTCAGTATTGACTTTCAAGAATTAACAAATTAAGAAACGCTGTGCTGTAAACAGAATTAATTCATATTCAGTCTTCAGCTTCTCTTAAAACCAGTGTTGCTTATTTTCCAGATATGGAAATGATTTGCCTGGTAACATTTTAGGATAGGCCTTAATATTTGCTAATTTTACAGGAAATTCATAGAAATTTTTCTTAATATTTTATTAAGTTTCTCATGGTTGTCTGCCAATTGTCATGAAAAAAAGCCTCTGTCCTTGTACTATCAACCATATTATGTTAGACTCTAAAAATATACTGACTTTTAATAAGAATTTGTATATAATATGAAAGATTAATTTTTAGGTGAAGCAAATTTAGAATTATTTACTAGTTTGATCACAGAATAAATATGCCGTTAATAAGTTTTGTCAATAGGAGGTGAGTTGGAAGAGGCCATTCCTTGCTAAAACAATGTCATTTTGGTCTCATCTGCACAAACAAGATAACGTGTAAATTTTACTGTTACAGAGAGCTGATCTCATCTAAATACAGAAAGCACTCCTTCTACACCTAGTCTATTTCCAGAAACCTTATCGATGTGTTTCATTCCTCAGACAGAGCTGACCCGGACTCAGTAGCCCAGGGTTGGACTTTTCCTCTCCTTTGGATGCTTGGTCTGTGGTCTGAATGTTTATGTCTCCTCTCCCAAATTCATAGGTTGAAATACTAATGCAGAAAGAAAGGGTGGGGGGGGGGGGGGGGGAGAGGAGGGGAGGAGAGGGGAGGGAGGAAGGAAAAGGAAAAGGAAAAGGAAAAGGAAAAGGAAAAGGAAAGAAAAAAAAATCCTAATGCTTCATGTGATGGTTTTAGGTGGAGGCCCCTTTGGGAGGAGCTGAGGTCAGGAGGGCGGAGCCTTCATGAATGGGATTAGTGCCTAATGAAAGAGGCTCCAGAGGGCTCCCTTGCCCCCTTCACTATGTGGAAGGTGCGAGCTATGAAACATGGTCCCTTGACCAGGCTCCCAGTCTCCAACATCCAGCCTCCAGAACTGTGGGAAATAAATTTCTGTTGTTTCTAAGCTACCCCGTCTGGTATTTTGTTGCACACAGCTCCGCTCCACCAGGATGCCCCACACAAGATAGAGAGGCTGCCCGTCCTCCCCTTCATGGACATCCTCCAGGTGGCTGCTGGTGATCTTTTTCCTGCCGGTAGCCCCTTGACTGTCATTTTACCAGTTTTCACTTAAGTACCACATGGGGTAAGGAGAAGGTGGCACGGAGTGGGGTTTGTGCCAGAATGTGCAGCTGTAGAGACAGCCTGTTTACACTGCCCGCTCAGTTTGAATCGATGGGTGACTGCTTGATCTGACGATTCTAAAACAGGATGCGCTTAACTCACTATTCTCTACTCCCAGCGTAACATAGAATCTTTTCTGTTTTAAGTGTGCTATTCAATTTGGAGCAGCAGTGGCTCCAGAGTTTCTGTTGTGAAGGGAACTAGGGGCCATA
This sequence comes from Felis catus, assembly GCF_018350175.1. Lineage (NCBI taxonomy): Eukaryota > Metazoa > Chordata > Mammalia > Carnivora > Felidae > Felis > Felis catus. Next base: position 85,232,170 of record NC_058379.1, read on the forward strand.
ATGTGGTTGGGAGGGATGGGTCAGGCAAGACGGAAGAGCTAAGGAATTTATCTAGACTTTTCCCCCCAGAACAGTACACTTACTGGAGGATGGCAATGGAGATCCTAAGGGAATAAAGATATCTTCAGCCTTTTGGGGGCACCAATTAGCATTCAAATGGAAACTGCCTTTCTTCTGCATTTTTTCTGCAGTAGTGACCTTCACTGCTTGCTTTTATGACTCGAAGTTCAGTTTGTTGTTGTTAAGCACCTATAATTCTGTTTTGGAATGTGGTCATTGTGTAGTTCTGCTGGCGAAGTTGAGGCTGAAAACAGCTGAATCCCCTGCTTCTTGTGTTCTCAACACCCTCTCCTGTTGTATTTTCTTTGGGTTCTTTTATAAAGATGCAGAGAAAAATACAAAAAGTTTTATCTGTCAAACCCTGAAAATACTGTCATCCTTCCACATTTGTTTACTCGGCTTGATTTTTAATCCCTGGACAGGGTAAGTAACGGTGCAGTGTTGTCAACAGGAAGGAGAAAGAAAAGTTACCCTTTTGTCTTTTAATTGAGATATAACTGACATATAACATTGTGTAAGTCTTACAGCCCATTGTATTGCTTTGATACATTTATGTATCGCAATACGCTTCCCACAGTAGCATCAGCCAGCACCTCTACTGGGTCACATCATTATCATTTCTTTTTTTGTAGTAGGAACAATTTAGATCTGACCTCTTGGCAACTTTGGAGTTTACAATACAGTTATTTGGAGTTACAAATACAATTGTTGTCTATAATCACTCTGCTGTGCATTAGATCTTCAGGACGTATTTATCTATTAGTTCTAAGTTTGTGCACTTAAACGTCTCCCCAGTTCTCCCGTCCCCCAGCCCCTGGTAAACACCATTCTACTTTCTGTGCTTACCAGTTCAGCTTTTTCAGATTCCACATATAGATGATATCAGGACTTGTCTTTCTTAATTGTTTTTTATGGGGTTTTTTTGGCTCTCAGTAGAATGGCTGGAGCTGGTTCGAGAGCTGGGGAAGAACTTCCTTGGCTTTGCTCATGCATAATGAATTCGTAATGTTAAACAGAGCTTGCCACCTATAGGTCAGCACACCGTGGCTTAATATCATTCCACTGATTTTCTGCCTTCTCTTTCAAGAGGATCTGTGCAGAGATATCATTTTATCTAAGAAATATTGCTCAGCGGGGCTTACAGTAAACTTTACTGGGGAGCCAAAGGGGTCGATTTGTCCCTTGAAATCTGCTCTTTCAAAGTTTTGCAGTGTTTTATATTTGAGAGTCACAGAATCCAGTTTGTATCTAGAGTACCTGTTCCTCCAGATAAAATCTTGCTCTAAATAACTACTCAGCACTGTGAGGCTAGAGATGAGTGGCAGGCTTTAATGAGAACATGTGTTTGCACAACCACTGGATTGTTTTTCCTAAGGAAGAAACATAAAACTAAATTATTTATGTAACATTACTGACTCCCACACTATTGATCATAACCGCTGTCATCAATTTGCTCCCCCTCCAGCCGTCCCAACAGGTTATTAGTTACAGATTGTGGTATTATTTGCTGCCAGGATTGCATTTTTAAAAATAAGTATGAACAGTGGGAGGAAATTTTTAGCATACCAGAGAGTTCCTTTCCTCTTGAAAATGACATAAGCGGCATCTCTGGGTTTTAATTAATCGGATACCAAGAGTTGGTCCTAAAATTTCAAATAGGATCAAAATGAGTGGCAAATGATAAGCCTGACATAATTGCATAGAATAAGGGAAGAAAGTTATTAGAATGAGTTTCTTTATGACTTAAGACCAATGCCAGAGTAATCAAATATTGATCATGTTATTGACAAAAGACTAAAATTAAATAATATATTTATTAATTGGACGATAAAATAACAACGGCCTATTTAATTGTACACTCAGGCTCCTGGGTATAGAGAGAAAATATGAAATATAGCAAGCAACAAAAAATATTTATTTTCCATTAGCAATTAGGAGATTTCTAGTTAAATATTAAGGGATTACCTTGAAGAGTTTTCTTTTTTCCCTTCAGAAGCCTGAGAAAATTCCATTTATCCAATTTCAATACGCAGGTTAATAATGAGCTATGCAGGATGTCAATGTACGAATCCATAGAAGGTAAAACTAGGAAAAAACACTGTTATACCACAAAAATATGCTTTGTGCTATGTACAAAAGGATTAGTAAGGGAGTCTTGTCTTCTTCTTTGAAAAATGTACTTTGGATAAGCTGTCTACTCTAAATCACACAAACAAACAGAATATTAATAATTTATAACTCTAGATTATCCTGGAGCTGGGTCCATAGTTTGTAAGTGAAGTTTCTCCCAACTTATTCTAATATCTGTGACAGGTATTTTCCTGCCCTCAAAATAATCACTAAGGGAATATTTGAGCAATCTCAACTAATGATGATTTAAAGAGACAGTCAAAACAGAACCCCGACAAACACAAGCCCAGAGACATTATTCAACCCAGTTCATCCCCCTCCCTGCCCCCCCGCCCCCCTCCCGCCCAGAGGAGCACACAGGTGTAAGTTATGGTAATTGTACTGATTTCTGTGCTTCCACAGCTGAAGAATCCACCTTAGAGTCATAAACTTATTTAAGTCTTAACCTTACTCTTAATAGAGTTTTCCCATTTATGTATTCATCTCCCCTCGTCAAGACTAAGAGGGTTTCCCAATGTCTAAATTTGTGTTTGTTTGTTTTTTTAATTTTAGTTAGCAAACAGGATTTGGTGTGCAATGGATGACTAATAGAGCCTACTTGAATTCAAATTGCCCACCTCATATGATACAAACTTTTTACATGAAATAACTGAAATTATTTATTTTTCTGTGCTTTATCATCATGTGGGACACACAGTCCACATCCACTTTTTATACCACTCTGATACACTTTGGATTCAAGTACTTAGACCCATTTGGTTCTCTTCTCAAGAAAGAAATACATTGTGAATTGCTTAACAGATTATAGTCACCCACCTGGCAAACCTTCTCCCATCATTTAGCATTCCTGGAGCACTTTGGATTTGTTAAGTGCTTTATAATAATACTTATTCTCTTGACTGTTATACTTTTGATGAGTAACAGTATTTCAGAGGTACTTTATTACCTTCTGGTTGCTTCTATACATCACTAAGGAGGAGAAATAAGATCGAGTAGGATGTCCTTGCACAATATTAGTTTGAAGGCTTTATACAGAGTATTAATATTTTAACCAAGCAGAAAACTTTGGAATAAATAGTATAATGTGAATTAAATCACCATTACTTTCCTACAATTTAGATCTATTTCTATGCATGTGAAAGCGCCAAGCTTTCTCCAGGGTACTCACATTTCTAAAGCCAACTTTCTGCTGAATCAGACTTGTCAGTAAATCACGGATTCGCTGATAATTTTTCAGGTTCAGCGACCGTTTTTTTCTTCTTCTATATCACTTTGTGGTCCCCAGGTCCCTTAAGATGGTCATAATATTTCATCTTCAGCTAAAGAAATAACCTGGGTATATAGAGTGTACATTAAGATCTTTCTGGGCTTTCAATAAGTACACTGTTTCAGAAATATATCAGTTGTGAGTCATGATGCCTTTAGCATTTTCCAGTACCCTTTGCTTATATATGCTCAGATTATATATCAATATATCTCAGGAATTCAGAAGTAGCAAACAACACATTCTTGCAAACTGAAACTGCAAATCAACCAATATGGATTGCTATTTGTACAGTACAGTCTTATTCATCATGACTTCCAGTCATAAACCCCTCAAACTGTGCACACTAATTCACTTATTAGCAACACATCGATTCATCACCTGCCTTAATTCTGTTCTTTGATCTTGGATTTCATTGCCTCTTACCAATGCTCATTTAAAATGCAACAATCATTTCATACCCAATATTCACTTCAAGAGCCTTCCCCAACTAAGAGAACTCAGACATCTCCAGGAGCGTGTAATGAAAGAATAGTGGGATGACTGGGCTTGAGTCCTGGCTTAAGTGTTTCCTGCTCCTGTGACACGAGGCACATGATCTGCTTCACTTAGGCTCAGATTCCTGATTTGCAGGAGTGGATGCTAAGTACACCTGTCTCTCGAGTGGCCAGTTATTCTAAAATGAAATAGCTCAAAAAAATCACTAAAGGTTATAGCATGTAAATTGTTGTCAAATTTTTGCAGAATTTGGAGTCTGTGCATGTCACCTACCAGTTGAGTAACACATTGTTTCTTGTTTGTCTTCCCTCTCTTTATTTTTTTATTTTTTTGTTTTTAGCTTATTTATTTGAGAGAGAGAGAGAGAGAGACAGAGGAGCAGAGGAGGGGCAGAGAGAGAGGGAGAGATTGAATTCCAAGCAGGTTCTGCACTGACAGCACAGAGCCCAATATGGGGCTCAAACCCACGAACTATGAGATCATGACCTGAGCCGAAATCAAGAGTGGGACACTTAACTGACCGAGCCACCCAGGCACCCATTTGTCTTACCTCTCAGAACGGATTACAAGCATCGTGACGCTAAATAATATGTACAGTAATCTTGTTGTGTTCTGCACAGCATGTAGTACAATGCTAGTCACATACCCGATTCAGTAAAATCTGATTACAGATAGATTCTCTCTCTTATTCATTAGGAACAAAATACATTATCTAGATCAGATGACTAGATTGACAGATGGGTTTAACTTGATGGAACTCATTCGACATTTCATTACATTTTTTCTTCAAAAGTGACTAAGGCATTTGTGCTATTTAAGGGAGATCCTTGGGGAGCCTGGGTGGCTCAGTTAGCGGAGCATCTGACTTAGGCTCAGGTCATGCTCTCACAGTTTGTAGTCTTGAGCCCCGTGTCAGGGTTTACATGGACAGCGCAGAGCCTGTTTCAAATTCTCTCTCCCTCTCTCTCTGCCCATTCCCCACTTGCACTCTGTTTAAAACATAAACTTAAAAGTTTAAGAGAGTTTCTTTCTGAAACAAAACATTGGAAGAGTAAAAAATAAAAATATTGTTTTAGGATAAAGCAGCAATAAACATCATTGAGGAGAAGACTGTATGCATTGAGGAAAGCTGAAAGAGAGCAAAAGTTAGCCAAGAAAGGAAATAGAGAAATTCGAAAATGGTCTGACCAGGACAATTCTGAATTCATACTACGCTGGGAGCAGTTGGCAAGCTGTGGAAAACTGAGTTTCGGTGACCATCACATTCGAGCTCTGATACTTTGCACAAGTAGGTTAAACTTTTAATTACAAGTTTTATCATCTATAAAATGAGGCCATTATAACACCTGGTTCATAAAAGTAGTGAAAGTCAAAGTAAAAGCTTGCTTTTTAGCAAGCTCTCTGGTTCTCTAACTTCGGAGAATTTTCTCTAAAACATTATTAGTGTTAGGAGAAACGGGCTAGAGTGATCAAATCTGAATAGGTTATTAACATAATTAAACAGATATTCAGGGTCTTGATTTTCCTTTGTGATTAAAAACTAAACCTTTATCTGTTACTTATGTAGCATATTTTCCAAAAAGCAGTTTCCTAATATCAAATAACCTATGTAACAATCTGTAGTGATTCCATGTAATAAAATACAAAAATCTCTATTAAAGCTTTATTAGGTTATACCGTTCACAAAAATTAACTCAAAATAGATCATAGACATACACATAAAATGCAAAACTATAAAACTCCTAAAAGATTACATAAGAGAAAACCTAGATGACCTTGGACATGGCAATGACTTTGTAAATACAACACAGAGGCACAGTCTGTGAAAGAAAGAGTTGATAAATTAGATTTCATTAAAGTTAAAAACTTTAAGGATACTGTCAATAGAATGAGAAGACATTCTCCTATAGACTGGGAGAAAATATATACAAAGACATATCTAATAAAAGGCTAATATCCCAAATATACAAAGAACTCTTAACACGCAACAGTAAGAAAACAAAAGAAAATCCAATTTAAAAACGAGCAAAGGGGGCATCTGGGTGCCTCAGCCAGTTAAGCGTCATGATCTCAGGTCGTGATATCACTGTCCATGGGTTCAAGGCCTGCATGAGCCCCGCATGGGGCCATGTGCTGACAGCTCAGCGCCCAGAGCCTGCTTCGGATTCTGTGTCTGCCTCTTTCTCTGCCCCTCCCCTGCTTGCGCTCTGTCTCTCTCTCAAAAATAAGTAAAACATGAAAAAAGTAATAATAATAAAAATAAAAATGAGCAAAAGATCTGAACAGACACCTCACCAAAGAAATATAAAGATACCAAATAAGCATATGAAAAGAAGCTCGACATTGTAGGTCATCAGGGAACTGCATATTCAAAAAATTAAAAGAACCCTCCTATTAGAATGTGAAAACCAAAAAAAACAAAACAAAAACAAAAAACAAAACAAAAAAAAAACCACTGACTACACTAATTGCTGGGGATGTGTAGCAACAGGAACTCTCACTTGCTGCTGGTAGAACGAAAAATGGTACAGACACTTTGGAAGACAGTTTAGGGTTTTTTTACCCCTACACATACTCTTATCATACAATCCAATAATCGCCCTCCATGTTTACTCAAAGGAATTGAAATCTTATGTATGCACAAAAAGTTTGGTCCAACATATGAAAATTTATTCATAATTGACAAAACTTAGAAGCAAACAAGATGCCCTTTGGTAAGCGAATGGATATATAAACTGTGGTCCATGCAGACAGTGGAATATTATTCAAAGCTAAAAGGAAATGAGCTATTAGGCCATGAAGAGACATGGAGGAAACTTGAATGCATATCACTAAGTGAAAAAAGCCCATTTGACAAGGCTACTTGCTATGATTCCAACTATATGACATTCTGGAAAGGACAAAACTATGGAGACAGTAAAGAGATCAGTGGATGTCAAGAGTTACAGGGGAGGGAGGAGGAATAGGCTGAGCACAGAGCATTTTTAGGACAATGAAACTACTCTGTGTGATGCTATAATGATGGACACATGTTGTTATACATTTGTCAAAACCCATAAACTATACAATTTTTTTTTTAGGACAATGAAACTACTCTGTGTGATGCTATAATGATGGACACATGTTGTTATACATTTGTCAAAACCCATAAACTATACAACACCAAGAGTGGACCCAAAGGTCAACTATGGATTTGGGGGGATTATGTTGTGTCAGCGTAGGTTTATCTTTTGTAACAAATGTCCCATTCTGGTGGGCAATGTTGATCATAGAGGAAGATGTGCATGTGTCGGGGAAGAGAGTCTATGGAAACTTTCCATACTTACCGCTCAATTTTGCTGTGAACCTAAAAACTACTCTAAAAAATAAAGCTGATTAAAAAAAAAACTTTATTAAGACATCCAGAGAGACACAGATAAGTATAAATTGTTAATGACTTTCAAGTCAGTGGCCAGACTGGTTATGCTGAAAGTTGACATTTGAGTCGTGTGAAGGAGACAAAAGCGAGTGCGGTCAGGTGACGAAAGTTCTACGTGTCTCTTCCACTTCCTGTCCATGAACGTGAGACTTATTTCTTTAACCCTCCTTCATCCGATCGTCTTCACACCCCCACTTGTTCCTGTCTGCAGGCTTTCTAAATACTGGTTTTCAAATTCCTTATTTCCATACCTATCCCAACCTGATTCCAATTTATGTAACTCCATTTCTTTTTTTTCTGGTTTTGGTTCCTAGTTGTGTCTTGTCTCTGTTTAACTCAAAGGAACCCAGAAATAAAAATCCTGGCCCCTTCCCTTCCCATAAACTAGAGTATGGCAAATATGTTATTTAGATGGTGCTCATCTATTTTCTCAAAAAGGCTAAATTTAAACCACTACTAAAAACTTCCAGGTTAAGTTTTATTTTCAAAAATAACACTTCTATAGTGTAATTAAAATATACAATGATGCATTACAATGCTAAAAATAGACTGCAAAACTGAAAAACTGTTTGGAAATTAGATATTAATGTAATTTACAGGGGTGCCTGGGTGGCTCAGTCAGTTAAGGATCTGACTCTTGGTTTCAGCTCAGGTCTTGATCTTATGGTTCCTGAGATCAAGCCCATCATTGGGCTCCATGCTGAGTGTAGATGAGCTTGGGATTCTCTCTCTCTCTCTCTCTCTCTCTCTCTCTCCCTCTCTCCCTCTCCTTCCCTCTCCCTCTCCCCCTCTCCCCTGCTCATTCTCTCTCAAAATTAATAAACATTTAAAAATATACCTAAAATTATTGTAACAGGTAATAGAAACTACACCAGCAGCGATGAGAAATACACACATTCGCAGACACAGAGAGGCATTAGGATTTTAGTTCCTGCCTTCCATTGAGGCTTGAGCAAGAGCTGATTTCTTTAAAAGCTAACTTTGAAAAGATCTGCTGGGAAAAAATAATGTAAGACATTTAATAAGCATGTTAGGCTTTGGGGTTTTTTTTCATCCTGAAAAGTGACTTGTTTGATTCATATACAAATTAAGAGAATTGCTCAGTTTGATTCAGTTGTCAAGAATTCTCAGCTTGCCAGTTTATCTTGGAGAATCATAAAGCAGAACTTTATTCATGAATACATACTTGGTGTCTTACTTGATCAATAGGACAGTGATTGCTTATGCAATCATCCTGTGAAGCAGTTTCTTTAGTAACCACCTTTATCACATGAAATTAGGAGTAAGAATATGAAAGTTTTATTTTTTTTAAACATGCCATGCTTCAAGGATTTCTTCCCCCTCTCTATTTAAATACCAGAAAATAGAGATGAGGTGAGAAGCAGTTTGGAAAACTTCATGTTTGGATTTTATTTGCTCCTAAATGTTCTTCAGGAACTTTTTGAATATAGAAGATTTAAGATGCATACAGCTGATAGTAACAGAAAACCACATCACAAGCTAGTTTAAACAATGAGAAAAATGCATTATCTCACATAGCAAGAAGTCCTGAGAACAGTTCCCAGGGCTCAGTAAGAGAATAGCTAAACGTTTAAACCGAGGGTTCTCTTCATCCATCCAAGTGTGGAAGTGAGGCCTGCTTTGTTCTGAGCTGTGTCTCATGGTTACAAGATGCCTACCAGAGTTCCTGTCTTCTCATGCTAACTTCAAAACAGTTAGCAGAAACACACAGAATATCTTCCTGTGTGTCTTTTGTTCTGAGGGTGAGCATTCTGAGGGGAGAATTGATAGAAAATATGTCCCATGCCCATTTCTAAAGCAGTCACTGGCAAGGGAAGTTGGATTGCCATAACTGATTTAGGAATACGAGTGAAGAGTGTGGATATAGAAATAAACCAACATTGGGGCACCTGGTGGCTCAGTCTGTTAAGCACCCAGCACCCAAGTCTTGATTTCGGCTCGGGTCATGATTTCACGGTTTGTAAGCTCAAGCCCCACATAGGGCTTCATGCTCACAGCCTGGCGCCTACTTGGGATTCTCTGTCCTCTTCTCTCTCTGCCCCTCCCCTGCTTGCTCTGTCGCTCTCCCTCCCAAAATAAATAAACATTTTTAAAAAATAAATCAACGTCTTTTTCTAGGAATAAATCCTGCAGGCACCATCACTAACTGTTGTGGAACTGAGAAGCAAACATTTTCCCCAGCTTTATTGAAATATAATTGACAAATAAACATTGTGTATATTTAGGGCGTACAAAGCGATATTCTGATATATTGTGTACATTGTGAAATAGATACCACAACCAACTAATTAACATACACCTCACCTTACATACTTACCTTTCTGTATATGTGTGAGTGGTGATAACACTAAAGATCTACTCTGTTAGCAAATTGTGAGAATACAGCACAGTATTGTTAATTATAGTCACCATGGAATACATTAGATCCCCAGAATTTAGTCATCCTGCATAACCAAAACCTGATACCCTTTGACCAACATCTCTCCGTTTCCTCTCTCCTCCAGCCCCTGACAACCACTATTCTATTTTTTAGATTCCATATAAATGGGATCACACAGTATTTGCCCCAGGTTCATTCCCAGGCATCTTCGAAAACCAAAATCCTTTGGTAGTCCCATAGTATAATAGCATTCTGCATTTTAAGAGGCAAATTATAATTGACAATTAAGACGTATCGCTTACCTGTTCTTTATCACATGTATACTCTCTTTATGTTTGGCTTCCCATACAAATTTCAAAATCCTTTATTTTGAAGATGATCTATTTACACCTTTATGTATATTCAGTATACACAAAATAGATATGCCAGAGGTTTTTTTTTTTTTTGTAGTTCATTATATTGTAATTTAATAACTCATAAAATATTCTCTTTAGAGTTTGGCATATGAACCCTGCCTGCAGTCATGGACTTCAAAATAATAAATAGTGTCTGTCTTAGTTTAGTGCAAGCTCTGTGATAATTAGTCCCCAAGACCAGCTCATTTCTTGCCCACCAGTAATTGTCAGGGAATGTCCATAGTGTGGCCCATGTTCATGCAGTCATTTCTGGACCCAGGATAAGAAAAGTTCTGCCATGTTTAATTTTTAAGTTTTCCCGAGGGATTATCTCTCTTCCAGCCTGCTGGAATGGGCACAGAGCATGGGAGGATCGGATAGACCAGGATTGGAAATGTTGCAAAGTCATTTTCACTCACTGGCTACAGCTCAATCATAGGGTCACAGGTAACTAGTGGGCAAGGCTGGGAACAGAGCCTGGTTATACAGAGAGATGAGCTATTTGACACCCATGTGTCATGTTTGCATCCATGACCCTGTTTTATTCTCCTAATAACCCCACGATATAAGTACGACTGATACCCCCATACTGCATATGAGAAAACAGACACATTCAAACAGGTTAATCAAATTGTTTTACAGTAAGTGGTAGAGCCTAGAGTCCAAGTTTCCAAGTTTTATCCTTTTTTATGTTGTAACAGTTGGCTGTCTGAGGCCAAACAAACTTTGGTCATTTGCACTCTCAAGGTTCTCGTGAACATTCAGAGCACTTCGCTTAAGCCAACGTCCAGCTGCCAGTGCCTCCTCCTACAGAAGTGCGTGTCAGTGACCCCCTGTGCTTGATGCCTTAGTGGGCACCCATATTGCCTTCTTCTGCCTTTCTGTATCCCTCCCACCCCTACCTATCGGTGTTCCCAAAACTTCCCACAAAAACTACGTTTCTTCAAACCTCTGTTTTAGGGTCTGCTTCCGGGAGCACAACAACTAGGACAGTCAATCGCAAAAACAGAAGTCTGAGGGGAAAAAAAAAGTTGCCGTACAATTCATAGAATATCGTAGCATTACCCAGACAGACATATACGACTATAGATAGTTGTGTAGGGATATATACACGTGTGATAAATCATTTCTAAAAGGAAAGAATGATAAACACAATTCAGGAGAGTGGTGTCCTGTGGGAAAGTATCCCTGTGAGGGCACGTGGGCTTCTTCGTCATCTCCAACAGCCTGGCTCTTTTGTAAACAAAATATACTGAGTTTATCCTTTATGATAGTTCATAGCTTGCAAGTGGATTAGTGCACATTTATTCATGTGAATGGAAAAATACATGATTTTAAAACAAATATATTAAGAAAAGGACATTAAAAATATCCCAAAAGAAATAAATAAAGTAGGTACCATCTAAAGTCCTTAAATTCCAGTGGAGGGTTTAGGGACTTCTGAGCTATATCTTCAGTCTATGTTTTTAAATGGACATTGTGCAAGGAGACAGTCACCACAATGGGCTTAACCAGAACTGCTCACCTGACAGGGTTTAGAAAAAAATGCAAAAAGGCAGAGCTCCCAGTTACGTTTGAACTTCAGGTAAGCAACAAATAATATTTTAGCATAATTATGTTCCTAGTATCAGTATGTGCCTCTCCCTTTAGTCTGGTGATGTCCATTTTATTTCTCTTTTAGCCCAGTGGGATATACATTTTTCTGTTATTTAATGAATATATTCAAATATTACATGGGATATACTTACACTAAAACACGTGTTGATTATCTGAAATTCAAATCTAGCTGGGAATTCTGTCCTGTTTTGATTTTTCCCCAATCTGATAACCCCACTCATGAGCCTGCAGTTCATCTGATTCTGAACACACTTGTTATGAGTGAGAAATCGGTTAGACATTTACTTCCTGTTATGTCTCCTATGTCTGAACAAATGAGAGTCAATTAGGATATATGTATAAATTAATAAAAATTATACTTTACATTAGATTTTAGAGTAACTTGATCCTTGGTGCTGTGTCCTTCGGTCATATGTTTTTCATTTTACAAAGCTTTTTTTTTTTTTAGTCTCTTCAACTATGATAACTGTACTAAGCCTGAGAAAATGAACTTTAAATTCAGTTTCTTCACACATATAAGCGCATAGCAGTTACCATCTACTTCCTGGAGAATGTGGAACATGTGATCAACAGAACATTCCCCGAGAGGAAACGATCAAAATATGAAGGAGATTCGACTTGAAAAGTATATACAATAAGCAGATTCGACCTGAAAAGTATATACAATATTACTTACCACATTGCAATTCCGTGTCATTTAGGAAAAGTACAGTATTAAGTATTTAGTTTCCAGTTCCTCCTTGACAAGGGTAGTGAAAATAAACATTAGAAGTTGACACACACAAAAATGTTAATTCTAGTGTGCTAATCCCATTCCTATAACAACTAGATGTTTTCCAATTTTTAATGGGAAATCAGTTTAATAATTATGTTAGACAATTATAGACTTCTTCATGTGGTAGATATGTAATACATGTAAGAATTGACTTGCTATACCGACTAGGATTATTGTACTCCAAAATGCACAAAGAGGGTATTAATTACCTAGATATATCATGAAAAATTAATAACATACACAGAGATTGGGGGGTTGATTTAAACAGAATCCCCAGAGGATGGAAGTTGTGCCATTATATAAACAAACGAGCATGATCATCAGCAAAGAAACATGAAAACATGTTCCCGTCGTGTCATCAGGAAAATGCGAATTAAAACATACCACTACACGCTGATAAAAATGGCCAAAATCTAGAATACTGACAACACCTCATCATGGTGAGGGTGAGAAGCCATAGGAACTCTCATTTATTGCCACTGGAATTGAAAAATAGTGCAGCCACCTTGGAAGGCAGTTTGGTACAAAATCAGATTTACTCTTTCCATACTATCCAGCAATCAATCACATTTCGTGCCGTTTACCCAGAAGAGGTGAAAACTTGTGCACACACAAAATCCTGCACATGAAGCTTTACAACAGCTTTGTTCATAGTTGCCAAAACTTGGAAGCTACCAAAGTATCCCTCAGTGGGTGAAAGGATAAATAAACTGTGGCACATTCGGACAATGGAATACTAGTCCATGCCAGAAATGAGCTATGAGACCATGAAAAAAACCCTTACGTGCATATTATGAGTGAAAGAAACCAATATGAAGAGGCTACCTATTGTATGATTCCAACTGGATGGCATTTGGGAGAGTCAAAATTATGGAGACAGTAAATGATCAGCCATTGGGTTAGGGGTTGGATTGGGGGCATGTATAGATGGGGCGCAGAAAATTTTTAGGGCAGTGCAACGTCTCTATATGATTCTATAGACAGATACATGTCATACGTTGGTTCAAACCCATATTCTGTGCATCACAAAATAGAAGACACAGAATAGACATTTTCAGCTCAGTACTGAAGGCGTTTGCTCCTTCCAGGATGCCACTAAAGGTGCTATTTTAAAAATGTAAAAACAAAGCAAAGCAAAGCCAAACAAAAAAAACCAACTTAATGTAACATAGTAATACCCAGTGATCTCACAATAAAGGCACAAGAAGTAGAATGCTTGTGAGCAATAGATTAATAAACAGACAGGTAGGTCTCATTTTTGACTGTAAAAATATCAATGACAATAGATGGTTTGTGGCACCTAAAATGCCTTATTATCAGCAACTAGTAAATAATCTCCATAATAATATTTCTGTGTAAGGTTGTTGGCTTCACATCTGATGATACAATAACATGACAGAGGATAAAGATATGTTCAGAGTGAAAATATTTTGAGTGTTCTTTAGAGGTCGAAAGATTAGAATTATTAAAGTTGAACTTTACTAAGTCGACAAGTCAAAACATGTTAAATTTCCTTATCCACATTACTAAAATTTCTGGAACTTCTCTCATTTCAAAAACCTTTTCACTTTGTGAAGACCAAATGAAATTAGAAATGATACCGTGGTTTGAAAATCTTAATGAATTATATTTCAATAAAGCTGTCCAGTGAAAGGTTTCAGAACATGGGGATATTAAGAGTGGATTTATAATGTAAGACCTGGGCTAAGAAGGCCCAGAAGACACATGTTTCACCACAGCTGTGAGAAATAAATTCATGAGGGGAGCTCTAGCACTTTTGAAGAACTGTGTGGTCTTTTTCCACGTCACCAGTTGCAAGAGCCCTGCACGTGGAAATGGGCTTTCAAACAAATGGGGATAATGGGACCCCAGGGTAGTAGGAGCCAAGTGAAGGACTTAATTACCAAAGGCAGAGTGAGTGTGGTTACTCTAATGGCACAGAGTTTAAATCCAATTGGTCAAACTAGAACTGAAACCAATGGGAGGTCTAGTAAAGTCTTACCTGCTCTGTATAAACAGAAAATCTGCAGGTCTGATGAACTGAAGTCTGAATTGAATGACTAAAAAAGAGGGCCATGCCCCTTAACCTAGTCCCAAGTCCCACGTTTACTGTAAATCATCTTCTCTACCCTTCCCTAAAGGGTACTGTCAGCCATTTACCAGGTGACAGTTTTGCAGAAGAAAAAATAATCAGATATTGATGATTTATGGACATTATGACAGTACTTCCTGTGATCCACCAGTCAGAGAAGGAAATTACGGAGGTCAGATAATTAGTAGACTTTTGGCTTGAGTTTATCTCATAGTGAGCTCACCCTGATTATTTTCCTGGTTCTAGAATGGGTACTTAGAATACATGTATAGCAACTCGCAGAACTTCCATATAGTACCTGATTACAGAGTGAGGGCTAAAAGAGAGACAGCCAGATGGAAGCCACTGGAACGGACTCTACCTTTGAAAATCACAAACCAAAGGCAACACCACATCCCTGAAGAAACTGCAGGAATTAGTGCCATCATCAAGGACTCAAAAAAGATACAAGGGTGGTGATTTTGTCCAACTCCCCCATTTTGCCTGTGTGGAAAATAGATGAGTATTAAAGACAGAAAGGTGATAATTGACAATTTAATCAGGCCTTGATCTAACTGCAGCTGTTGTTCTAGATGTGATCTATTTGCTGCAGCAAATTTAACACGTCACCCCCCCCCCCACACACACACACACACTCCTTGTGTCTGATGTATAGCTGTGGGTCTGGTGAGTACTTTTTCCCTCTCTACCAGGCAAACTGTGGCTTGCTGACCGAATTCAGCCCGGAACCTGTTTTTGAAGAGGGCTTGAGTTAAGATTTTTACATTTTAAAAGAGTTTAAAGAAAATAAAAGAATATGTAACAGAGTCCATATGTGGTCTTCAAAGTCTAAATTATTTATTATCTGGCCATTTACAGAAAAACGTTTGCTGACCCCTTGTGGGGCTTTAAAGAACATGTTTCTATTTCTGCCTTGTGAGGGCTTTCTTAGCAGTTTTTGCTGAAACCTGGAACCTGGGCTGAAAGCAGGTAATTTATGACTGAATAGAACTTCGGAGAGTTTGCCTTCTGGAAGTATTGTTTTCATTTCAAGGGGGGCTGAGGCCTGAGATTTGGAGACATCCCTGGGCTGCTAGATACAATGGTGTTGTTATCTTTCCCCTGGGGAAATGTATTTACATTCAAAGGGTTATAGTAAGAACTCAGAACACTCAGGAAGGAGCAAATTTTTCTCCCTTCTTTCAGGAGGGAAGGTGAACATCACCTAGAGGTGTATATAAGCACCTCAATTTTGCAAGATTTCTCACCTGCACCACTGTTATGGACTGAATGTTTGTGTTCCCCTGCAAATTCATATGTTCAAATCCTTCCCCCAGTGTGATGGTGTTAGCATGTGGGACCTTTGGGGTGATTAGGTTAGGAAGGTGGAGCCATCATTGATAGGATTAGTGCCTTTCTAATGGACACCCCCACAGAGCTCTTTTGCCCCTTATAAACAAGAGGACCCAGCAGGAAAGTTCCCTGTCTTTGGCTATGAACCAGGAAGTGGTGGGGGCTGTAAAGGCTCCGCCTTCCCAAGACAGATACTTGTGTTTAGCACTGTGGGGGCTTCAGAAGGATACTCATACCACCAAGGTCAGAGTCCACAAGAACTGCCACAGGCTTCTGTCAGCTTCTTCTTGCTCTCTACCACCTTACTTCAGTCTCACTGCCCAGCCAGCTCTGTGGACCACACACTCAAGCACCACATCCAAAGACCACAGCCTTACAGAGAACTTTCAACCCACTCCTATAACTGTGCACGTTCAAATTCTTGCAGTGAATCTCTTTGTGAGTGTGTGTGTGTGTGTGTGTGTGTGTTACAAATCACCTAGTGGTTCTACTTCAGAGATACTCTATACTTATTGATTTAGCTGTCTCTGCACAGTTGACATTTTACAGTTTTCCAGTTTTGTGGAAATATGTAATGGAAATGTTGCCTTGTGATATTCTCATAGGAAAGGTATGATGTGTGAATTTAAGTGTATGCGTGTACAGTCATTCCCAAGGAACCGACAGTGAAGACAGGAGCCTTTATTGAATGGTTTTGGAGGAGCACTGTGATTTGGCTATTTATAACCATTATGGTTTTTTGAAAATTCTGTCTTATCTATCCATTGATCGATTCAACAATGAACAATGGTTCATTCAAATTCTTACTGAACATTCAGCCCAGGCCACACAATGTCAACTCTTAAAAATATTATTAGCTTTGGAGTAAATAAATACATTGGTTTAATTCATTAATAGTGCAATGCTGTACATTAAATACCAACTATGTTTATATAATGTCCTGTGTAGCAAGATGGTGGGAGGAAGTATAGAAAATGAATTTAAAATTTTGTATGTCTTGCCTATTGTTCGATGTGAGCACCGTTAAATTTTTCTAGACTTAGTTTGCTATACCCTAAGATTATGAAAATACTTACTAACCAGCATTTCTCGCTTCTGTAATCTTGCTTGCTTAACACATTCCTCCCCTTCCCCCTTTCCCCTTCCCCCTTCCCCCTTCCCCCTTCCCCTTTTTTCTCCGGCCACAAGTAAGGGACAAAGCCTTCCCGCCAAAGGACAGACAAAGGACGCCCAATCAGAGAACAACAAATGTCCTTACTTTAAAATCAACTAATCAGGCCCCCCATAATCTGAAACCTCCCCTATGCTATTTGTCTCTGTCTATAAAAACGCTGTACCAACCCTGATCGGGGCCTCTTAGCGTCACTGGCAACGAGTGCGCGGAGGTCCAGGTTCGAGCCTGCAATAAAGGACCCTTGCCGCTTGGCTTTGACTTACGACTCTGGTGGTCTCTTGTGGGGGGTTTCGCGACCTCGGGCATTACATTTGGAGGTCCCACCGAGACCTCCCCCGGGCCCACCAGACTTCTGGTCAACGGGTCATCTCTGATTCCGATCAGTAAGTAAGCCAGCTCTATCTTTTTCTCTCTGATCTGTGTTTCTTCTCAGGAAAACCGGTTCTATCTGGAAGCTGGTGTGACCCTGGCGGACGCTATAGGACACCCAGCGGGGGTCAGTTGGAGACGTCCACTGACACTGGGGGCCTTTCTGGCCCATCGGGGGGCCTTTTTGGCCCATCAGGACTCTTTTCTGTGGGCCACTCACGCCCAACGCGCCTGAGTTAACCACTTTCACTTTCTCTACGGACTTCCAGTTTCTCTGTATAGACTAGTCCAGAGTGCTAAGAAACATCTCTAGGCGCCTGAAGGAAAAAACCCTCTAATCAGTAGGCATGCCCATTGTTACCCGTGCTCTGATGTGATGTGTGTCTGTGTGTCTGTCTGTTGAATTGACTGGAATGATTGTTGGGAGTCAGGGGCACGCGCCTGACTTACCCTATGTGTAGTCCCACGGCGTAAGCTACGGGATTCGAGTGGGCTCTAACCCGATTTCCGCGGTGATCCTCATATGGCTTAAGGCGGTCAAAATTTTTTTGATCCAAGCAGGGGGTTTATACCTGCCCGCCTATGCTAAGAGGCACCTAAGCTCCCACGAGGGACGCGGACGGACGAGTACGCAAGTGCTTCTGTGTCAGTCTAAATGTATTGTCACCCCTGGGCCCTTGTAATAATCACCATCCTAACCGTAACCCTTTCTATTGGGTTGGCCGAAACAGCACCAGAAAGTTGGAACCACTGCCAGAGATTCTTGTTGGTTCTTGTTTTTCTTTCGTGGATCGGATGCTTTATTGGAATTAAGTGTTTTCTCGCCTAATCAGAATTAATTATTCCATCCTTTGTTCCTCTCTTCTCCTCTTCCTCAGAATCATAACATGGGCCAAACGCAGAGCACCCCTCTCTCCCTCCTCCTCGCCAACTTCAGGGATGTAAGAGCTAGAGGACACAACTTAAGTGTAGACATTCGCAAAAGAAAGTTGATCACCTACTGCCGCTCTGAATGGCCCACCTTTGGGGTCAATTGGCCTACAGAGGGAACCTTCTGCCTCCCTGTGGTCCTTAAAGTAAAATCAAGAATTTTCCTACCAGGGAAAGAAGGTCACTCGGATCAGATTCCCTATATTCTGGTGTGGCAAGATTTAGTGGAAAACCCACCTCCCTGGATGGCCTCTTTCTTAACAACAGGGCCGTGCAAAATCCTAGCGGCTAAACCTACCAACCCTCCCAGGCCACCAACTCCAAATGCACCCCCTGTTCTCCCCGACAGCCAAGATTTACTTTCCCTTGACCCTCCCCCTTACCATATTCCTCCCCTTATTCCACAAGCTGCCCCCATCCCTGCTCCTGACCCCATTCCCCCTGCGCCGGCAGAACCTCCCATAGCCCAGCTGATGGAAGAACTAGAGAATAGGGAGGCTCAACCCGCGCCCATGCCTAGTGGGGTGAAGTCCAAGGGCCGGCTGGACGTACCCGTAGGCGGGCCCCACGTGAGCCAGGATTCCGCCTCCCTGACTCCACCATAGCTTTACCCTTACGGGAAATAGGGCCTCCCGATGATACGGGGAACCCCCGACTTCAATACTGGCCCTTTTCTACCAGTGACCTATATAACTGGAAAACCCAGAATGCCCGATTTTCTGATAACCCTAAAGATTTAATAGCTCTCCTGGACAGCGTTATGTTCACCCACCAACCCACCTGGGATGATTGTCAGCAATTCCTCCGAATCCTGTTCACCACCGAGGAGCGAGAAAGAATTCAATTGGAAGCAAGAAAGCTGGTTCCTGGAGATGACGGCCAGCCTACTGCTAACCTTGATCTCATTAATGCAGCTTTTCCCTTGACCCGACCCCCACAGGATGGCTGGGACTACAACACGGCAGAAGGTAGGGGATGACTGCGCATTTATAGCCAGACTCTAATGGCGGGTCTCCGGGCTGCTGCACGCAAGCCCACTAATTTGGCGAAAGTATAGTCAGTAGTACAAGGTAAAACAGAGAGCCCTGCTGCTTATTTAGAAAGACTAATGGAAGCCTTCAGACAGTATACCCCCATGGACCCAGAGACCCCCGAAAATCAAGCTGCCGTTGTAATGGCCTTTGTAAACCAGGCAGCCACTGATATTAAAAAGAAACTCCAGAAACTAGAAGACCTGGAGGGAAAACAAATTCAGGACTTACTCCGCATTGCCCAGCGTGTCTATAATAATAGAGAGACTCCAGAGGACAAGCAAATTAAAGCTACCGAAAAAATGACCAAAGTCCTGGCTGCTGTTGTCCAAAAGCCCCTAGATAAAGACCAATGTGCCTATTGCAAAGAAAAAGGCCATTGGGCCCGAGAATGCCCTAAAAAGAAAAGGCCACGTCATAATCAAAAACCGTGGCAGCCAAAAACCACACCCGCCCTCTTCACTCAAGATGCAGAATAGGGTGGACGGGGTTCGGATCCTCTCCCCGAACCTAGGGTAACGCTACAAGTGGAGGGGAACCCAGTTCAATTCCTAGTCGACACAGGGGCACAACATTCGGTCTTGATCAGACCCCATGGGAAAATTTCTGAAAAATCTTCCTGGGTCTCAGGGCTACCGGAATAAAAAAATATTCCTGGACCACCCAGAGGACTATGGACCTAGGAAGCGGAAAGGTCACCCATTCCTTCCTAGTCATTCCCGACAGTCCCTGCCCCTTATTGGGAAGAGACTTACTCACTAAAATGGGGGCTCAGATTCATTTCATGCCAGGGGGCCCCCAAGTGACTGACCTCCACAACCAACCCATTTCTGTACTTACTCTAAGATTAGAAGATGAATATCACTTCATCAGGAGCCACCCTCACAAAATCACAACATAGAGCCCTGGCTCCAGCAGTTCCCAGAGGCATGGGCCGAAACCGGGGGTATGGGGTTGGCTAAGCATCGCCCAGCTCTATTCATAGAAGTGAAGCCAGGGGCAGATCCGGTCTGAGTCCAGCAATACCCGATGTCAATAGAGGCTAGAAATGGCATCACACCACATATCCGTCGCCTCCTAGACTTGGGCATCTTGCGTCCCTGTCATTCAGCCTGGAACACCCCCCTACTGCCTGTACGAAAACCTAACAGTGCGGACTACCGTCCGGTACAAGATCTGAGAGAAGTTAACCGCCGAGTCATGGACATACACCCGACAGTTCCCAACCCCTATACCCTCCTAAGTGCCCTCAACCCAGAAAGACAATGGTATACTGTCCTCGATTTAAAAGACGCTTTTTTCAGCCTGCCTCTGGCCCCCAAAAGCCAAGAACTCTTTGCCTTCGAGTGGTCTGATCCAGAGAGGGGCATAAATGGACAACTCACCTGGACCCGGCTTTCCCAAGGATTCAAAAACTCACCCACCTTGTTCGATGAGGCACTTCACGAAGATCTGGGTGAGTATTGGAATCGAAACCCTGAAGTGACTCTCTTGCAGTACGTCGACGATCTTTTAATAGCCACTGAGACCGCCGAAGCCTGCTTGCAAGGCACCAGGAACCTTCTCCGGACACTTGGTGCCCTAGGGTACCGGGCTTCAGCAAAGAAAGCCCAAATTTGTAGATCCGAGGTAACCTACTTGGGGTACCTGTTAAGAGGAGGACAACGGTGGCTCACTGATGCACGGAAGGAAACCGTCCTCCGCATCCCCCGACCCACAATGCGAAGGCAGGTAAGAGAATTTCTGGGATTGGCCGGGTTCTGCCGCTTGTGGATACCTTGGTTTGCCGAGATGGCTAAGCCTCTTTACCTGGTCACCCAAGAACAGGCGCCCTTTGAGTGGACAGAGGAAACTGAGCAGGCTTTCCAGCAAATTAAACTCGCCCTGTTGACGGCGCCAGCCTTAGGGCTCCCCGATGTCTCCAAACCCATTCGTCTCTTCATAGATGAAAGCCAGGGGATAGCCAAAGCAGTACTGACGCAACCTCTTGGTCCATGGCCCAGGCCCGTCGCCTACCTTTCAAAAAGACTAGACCCAGTGGCGGCTGGCTGGCCTCCTTGCATCCCGATGATCGCTGCTACAGCTCTAATGGTAAAAGATGCCGATAAATTAACCATGGGACAAGAGTTACATGTTACAAACCCCCATGCCATCGAGGGAGTCCTCAAACAACCTCCTGACCGATGGATAAGTAACGCCCGACTGGTTCACTACCAGGGGCTATTATTAAGTCCCCTCAGAATCATTTATGCTCCCCCCCCGAACACTAAACCCTGCCTCCATGTTACCAGACCCGGACTTAGATATCCCTCTCCATGACTGTGCTGAAATATTGGCGCAGGTTCATGGCATTCGGGAAGATTTACAGGATCACCCTCTACCAGACGCTGAGGTCACCTGGTTCACTGACGGCAGCAGCTTCGTACATCAGGGTCGAAGGTACGCAGGGGCAGCAGTCACAACTGAAACTGAGACTGTTTGGGCAGAGCCTTTGCCAGCTGGCACCTCTGCCCAACGGGCTGAACTGGTGGCCTTAACCAAGGCACTGACTTTGGGAAAAGACAAGAGACTAAACGTGTATACCGATAGCAGATATGCTTTTGCTACGGCCCACATACATGGAGCTATATACAGAGAGAGGGGACTGTTAACTGCAGAGGGGAAAACTATCAAAAACAAAGAAGAAATATTGGCTCTTTTAAAGGCACTCTGGCTGCCTAAATGACTAGCCATCATACATTGCCCAGGCCACCAAAAACTGATCACACCGGTGGCCAGAGGAAATAATTTGGCTGACCAGGTGGCCGAGAGGTGGCCTTACAGGTGGACTATACTTTAATGACCACCCTACCAGGCCCCGGTTCAGCTAGTTTACCAGGAAGTCCCACCTACACTAAAGAAGACCTAAACTGGATCCAAAAATTGCCTTTGACTCAGTGCCTTAACGGATGGTGGAGAGCAGCAGACTGTAGCATAATCCTCCCAGAAGAAATGGGAAATAAAGTCTTATCCAAGATGCACCGAGCCACTCATATGGGCACTAGAAAAATGTAAGACTTAATGAGACATGCTAGGATCACCATTAAAGACTCCAGGACAAAAATTGAACAGATAGTTGCTAGCTGTAAAGCTTGCCAACTAACTAACGCTACCAACCACAGGAAAAACCCTGGCTCCAGGACCCGCGGAACCAGGCCGGGAGCCTATTGGGAAGTAGACTTCACCGAGGTAAATCCTGGAAAATATGGATATAAATATTTGTTAGTGTTTATAGATACCTTTTCAGGATGGACAGAGGCCTTCCCCACCAAGCATGAGACTGTGCAGGTAGTAGCAAAGAAAATGTTGGAAGACATCATGCCCAGGTACGGATTCCCTACCCTAATAGGATCAGACAACGGACCAGCATTCATTTCAAAGGTAATACAAGGGATAGCGCAGTTTATTGGGGCCGATTGGAAACTACATTGTGCATATAGACCCCAAAGCTCAGTACAGGTAGAAAGAATGAATAGAACTCTAAAAGAGACCTTAACTAAATTGACCATGGAGACTGGCGCTAATTGGGTAGTCTTACTCCCCTACGCTCAGGGTGCGAAACTCCCCCTACAAACTGGGATTAACCCCCTTTGAAATCATGTATGGAGTACCCCCTCCTATAATTCCCAACCTACAGTCTAATGTGTTAACTGAATTTGATGATCATAAACTTCTTATTTCCCTGAGGGAACTCCAGCGCACCCACCAGGAAGTTTGGCCCAGACTGAGAGCCATTTATGAGACCTGAGCCACATCACTACCGACCCGGAGACTGGGTATACGTGCGGAGACATAAGCAAGAGACCCTCCAACCACGGTGGAAGGGACCCTACATTGTGATCCTCACTACACCCACTGCTCTCAAGGTCAATGGGATCACCACCTGGATCCATTACACCCACGCCCGACCAGCTGATCCATTTGCGGTTCGAGAAGACTTCGTGCCGGAAGCCAACACCGCCTGGACGGTTGACCAGAGTAAGACCCATCCTTTAAAATTGACTCTGCATCGAAAACCTGACCCCAAAAACCGGCTAAGACCAAAGGCCCAGGTGTCCCATACCAAGACAGTTGCAGCAACTCAGGACCCACAATGATCGAAGGAACACTCACTAGCGTGCTCCTGCTCACCTCCTACGGACTGATAAGTATTGCGGGCAACCCCCACACACCCTATACTTTAACTTGGGAGGTTTCTAATTGGGAAACCCACGAAGTCTATAACACCACCACAAAGTCAGACACCCCACTAAATAGCTGGTGGCCAGACTTATACTTTAATTTAGAAAAAGTAGCAGTCTCTACTGGATTAACCCCCCTCGACAAGCAGCGCGGGTCTGCTGCAGTGTACCAACAAAATAAGTTCCCAGACGAGGGGTTCTACGCCTGCCCCGGGTTCAGAACCAGAGCGATGAGAAAAACCTGTGGAGGGCTCGAATCCCTCTACTGCAAGGCTTGGAGTTGTGTCACTACTAATGATGGGAGCTGGAAATGGCACGTAAAGCCCCAATATATTAAAATGTCATTTATTAAGCCATGCAACAAAGCCCAATGCGGGCACACGGTAGTGAACCCAACGCCCATCCGCGATCCCTATTGCAACCTTGTCCAAATCAAATTTCTAGAAGATGGAAAAAAAGAAACTAGATGGACCACTGGGCTTAGTTGGGGAATCTATTTATATCGGGGACCACCCTACTATGCAACTGTTATTCAGATAAAACTAAAGGTAGAACCCAAGGTTCCACCAACCCTAGTAGGGCCAAACCAATCAGTATGGCACACAAGTAAGCCTAATACTACCCCGCAGTCCACAAATAAGGGTACTAATTCTTCAGCCACTCAGGTGGTCACTGTAACCGGGACTACTCCAAGAAAACCCCAAAAAATTCAAATCCCATTCAAAGATGACCCCTTATGGGTAATGATGAATACCACTTATAAGGCCTTAAATCATACTAAACCCAATGAAACAGAAGCTTGTTGGCTGTGCTATTCCACAAAACCTCCATTTTACGAGTCAGTAGCAATAGTAGGAAATTATAGCACTGCAAACAACTCAGACACTTGCAATTGGGGACAGAGAAGACCCGGCCTCACACTACCGGTGCTTATGGGAAATGGGACATGTATAGGAACAGTGCCAACAAAATATAGCCACTTATGCATAAGTAACAGGAATATATTCAATACTTCAGAAAACTGGATTATTCCACCAAATAACTCATGGTGGCTTTGTTCTCATGTGGGATTAACCCCTGCCTCTATAAGGATATGTTCAATCAGTCAGAATTCTGTGTAATGGTAATTGTGTTCCCAAAAATCATATACCACACAACTGAGTATATAGACCAGATGTGGATAGCACCAAAAAGAGTAACTAAGAGAGCACTCATTACTGCAGGGGCTCTAACTCTAGCCACCATATTCGGACTTGGGGCCATCGGAACAGGGACAGGGATCTCGGCCTTAACTATACAAAATAAGGGATTTAGTATACTTAGAGAAGCGGTTGACAAAGATATAGAAAGAATAGAGACTACCATCACTTCGCTTGAAAAGTCCCTAACCTCCCTCTCGGAAGTAGTTTTACAAAACAGGAGAGGATTAGACCTGCTGTTCCTACAGCAAGGTGGTCTCTGTGCAGCACTAGGAGAAGAGTGTTGTTTCTATGCTGACCACACAGGAATAGTAAGGGATTCTATGGCCAAGATCCGAGAAGGGCTAGCCAAACGCAAAAGAGAAAGAGAACAGGAGGCAGGGTGGTTTGAATCCTGGTTCAGTGCATCCCCATGGTTAACTGCCCTGCTCTCCGCTTTACTCGGGCTTCTGGCCATCCTACTTCTCGCTCTCACATTAGGCCCCTGCATCATAAACAACATTATTAATTTTGTCCAAGACAGGTTCAATGCTGTACAATTAATGGTCTTACGAACTCAGTACCAACCGCTAGAGACATTACAAATAGAAAACTGAAGATCCAAGATTGGCTCTTCAGGCGCAAGGAAAAGGGGGGAATGTAGAAAATGAATTTAAAATTTTGTATGTCTTGCCTATTGTTCGATGTGAGCACCGTTAAATTTTTCTAGACTTAGTTTGCTATACCCTAAGATTATGAAAATACTTACTAACCAGCATTTCTCGCTTCTGTAATCTTGCTTGCTTAACACATTCCTCCCCTTCCCCCTTTCCCCTTCCCCCTTCCCCCTTCCCCCTTCCCCTTTTTTCTCCCGCCACAAGTAAGGGACAAAGCCTTCCCGCCAAAGGACAGACAAAGGACGCCCAATCAGAGAACAACAAATGTCCTTACTTTAAAATCAACTAATCAGGCCCCCCATAATCTGAAACCTCCCCTGTGCTATTTGTCTCTGTCTATAAAAACGCTGTACCAACCCTGATCGGGGCCTCTTAGCGTCACTGGCAACGAGTGCGCGGAGGTCCAGGTTCGAGCCTGCAATAAAGGACCCTTGCCGCTTGGCTTTGACTTACGACTCTGGTGGTCTCTTGTGGGGGGTTTCGCGACCTCGGGCATTACAGAAGGAATTAATATCCCTTGGAAGGGTCAGTGAAAGCTTCAAAGAGGTAGTGATTTATAAATTAGACTGGATTTTTTTCTTTTGTTAAGATTAGCAATACTCTGATATAAGTGACAGTAGCCAGACATATTTACATGCTTTCCTGGAAAAAATTATCATCAAATGTCTGCTTATATATTTATTATAATTTTCCAAGTTGATTGAAAGGGATGAAACTTTGTGTCTATACTCCTGGCTTTTGAATATGATTTATTCATTTATTTTTAATAGCAAGAGACTTTTTAGAGTTTCCAGGAACCAATTTGTTCAAGCCTCTCACGTGCCTCTTTGAGTTGATATCAAGGTTTTTATTTTACATAAAGCATATGGCATCTAAGTTGTTTGAGATACATCATACTTGATATTAAAAACACCTCGGTGTTTATTCAGGATTACCACAATGAAACAAAAATTTACAATAATGCTTATTCTATTCCCCCCACACACACATTTATTTTGAAATTTTTGAAACCTACATGCAAGTTGCAAGAATAATACTTGTTGATTTTAGGTGGAGGACACATGGTACCTTCCTGTCCTGTACTACTGAGAACTACCCATTGTAAATATGTAGCTAATTTTACTTTACCTGTTTGTTTCCCTAAGTATATACACAAAGAAGTATTTATGGGTGTTTGTTTAACTAGAACTATAAAATTGACTAAAAGCAGAATCTTTGGGGTCCAAACCATGGTGCTGTCCCTTCTTCCTTTGTAACAGCCATCACTGCACAAAGACTGCGAATTTTAGTTCCTCTCTGGTTGTTATTATTGTGGACATTGTGAAGTTATACAGTCCAACATCTTCGGGAAGAAACTGAGATCACAAAAGTCTGATTACCGGGAAATGAACTGTACCTGATGACCACAAAGAGGTGGGACAGAAATGGCCTTCTGCAGAGACGGGTTTTGGTGTCCCTGAGCTACACCTTACATCGCTAAATGGGTATCTCCATACATGTTGCATATTTGGCAGCAGTAACTGCTCACATAATAAGCTCAGAAGGTAGCACAGAAGAAAGAGGCAAAATCGTGAATACTTTTGAGTTTTAAATTTCATTTTCTGCACAAATGGCTCACGGGGATGAATGAAGCCAGAAAGCGTGGTACTCTGACGTTCAGGCCTTACGAGTGCCCAGTCTTCACCCTCATCTCCAACAGCAGAGGCTAATTTCAGTCCACTGGGCCACACTGTTCCTCTCTAGAGGAAGGATAGTAGAGAAAGAGGGAGATAAATGATCCCAGATGGACATAACCTACTTTCTTGTTCATAAGAAAAACAAAACAAAACAAAACAAACAAACAAACAAAAAACACTTTCCCGAAGCTGCTACTGTTGTGCCAGCAAGTTTACTCACCGTTGGCCGAGGCTGCGGCGTCACGGAAGGGAACTGAAGCATGTGATGCTCTTGGGTCATACGTGACCTCTGAACGCTTGCAAGGAAATCACAGAAAACCCAACTTCTTCCAAGGCACTGACACTTTTATCTTTCCTAACAATCATTTAAACCATTGGGTCACAACTGGGAGTCAACAGCAAAATCAGCTGGGGAAGGTTTTGTTTTCTCTTTGTTTTGGCTTCAAGCAGAAGGTCATCCGAAACCAACCCAACGGATCTTCTAGGGCTTCTCTGTATTTTCATAAATCATCTGAGGCAATGGATGCCTATGTGATTCCGATAATCACTGCTGGTTCGGAATCCATAACTTAAAGTGTAGTAATTATTGCCACAAGGCTAACAGTTTTACACTGACTTTTGCAAAAAAGCTAATTATTTTTCAATAGTATTTGAGGGGTAGAGAATATTTGTTCCCTAAAAGTTTTCATAGTTCTTCATCTCTAATCCATTCTTATTGTCACTGACTGTATAGATTTTAAGATTTTTGATCCCAAGCTAAATATTATAAAAATCTTCTGTATTAAAACATAAAATATTTCCAAAGTTTATGACCCTTTTATGTTAATTACTTATCTTTTACATTGCTCAATCAGTAAACATTTAGATATTTTTGGAACATGCATTTAAAATCTTCAATTAAAATAAGTCTTTCTGGGGCGCCTGGGTGGCGCAGTCGGTTAAGCGTCCGACTTCAGCCAGGTCACGATCTCGCGGTCCGGGAGTTCGAGCCCCGCGTTGGGCTCTGGGCTGATGGCTCGGAGCCTGGAGCCTGTTTCCGATTCTGTGTCTCCCTCTCTCTCTGCCCCTCCCCCGTTCATGCTCTGTCTCTCTCTGTCCCAAAAATAAATAAACGTTGAAAAAAAAAATTAAAAAAAAAAAATAAGTCTTTCTTCTGTTTTTTTTTAAATCAGAACCCTTCAACACTAACATACTAGTAATAAATACATCATTATATAAATACATATTCAATTACTCATTCATTTATTCATTTATTAGACAAATATTTATTGAATGCATACTTCATGCTAAGTGTGTTTCAGGAACTGAGAATGTAGTGTTGGACAAAAAAAAAATAATGTCTCTGACCATTCAGGGCTTATATTAGTGTGTATTTAAGGTGGGAAGCAGGCAGTAAACAAACACTACGTAAGGTTACAAAGATGCACTTGTAAAAAATAAAGCAGCGAAGGGGTTAGGGAGAGCTGGAGTCCAGGAGGTCTAATTCATGTAGAATGGTTTAAGGCGTTAATGATAAGATGGCCTCCAGTATGGAGGGAGGGACTCACGTGGATATCCAGGAGACCGCCATTCTAGTCAGAGGAAATGGCTGGTGCAAAGCCTCGAACTTAGTGTGCTCCAGGAAGAGCAAGAGGGCAGGAGGATGTAATGGAATGAGCAGGAGGACTGGGGAAGTGGTAGGAGTTATAAATGTGGTAATGAGTCAGGGGCAGGGATGTTGTAAGAAGCAACTACAAGTTGTATCAGTTTGGTAGGTTGCTGTAACAGAGCACAACCAACTATGTGGTTCAAACAACGGAAAGTTATTGTCTCACATTTCTGGGGTCAGACGTCTAAGGTCAAGGTGTCTTGTGTCTTCCAGGGTTGGTTCCTTCAGAGGCTTGGACCGAGAATCTGCTGCAGACCTTTCTCCTGGCTTCCTGTGGCTTGCTGGCAATCTTCGGCAGCAACTCTGCCTTCATCCCCACACGGTATTCTCCCTGTATGTGTGTCTGTCTCCAAGTTTCCCCTTTTTATTAGGACACCAGTCATTTGGGATTGGGATCCACTGTCCTCTAGTATGACCTCATTTTAACTAATTACATCTAACGACCGCATTTCCAAAGGAAGTCACATTGTGAGGTGATAGGAGTCAGGACTTCAACATATGAATTTGGAGTGACACATCTGAATCAATAACACAGTGCATGGTGAGGGAGGACCTTGTCTGTTAGACTAAGGTAGCAAGGCCCTGGAATGTTTTGAGCAGAAAAATGTCATGATCTGCCTTACATCATAAAAGGGACCCCCTTAGCTATTCTTCAGGTAGTACATTGCAGCCAGGCAATGGTGCAGGGCAGTGAAGTCTGGAACAGGGTGTGGTGGCCTAAACCAAACTGCTAACCTGTAAAGTGCTGTGAAGTTTGGCTTCCAAGTATATCTTAAAGACATAACTAACAAAAATTTCTCACAGGTTAGATAAGAGGTATTGAAGGACAGAAGTCTCAGATCAATCCAGGGCATTTGGCCCAAGTAGTTAAAATGATGATGTTACCATTTACTGAGATCAGAAAGACTGAGCATAAGCTGGTATTCGGTGAACAGCCAGTGCCTTGGATATGTTGTTTGAGTCGCTTACTAAACACCCAAGTAGAGATGTTGAGTCAGATACAAAGTCTGGAGTTCAAGCTGGAGGTCCCCATTTGTGAGAGGTCCATGCCGAGATTTTTAAAATCAAGAAACTGACTGAGGAATGATGTTGAGCACCTGTTAATAGGTTTATTGTCCATTTGGGTTTTCTCTTTTTGTAAGGTTCCTATCCAGGTCACGTCCTCATTGTTCAGACTGGGTTGTCTTTTCCTTACTGATTTGAAAGTGTTCCTTATATATTCTGGACACAAGTCCTTTGGTAGATGTAAGTATTGTGAATCTCTATCTCTTTTCCCTCTCTTAATGACATCTTTTCATAAACAGGAATTCTTAATTGAACAAAATCCAATTGATTTTTTTTATGGTTATCTTTGTTGTGTCCTTACGCATTTGTTCTCTACCAAAGGTCATGAATATTTTTTTCTATAAGAAACGTTAGTTTTATTTTTCTATATTTAGGTTCCTGATCCATCTTGAAATAATTTTTGTGTACAGCGTTTAGTATGGCTCCAGGCAGGCTTTCTTAGCAAACATACACGCTCCTGTCCAGTTTTCCACGGTCTCTTTCTTGTAAGAACCTTCCTGAAGATCACAGGGAGTAGCAGCATGCCCTATTACCCTGAGATTCTTCTCCCAAGTCCCATATGATCACACTGCTCAGAAGGGATGGTGAACGAGTCAGCCTCCCTCCTCCTATCCCATTTGGACTCCGCTAACAGAATGAGTAATAAAAGTTATTTGTTAAACAATTATCAAATAATTCTACAGAGATCTCAATCTTAGTTGATCTCCAAAGACCCTTTTGAACTATACATCATATCATAAATATATAAAAAAAGATTAAAGTATCAATGACTTTTCTCCACAATATATCTGAGGCATATCTAATAATTTTATAAATAACTGTGGTTCTATTTGGAAAAATAAATTCTTCTAATACCTTCCTAGAGGTTGGTTGGCCCCTGTGAAAATCATTGTTATGATTCACACATGAGCAATTCAGAATTTGAGATTATATTGTTAACAGCTCACAATAGATTGTACCAAGTGTGGTAATTTGGACATGAGAGGTTTATATATTAATCTTGGAAGCTAAGATACCTAGTCTTTCACAAGAAATGTGAATTAACCTATGTCCAAATAGAAGGTGAATCTTTTACTCCTTCCAAAATAATCCCTTGTAAAAAAGAGTCACCTTCTACCTAACAAAAAAATCTTTCAGATTAAGTCAGTCTTGACTGGGTTATGGTTTGGAATAGGATTTCCAGGGATTAGCATCAAACATGTTGAGAGACTGGGTAGATCACCCACCTCTGATGGAAGAAAACCAGTTACATAAATCCACAAGTGAACATAGCGAGAATAGTGATGGAGTCATGTGAAAAAACCGAATAAGTAGAATATCCTCAGTTACTATGTATGCTTCAGTTTCACTGGACTACTTCATCCACCCAACTAAAATGTATTAAATTTAATATATTACAATCGGCCAATTTTTATTAAAAAAATGTTTTTTAAATTGGAAAGGGACTATTGTCAAATGGACATAGAGGGTGGTTTTAGTGCTTACATCTATGGCCTCGCAGAATGTCCGTCTCGGAAGGGAAGTCGTGTGTAAATATTTTCAGTGTGGGTGCTCTGAACCTCCCGACAGCCTGTTCTGTCTCTGGAGAGTTCTTCTGTTGAGACCTCTTTGTACTGCATTCCACACATGTTACCTGCACCTACAGTACGGGTGCAGTTCCGGACATGCTGAGCCAATCCAACGCCTTCATCTGTAGGAAGAAGGCCACTGTGTTCTACTCTGCCTGGTCTCTTACCCCGAGTCCCAGAGATCCCACAGACCTAACAAGGATTTCAGGTTGAACAACAGATTATAGGAGAAGGAAAACCAAGACAAACAGGAAAGTAAAACCTTGGAATTGAGCACTGTAAGTGATGACTGAGGTCACAGCAGTTCTTTACTACTGTATCTGCGGTACACAGAAGACATTTAATAAACATTTGTTAAAAGAATAAATTGCAAGAAAACAACTGCCACTTTACCAGTTGTTGAAAATGCCTTTTCAGTTTAATTTTTTTTTAATGTTTTTATTTATTTTTGAGACAGAGAGAGAGACAGAGCATGAGCATGGGAGGGGCAGAGAGAGAGGGAGACACAGAATCCGAAGCAGGCTCCAGGCTCAAAGCTGTCAGCACAGAGCCCAACACGGGGCTTGAACTCACAAACTGCGAGATCATGACCTGAGCTGAAGTCAGACGCTTAACTGACTGAGCCACCCAGGCGCCCCATCCCTTTTTGGTTTATAGGGGATGGGCTCAGAGGAAAGTTAGGCGTGGAGTACTCAGGAAGGCTTTCAGGAGAATCAAATCATCTGTATTCAGTATCCATTAGTGCTCTAAATCTGGGTCCAAATAACATTTACATCTGTCTAAACTATTTACACGGGCTGATAATCCTACTGAATACTTGTATCCCTCCTCTTACGCTTACTCATTTTCACTGAAAGCACAAAACCCAAAGGATTTTCAGAGATGTTTGTCAACCTAAATTAGTTAATTTCAATGTTAAAGAAAACTTCTTTACATGTCTACGCACTGAAATTTGCTTGAATTGCAAAAGTAGCTGAACAAATTTAAGCATATTGGTATTTCACATTCCCAAAGTCTTGGCTTTTCTCTGTGGTAAGCAATACTAAATTCTAAAAGAAGCGAGAAGAGAAATAAGTTGGATACAAAAATGGTATAATTTCTGAGCTGTTTTCACGTGCCAGGCATGTTCTTAACATGCCTCATGTGTAACTCACCGGATCTCCTAATCCAGTGAGATGGGCGAAATCTTCCTGGAATTAGCACGGGAGCAGGGAGGGTAAGCGTCTTACCAACTATGCACAGAGGGTGACAGAGCGGCTGGAGAGGTTGATTCTAACCAGCTCGTTTGTGTGATTCCCAAGTTGGGTGGGGCCGTTTTTTTGGCTGTTATTCCCGTGCCAGAGCAATTCTTATTAAAAAGTGTGCCCACAGTTTAAAATATGAAAAATAAATTACTAAAAAAAACCAGTATTTGTATATATATTTTTAATAATATACTCTCCCCATTTGATGCTATTTTTTTTGAAGTTTATTTGTTTATTTTGAGACAGAGGCAGAGGGAGTAGGGGAGGGGCAGAGAGAATCCCAGGCAGGCTCTGCGCTGAAGGCACAGGGCTTGAACTCACCCAACTGTGAGATCATGACCTACACAGAAACCAAAGAGTCGGACTCTTAACTGACTGAGCCACCCAGGCACCCTCTCCCGCCATGCTATTTTTAAAAAGAACATTTTGAGGCTTTAGATTCCAATTTTACTGACAACGAAAAGGAGGGGAGCCTGTGTTACGTCTGAGATCACAATGTAGCTGTCAATCGTGGACTCGGTTCCAATCACTTCAACTCTAAACTCTGAAATTAATATTTAAAAATAATCAAGTTTTAAATACAAAATATATCCAACCAATCTTGGGTTCTTCATCTATAAAGGGATAACAATCTGATCTCAGGTGTGTTTACTCATTATATGTTTCTGTAACGATGAAAAACTTACAACTTAATAAAAGAAAAAACACTTTGTGGAAGATCGGTCTTCGCTATCCTCTTCGCTTGCACAAGGAACTGTTTGTGTTGAAAACGAAATAAAAATAGTAAAAATAATAAACGTGTTTTCAATTAATTTATTTTAGAAAAAAACAGGTTAACAATTGGTGCCATAAGGCAAGATATCATGAATTCAACAAGTTAGTAATACAGACTTTCAAAAACCTTTATAGATTTAGTCCAAAGTAGAAAATTATTTTTTGCCCACTCTTGGACTCAGACACATTCAGAAAAAATATATATTTATAAAAATAAAATGGCAAACATAATCCCACCATTAATTGATAGTCTTAACATCCCACACTGGTTTATTTGAACAACGTGTGCATAATAAAAAGAGCTTAGTTTTTTTTCCTGTTCTATCTCCACAGCATATGAAGCAATGATCGAAATATGTAAATTACTTTTTAGAAAACCAAAACCAAACAAGCCCCTGAAGCAAAACACAAGAAACATCAACAACAAAAATCCACTGAAATAATAATAATAATAATAATAATAATAATAATAATAATAATACAGCTGTTTACTCACATAGGTCCTTCCTTCAGCCTCCAGATATTTGGCTCTTAATGCTGTTTGTAAGTCAGATACCAGGAGACCACTAGGTTCGAGGAAGAAAATAAAAATTCAGGCCTAATACACCTCAAACAAGTTTCAGATAATAGTAGCTAGAGAAATATTACTGTGTATGATGAAACAAAACAAAAAGGGTTGCAAGCTATAAGGGGGTGCACGGCTTGATAAAAACATGTACTTTCTCTGCTAAAAAAATTGAGCAACAGATCCCACAACAACAAGCATCCAGAATTTTGAATTTTAGGATTAAAAAACAGAATTTTATTGCAACTGAAAGAAAACGTGAAACTCCAACTTAATATGCAATCATGGGAAGATTCACCAATGAATTAGGACATGTATGTCCTAACACTAAGTTCATTAAGATATTAACTGTATTTTGCAGTAATTTCTCCTGAAATGAAAGCAGCATTCCAAGTGCTGATACCACGTTAAATGAGGCCATATTAAAAGCATACTAGTGAAGAAAATTTTTAACTTTTTTTGTAAGAACTTTGATAATATCCTAAAGTCGACAAATAGAAAGCAAAATCTTAATACAAACAGAAAAGAAAATTATTTACTTGTAAACTATCTAACCATTTTGTTTTCCTAACAGTCACACTTTGAAAAAACACAAATAGAATGCGAGCCAATGGGAGAGAGCTGTGAAAAAGGAAACAGAACTAAGGCATTAATTTATACAGATAAAAAAAAAAAAAAAATCCCAATACAAAGACTGCCAAACTTTTTGTATGTTGATATATATTGAGCATTTCATCTATTTTTCCCCCTACTGAGGTCTTTCATTTATAAGTGATGCCTGACAAAGGCTAAGAAATGTGCAGATGACTGATAAGAAAACGGAGTCATTTCCTATCATTTCCTACTGTCACTGGCGGAGGCTAAGCTTTACCTTCCTTACTAGACTAGACTCGAGTGAGGCACTGTACCCACCTAAGCTTTTTTTCACTGCTGCAAAGCAAGCTTGACCACTGGGAACATTAAGATTGTCCCTCCAAAAGAATCCCTCACTACTCTTTGGAGAGGAACCTATTTGTTTAATTAAAAGCATTCATCTCCAGTTTCCACGTGAGAACATTTCTTTCCAGTATTTCCTGAAATTTCCTATGTGCTTCACTATTAAAAATAATAGAGTGCCAAACAGTAAAAATAAGCATTTAATCACTGTATGTAAAAGAGCATATGGATACAATAAAACAATTGCTAGCAACTTCTTAGGACTTAGATACTCGAGTTTTGTTTCAGTCGTGAGCAGCTTAGTATCAGAAATCGTCAACAGCTGCCTTGGAGACCAAAGCCCTAAACAACTTCAATGTCAGGACCATGAGTTGCGTATTTTTAAAATGATTACACATTTTTCAGTGTTTAACTCAACTGCTCAATGAATGGTCACCCAATGGTCATCTCATAAAAATCTAAAGTTAGCTAAAATGAAGGGCTCAAAAATAATCTACAATAAATATACCACAGTGTTACTTGCAACAATTCCAATCTGTATACACGAGTTGGGACAGAATTCCTCTGTTACTTCATTATAGACAGAAGGTGAAAGGGGTGTCAGAATTGAGAGGATGGAGAGGGTAACACTTGGCTGTTGATCACTGGATACAGATTTTGCTGACAGGCTGATTATGTCACTCATTACTCATTATGAACATAGACATGCCCATAATATTACATATGTCAATAAATTTTATATATATATGTGTAAATATATGTGCATGTTGTATGTGTATATAGAGATATATATATATACATATATATATATCTCTATATACACACAACGATACACACATATTTTAAGTTACCATAAAGTTACCATACCATAAACATAAAAAATAAGATCTATATTACTTTTTAAAAAGCAGCAGGAGCTTTTTATCAAAGGAAATTTTCAGAAGAAATTCCAATATACAAAACAAGAAAGAGAAAAAAAAGTAGGTCATTCTGGCTAAAGAAGGGTAGGAGTAAGACTCTCCCCTTTCTGCAGTGATCACTGAGACACCTGCTAAGCATGTCCCAGCACGTGGCTTGAAATCACTGCTCCAAGTAAATCCTGTTTAATTTGCAAAGATTAAGCATAAGACTGGTTTTTCCCACTATACACACGCATATGAAAATTTTATAATGTAACTGAGTAGAAAGTTAAAAAGTAACATTTCTTCTCCGTTAAAAATAACTAACAAAATAAAATTGCTATGCTATATAAAACCAAATTATTTTTAAGTTGTAATCTGAATTTGATCCATGGAAAAAGGTGTTAGTTCTCCTTAAAGTGCTAAATTTTAAAGACTTAATTTTGCCCGTGTAAATCTCATCTAAAATACATGAGGAGAATGAATGGTAGGAGGTGAAAGTATTGTTTTTCTTTATCGAACATGTGTCTTCTACCTGACTGACCAATTTAAATATTCTGCCCAAGAATCTTAATTTGTCACAGAATGCTCAGATAGAGAAACATGCAAAAGAACTACTCTGCTAAAACGACATCTATATGGTAAACTCTGATGGAGTGCTTCCTCATTTTTTTGTTTTAGATAAACATTTCCTGTGTTTGCTCCAAATGTCTCCCCATTTATGAAGGACTACTTTACTCCATGCAGTTTGATATTAGCAAAATA
Organism: Felis catus; assembly: GCF_018350175.1. Lineage (NCBI taxonomy): Eukaryota > Metazoa > Chordata > Mammalia > Carnivora > Felidae > Felis > Felis catus. The sequence goes on from NC_058379.1 coordinate 85,268,871, forward strand.
CAAATAACATATTCTCTTTTGTAAAGATCATGATTAAATGTCTAAGTTCAATAAATAGACTCTTTGATAATTTGAAATCCTATCAAATATTCCACACTAGCCAAGATTCAATCTTTCTTCTTCTCTAATACGTCTTTGGGTTCTTGCACCGTAGGCCCGAGGGTGGCTCCACCGCTTGGCTCCTGTTCTTTGCTGTCTTCTACTGGTTCCTGGCTCTCGATTTCACTTCTGGACACCTCGTATCGTTCTTCTATGTACCCTCCATCAGTGTCCGCCGTGTAGATGCCGTAGCACATGATGCTGATGACACCCAGTGGAAGGCCAAAGAGAAAGCAGCCCATGAGGGGCGAGCTCTTGAATATAGACTGTGGGAAGATCATCACAGCTCAGTGTTTGTTAAAAAAACACTACAAAGTTCGTCCTCTTGCTACCCCCCAACTTCTTTTAGTTCCAATCAATCAAGGTCAGTATTTCTGCAGTAACTACCCTGTTACAGACACTGTTAAGAGACAGAAATTTTACACTGCATGCGTGTGTGTGTGTGTGTGTGTGTGTGTGTGTGTGTGTGTGTGTGTATCCAGCTACCAGCAGCAGAAAGAGGCACCAAATACTCTATGACTTTTCTAAGGACATTCATTTTCCTCACATCAACCACAAAGGTCTCTCTGAGACGGTAACTACGTGCCCAGCAGCTTTGGAGTCGTATCTTGGACCAGACGAACCTGCTCACCGAGAAGGCTGCTTGTTTATCGTAAAGCAGGTGCATACCCATTCCTCTTCACAGGAGGCTTTAAATCCTTTTTACTTTCTGGTTAGTAGCAAAGCCACACGAGCTTAATAACAACTCCTCTCAGCGTATACACCATCTCCTCAGGTCTCAGGAAAAAGTAAAAGCAATTTGGCTGAACAGGTCTTTCAACTATACTGTATCCTATGGGTTGTGACTACACACTTCTCAGACGGTAACTCTGAGAACGATACAGGTGAATTCAGAGGAGGGCAAGGTCACCTGGGATTGAGACAACGGAAGAAGGCTTCCCAGAATAAAAGCGTTCTGAGGTGGAAATTTAAGCCTGAGGAAGAATGAGGCACTGAGAACACCCAGGCGGCTTCTGCAGTATTCGAGAACTAATGAGAACACCCGAGGCGGACAGAGTATTGTCCCACGTGTCGCTGGAAAAGGGAAGGAGAGCGATCACAAGTGACTGTTTTAGGAATACTCACCGTGCAGTGGTAGAAACAATGCACGGAGCCAGGGTAAAAGGAAGGGAAGACACCGCGTGCAAGTCAGAGGAGCAGCTACGCATCACGTGCTGAGGGCCTACTCTGAGGACTTCCACTCTGAGAACTGCTTTCGGCCGTAATGAGCGAAAACACCTCTGGACTGAGCAGCTCAAGACAGACAACGAGAATGGAGTTTAAGGCTCCAACAAATCTAGGAATGCTGACCGAGAGCTGAAGCAGCTTCAGAACCCGCGACTGAAAAGGGCGGAAAGAGGCTCCGGAAAACGCTTGTAAGTCACGTCACTGAGGTAATGGATTCTGAACTCTAGTCAACTCACCGATCGTACAGAAATAAGTAGACAAACTTAACTTCCACCCGAAGAATACATTTTCTTAATATGAATATGCACCAGTTCTCATCTTTAAAGATGTTATTTTTAGGGGCACCTGAGCGGCTCAGTTGGTTAAGCGTCCGACTCTTGATTTAGGCTCAGGTCATGATCTCGAGGTTGTGACATCAAGCCCCGTGTCGGGCTCCGTGCCGGGTGAGGAGCCTACTTAAGATCCTCTCTGCCCTCCTCCCTCTGTCCCTCCCCGACCTGCATGCACACGCCTGCACTCTCCTTCTCAAAAGAAGAAAAAAAAAGATGTTTTTACCTAACCCTTTGAAATTTCAGATTTTACCTTCCTTAGACATTAACCCATACGTTTTCAATTATCAGTGACACCAAGCAAGCTGTCACGACTCACCACAATAGTCGATTTGGCATCAAATATTATTCTTTTCAATCTCTGCAAAATGCTATCACCTCCTTGGGCCTTAAATTTAACAGGAAGAGAACAATTACATTATTTAAGTACTATAACTTCATTTTCCTGTTATGATCTTACAACTGCAGGTCAGGGTTGACCCCAGAGGATTACAAAAAGCACCTGAAAGAGCCACGCAGCAAATATTTACTGTGTTTTCCGTCCCCCTCCCCCCCAACCTCCTTTCTTGCGTGAGCACACTCTGACCCTCCTCTGAAGACTCAGTCTCCCTACTGACACTCCAAGCGTCGTGGCTGATGCTGACCCACCTGAGCCCTGCCCAACTTCTTTCTGGATTTAGCTGAGCTTGTTAAAGTCACTGCACCTCAACTATTGTGGAGGGAATCTCCCCAAGAATGACGCCCAAAAGGCAAAAAAGTGCTCAAAGGGAGAGAAGAAAATTCCTGATGAAAATCAAATCCCTGCCTTCAGCTATCTCTGAAGTCTGGCTCATTCCTTGAATTTCTGTACAAAGCTCATTTTGTGGTCAGTTTGAACTGGGTTTCACTAACGGACATATGGAAGAATTCTCACTCATATAGGTGAGTTTCGTTTCAACAAGTATTGTTCTCACAAATATAAAACTCCTACTCTGTGATTGTTTTCAGAAGAACTGCTTGTTCTTCTGTGAGCCAACTTTCAAATAAAGTTTGTAAAAACCCGAAACAAAGCTCTCACAAACCAGTAATTAGACTTCCTAGAAGTCTAGAAGTCTCCTACTTTTTCTATTTTATTCTAGCCTACTGAATTATGATGACTGCTGCTCCTATCTGAAGTCATTTCATGAGCCCATAATAGGGGTGACAACCCACACTTTGAGTAACACTGCAGTACTCCTTACAGGGAAAAATGCAAAGTGAAGACAACCCATTCATTATTTCTAGAAAATATTTTATGTGGTTGGATTTGGAACTCTCTACTGAGGCTGATTCTCGGTACATTTCCCCATCTCTCAAAAAACTGAGGTCTTAGTCACAGGTTTTTCTTAGGAAAGCAGTCTGAATAACTTAATCCAGTTATGCTCTTGAACCCAGAGAGGTTAAGGGCCGGGGCAGCTCGCTACTGGGATGCCACTGCACACAGCAGACCTCTCAGCATCCGCAGCCCCGACTCCAAACACCAACACCACCTACCGTCACTGTGACAACCAACGATGTCTTCCAGATACCCCTAGGATGTCCCCACCCATAAGCAGCTTCCGTGTCTCAGAGAATGCGGCTCTGAGACATGAGAGAAGGGAGGCGGGAGCCCGCCCCGCCCCCCGCCCCCCTCCGCCAGGCGCCGCCCCTTCCTTTCAGAGTCCGAGGGAAAGAAGAAAACTTGTTTCTCCTCCACCTCCTCCCACGGCCCCTGTGAAACAGAAGCGAACAACTCACCGGGACTGTGCCATCTAAGATGTCACGAATGAAATGTGCCATGTCCTCGGCACTGCCGATCAGTCTGTCCAGTAAGAAGTATTGTTGGTTTGAAGTGTTCAGTACAACCACAGTCGGGACTTTCAGTTCACTGAAAAGAGAAAAACAAAAGAAATCAAAATACACATTGAACAGAGAGAGAACAAATATTCTGACAGTCATTTCTATTATAGCTAAGTAACAAGTACAAAAGGAGGAAGCTGTATGAGTAGCTTTGCCTCCCTGTGTCTACATGAAGAAAATTTCAAATTGTGCATCGGTTTAAAAAAAGCTAAACGAGGACTGTATGATAAACATTCTAATATATGGTATCAGACAGCTTGGTATTTACGATTAAACTGAAGGACAGAAATTATTATGTATGAAGTGTCAGTTTCCGGGCAACCCCACTCTTTTCCCTCCAAATACCAGCAGTGTTGGGTCACACACGACCCGCTCCAGTCAAGCGGCACGAAGGGAACTCGACGGAACTCGACGGGAAAGAGCGCGGTGTCTGGAGTCGCGCCGCCTGTGTGCAAGCCTGGGGCGTTCCCACCATTTACTTTTCAAGCCTAATGTGTTTCATTTATAAATGAGTAAGAGGTGGGTAGTGGGAGGTTGTCTTGTTTTAAAAATTAGGAAAACTCAAATATTCAGCACAGTCCCTCGTACATCGTACACGTTCAATAGATGCTATTCCAAATTCTCTGAACTCCCACTATCCCAATGCACATTCCACGGGCGTCCTCAGGAAAGGCCTCGCTGATACACTACGTATCAACTCAGTTGACACAAGAGAAAACATTACCAACAGGTGTCATTTAATTGAAATAATGTTTTATTTTTTTCCTTTCAAGGATAGGTTGTTGAATAATCATAAAAGGAAGGGAGGTGCTCAATTCTGTATGTCACCTACACATGGGCTTATGGCTATTGGTGCCTATATAAAAATATTATACAAAAGCACAAAACTACAGTAGAAACAATTTACACCACTGCTGTATTATCACCACATAAGTAACCGAGTCCTGTGGATTGCTTTATCGCTCATAATTCTCTCTCCCTCCCCACCCAAAGCCCCTTTCCCAGTGAGGCAAATCGTGCTCATGTGACTCCTGATGCTGGGCTCAGCCATGGACTTGGCCAGCCATGGACTTGGCCAGGGGGAAGGTAACAGAAGGGACTCGAGCAGAGGCTCCAACTGTGCTTGCAGGGCTAGGCTTGCCTTCTTCTATTTCTGTGACTGCCACAAGAAGAGCCCCAGGAAAACGTCCTGCTAAGGTCAAGGACATGGAAGACTGTGCAGCCGATGGAACCTCAGTGGCAGTTTGGAGCCACATCCTTCTGCGCCCAGTCAACATCAGCCAAGCCGAGACAAGTGAGAGAGAACAAATACTATTGCTTGAAGCTACTGGGTATCAGGTGGTTGATGATCCAATATTATTGTTAGGCAAGAATTAACTGATTGTATAATTAAAAAAAAAATCTTCATTCTTCCTAATAAATGCAAAAACCAACTTTTTGATTGATAACAGCTTAGTTATCAGTTATCATAATGTGTAAATAGCAAAAAACTTCTATATTTTACAGAATGGATTAGAATTTGGCCTTCCTATAAAAGCACATATTGTAAAAAAGTTCAATACACAGTTGAACTAAAGACTATCGTGTGAAATAATTCAATTCGAATAATGATGGAAATGGAAAACATCATTCCATCCTATTCCCTCTTAATTATATTCACAAAAACCCCAAACAAAACAAATTAGTAGACCCAGGGTCTGATAGTCCCTATTTATTTTGAGAAAATTTAAAAAGCATAGTGCTGGGGCACCTGGGTGGCTCAGTCGGTTGAGCGTCCGACTTCAGCTCAGGTCACGATCTCGCGGTCCGTGAGTTCGAGCCCCGCATCAGGCTCTGTGCTGACGGCTCAGAGCCTGGAGCCTGCTTCTGATTCTGTGTCTCCCTCTCTCTCTGCCCCTCCCCCGCTCATGCTCTGTCTCTCTCTGTCTCAAAAATAAATAACTGTTTAAAAAAAAAAGCATAGTGCTGCCATATAACTATCTTATAGAATATCATGTGTTTGTCCTAAGTTAAAAACATTTTAGGCGTCAATACCTATTAAATTCCACTAATTTATCTGACAATATTAGTGTCACAGAAGAGCTTTGGAGTAAGAGAGATCTGGATTTGAGAACTGGATCTCTTTAACTTACTTGTTGGGCATCCTTTGGAATATTACTTAACTTCCTTGGGTTTCTTCTAAGAAATTTCAATTTCCTCATCTATACAAAATGGAAATAACAATCGTACTTATACCTTACTAAATTCTACAAAAGTTCAAAAATACATATTGACCACTCAGTCCAGTGTTGGTCACAGAATTAAGTGTTCAATAAGGACTTTCAATTATTATCACATAACCATCATATGCTTTCTCTTCTTTCAGAAAAGAAACAAAAAAGCAAAATATGAATAAAAAACAAACAAAACAACACAACAAGGTGTTGGTGGTAGAGATTATTATTGTTCTCTGACCATGACTGTAGCTCAAAATGTCTACTATCTCACAACTTACATTAAAAGTCATACTCCTGAAGGACGGCCCATCATCTGTACATATTCTGAATATTTTATCCTGGATCAAGGAGCTGTTTATTAGACCCAGACTGCTTTGACTTCTTACAAACCATGTTTTACTGAATGCTGGCTTGCCTTGAAGGACATTGCAAGAAATGGTTATATCAAAGTCCCTACTATATATCCTGTAAAAATCCTATTAAAAATATATTTCTATTATAGTGTTCTCCATTATGAGATTATATAGCATAGCATATTCTCTTAGGTTTCTGCAAAGTCTGCCATATTCCTTATAAGCGACAGTTGTTTGATAGACTATGGGGAATGTATAAATAATGTTTCTTTGAGTCTGAAAAATTCAAGGCCAAATTTTTCAAGTACCTTTAATAATTACCTACAAATGATAAATCCCTCATATAATAAAGATCTTTTATTTTAGGTTCCTTTGTCTTGATGTCTTCGTGATATAGGATATCTGGTACTTTATGTCATTGGTAAACACTCTCAAATCTTTATTATAACAAAAGGGATAATAAATATAAATGAATAAAGGTAACGCTATAATTTTAAGACTTTTAACTGAAAATTACGAATGTTATCTTGGGATTGTAAATTTGGTTTTTATTTCCCCAATGGAATACATGCGCTGAAACCTGAAGCAAGGCAACGCTCTGCCTCTGCTCCCACGCCAAGCTAGAGAACACCACACACGGCACAAGGGCACAACGCTGTGAACTTGAACTGGCACCTCAGTGTCGCTGGAGGAGGTCACCGGCCTCTAGTGAGTGAGTGAGCTTTCCGTACCTTCACTTCGGGGGCGATCTTAAAGCTCCACACTCTCCAAAGCCCCATTTTCCCACCACCTCTTGTGCGTGCTGTTAGGCTCTGTCTGGAATGAGTTCTCTGCTCTTCTTCTTGCAGGAAACTTCTCTTAATTACTGCCTCCTCTAGCAAGCATGTTCTGAACCTTCCACCTTTGTGTGCACTGGGGTGGGGGTGAGAGCCTCCATGTTTCCAAAACCTTCTACTACAAAGACCTTTTCATACAGTTGTGGAATTACTATGTTGTGTTACCAGCAGACTGTAAGTATTTGAAGACAGGGACTCAACTCGTTTTCTACATCAACAGTACCAATCACAGCATGTGACACGTAGTAGATATTAAATGTCTACTCCTTAGAGTAGACTCTTAGCTGAAATTCATTCAGTATAGGTAGGTTAAGTGTTTTCTAATACCAACTTTTTGAAGTGACAAATCAAATCTTTACATCATAAACGTAACTGACAGAATTATTTTAAAATCATATATTTTCCCTATAAAGCTATTTTAATCTGTTAAAATAAATTCTTCTAAAATAGGAGTTAATTCTTGAATGTAAAAACCTGCTACTTAAGGGGCACCTGGGTGGCTCAGTTGGTTAAGCGTCCAACTCCTGATTTCGGCTCAAGTCACAATCTCATGATTCATGAGTTTGAGCCCCACACGGGGCTCCGTGCCTGCTTGGAATTCTCTCTCCCTTTCTCCAACTCACATGGGTGCACCCTCTCCCTTTCAAAATAAACAAACTTAAAAAAAAATGTTTACTTAAGTTACATTTACTCATTAAAACTGAACTTAAAGTGTGTGTTAAATAGAAACTACAAAATCTAGAAGTTTTTGAACACTGTCTTCTTTCCAAAATACTATAAATTATTAACATGGAATTGGGAAATAAATTGTTTTCTATGTTTATCTGAGTGCGTGCGCACATTGTGCATTGGGGTGGGGGGGGGGAGCAGCGAGGGCAGAGAGAGAATCCCAAATAGGCTCTGTACTGTCAGCGTAGAGCCCGACATGGGGCTCAACTTCATGAAACCACGAGATCATGACATAAGCTGAAATCGAGAATCAGATGCTTAACTGACTGAGCCACCCAGGCGCCCCGAGGTAAATTTTTTTTAATATAGTGCAATTATTAAAGCTCACTGAGTTTCAAATTTAGATTTAAAAATGAAAGTATGGTATTTGAGGACAGAATATCTGTATCAGCATATAGGAAACTTTGCTTTTTTTCCAGCTAGTAGTTCTGTTGTTTCTCAGAAACAGAAATTTAAAAATTGACAGAATTGATAAGGAAATCACGTAACCATTTAGAATTTTACTTACTCCATTAGCAAAGTATTTATATAGTCATTTCCATCCATATGGCCAAACTGAAAATCTCTAAATAACAACCAAAGGAAAAACAAAAGAGAGAGAGAGAAAGAGAGAACACTATTAGATACAAAATAAGGTAAATACGTACCAAGAACTGAACTTTAGGGCTTGGTAAGCATGTAAAGACTATAAACGTTAAATATAAATCACATAAAATAAATGTAGAAAAGAGTATGAATTCTACTGGCCTCTGAGATACAAATACACACGAGTAATATTAAACAAGTCCTAAGACATTTCTAGTCTCTATATATTTAACATGCAGGGCAATATAAACTTTTCTAATTAAAATATGTTTAAGAAAAAATACCCACTTCTAAAAAGAACTAATCAGAAAATGCTCATAGCAGGACAAATATAAGTATGTATCACTCATACTTCACTAGAAGACTCTGAATAAAAAGGGGATAAAGAGTAAATATAATGAATGTCTCTTATGGCAGCAACAAACACAATGGTTAGCACAAAGCAAAAAAGATCACTTAGTTTTTATATTGTTATTCTTTGAGTTCCCGTGAAAATTATCATCTGTCTGTATCTGACTTGTGACCGCACATTTATCCTCAATGTAGGAGCACAAGTCCATATATCCTAACCGCAAACGTATCCCGAATCCTATCAAGAAGCAAGTATGCTCCAAATTACAAATGAAAGTTTCTTTTTCACTTATATGACATCCATCAACAAATTTTAAGTCCAAACAATTCATACCGAAATGCAACATACTATAATTCACTTCAGTATCTTGACTCACCTTTGGAAGTACAAAACAGTACTATTTTTTGCCTTACTGTATAACAAAACATAATTAAGCAAAGATAAAGGAATGTTCCTGAATGCAAGCACCTACCTGTGGAACTGGTCTCTGTAATCTCTAGCAACTTCCTGAATAATTGACTTTAATCTGTGAAGGAACACATGAATATTTCATCTCTGCAGTTTAAGAATATATTATGACTTTTCAATTACAACATCTGCTGCCTATTCTAGCAGTGTAGGAAAAGTAAGATACTATATCAAGTTTACCTGAAGCCACGTAAAGTTTGAATGAGATGATATTTGATATACCTGGTGTGTTCATTTGATGTATTTTTCTCATCAATAACTGCAATCGCCACAAGCTTTCCTGAAATTAAGAACGACATATACCTCAATTCAAAACCCTCGTTACACAAATTTTTCAATTTTTATTGTAGATATGAATCGGGAATTAGTAAATAGCTTCTAGAACTATTCCAATTATGCTACATGTTATGCACAGTAGACTGAATCAGTGCACTAGTCAACTCCAAGTGAGACAGATGCTCCCTCCCAACCCCCAAATGTAAATAATAGCAACTAACAACTTATATACTCGTAAGTTGTTGTTTTCACACAACTCACAAAGTGACTAAGTATTTTGTCAAAAGCTAAGACATTAAGAAATAAGTTGATAAACAAAATTTATCATCAACTAACGTAGCTCTAAAACAATGACATGTAACAAGGGAATGATTTTTACATGTTATTCCGCTCAGTACCATGCATGGGTCACTACCTGCCAGTGATGCCACACAAAACAAAATGGACTGCAATTTACCTAACCCTGAATACAACATGGATCCCTTTCATCTCTAACATCCTCTAGTGGACAGCAGGATGTCATAAGCAGAGCACTGGGACTGGAGTCACAAGACCAGACGTCGCGGTCCAGCGTGTCTATCCTGTTCTAGGTGGGGGGGAAACCGCAGTGAGGCACCACCATTTATTAGCTGAGGGACTTAACCACGCAGTGATGGCCACACAGACACAGCCCGGCACCAGTGGAGAGCACAGTCTGGTAGGGAAAATAATAGTAACATTTACAGATCATTTACAATACACAAACAGACGTATGGCTAACAACGAGAAGAGTTCCAAAGGAAAGGAACACGAAGCTACAAAAGGGTATGACACAGCGAACTTCGGTCGTTTGAGGGGACCAGTAAAAGATGTTCTTAAGAAGCAATGTCTGGTCTGAGTTTGATGGATGAGCATAAATTAACTACACATTTCTGGGTATTGAAGGTGCATTGGTACAAGGTTTCCAGCCTTTGCAGGAAACCGAGACGTCAGTGTGGCTGGAGAGGAGGGTGAGGAAGACCAGAGAAAGAGGACACGGAGACTCAGGCGGGGTCAAAAGACACAGGGACCTGTCGCCACCAGGACAAAAGCCAGGACCCCTTGTGGTCGTGTGGAAAGTGGCCAGTGGGACAAGGAACAGGGGCCGAGCCGCAGCAACACAACCAAACAAGGGCAAATGTGTTGGACATAAAACAGGAACATTCCATAGCCAACTTCTTTCCAAATTAATCTGGGAGAAGAAGCTACAACCACCTCGAGGTCACGATGTCTCCTATGATCACTGAACCGAAAGCAAAACTACTGTATTCCTATATTGTCCCCCTCTTCCCTTCACAAGGGTCCGAGAGAATCCAGAAGTAAACCACATTCTTTGACAGTGTCCACACCACCTTCCAACACTGAGCGAGCACACACCCCCCTCTGTAAGGATAAGCAAAGACAGAAACGTCACCAGACACAGAACGTGAAAAAGTAGGCTCAGGAGCCAGAACAAATATCCTAAGAGTCAGAAAATAACATGAGAGCCTGTTAGAACATTTCTAATTTGCATTTTTAATCAGATTCAAAAGCAGGAAATCATCAAGAGGAAACTCTATGCACACTGCTTCTCATATAAAAAAAAAAAAAAACAAGGGGCGCCTGGGTGGCGCAGTCGGTTAAGCGTCCGACTTCAGCCAGGTCACGATCTCGCGGTCCGGGAGTTCGAGCCCCGCGTCAGGCTCTGGGCTGATGGCTCGGGGCCTGGAGCCTGTTTCCGATTCTGTGTCTCCCTCTCTCTCTGACCCTCCCCCGTTCATGCTCTGTCTCTCTCTGTCCCAAAAAAATAAATAAACGTTGAAAAAAAAAAATTAAAAAAAAAACAAAAAAACAAACTGAACCTTGAGTAACATTTTCCCATTTTTTACAAATCTGCAACTATACTTCCATCCCACTTATCAATGAAATTATAAATGGAAACAGATGTGGCAATAATATCCATAATTTATTTCTCATTTGTAATTCAATATAAATTGACAAAACGCTTCCTCCTACAACTTACATGGTTAGCTTCTTACAATAGTTTTCATCTATCTGAGACCCTACAGTCAGCTGCTGATCGCTTTCAGTTTTGCATCTGTATTTACTTTGCTTGTCATTTCCAATCATGCAACTTTAAGAAACCATGCTAATGTGGTGCCTGTATTTTCCTCACAAGTAAAAGCAGGCTTTAAGAGGTTGCGAGGAGTTGTATTCCGACTCCCACTACAAAATCAGGCTCCTAATATAGGTTCCTGGTTATTTTTCCTCATTTCTTTATTACCCAGGCTCAGTTTTCCCTGGCACTATGAGTTCTAACTAGGAAACCTTTTCTAACTGACCTTTATCCCCATACAAATGTTTGTTCTTTGTTAATATTAATCTATATTCTCATAAAGCGGAACTGGCGTTGAGGTCTATTTAAGGAATGAAATTATGAAACAGAGCTTAAAATTCCCTTCCTACAAAGTCAGGTTTAAGTAACCAATAAAGGAAAAACTGTACAGATTGATGGAGCATTGTATATACGCTTGTTACCTGTGTCTCCAAGTTCATACAAGAGGAAGCCATCCATGGTAAGATAGTTCTGAAACCTCTCCCTGTTGATCCAAGATGACAGATCACCATCCTCGTACTCTTAAAAATACAACAAAACTAGTAAGTTATATGCAAATATGACTTTAAAATGCTTGTAGCATTCTAATCTAACAGTATACGTAAGATGCCTCGACACAGAATCGTAATCTTAAACTCATAAATTTCATTTTAGGGGTCTATTCTAGGCAAACAATGAGCTGTACAAAAGGACGAATGCACAAAGCAATTCTTCACCACAGCATCATTAAAAACAACAAAAGACAAATAAAAATAAAGGAAATAAGTGAAATACCCTCAACAGAAAATAATTTAAATAATTATGGTACATTTTGAGGAAGACCATTTACAGACTTTTAAAAAATGGAAAATTAAGTGGTAAAGCAGGTTGCAAAACAGTATTACAGCATCACTGGAACTCTATAAAACATAAAGTATGAAAAAAACAGACAGAATGATAAAATGAAGGCATAGACTCCTACCAAATGGTTATCCTAGACTGGGAGTTATCCCTGAATGATGGCAGTATGGGTCATTTTTTATTACAGTTTCTTTACCCTTTTCTATTTTATGACATTTCTACTGCACTTTAAAATCGTTTCTCATATGTACAACTACCATAGCACACATATGAAGCCACAGTATTTTGGCCTTTATCCAACATCAACTGCTTCCCCCACTAAACAGAGAGGAAGCATTTATAATATTCAAGAGAAATATTGTGTCCTGATTAGAAACAGAATTCTGAAGTACTTGTGAACGATATTAACTGCATGATAAAGAAGGTGATGTAAAAGCCTACCAATATGTTTGGCTAAAGACTGGATTTTAATGATTTCTTGAACGATGTGCTTTTTCTATCACTTGCATCGCTAAACGAAACATTTTCAAGTTATCGAACCTATCAAATAAGTGGCATAATCCAAATCTGGAAGTATTTTTGGCTTTGGATTTACAAATTAGAAAAATAAACATAAAAATAGGAGTTGATTATTGGGCCACAATCTCCACTCCAGGTCAAAAGTAAATGTTTCAAAGATTATACAGAGTGATAAATCTGGAACTCATCAGACAAACTATCCTTGGGGCACCTGGGTGGCTCAGTGGGTTAAGCACCGGACTTCAGTTCAGGTCATGATCTCATGGTTTGTGGGTTCGAGCCCTGAGTCAGGCTCTGTGCTGACAGATCAGAGCCTGGAGCCTGCTTAGGAGCCTCTGTCTCCCTCTCTCTCTGCTCCTCCCATGCTTGCACTCTCTCGCTGCCTCTTAAAAATAAATGAATGTTAAAAAAAAAAAAAAAGAAAAAGAGAAAAGAAAAAAGAAAGAAAAGAAACGAAATGAAATTATCCTCCTGAGCCCCATCACAAAGCTTCTAAATTTATTGGCAACAATTAAATACTAGAAGCAGCATTCAAAGTAAATGGTTTCCTCTGAAGCTTCAGCAGGCTCTCGATACTAGCCTACTGCACATTAAAAACCGCTGGCCTCTATAATAGCTACAGATACTTAACCTATCCCTCCTGTCCCCTCGTGGGAGGCCATGTCTGAAACACGGCGACATGAGGATGGGCACTCTTAGTCGTGATTCAAGAACAGATTTACATCTAAACAGGTATGAACAGGCTTTTTCCAAAAAGAAACAAAGTGGCTCTCTGAAGCATTAACAAACTCTTAACAGAACTAGAACAAGAGATCTGAAGACTAATGCTTGATTACACTATTTTGACTTGGGGGAAAAACACATTAATCCTATCTTTTCATTTGTAAAATAGTAAGAATACCAGGATCTCAAAAGGATTGTTATCAAATAGGACAATATATGTTAAGTGCTTATCACACAGGAGGGTCGTAATCAAAGAGCAAATGGATAGAATCAGTGTAGATGTGAATTATTTTCCTCCTCATATTTTCATATGTGCAAGTTACTCCTAACTTCCTTTTTAAGCCCAATGTCTGATACGGACAATCAACAAATATCCGGTGAATGAACAAATGAATGAATGAACCTGCGAAGAGTTACACATCCATCGCCTTACCTAACGCTCTTCGGTCATCTCTCTCATAACCTCAGAATATTAATCTACCTGCTTTAATACCTATCCCCACAGAGGGGTGACGATAACATGGAATATCAAATACATAACAGTATCTGCTGTGTAAAATATAACAAATGGGAGTTGTTATACTATAGCAAAAAAAATAAATTCAGCCGTCACACTTACTTAAAGTTAATGAAGATACAAGATTTTAGAAATGCTTAGTTTTCGATTAGTATAATAAAATGTTCCTTTCATTAGAAAAAAATCAGAATATCCTTTTTATTAGATATTCTTCTATTTATTTGAGTTATTTAAGCAATACAAAGCTTACAGCTCTCAAGTAGTTCTAGTTTCTTTTCTGTTCTAAAATAACAAGACTCCAGAGTATTTCTGTAATGACTAAAATGCTGCATATCTGTACTGTCCAACATAGTAACAGAAAGTCACACAAAGGCACTGAGTATTTCAAAGGTAGCTGGTGGAAATAAGAAACTGAAGCTTCGAGCGGAAATGTCCATCAACTGGACTGATGAATGGATAAAGAAGATGTGGTATGCACGCACACACACACACACACACACACACACACACACACACACACACACAATGGAATATTAGAGATTAAAGAGAAAGAAATCTTGCTATTTGCAACGACATGGCTGAAGCCAGAATGTATTATGCTAAGTGCAATAAGTCAGTCAGAGAAAGACAAATACCGTATGACTTCACTCATATGTGGAATTTAAGAAATAACACAGACAAACAGAGAAGGGAAGGAAAAATGATAAGAACAGAGAGGAAGGCAAACCATAAGAGACTTTTTTTTTTTTTACTGTTTTTATTTATTTATTTTTTGAGACAGAGAGAGACAGAGCATGAGTGGGGGAGGGGCAGAGAGGGAGACACAGAATCCGAAGCAGGCTCTAGGCTCTGAGCTGTCAGCACAGAGCCTGACGCGGGGCTCGAACCCATGGACCGCGAGATCATGACCTGAGCCGAAGTCGGATGCTTAACCAACTGAGCCACCCAGGTGCCCCATAGAGAGACTCTTAAATCCAGAGAACAAGCGGAGGGTTGATGGAGGGAGGGTGTGTGCGCGAGGGGGGGACGTCTGCCAGGATGAGCGCTAGGTGGTGTAAGTCAGTGAGGAATCAATCACATTACACTGTTCGCTAACTTGGGTTTAAATAAAATTTTAAAAAACATATTGTATGCCTTTAAATATACACGATATTATATGTTAATTCTCTCAGTAAATCTGGAAACACATACACACACAAAAGAACTGAAGCTTCTACTTTATGAGACTAATGTAGAAGGTCACTGAGACTGCTACAAGCATGACTTTGCATTTACTTTTGCTTCTTAGGGGCTGTGTGGGATCCAACAGATGTTGAGTTTCACTGTTTCCCTTGAGATCTAAATGATCTCCCGGAGCCCCTGTGAGTTTGCTCCACTGGCCCGAGGAACCTCGCTGCACAGTTCTGAGATTGTGGGGGTAGGTATTTGATAATGCCAAGGAACTGCTGCAGATTTTATTAAGTGTTATAACAGCACGTAATTATACATAAAGGAAAAATAACATTTCTAAAAAGATGCCTAACAAGGCACATGGTGACGAAAAGCCTCTGGGATTTGCTTTAAAATACTTCCAACAAAGAAAAAAAGTGTTGAAGCAAATGTGGTAAGATCATGGTAACTGCCCAGCCTGGGCGATGGGGATGTATTTTTTATTACTCTAGCATTCTCTTTATTGTGATGTACGTTTGTTATAACACAAGTATTTTAAAAATAGACTAAGTACTTACTTCACTGAAGAAATGTTGAACAGTAGGTGGGTGGTTACTCTGTCAGGAAGGGAGAGATGGGAGCGAGGGCAGAACATACCCTACAGGGACTTCACCACTATCGAAGGGGTTTTAGTTATTCATCTTTTTGTGAGTCTGCAATGTTAGATCTTTTTTTTCCTATATAAATAATTTTGAATGCTTTAAAATAACGCACAGAAATTGCTCAAAAGACAAATGACCAGACGAAAAAAAAAAAAAAAAAAAAGAAAAAGAAAAGAAATTCATTGTAGGCAAGACCCAGAAAGCACATTAGATGGAAAAACGAAAGTTGAAGGGCAAGAAGAACCTGTCAGTCACTGAACTAACGGGAGACAGAGGAATCGTCGAATCTGCCAATTCTTTGATCAACACCTAAGTCCTATAATAGACACAGCATTTTAATTTCAAAATGTTTTCCATCAGTTAAAACTTCGGAACTTACCATCGTAAACAAAGTAAGTTTCATCTTTGAAAACAAGTACAGCAGGCATCTCCTTCAGTATCACATACTGCAAAAATAAGACGCGCAAACAACTTTTATCATTCTAAAAGTGTTTAATCGGTAGGTATAATTTCAAAAGTATCGAAAGAAATCAGAAAAAACAAAACAAAACACAGCAATAATGAAATTGTTGCAAGCAGTTAAAAAGCAGCCAATCCCAAGCTTATCCAAGGATGGGTTTGGCATCTCTTTATACATCTCCAGGTACAGTGCCCTGTTTGCTGTGAGAGCCATGGAATATTCTTAGAGCTGAAAACAGAGGTAAAGACACCACAGGAACTACAGGAGACCCACTCTGAGGTAGGGAAGAGCAGTGGCTGAGGTAACGATGGGCACTGGTAGACTCAAGTCCCTCCCTGCCATTCCTCGACTGTGTGACACTGAGGCCACTTGTGTCCTGGGAGTCAGGCTTTCTCCTCTGCAAATCAAGGACACTGAGTCCCTACCTCACCACAGAGTTAGGAAAATTAAGTCCGCCAACAAATGTGAGAGCAGGTTTAAACTGTAAATTGGCTTTATAAATGGGAACCTATAATGGCAATTAATAATAAGAAATTCTTTCAGAAGGCATGCTGTATTTATTTCAAAATAGTACTAGTATTATATAGTAGAGAAATCAGTATCCATGCGGAACAGATATAATTTGGGTAAGCCACACAGAATTATTCCATGATGTGGTAGTAATGAAAAGTAACAACAATCAATTGATAACTAATAAAATAAAAATAACAGTAACAGTAAAATAAAAATAAAGATGGCTGTTCTGGAAATATCAAAAAGGGGGGAAGGCATACCTTAGTAATATAGAATGAGCTGTTTACATGACTGCTAAAAAATGGTACAACACCATGAAAATAACTATTTTATTTTTTTATGAATATGATTTATTGTCTAATTGGTTTACATGCAATACCCAGTGCTCATCCCAGTAAGTGCCCTGCTCAATGCCCATCACCCATTTTCCCTCTCAGACCTCACCCCCCTCATCCACCCTTAGAGTTTGTTTTCTATATTTAATAGTCTCTTATCGTTTGCCCTCCTCCCTCTCTGTTTGTATCTAGTTTTTCCCTTTCCCTTCCCCCATGGTCTTCTGTTCAGTTTCTCAAGATCCAGATATGAGTGAAAAAATAACTATTTTAAAGGCAGCAGAAAAGCTTGCAGGTAAGGCTCTATCATCAAGTAACTCTATTCGCCTGCTCTTGGCAACTCATCTACAAAGGTGCTTCGAAAGTATTTTTTAACATTCGGCATCCCTCTCTTTCAAGGATGCCCCTGAGGTGGCCGTACTGTTAACATTACTAGATACGTGGAATCTTGCAGCCTTTGATTTCCATAGATTCTGAACCCCTCGTCCTCTTTCTTTGTGTTCCTTAAACTATCTGATATCACAGTTATATGTCTATAGGCCATTTTTCTCCATTTACCTTTAAGTATCCTGAAATTAGAAATTGTCTTCATCTGTATATCCTTTCTTACACTTACTAAGGCTTTCAAAAATACTAGCTGAAAAAGTAGCTGTAAATCTAAGGAAGCTTTTCATGACAAAATATAAAATTCAAAATGGGGGGGAGGGGCATAAAATCAAGGGTTTTGTCCTTACTTGAGAATTCTCTATGGGAATAAAAATCCTTATATGATTGTGAAGTAACAGTCTCCCCCCAGCAGACTTTTGCAACCACATACACAGAACTAAGATGACAAATATTGCTATTTGCAGGAATAATGAAGGGATGTTTGAAGAAAACTAGTTGAGAGGCTAATAATAATAAATACAGCACATGAGGGGTGCCTGACTGGCTCAGTCCGTTAAGCGTCTGACTTCGGCTCAGGTCATGATCTCACGGTTTGTGAGTTCGAGCCCTGTGTCGGGCTCTGTGCTGACAGCTCAGAGCCCGGAGCCTGCTTCAGATTCTGTGTCTCCCTGTCTCTCTATCCCTCCCTGACTAGTGCTCTGTCTCTCAAAACTTAATATATATATATAAAGTAAAAGCAAATACAGCACATGATAACCAACAGTCTGTCCAGGTAGCAGACACCATCTGTGCTCACCCAGAAGCTGTAGGTGCTAGAATTTTCATCTCAGACACCTGTCACTGCAGAAGGACCGGGGTGGCATCAGACGGTGTCAGGGGATGAAGCCAGCACACTCTCTGCTGTACTCCAAAGGAACTGCTTGGAGAGCTTCGGAGGTGAAGGTGCAGCGTACATCCTCATCTCTAACACTAAAATGTGGTCCCCTGGGCTTTGGAGAGGAGAATGGACTAAAAGTTCCAGTTCCAGTCCATCCTAGGCCTTTCTAGCACATTGAGACAGTCCAAAGAAGTTCATAACCCTGTGGGGCATCTATTTGAGAATCTAATGGCAAGTATGGCTCTTCATTCGCCCTATCTTCTCCTCCCCATCAAAAATAAATGCATAAGCAAAATACTACCAAATAACTTCTTAGACCAAACTAAGTAAATAAACCTAGAATGAGTTTAAACTGACCAGAAATTGTCTGAGGCTCCCCCAAGGAGCTGAAACGTTTATGTACATATTGCAGGAAGCACTAGACCATACTCTAGGTAACTCAGTAATCTTCTTAAATAAATAGTATCTAAATATTAGAAAATAATAAACAAAAATTAATCAAATGTATATTATGACTTACCTTTGTGGGGGGAAAAAAAAAAAAAACTTTTGACTTTTTGTAACTTATACTGATTAAAAAGAAAAAGCTTCCCTTGATTTCATGTTTCTCGTCAGCTCCTGCCAAATTTCTCAGGTCCCTTCTCAGCAAAACCTTTCTAAAGAGAAGTCTACACTTGTAACCTACAATTTCTTACCTGCATTCTCTCAAATGACACCATTGAGGCACCTGTCCTTCTCATAAAACCACCAACAACCTCCATGTGTGGACAAAATCACAGTTAACTGTACTTTCCTCATCTTGACCACTTTGCAAGCACCTTGCACAATGGATCCTTTTTTTAAAAAAAATTTTGTTAATGTTTATTTGTTTTGAGAGAGAGAAGGAGAGAGAGAATCCCAAGCAGGCTCCACACTGTCAGCTCAGAGCCTAATGTGGGGCTCGAGCTCACAAACCATGAGATCATGGCCTGAGCTGAAATCAAGAGCTGGATGCTTATTAACCAACTGAGCTATCTAGGTGCCCCTGGACCTCTCATTTTTAAACTTTTTTTTTTTTTTTTTTTTTAAATCTTGGTTTTCCACTCATCTTGTTTTCTTACTCACTGGCTATTTTCTTCGTATTTTCTTTTGTAGTCTTTAGGTCCTGGGCCCACTCATTTCCTTAAAAATTTGTATCCCATGTCTACAAAGTTTTTTACACAGCCTTAACTCCAGAACCCTATATCCAACTGTGAATCTGATGCTTGTACTCGGATGTCTAATAAGTTGATCACTCGCCCATTCCCAAATGTGTTCCTTTCGCCATATTCTCAAGCTCATGGATCACACTATCACCTACCCAGTTTTTAAAACCAAACACCTACTTATCAAACTCAACACCCAAAAAACAAATAAGCCAGTGAAGAAATGGGCAAAAGACATGAACAGACACTTCTCCAAAGAAGATGTCCAGATGGCCAATCAACACATGAAAAAATGCTCAGCATCACTCATCATCAGGGAAACACAAATCAAAACCACAGTGAGATACCACCTTACACCTGTCAGAATGGCTAACATTAACAACTCAGGCAACAACAGATGATGGTGAGGATATGGAGAAAGAGGATCTCTTTTGCATTGTTGGTGGGAATGCAAGCTGGTGCAGCCACTCTGGAAAACAGTATGGAGGTTCCTCAAAAATTAAAAATAGAACTTCCCTATGACCCAGCAACTGCACTAATAGGCATTTATCCATGGGATACAGGTGTGCTGTTTCAGAGGGGCACATGCACCCCCATGTTCATAGCAGCACTTTCAACAATAGCCAAAGTATGGAAAGAGCCCAAATGTCCATAGATGGATGAATGGATAAAGAAAATGTGGTATACATATACAATGGAGTATTGCTCGGCAATCAAAAAGAATGAAATCTTGCCATTTGCAACTATGTGGATGGAACCGGAGAGTATTATGCTAAGTGAAATTAGTCAGAGAAAGACAAAAATCATATGACTTCTCTCATATGACTTTAAGAGACAAAACAGATGAACATAAGGGAAGGGAAACGAAAATAACATAAAAACAGGGAGAGGGACAAAACAGAAGAGACTCATAAATATGGAGAACAAACAGAGGATTACAGGAGGAGGTGTGGGGGGGGGACGGGCTAAATGACGAAGGGGCACTAAGGAATCTACTCCTGAAATCATTGTTGCACTATATGCTAATTTGGATGTAAATTTTAAAAAATAAAAAATAAAATTAAAACAAACAAACAAACAAACAAACTTCTAGCAGTTATCCTTGATTCTTCCCCTTTCCTCCAGGTCAACAAGCTTGAACAATTTCATTTCCCAAACCCAACATTTTCCCCTCTCCCCGTTCCTTTGCAAACCTCCAAGCCCAAACTTGCCAGATTACTCCACGAGTTCAACTGCTCTCTGGGGGTCTACTCTCATCTCCGTCCAATTCATTCTGCTCTTAGCAGAGGAAAGCCCTTAAGATGAACATGAGACCAAGTCCTTCACTAACTTCAGCCCATCACATGCATGGCCATGACCTGCAAGGCCTCCCCTGGCCTCTCTGCCTATCTCCTTTCTCGCTGTGTTATAGCCACACTGGCCCAGCACCCGCTTCCCAAATACGCCCAAGAGTGTTCTCATCTTGGGCATTTGGAATATCTGTTCTCTTTTTCTAGTTTACTCGGGCCACAGATCTTTGCAGGGCTCCTTCACATCATGTAAGTCCCAGCTCAAATATTTTCTTCTCACACATTTCTTGAGCAACCAATCTAGAACAGCCACCCCACCCTCATGTTTCCACTATCACAATGCTCCTTTACTTTTTTCATACTAGGTATATTGTGTTTATATATTTGTTTACTGAACATGACCCCAAAGATGTAACCAGCAACAGTAAAATTTAGCACACTTCCTCTTTCCATGAGCACGGAAGCTCCACCCTATCAGGGTCCTGAGGATCTTGCTGGTCAAGAACTTAATAGAGTGTCACAGCACGTGATTAGGTAAGCAGCTGTGAATTAATATATAAAAACACATCACTCCATTGCTTATAAGCCAGCTGAAGTGTTTGAGTTATCACTTCTTACTACTGCTATTATTTTAAAGGAGAGAACAAGCACGGACCTAATAAACACAGTTCCTAAATGCTAGGAATCTAGTGGTATTTACTTATTAATAATAAGCAATCCGGTACCAGTAGTAAAGAGTTAATGTTTACTGTTTCTGTACATATGACAGTAAATAAATTTGATAAATCAAGTAATAATTTAAAAAATGAAATTAAGTCATTAAAATCCAATTTTAAATATTACCTCAGGAACCACGTCTTCTGAGGCAGAAAAGAAGTATGTATATACAATTAATTCTGAAGCAGCATCTATGTATTTCTCCTGTGAAGATACAAATAGAAAAGAGGTGACTTTTAAATACGAGGATCCAAATTCATTCCTCATTAAACATTCCGAACAGCGGTATCATCCCCAGCAGTCTCGTCACAATTGGACGCCTCAGTGTGTTTATGTGAGGAGATGATGGAATGTTGAGTAGCACATGAAGTAAATGGTTTCTAAAGCAAAGAGACCACTGTTACTCAGTGCTTTTATACTCCTCTAAACAAAGTTAAGTGTAAGATAAGCTCAATTCCTATTTATTAATTTGATAGTTACAGGAAAAGACGTGTGTTTATACATATATAAAATGATCTTTAAGAAGTTTACACTTACATTGCATTCTGCAGTCTCAAGGAGCCAAAAATGCTAAAAAGTAACACTAAATTTGAGTAACCAGGTCAACGAGAGAAGAAATACTAAGGCAAGCAACACCTTTTAATTCATTTCTGTTTCATGAAGCAAACACAATAGAGGGCATGTAAGAAAGTGTTTTCATTAGAAAAATACTCACACTGACCTCTTATTACCAATAAGAGTGAAGTAATTTTGAGTTCTGGATGAAGTTTTGGCTATACGGAAAATTCAATTACAATACACCTGTTACTTGTGACTTTAAAAAATAAAACCATTTGATACCTTCAAAGGTGACTCTCCACCTATATAAACAAAAAACACACGATGTCTCTTTTGCACATGTTCAAACATCTGCTGACTTGGAAGTGGCCGAATTAGAGCCCTGTTTGAAAGCAAAACAAAAAACTAACTTGTGTTTGAACTACAGATAGTACACAATATAGGTCTAAAGTTATGAAGTTTTAATGTGTTAACTGCATTTTAAATAATCACCCAATCCACATAAGCCTAATAAAACTATAGCCATGACCACTATTTGTACCCACATACTAAAAACACAGTACCCACAAGTTAACCCATCAATTTAAAAAATAACTTTAAAAAAAAAAAAGTAAGTTTAAAGTATATCCCTTTAGAGAGTACCATCTTAACCAATATTTTGGTAGGCAAGAACAGAACTGTAATCCATCGAGAGTCCTCAGCTAAAAATAAAACGATCCACGTGAGAATTACTTTTCTTTCTCTTTCATGAGATCGTTCACGCTAACACACTGTGAATGTGTTACCTCAGGAAACTAGAAATACTATGTGAAGATTTATATCCATTTAAATACTAGATAGCTTATGTCAAAGGTTATTATCAAACATATCACTTACAAAGTGTTATTAAAAAAACTAAAAAAGAGCCAGTCTTCTTAAAAATGTGGTCTGCATTATCAGATTTATCCTGCACTAAATCTGCAAAAAGAATAACATAGCGTTTGCAAAGGCAAACATATTTTCAAAATGCACAATTCCTCAGATGCACCGCACCACACTCACTGCTCGCCTCTATTTTCGTACTTGAGTAATTAACCGGCAAGTGATGCAAGTCCAGAACTGAGCCACGAAATTTCTGTGCAACAGAGTCACCCCCGGTTACATCAGAAGACCATCTTAAGCTTAAAGTGAAACTCGTTAAAAATCGCCAAAACATAAAGACGAATCTAACCACAGGGAATAAAGTACATCCCACACCAATGCCCTACTATAATGTAAAAGGTATCTTAAAATTTATTCAGAAAGCATTTATAAAGAAAATGAGATATGCAATCAATGAGAAAATACAGTGAAAATTATATCAATAAGTTTTGCAGACTTGAATAAAGATCATTCTGTGTCTTTTCTCAAATACTTTAAGCCCGGCAGTGTCATGCACTCGACAAATCCCCCCCCCCCCACCGATATCTCAATTTACTTTAAAGCTCTTTAAAGGTATCAATAGAATATATCCTGTCAAACTCACAAGAAAGTGCCTATACTTTCGAAGTTAATACAGGCTAACCTACTTTGATGAATGTTCTCCTTAAGGAGTTCCACACACCCGCATTGAATAATTATAAGCACCAACTTTCTTTATACCTCAGCAAGGTAGATGTAGATTAAAAAAAAAAAAAAAAAAGAATCACCATATTCAAACCAACAGGATGCTTATGAAAGAAAGTCTGTTTCCTTATCAGTAAAACCTCAGAGATCTATAACTCAAATAGACATCTGGGTTCTAATTATGCCACATTCTAAGCAAAATGTGCAATAATACCTCACAGTTGGCAGAAAGCAGCATGTAACAGATCAGGGAAAGTATTTTAATTAGCTGTATCTAAAAAGAATTTTCCAGTATCACAGGCCAGGGATTAAACCCAAGTCTATCAGAAGAATAATACCGTGGGGTTTCTTTCAAAAACTCCAACATTAGGTAACAAGAAAAATAAGTTGATATAAATGAGGCAGTACAAGACCAAATTTATAGTAAAATAAAAATTACAATTCACAAAGTTTTTAGAAGTAATCAAATTTTGAAAATGCTTCAAAAAATCCACTGGGGTGGGGAGCCTGGGTGGCTCAGTTGGTTAAGTGTCCGACTTCAGCTCAGGTCATGATCTCACAGCTCGTGAGTTCGAGCCCTGCATCAGGCTCTGTGCCAACAACTCAGAGCCTGGAGCCCGTTTCAGATTCTGTGTCTCCCTCTCTCTCTGCCCTTCCCCTGTTCACGCTCTGTGTCTCTCTGTATCAAAAATAAATAAACATTAAAACAATTTTTTTTTTTAAATCTACTGGGGAAAATCTTTTTTCTACATATGAAATGAATTTAAATGTGAGGTTAACAAGTACATAATACATATCACAGTTCTTTTTGTTTCTTTGAAGTATCTCTCTATACGCTGCATAACCCTACCTTCTGTCATACATGAACAGATTCTACTTGGGTTAAGCCCCTAAAAAATGTGCATTCAATATGGTCTATTAAAACACATTTAATTTTAAAATATTAGTATCCTATAGTAAAGGCCTTTCCTAATAAAAACTTACCCAGATACTCTGTGAGCAAACTCAATAATATCATCTTTAGTTCGTGGTCCTCTATAATTATATGCCAAGTCCCCTTTTAATCTTAAAAAGAAAAAAAAAAAAAGATAAAAGCTGAGATTATTTCAACTCTTTTAGTACGTAATGCTAATCACTACTGTCTCATAAAATTACAGAATATAAAATAATAAATGCAGAGTTTTTTTAGAAGCGGCATAACCATGTACAATACAGTGGGCAACTGGCTTCAGGGGACCAACAACTCAAAATATAAAGAAAAAGGCTGCATTTTATTAAAATTACATGAAAACAGTTTACTCTGTATTTGATACTTGCATTGTACCTATGCCTTCTGTAAAGTGCATACATAATCTACACATTCATGGTCAAGAGCTTGTCAAAGTAGTACAATTCTATCTTCTCTAGTTAAAAAAAAAAATGACAGGGAATTAACAGTATTTTGGTAGAGGGAGAACAAATTTTAAGCAACACAACATCATAGTAACTTGACAGAGGCTCTAAGATTACAGAGTAAAACAATGCATAAAACACCTATTCTAGAGAATTATGATAATTTTCCAAAAGCCTGTCAACGAATTATGTGTCCAACTGTGATTTAAAAAAAAAAAAAAATGTGAAAGCACAAGAGAATACCTATAAGTAAACAAAAAGAACAGAAAGGATAATTTACTTGACACAAGTAAAAGAGGCTTAGCAAATGCTTTTTTGAAAGTAGGGGAAGGAGGGAAGTCAATATAAAACCCCAGAAATAAAAAATTAAAATTAGCCAAATTTGGAAATTTGAGGTTTTAAAATACGGAAAACTTACTTTATATAAAAATAAATTTCAAAATCATCCCTCAACTCGCACACTACCAAAATAAGGAAGAAACTCAAGAGAAAATTCAGTAAAATTATGATTAACAAATAAATCCTTTAGAATTAATTAGCACACCATTTCTCCCAACTTATATACATACACTTTATATTATACTTCATCAACACTTTCAGGTTAGAATTAAGTCCATCAATTTGATGCTCTTGGTTTCTTTCATCTCTACTGAAATAAGTCTATTTTAATTATAGAGAAGTAAAATTTGTTAGGAGATGGGATTCACATGATACAGCAGAATACACTCTTGAGCTCCTCAAGGGTAAAAGCCCTTTTTCATAATCAACAGCTGGTCATCTGGTCCTGCAGGATGCCTGTCCCACAGGAAGCGCTCAGAGCGCATTCAACGAACTAGCCGAAAACACCACATTCGCTTCGATACACAGAAAAGCCGAAAGATGCAGTCCCTCTCCTTTGATCACATACTGCACCTAGAAAAAACTGCTGAACCCGTCTTCAATCCTCCAAGGAAGCTACTAGAAATTAATGTAATAAAACGTAAGCAGAGTGAACTAATAAAAATACACATATAAACATACAACACTCAACTTACAGCTTAATTGTTGGATAACCTCGAACTCCAAACTCTGAAGCAATGCCTTGATGAGAAAAAGAATAAATAATTCTAAATTTTTTTTTAAATGAGAAACTAGGTAGTAAATGAGCCTTTTACTTAAAAATATAGATTTATACAAACCCTTATAGCTATGTTTTTAAGTCTTTAAAAAGGATATAAATTCACACACAAAAAAGAAAAAACATGACATTCTCGTACAAAACAATCACTTAATAATCCAAATTATGGCCAGCACAAAACACTATGACAAATTAAGGAATAAATGCCAAAAGAATCGTTAAAAGAATACTTATTTTAAAAGATATTCCTGTTAAAAAAATATATGTAAATAAAGTCTCACTTATCATCTGATTTTCCAGGACAAATACTTTTTTCTAGGTCTCATTGGCTCCTTGCAAAAAATAAAAATAAATAAAAAACAAAAACAAGCAAAACCACGCTTTCCTTTTCTAAATCTTAAAATAACTGCATTATATTTTAACTTCTAAAAGATAAATATTATTTGCAAAATTACTTAAAGAATCTGCACTCTATATATGATCTAAAAGCAACTTTATCTACTTGTTTTAGAAGTTTCTGCTACTGTAATAACCTAGAATAATTCTAGTCACTTTCAAAGATTATTCTGAAGTCCTCATGTTAATTAAAATGAGATACAGTTGCTACAACGGCATCTTTTTGAGGGAAAGAAGAAACGAGATCAAATACAGAATTAGGACTTGAAGAGATATGGCAATCACTACTGCAAATTAATACTAACCTCCTTTACAGAATCAAGGCAATCAGGACAGTAAAGAAATAAAGCAGTCTCCGTAGACAAGATACAATATATTTACACAACCATACCAGTTTATGTAAAATAAAGTGTATTTATTCATATGATCTCTCCCATTGTTAATTTTAGTAATTTCTAGGATATCTCATCGTGGTTGGGTAGAAGGACACTACACTATTGCACGTGGGTTCTGGTTTACCAATCACTTTAGTAATCATCCATCTCTGGTTTCTAGGTACTGCCCAATACACAAGAATAATGACAGAGTGAACCTGTGGCAAAATAATAGTCAAAATCTCTCGGCCTTCCTTTGTCATTAATAGAGTTTCTCCCTTGAACACGAACAAAGGTGACTGAAAGGGTCAGGACAGTGATGAACTGGTTTTGATGGACAGGGTCAGGGTCAGGGCAGTGATGAAGTTTTTACTGGAAGCAACGCAGACAGCAGAGGTTAACATAAATAACTCAGGTTCTGAAGATAGAGGTCTTGCCTCTGAAAAGCCAGATGAACTTAAACCAATTAAATACCTGCTTTGTGCCCATCTCTACTGCAGGATTTAATTCTGCCAAGTCTATTCTAATTGGAGACTACAGGAATGGAGACTGACTTCTGAGTAAAAAATATGAAAATGATACGGGGGGGATTATGCGATAAAATATGTCCTTAATGACCCCTTCCCAAATCAAGGAGGTGGGGGAAGGTCAGCCCTTATTACTTTCAACTAAGACGAATATAATTGACTGGGAGAGAGGTGTATATGCCCCTAATAATTTAATTTATTGTAAGGTTTACTTTTAAACAGACCAATGAAGAAGATATGCAATCATTGAGAAAATGCAGTGGTGGTTCTCAAAAACAGTTTTCAGAACAAAAATCCCGGCTCCACATTTAAGTCCCACCACTTAATTTCCTTGGCCTCAGTCAGCAAATGCGTCAGGTGGAGACAGATGTATACCACCCACTCTTTAGTACCTAGACTCTGAGCATTAAACTTCACTTCTGATATAATTTTGACTTGACAGTGACTCCTAAAACCACATCTCCCTAGAGGTAACACAAACAAAGCATGGGTTATAGACGTAAAATGATGTAGGTTAGGATTCCAACTTCACATTTATCATCTGGCAACTCTTTCCCTTCTGAGGACAGCACTCACATGTGGCTGGCCTTGTGGATGGGATTTTAAAATGAGAAAGCATGTGGACAAGAATCTAAGAGGGAGCCTGGCACACAGAGATCTTCAAATGTTAAGTCCATTTCCTTTCTATTTTTGATCCTGATCTGTTAGGTAGCTGCTGACACATCAACGTATAGAACAATAAGAAGAACTTTCGATGTAAAATACCTTATAACTGATTTCAGTATACCTTCAACTACGCCTTGAGACAATTTTGTGAGCAGGGGAAGGGAAGGGTGCTAATGTCACTCTTCAGATAAACTAATACTTAGGAAGATGTGGTAACTTGTTTGAGTGCAAGCACTGAATCGGTAGCAGGGCTACGACTGAAGTTTTAACATTTTGTTCTTTTTCATAGCAGAGACCGGAGATCAATTCTTTCACAAACCCATGTATAACATGAATAACTTCTCTGGAATTGTATCATTTTAAATGCTCGTAAAATGGGGTTAAACATACAGCCCCTTATTTCCTTTTTGTCTTCTCCTTGAAATGATAACAACTTGATAGTGGAGACAGGCTTGTATGTGAAACATGATGATCTTGGAATCTGGTCCTAATTCTGCCTCTAATTTTGGCGTCTGAAACCACTCAGTCATTTCACTGTTAACTACCTGCTATTACTTCATCTATACAGTGGGCTGGGAGGGGGGTGGGGGGAAGGGAGGGGCCAGCCTTAATGTGAAGTCCTCAGCTCAAAATACTATTTTTAGCATTTACCGAGTGTCACTATGTGTCTAACATGAAAAAGATATAAAATATGGCAGCCGTTCTCAACTGAGAGATTTTGCCCTCCAGGAGACAATGGGCGATATCTAGAGACATTTTTGGTCGCCGTAAATTAGTGGGAGGCTGGGCTGGGGAGAAGGGTGCTGCTGGTTATCTAGAGGGTGGAGATCACAGATGATACTGGCAAATCAGTTTTACCTTCCTAGATTATAAGCCCTTTTGATCAGTGACTCTGTTTGAGAAATTATCAGTCTTGGCACTCCAGACATTTGGGGCCAGATAATTCTTGTTTGTGGGGAGAGGCTGCTGTGCACTGTAGGATGTTCAGAAACATCCCTGATCTCCACCCTCTAGAATTTCAGCGGTTTTGTAATAGGAATCAGTACACTGTCACAGAGAGTATCATGACCTGTTTTAACTTACAAATGAGAAACAATTCTGGTTCTCAATGAAGAGAGACTAAAATATATATCTTTATATAGTTTTTTAACGTTGATTATAGCATTATTAGTTAAAACCATGCATCAAGAAAATCTTCACACAATTCCAAACACATGGGGCAGGATAATTCATGATAGTTCAAGTTCCTAGTTGAAGAATTCTATACACAGAGATCTGCTGAGTGTGATGATGTGCACTTCCAATCTGTGCAATTACATGACTGAGGATAAGGTATGCCACATCCTCTAAGAGGTTTTCCATAATTGATCACTGAACAATCCATCCCTCTCCAAGCCCTATAACTAACTGTTCCCTGGAATAATACTTTATGGTTCTCCAACTTGGGTAGCGGAAGTACCTGAAGTCCCTGTTAAAAATACAGATTATCATGACCCAATCTCCAAGACTTTCATTTGATGGGGCTGGTGTGGGTCTTCAGAGTCTAAATTTATATTGGGCAGCCCAGGTAATCCTAATGTAGATTGTGGACTAAACGCTGAGAAACACTAATGCTGTGAATGCCTGAAAAGTGACCCACGGAGCGGATGAAATACACATGATACACCAATCCTTTAGTATTTACAATTAGACACAGCATAATGTTGACAGCTAGTTTGAAAAAAAAAAAAAAATTCAGTTATTTACCTGATTCCAAGTTCTACTAAAAGGCTCAGTGCAAAAAGCACTGAGGTATTTAAGGGAATTTTAAGATTTACATGTCAAAAATCTATTTGT
The DNA here is from genome assembly GCF_018350175.1 of Felis catus. NCBI lineage: Eukaryota > Metazoa > Chordata > Mammalia > Carnivora > Felidae > Felis > Felis catus. The sequence continues at coordinate 85,298,930 of NC_058379.1, forward strand.
AATCTCTAGACAGTAGTTTGCAAATATGTTAAATCTTTTTTTAAAAATACCAGGAAGATAACATTCTTTTTTCAATAGCACATAAAACACCACCTTGACTGCATAATAAAGAAGAAAATGCATCCGTTACGGATATCAAATACTAAATAGTATGACAATTTAACTTATGCTTACTGGCTATCATTTGTCTCTCCCGTCTAGCATATAAGTTCCATGAAAGTAGAAATTTCTGTCTGTTTTGGTTACTGATGTATCACAGATGCCTACAATGTGCCTCGTACATTCTGGCATACAGTAACTGCTCATTAAATACCTGCTGAATGAATACTGACCCTACAACTTTTCAACAAAAGAATGATTTTTCAATAAGCCATGTTTGTATGATTTAGGTAGTCGCAAGGACTTACAAGCAAGCATCACCACACAGGTTGGGAAAGGGAGTGGAGGGTTTAGCATTGCACATCCAAGGAGTAAAGGATATAAAGTGTAGGAAGCACCCATCACAGTATCTGGCAGAGGTGTTCCTTGCATACCAGTCCCCTATCCCTTTTCCCAACGCTAGGTGCTTTGCTGGAGGTAAGGTGCTCTGCATGCTCCATAGAGATTTCTTCCTATGAACTCAACACAACATACAACACAATGCTAAGTGAACAATAAATAAAATCTGTAACAATCACATATCAGAGACAAAAATTTAAACCTCTAAATGGCTTATGAATAATGGAATGAAAAACAGTCCCACCACAAAGCACCTAAAAAGCTATAATCCACATATTAAGTCTCAGTACCTACAAGAACACTGCATTTTAATCACAGCATTTAAAACATTTTTTTCTCAGCTACTCAGGAAAAAATCTTACGTTTTCCCTCATCACAGTGTCACTTAAACAGTGACACACACGGGCACTAAATACACACTGAACAATAAGCTAATGAATTACCATTCATTTAATGTAAACCATAGCATTATTTTTATTATTTATTTTTTTTCTTTATATACCCATATACCCAAATACTTTATTATTTATTTTTTTTCTTTATATACCCATATCCCTTTACATATTATTTTACTCTATTACTCCATTAAATGATTCAAACCATCACAGGAATTTGCTGTGTTTGAGACTTTATTGCACCTGTTGGTTTATTCATACTGTTCCCTCTATGAGACTAGCCATTTCCTGGACAAGAAGGATTCGTTCTGGTCTGTCTTTAATCTCTAGAGACTAACGCAGTAGTTAGTAAACAAACTGTCTCAGTGAACAGGACTATGCTGGTGAACGTTTAAGTACACGCGTGTCTAACCAACAAGACAGGATGAAACAAGATCGCCAACAGATGAGAACATACTTTCGGGAACAACAGTTGAAAGCAATAATTTCTCAAACATTGTTAAAAGCTCATTTCAATAAATCAACCCAAGCATATCATTCTCTCTTTGGGCGAGAACTCCTGCCATCGCTCTGGTCTCCTCTCAGGGCTTCAACAACTCGTGTTTGACTCTGCGACTGCAGCCCTCACACCTCACGGCACCCCGGCTCTTTGGACCCCAGCGCCTTGTTCTCCAACATCACTAGGCCAAACGCCATAGATTCACAACAGCTGAGAAGAGGGAAACGCACAGAAAGTCAGTGTTTCTTTTCCATACAGCCAGCAGTGGTGCAGTTCAGTAACTACGCTCAGAATCTTATCCTGTCACTTCTGATGGTTCTTCTTCGTACCACACAGCCAATTCATCACATCTGTGATCTCAGCCTCGAAAATGTCTGTGAGCGGTTGCTGTTTCTTCTCTCCTCCGCGGTCACCACCACGTCTGGGCTCCCGGCATCCCACACCAAGATGCATACAAAAGTTGACCTAGGTGATCTTGTCTCTAACTGTTCTTTGCTATCCTACCTGTCGCTGCCAAAAACATTTTTATCTAACCGTCTGCCTTCTCAAAACGCGTATTACCTCTTAATTCACAACGGATAAAATCTAAAACACTAGGACGTGAGGTCCCCCTCAAATCTGGTCTTATGCTTCATCTTACATGCGCTGGCCACTGTGGCAATGATTTCGAATAGGAAACGCTAATACAACCCTCACAACCCTGAGGATTATCACTCCCCCATTTACAGACGTGGAAACCACAACTGCGAGGTTAAGGTTTTCCCCGAAGCCCCAGAAGCAGCACATGGCAGATGTGGGATCAAAACACAGGTCCGTCCCTTTCCAAAGCTGTACCCTGAGTACAATCCTGATTTCCTAAAAAGAAACGTACACCACATAATTCCACTTTGTTCACTGATTAAAGGAAAAGGGGACCTCTGTGTACTGAATACAAGGACTTTACCTGTGCTACATCATTTGATCTCAAAAAAACAAAAAGAACAACAATAAAAGACACAAGGCAATACAACATCTAAAGTGGCAGGGAGAAGCAGCAAGTGAATATAGTTTTGCTTTCTGAAGCCTTGCTCCTTCCAAATTGCTAGGATACCTCATAACTTCACTCAACTTTAATTCTTTTCTCAAATCCTTTCAGATCAGCATTAGTACACTTTTCTTTCTGGAAAGGGTCAGATAGTATTTCAGGCACTGTGGGGAGAACAGGCTCCATTACACCTGCTCGACTCTGCCAGTGGAACATGGACAGAGACACGGACGACAGTAAACAAACGAGTGGGGCTGGGTTCCAGGACTGTTCTGTTTACAAAAATGGGCCGCGGGCCAGTTCGGTCCGTGATGGTAGTTTGCCAAGCTCTGCTTACAGGTGTTCATTCTCTGGAACGCACTTCGCTCATTTTCAACTCTACGATTTCGCCGAGATATTCTCTCTAATGTATCCATTCCGACTCAACTCAACTTTTTAAAGTCCCTATTTACTCCTCCAACACGCCATCTCAGGCTACTGAGACGACAACTCACATTCTGACTTCACACGGCAACACCAACAGCTTCACACTCACACTTGTGCAGCTGCCTCAGGTCAACGGAGCATCTCAAGTGGGCTCAAACCATGGCTTATACGTCTGGCAGGCACAAGAGTAATGCATACAGCATGTTACACATTTGATGGCTGATTCACTTCACTCAATAAAATATATAATCTTCAATTATTAAGAGAACCTTAATTCACATAAGCAAAGAGTAGATATTTCTTCTTCCTACCCTGAAGAATGCTTCATGTAATTTAAGCACTTTCACTACGAGAAGAATAAAACAGAGTAAATGCTTACTAGAATAGGAAGTAGCATCCATCTTCCCAACTTTAACTGGAGAACCAATGCTTTTCATCTCAAGACCAACTTCATTCCAAATCGGTTCCAGTTTTTTACAATGGCCACACCACGGTGCATAAAACTTGTTGGGGGGGGGGGGGGGGGGGAGAAAGACAACCAGTAAAATGTTGTGCTATTATGTACATCAATTTTAATTTTTAAGCAATCTCTTTGACTAAATGTTCTGATAAAGACTCCATTTTAGACAAAAAGTCTAAATATAATTTTTAAGGTGGTTACACAATAAAAGATGACACGCACACAAATCTAGATAATTTAACTCTTAGTATATGCCTCAAAACTGGTTTTACCTTAAATTCATGTAAAATGACTACAAATTCCTATTTAAAATAATTTACAAGAAAAACATCTTTGCTTCACAATGAGTCTATGTTAAAAATAAAATGAAATCACCAAACACACATACATCACACACACATCCCTTAAGTGTTCAGGATGAACACTTTCTATTTTTATTACAAAAATCCCAACAGAGTAGGTACCTTTGCTACGTTAAGAATAACTACCGGCAAGGCAAACGGGGGATCACTAAGATGACTGGTTTGGCATAAGCACAAGTCAGGTTGATTAAACTGAAACCACCGTTCCTCCTTCTTCAATATCACCACAGGGCTGGGTGGAGGTGTAACAAACTGTTGTGCCTTCGTGAAACAAGACTTATCTATTTTTTTTTTAAGTTTATTTTGAGACCCTGCGAGCAGAGGAGGGGCAGACAGAGGGAGAGAGAGAATCCCAAGCAGGCTCTGTGCTGTTAGTGCAGAGTCTGATGCGGGGCTCGATCTCAGAAACCACGAGATCATGACCTGAGCTGAAATCAAGAGTCAGCCGCTTAACCGACTGAGCCACCCAGGCGCCCCAAGACTTACCTATCTTTTAACATGGAAACGTTCCAACATACACAATAGGAGAAAGAATTAAACAATGGACTCTCGTGCCCCATGGCTTAGCTTTGGCAATTGTCAACTCTGCTATTCTTATTCCATCTGTATTGCTGCCATTGATTTTTTACTGAGGCAAGTTAAAAGGAATCCCAAACATGAGGTTTAAATACATTCCAAACTTGAAAGTGAGTTAAAGAAGGAAAACGAAAATTTGATTTTGTTCCCTATTAACACGAAAACATGATTTTGACCATCAAGTGATATAAAAAATTTCAGAGTGAAGTCTGTAGTAAAGTCATACCACAATCTCCCTCAACATAATCCATACGTCAACCTCTTCAGAATTTCAGCACAAACAGGTCCTTGCCAGGAACCTTAAGGCTGAGGTTCATTTTAGTATAGTAACCCAAATAGTACTACCTGACAAAAATTGACCAATATACATCAAGCACTAACCATATACTACCATATTTGTCTGGAAGAGACTAGAAAGTAACACAACAGCAGAGGTAGAAAACAAAAATTTACATACTCACATCTACAAGCCAGATGTCATCTTTTCGATTGTCTTTAAACCTATAAAACAAAAATGAGAAAACCAACCTCTGATCGTGTGTGTGTGCGTGTTTCCACTGTACAGCAGGTGGAGATAATCAACTGATAAATATTGGGCACAGAACAAATTCTATCAACAAGTTTTTTATGTAATTTTTTTTTACTAAATGACCTCTAAATCTTATCCATAAAACATCTTTTAAAAAGTAGAAACTGAGAAAGTAATCAACAGTTAAAAAAAAAAAAAAATTGGGTGGGACCTGATAGAAACACAGGCATACGCCTCAGCTCCTGGCCTCTCTGCCCCATTTACACCCATTTACACCCGTGCACTGCAGATAACACAGCTGATTGGAGGCTGCTCTACTGAACAAGTTCGGTCCTCCGTTGGTATCTGGGAATTTGAATTTCAGGAGGGTTTCTACCATTTCCTGATAAGATGGCTCATGGTTCCAGGGCGCTTGGGTGGCTCAGTCACTTAAGTGTCTGACTTCGGCTCAGGTCATGATCTTGCAGTTCAGGAGTTTGAGCCCCGCGGCGGGCTCTCCGCGGACAGCTTGGAGTCTGGAGCCTGCCTTGGATCCTATCTCCCTTTGTCTCTGCCCCTCCCCTGCTCTTGCGCGGGGTCTCTCAAAAGTAAACATGAAAGAGGAAAACAAAGCAAAACAAAAAGATGCCTCATTGTTCTAATGGTGTGCAAACAATGTGATTTTATGATGAACATCTGCTTTCCTTGTGGGAGTCTGAAAACCTGGTACAGACTAGGCAGGAGGGTGCTTATATGACCACAATCCCTAAGCATGGGGTCTCTACTGAGCTTCCTCAGTAGATAACATTTCACACTTGTGGTCACAATTCCAGATGAAGGAATTAAGCACATCCTATGGGACTCGACTGGGAGAGGACTCTTGGAACCTGTTCTGGTTTCCTCTGGAATTCACCCCCCGTGGCTTTTCCCTTTGTTGGTTTTGCTCTGTGTCCCCTCACTATACTAAATTATGGCTGTGACTCCCAACTATAGGCTGAGTCCTCTGAGTGCGCCTAGTCAATTACCCAACCTGGGGGTGTTCTGGGGACCCTGTGACACAATACCCTACAGCCACAGAATCTTCCTAAAACACTCTTCTGCTCGTTTGATCATGTCTCTCTTATTTGACACCTTCTCAGTACCCTCCCACCACCTACAAAAACAAGTATAAAGTGCTACACATACTCACATACTAGCTGTAACTTAGCTTTCCACTCAAATATTATTAGCACCCTACAATTTCCAATCACCCTATGGTATGTATCAGTTAAATTCACATGTTTATTTGACTTTCGTGTTCACATCCTATTCAGCTAAAAGCATTTCTTACTCTATAATGCCTTCCTAAATTCCTCATAGGTAGAAACAATCTTTCCATATCATCTTTATCCTCTTTATGATTCTTATCCATTTCCACAAATGCAATACTTATGTATTATCCAACCAAAAGTATGCTCATTTCATCCCCTAATACCTTGCACAGAAATCTATATTCAAAATCTATACTGAATGAAATGACAGAAAGTCTCTATGGGGATATTTTAGTAAGATTCTTAAACCTACAATGAAGACAAAGAGAACATTATCTCCAGTATCTGAGCTCTTAGGTGCTCACATCTATCCGACTGTGACACAGACGGTCTGTCCTCCACTATGGGCACTCTTAATCAGTCTCCCAGGTTGGTAAACCCAAATCTTCTACCTTTGCTCCATTTAGTATAAACTTCTACTTTACATACTAGTATCTATCACGTGGAGCTACCCAGGCAAAGTGGAACAGCCACCTCAGGCAAACTGTTGAACCAGAAACTCAACTGATGGTCACTATTCTTGAGGCAAAACCCCATATTCCGCACCCAGTGGTAAATGGAGGAGGTTACTGTCTCCCAGTCCTTAATATCTAACAGCCTTTTCATCTCTCAGTGATCTGAGTCTTTGGGAAGGAGTCGGAAGGGTGTGCAAGTCCTTTACAGGGGTCCCCCCCCCCCAACAGAGACTGTAGTCAGTAACTGTAAAATTGAAGGAAGGGGACAGACAACCTGGTCAACCATGGAGCACTAGTGAAAAGTACCTGACTGGTGAACTGCTGCATTGAGACCCAGACCTGAAATGTGTAGTCCAGACTGGGGTCATCTTGTCCCCTCCCATCAGGGGATCAAGCCCGTACTTCGAAAGTTCATTAAAATGCTCAAGTACCCCTGTGGGTTAGGAGGGGTGTGGAGCACAGAGCCCACTATATGCTCCGTGACTGGGCCTATCGCTGTGGAGCCTGAACGGCACATGCAGGGCTGTTATCAGATGCAGTTCTCAGGGAACCTGAACAGGAAGCAAATGTGAGTCTGCAGGGCCCAGGGAGCGTGGCTGGAGTCAGCGGAACGCAGTGGAATAGAGATTGGCGGGCCAAACACAAAGAAGGTGTCAACCGACAGCAAGACCCAGCGGGACGCCAGGGGTGGGATGCGAAACTGCCGAGCCCACTGGCTTGAAGGAAACTATCTGGGGCAGCGTTAATAGCCTGGCCCGGGGCCTGACAAGCGGGATGCATTTTGCACAATGTTTTAGTGTCTTCTCACCACCGTGGCCGCTGTGCACTGCCAACCTAATCTACGACGGGGTTGGAATTCCCACGGGCCATCCTCTCGCGGATCCAGGAGCCAACGTACCGTGCATATACTTGCTTTAGAGTGGAGAACGACTCAGTCTCCACATTTAGCTAAAAGCACGATATGCTCATTGGATAGATTTCCTTTTGCAGCCCGGGGCCTCTCTGGTGGGCATTCACACAGGTTACAAAACATTTTATCTTGGCGGGCATTGCCTAAGGCCCACAACTGTCACTGCGCTGAATACCTCAAACTCACATGACACTGTATGTCATAATAATAATGAGGAAAAAAAGCATTTACTAGGAGCAGAAATGATCTTCATGCAAATGTCTCATCTCAACAGGGGATCCTGTTTTATATGCTACAGAACCAAATGGCCAAGCCATTAGCTATAGCCCCTGAGAGTGAAAACATAGCAGAGCTCATCTGCTGGGGCCAGAGCAATAAACAGGAGGTGGGGGAACGGTGGGGCAGACAGTGTCATCATCGTCCACACCGCATGAAGCTGCCCGCTGTGCAAGGGCTCCTTCCCATGCTCGCTGAAGGACAGGTCTCTTTCAGGTTGGATGGCAGCCACATCCAATTCCTACAAGTTAAGCCAGAGGAGCCATTAGTGAACCAGGCCCAGCGGTGGTCCTGAAGGTCTATCAGGTCCCCATTAGGCCAGAGGCGGCAGTGTCTCCTTTGGTGTTACGTCTGGGAGGCAGAAGGGCCTAAGACCTTTCCATGCAGTTGCAAGATGCCGGCTGGGCTCCCAGAAGTTCCATTTCCATTCTCCTGGGGATCCAGAGCTGGCCCTATTTAGGAACAAGACTGGAACTTCTGCTCCTGAGCCCACCACTGCACTCACCCAAGATCAATAATGGTCTCTCAAAGGGTGTGTACCTTTCTTTCAGCCAACTTGGGGAGCTTACAGGTTGGTCCATGTTGGCCTCTGGGGCTGTCCTCCTGCCATAGGCTCTGGTCAGCGAATTGAGAGTCTGCTGCGAGGTGTAACTCAAATGGCAGATGTAGATCAGTGGGGCTAAGAGGGGGAGGCTTGACGGCCTGTTGGAGGGCCTCCAGGGTATCCTGTTGGTTGGAGCCCCACTCAAGAGCAGCAGCCCTTCTCGTAACCTAACGGAAAGGCTCTATCAAATCTCCACATGGGCTCTCTAACATCATCAGTAGTCAAATAGGTCCACCAACTCCTGGTGGGATTGGGCCCCTTTTTCTATTTTTTGGGTCAAATAAGGTCAAAAGTTTGGTAATGATTTCCTGTGGAATGAGATGTCATACCACTTCCCAGATTAGGCCCAGGAATTTCAGTTGGGAACTAGGTCCTTGTATCTTGAGTGTGTTAACAGTCCAGCCATGATGCCCCTTGTGAGTCATCACGACATCCGGTCCTTGTTGGGCAGTGCCCTCTCTAGGCCCTCTAGGAGGTTGTCATCAATAAGCAGAAAGCCAATGCCCCCTCTAGAAGGAGGATTTCTTCCCGACTCTGGCCTACCCATTGATAGCAGACAGTTGGGGAATTTGAACAGCCTTGCAGAAGGACATAAAGCTGTGCTGGAATCCATTCCACGTGAAGGAGATTGACCAGTCATCAGCCCTGTAGGGAAGGATGCTGGAAAAGGCATTTGTGATGTGAACTGCTACAGACCAGGCTACCTCCAGTACCTTCTTCATGATGTCAGATATCACCAGTGGCAAGAGCAGCACTTTCTTACTGAGGGATCTATAACGAATATCTAGTCTCCCGGTACCCGAGGCCTTGTGCACAGGCCAGACGGAGCTACTGAATGGAGAAACAGTCTCACGGACCACTGTCTTCTTTCACTTAGAGATCAGGCTGGCTGTTTACTCACCAGGCAGCCAATAATGCTTTGGGGAGAAAATGGCACCGAGAGCCGGTAGTTAAACAGGTTCACCGTCTTCCACATGCTCCACTAAAACAGCCCTCATTATAGCAGTTCCCAGTGGGGCTTAGGAACAAAGGTGAATGGGAGTTCACACAGACAATACATCTGTACCAATAAAACACGTAGCAGCAGGGGCCAGAAAGCACTCACCCAGAGCCAGCCCTGGCCAAAGTGCTGTACCAGTCACTGTGCACTCCAAACTGGGAGGCAGCATATGCATCCTCCTCATCAAGGTCGCAGGGTATCAGGGTGCACTGATACCGCAAAGGCCCAAGAAGTGCAGTTCTCCCCAACTTTCCCAGGAAACTCTGTCCACGGCACAAGATCTCCAGCCTACCCTGGGGGACAGAGGGACTCAGCCTAATACCTGCTGAAGGTCTGAGTAAATGTTTCAGAGCTTTTCCGCCGATCTGGAGGAGACACTGCCTGCAACAGTCACATAGGCTGTCATCACGTTGACCCTCATGGGGACTGCCCATCAGGCCTCTCCTTGCTTAACATCTGGCCATGAGATCCCTGGTGAGGAACCCATCAATCTCTCCCTATGAGACCCCATTATCAAATACACAGACCCAGAGACTTTTTAGGAAAGGTTCATGCCTCAGTTGCCCAAGGAAAGGCACTCAGTTCCCCCTCTTACATCACCGTGCTGCTCAATCTTTGCTATCTTGGTGGTGGCTACTTTTTCCAGGTCTAGATTATTTGTGTCAGTGAAGACCCGGACTTCAGTCTCAGACAGACTGAACTGATGAGATGAGGAGGCTTACCTGGGTTTGGTAATAAGCAGGAGCATCGAAGAGAAACCTAGAAATCTGAGTCTGGGTAAGTCTCATTATCCACGGTTTCCTAATCTCTCAACGTAGACCCAAGGGATCGCCAGGATGGCTCGCAGGACCACTACGGCCTCTGTGAGAATGCGTCAGACACGTTTTTCAGTGACAGGAAACTTGTCACAGGTGGGCCCAACCTGGCAAACTCACCCAGCACGCTGCTGAGCAGGGTCGTAGGTATCCACGCCTGCTCATCTCTCCCTTCCTCCCCCTACTTCGGCAGATGTCCCCACTGTCAGAGCAGTCCAAAGGAGAAAGTCTATACTAACACAGCCGTCAAGGCATTGCCAAGTTTAACCAGATTACCTCCACCTTAACAATGGTTCCCTTCAGAATCAACATTTTGTGCAAACCATCTGCTGTCACTCTCCAATTATCCATCAGCATAGCTAGTGGAGTGCTCCACGGATCCTCAAGAATTTTGCTCTTCCAGCAAAGCGCTGTGCTCAAATGACCACCTGGCTACTGTACCAAGTTTGTTGTGTAAAGGCAGTTAATTAGGACAACAAACCAAACTGAAAGTAATCAAGTCTTTATTCACTCACTATGACAATGTAAGCCAACAGGCAAAAAAACCAACCGAACAAAGAAAAAAAGGCACCAGCTCCTCAGTGTTCCCTTTTTCCAAGTGGAACAGTACCAGGTGCGGGTCAGGCGGACGTGGCATAGACAAAAGAATTCATCTAACTGGAGACGAGCACTGAACCAAAGGCTTCCGTCCCTTTAGGGACATGTGGGCAGGAGAATGAAAGATGGAAAGACACACGAGTGGAAAAGTACAGAGTCCAAGCAAAGAAAAGTGCCTTCAGCAAAGCCCCTAGATAAAGAGGTGTCAGAGGAGATGCCTAGGAAGTGCTCTGGGTGAGGCCCCCAGTAAGAAGCCTTCAAAAGAGGCAACTGGGCGAGGAAGGCACATATCCACGTGAGCTAAGCTGGCCCAGGGGCCTAGTCTGTGATCACAACTCCCTCCAGAGTCTGCAATGCGCTGGTGCACCAAGTCTGGGGTGGGGAGGACGGCTTCCCTGCTGAGGCCTGCCAGGAAAAGCCTTATAATCGCCTCCGGTCAGGCCTGAGAGATCACACGTAGGACTTCGGTCTGTCTAGAGCTGGACTCCTCACTATCACTACTGACCTAGTATAAGCAAAGCCTCGTAATTAATGCTATGGTACTATAGAAATATATAGTATAGTTACCAAATTCCAACACCTGCTCAGTTGTGATACAAGCAGAAAAACATAACACAATGAAAAATGATAAAACAAAATATGAATTGTTAGTAAACTCTTTTGAGTACAAGAGCGCTCAGAACAACTTCTGAAACAAAATTACTGCTATATAAATACTGATCGTGACTGGCTCTATTATGAAAAGATTAAATTCGTGCAAATATTCAGATAACGCCAGAGTTTAAAGACGTTAAAATGCTATTTAAAAACAGGTATACTCACGATTCATCTAAATCTTCCACAAATCCTTTACAGAAAGCCATATCAAGTAAAAAAACTGGGAAAAAAAAGAAAACAAAGGACAAAATGTTTACAATAAAAGCTGACTTATTACTTGTTTTGTACTACATGCTTAGTCATCTATAAAATGTTTTTTATTTTTTACAAACTACCATAAAAACCACCACTGATCCATTCCCAGGCACTAACAATGCGTAAGTATAAGCAGTTCATCCGTTTTACTACATATTTGCTCTGCAGGCAACTATACAGTGACCAGCAAGGTTTATGTTGGCTTGTAAGTCTGAGGAACAGAGGTTCTCTTTCAACATATTTTTACTTTCATCCTGTTTTTCCTTTTGGCCATTCTACCTTTTTTTTTTTTTTTAACAGACACAGAAACCGTTCTTCTATATCTCTTCAGTAATAAGAAATATTACTTATCTTCTCCTCTGTATAAACTCCAACTGCCATTCAAAATCCTATGTTTTATTTTTTTCCCACTTTATGGATAGAAATAAAACTGAGCTACACCTCTACCACTAACAGTCCTCACAGCCCGGCACGGGAACCAAACGGTTGCCGAGGAAGTGAGCACACTAATGGGGACCAGGGTACCTGATGCTGGCAAGAGGCTGAGAAAGGCCACCACAAACTCTGATCACTTTTCACAGTGCACAATCTGGCAACCTGACCATGACCCGTCCTTGGCCATCTCTCTTAGCCGCAGGTGGGTAAAAATTCATCAGACGTGACAAGACTCGGAACCTAAAGCCAAAGCAAGGTCTGGCCCCAAGCTGGGGTGGTGGAGTCAGCGCTATTGACACTATCACGCCTATCAGTGGAGTCAGCGCTATTGAAACTTCCTGTCACACTAAGCAAAGAACCAAATGGAAGACAGGCGCATCTTTTTCAGGCACGGGTCCCCGGCACAGCCACTCTGGGGGAAGGAGCCGGCAGCTGGGGCTATCTCGGCGGATCCCAGGGCTTCTCTGAACGCAGGCGGGAGACCCCGGCCCAGGCCCGACCCCACCCCGGAAAGGTCCCAGCACGCGCCCGCCCCATCGCCCCCGCCCCCATCGCCCCCCGCGAGGTCCTTACCAGTGGCGCAGAGCCGCAGGCCGGCCCCGCGTCTCCTAGGTGCCATACTCGCCACGGGAGAGCTGCACAAGCCGCGGAGAAGAAAGAGACACCGGCGGCCGAGGCTTGAGCTCCCGGAAAGGGAAGCTGGCCTTGGCCGCGCGGAAGGGAAGCTCTGCACGCAGGGCGGGGGCGGGGCAGGCGGGCCTCCTCTACTCTCCCAGGACCTCGCCGGCCTCCGCCTCTGAGCATGCGCGGAACCGCGGCGCATGCGCAGAACCGCAGCGCTTGCGCAGTTGCACCTTGAAATTCTGTGCGCCTCCGGCGGCCTCCGGGAGCGTGGGAACCTAGCCTACGGGCGCTTCCCTGTGGGGGCGGAGCGTCGTGTAGAGTCGGGGGGCGTTTCCGGGAAGTTAGATGCCAGCTAAACTTAGAGGGTAAAGTGAGGTAAACTCTAGCGCTGCTTGAGGTTTAGTTCGGCCAGCACTTTGGCTTGTTCCTCGTGGACAGCGAGCGATCAAATTCGTGAAAAGAGGTGGGTGTCAGCAGGTGTCAGAAAAATGGAGGCCTATGGATTGCAGTCTGAGCCCCCGTACATTTCCAAAATATGGACTCTTCGAACCTGTTTGCAGAATGAGATACCTACTCTGGTGCTAAGCGCCATTAATGCGGGTTTTTTTTGTTTTTTGCCAACTAAAGGGGTTCCGTTAAAAAAAGTCTTTTCTCTTGGAACCTGAAAAATTGAAGTTGATCTTATGATGTAATTGATAATTTGCACCTGTTTTCTGATTATTTTTTATAAGAGTAAGATATTAGAAAATACTTGTTGCTATTTTTCCATACACAACGACAAATATTTATAAATATTCCTGCCGCAATCACTACATCTGATTTAGATGAAAATTTCATCAGACATAAAATACCAGAGGATTTAGATTAAATCAATTTTGAACATGTGTTATGAGAATAGAAATGGATTATGATGTCACCCAGTTCACTTTAGGTTCAAGATTCCAACAGGCAGTGATCTCATAAATCTCTATTCCTAATTGCTAGAAGATTAAATTATGATCTGATTGAGACCAAGCCCTAGATGTCATCCATTTTACGCATACAGCATGGTATCCAGTGCAGGCCTTCAGCAGATTCAAACATTTTTTAATTGAGTAACTAGTTTATTCTGAGTTCAACATACAGAAATAGCTAATCCTCCTACGGTTCTCAAAATACGGATCATATATCCTGCGGCTCAGAAAAGGTAATTTACTTAATAGCTCTGAATGATGGAGTTGCCATTTGAAACAATGTTTCAGGCTCAGCTGTTGTTCTGCTTGTAAGCCCCACCGGGCCTCCCAGGATCTCTTTACCGCTGTAGAATTCTCTCCCTTCGTTTTCCTCCCCTTTTCAGTCAACCTAGTTGAGCTAATGGTACGAATGTTTGACCAATTTCCCTGGGAGTTATGCTAGGTTCTTCCCAACTTCGTAAGTAAGGCACTCACTGTATGAGTTTCTGTACATAAGCTTAAAAACAGAGAAATCAAAAGTGTTCGAAGGAGGAGGTACAGGTTTTTTCTTCTTGATCTGAGTCCTAGGTGTATGGATCTGTTCACTTTGTGAAAACGCATTGAGCTCTGCCCTGACAGCTATGTACTTTTCTGTATATGCATCCTAACAATGAAAGTTTAAGAGCAAATAAAGCTACATAAGTTGTTGTTTTTTTTTTTTTTTAATGAAAAGGTGCTCATTATATGGTGTTAAACAGGGCTTCACAAATTGGAATCATTTACCTGGAGAACCTGATAAAGCAGGTTTCTGAATACTCCTTAGAGAATCTGAACCAGTAGGTCTGGATTTGTGTTTCTCACAGCTTCCCAGGTGATTCTGTTGCTCTGGTCTGCAGACCTCATTTAGTGTGGAAGGAAAATAAATTCAGAAGATACCATTCATTTTAGATTGCTTTGTGTAAAATACATGAAGTAAAAAAAAATGTAGAAATAAAAATCAAGTTTTTTGTAGTTATTTCTTGGTGTCTAATGGTTTTATTCCTGGTTTTAAATGGTATTTTTAAATGTCTAATTTATAATTTGGTAAATATTATTAGATATAACCCACATTAAAGAAAGGCCTCTGGAGTTCTCAATGTATTTTTAGGAATGTACAAAGGCCGTAAGAAGAAGAGTTTAAAAACAAAGTGGACATTTGTAGAACTCTGCATTAAACAAGTAGGTAATGGATGTAGTAACATATATTGAAGAGGTAAAAGAAGAGCATATCATAAAGTAAGTTTCAACAGATTGAAAAAAGTGTGGTGTTATCAATGTGTTCTCTGACTACAACACAATAAGATTATAAGGCTATAGAAGATAAAAATATCTCCCACATCTGGAAATTTAAAAACACTTATAAAGAACATCTTTGTAAAAAAAATAATAGGAACTAAAATATACCTAGAAGTAAACAAAAAATATGCCTACAAAAATTGTAGGATGCAGCAAAATCTCAGGGAAATGTATAGATGCAAATAGCTTTTTATTTTAGAATGAAAAAGATGAAAATTAGTGAACTAAAAAGTCTCCTTAAGAAGTGGGTGAAAAAAAAACAGAAAAAGGATGGATGGCACAAAAGATACACAGGGATGTTCATTTTCTTTTATTTGCCAGAAACTGCACTGAGAACATAACATTGAATAAACTGGACCTTCGTGCCGTTCACTTCCTGGTGGGTCGCAAGAGTTATCACTCATAAGGCTCATATATTGAGGCAGGCAGTGTTCTAAATGCTTTACATGTGTTAACTAATTTAGAAAGGAAAAAAGATAAACAGAGACTCAAAGGAAGTCCCAAAGCATTTTTTTTTTAAGTTTATTTATTTTGAGAGAGCACGTGTGCGTGAGCAGGGAAGAGCCAGAGAGACATGGAGAAGAGGGAGACAGAGAATCCCAAGCATCCCCAATGCGGGGCTCAATCCCACGAACCATGAGGCCATGACCTGAGCCAAAATCAACAGTTGGACACCCAACCAACTGAACCACCCAGGTGCCCCACAAGTAGGTTTTTTGAAGCAAGCGATAAAATGGACACATTTCTTGTTTTAGGGAGTCCGGAAATAGAGAGCATGAGAAAACATCTAAAGCATCCAGAAATCCTCTCCTGGACACCTTCCAAGAGGCAGGCTGAATCATCCTTCAGCCCCAGAGAAGGGGAAGCCAATTTCAGGTGTTCAGGTAAGAAAACTACACACATCTCGTTTCCCCTGTCTACATGCCAACTCTTGAAGGAGAAGGCCCCAGTTAGCGAGCTGGGAAAGCAAAAGAGAGAGAAGGTCAATCAAGACCCCCAGTCCCACTGTGAGTTTCCAGCCTAAAACAGTCTCTAGGATGGGAAAGAGAAAACTTTTTGATGGTAAATCTAGTTCAAAATTTTGTTAATACTAAGAACTGAGTGTACAAGTAATTGAATTGTGCTTTCAACTTAATTACATCTTGTATCCAGATGGGCTTGTTAGAATTTTTATCCAGAGATCGGGGAAGAATACCTACACAGAGAAATATTTAAAGGAATGATGGAAGGAAATCAGTTATTTTTATTTTGTTGCCATTATAGTTTATTCAGTATAATTACATTAATATTAGGAACAGAAGAGGGACATAGATACAGACAGCAGAGGTTAAAGAGAGAAACAACTTTCACACAATATAGACAAAAAATTAAACAAAATTGAAAAGTTATAAAAATAATAATTTACCAAAATCACTTCAAGACCTAGGAGGATAATAGGATAACCATGAAAGAAACTGAGTCAGAATTTTTAAAGTGTCTTATAAAAAAGGTGCTATCCAGCTTTTATGAAAAAAAAGTCTGTTACAAACTCTTCCAGAGAATAAAAAAAAAAAATAGGAAACTCCTCAATTTGTTCAAAAGGTGAGTATAAACTTGGTTTCAAAACCAGAGGAGGCATTTGTGAGAAATGAAGTGTACAGATCAATTCATTCATGAACAAAAATGCAAAATATGCCAAATAAAATGTCATCAAATGGGATCTAGCAATACACCAAAAAAGATTAAATTGAGGTTTCTTGTCCAGAAAAACCAATTGTGTATTAACACCAGGGGGAAAAATTAGTGTAAATATTCCACAATTTACAGATAAAAGATGAAATTTATGTAACATTTAAATAAATGCAGTAAAATAACTTGAACTTGGTACACATCAACCTTCAATCACGATAGTAAACCGGAACCAAAGGAGCAATTTCTCAACATAATATTCTGTTCAGGTTAATGTCTGGCAGTCCTGGAATTAGCCTGAGCTGTTTTGCTATAGAAGTTTCTGTTGAGCACTAACCTCTACTTGCAACACCTGAAACATGCTGATTAATAATGTTGCTTTCTAACTATGGACACAAGGAGTTTTATGGTGGTTTTTTAACAACCTGTCAGCATTGTGTATTGGTAAGAGTGAGATCAATGGTTTGCATCTGGTCTTCATGAGATCCCCCTCCCAGAGAGCTCTGCTGTTGAGGCTGATTTTGTACCAGGAATATGCATATGCAACCAGCAAAATATTAAAAAGCCCACTGAGATTCCTAGGCTCCCTTGTTCCAATGTGTCTTATGCATGTGCAGGGGGTTCCTGATTCAAGAGAGAAAGTGCTTATTACAACAATGACTGTTACAGAAGATAGAAGTTTTGTACCGGGTCTCTACAGACCCCTTGTTGTGAGACAGCCTTTGACAGCGATCCAAACTCTTACTTCAACAAGGTTGTTATACAATAACAACGTGGTTGTTATACTATAACAACGTGGTTGTTATACTCTGATGAGTTATAAAGTATTATTACTTGGCATCCTAACAGCCTTCTTAATTGAATCCTATTTTAGTGCAGTTGGCATTAGAGGTGGGGCTGCTTAGCAGACTTTTGACTCATTCTTTGCCAAAAATATGGTGTAGGCATTATTTAGAAAGAAAAAGGATGACTCTGATAATGGGGATAGAAAGGAACTACTTATGCGGACAAGATTGTCCCGCTAGGCTTGGTTCAGAGTAGCATAAACTTTGAAATCAGTGACTGATAGTAAGACTTTCCATGACAGAAATGACAGAACTTGAATGCCAGGAGCTAGCAAAATTCGAAGACAAGTGCAAACTGATGGCAGGTTGGCTGAATCAGTTCCTACTTGCTGCTTTCAACATGAGCCAGAGGGAAGGTTCAGAGTCTCCTTCAACTCCATCCTCTCTTTCTAGCAAATGGAGCTCCAACCAAAGGAACGTAGGCACTATAACTTCTGATGGGTCAGCTAAGCTTGCGAGACCCATTACAACCAAGAAGGTAATTAGTGCTGTTGATGATGGAGGAAAGCCATAAAGTAAGGGATTATTTGGTAACAAAATGGAGGCCTTTTGTAGATGGTCATAAGCATTGTCCTGATGACCTTTGTTAAAATGGTTCCTGAGAGTTTTAGATTAAGTAGCAGTGTCTCTGGTTTTGAATACTGTGGAGTGGAGAGGATTTTTGCACTCATCCTGGTCTTCCCTTGGCTGCTGTCTTCCTAGGGATAATTCAAGGAATAGTCCTTGCTGATTAGAATGGATTCAGGCAAGGGACATTCCTACTAGAGAAGGGTAATTCCTCTGCCCCTCTCTTGTCTTTTAAATAAATGTCAATGTCTGCTGAAGTGGCAGAAATGCTGCAGATGGGGACTGTACTGGGCGGGGGGGCTACAGGACAATGAGATCAGCCATGCATGGGATGCCCCTCACTCAGATTATAAGGAGCCCTACCACCGTGGACACCATATGTGATATTTCTCTTAGAGCTCAGAGGATGTAAAGAGGCAATTTCCAGATCCCCTGTCCCAGCTTCCTTCTGTGAGACTTCAGGATAATATAAAGGTTACAGTTTTACAAAGGACAAGAAAAGGACAAAAATGAAGAACTACAACTCAACACCAAAGACCCACAAATAACCCGATTAAAAATAGGCAGAAGACATAACCAGGTGTTTCTCCAAATAAGACATCCAGATGGCCAACAGACACATGAAAAGATGCTCAACATCACTCATCATCAGGGAAATGGAAATCACAACCACGAGATATCACCTCACGGTATGGCTAAAATAAAAAACACAAGAAACCAGTGTTGGTGGGAATGTGAAGAAAAAGTAACACTTTTGCATTGTTGGTGAGACTGTAAACTGGTGCAGCCACTGGAAAATAGTATGGAGGTTCTTCAAAAATCTAGAAGCTGAATTACTATATGATCCAATAATTCCACGACAGGGTATCTGTCTAAAAAAAATTAAAAAACACTAATTCAAAAAGAAATGCACCCCTATGTTTATTACAGCATTATTTGTAATAGCCAAATTATGGAAGCAACCCAAGTGTACATTAATAAATGAATGGATACAGAAGATGTGGAATGGAATATTACTCAGCCATAAAAAGAATGAAATCTTGCTATTTTTGTTTTTATTTATTTAAAATCAATTTTGTAATGTTTATTTTTGAGAGAGAGAGAGACAGACAGACAAAGCATGAGCACGGCAGGGGCAGAGAGAGAGGAGACACAGAATCTGAAGCAGACTCCAGGCTCTGAGCTGTCAGCACAGAGCCCAGGGCGGGGCTCGAACCCGTGATCTGCGAGATCATGACCTGAGCGGAAGTCAGACACCTAACTGACTGAGCCCACCAGGCGCTCCAGAAATCTTAACCATTTTCGACAACATGGATAGATCTAGAGGATATAATGCTAAGTGAAATAAGTCAGAGAAAGACAAATAGCATATGATTTCACTCATGTGGAATTTAATAAACAAAGAAAACAAACACAGGGGGAAAAAAAAGAGACAGAAAAACCAGACTTTTAATTAATAGAAAACAAACTGATGGTTACCAGAGAGGAGGTTGAGGGATGAGTGAAGTAGTTGATGGGGATTAAGAGTACAGTTATCTTTATGAGCACTGAGTAATATATAGAATTGTTAGATCACTATGTTGTATACCTATAACTAATGTAACACTGTATGTTAATTATACTGGAATAAAATAAATAAAAAGTTAAAAAATGAAAATAAAGAAAAGCCCCCTCTCTTCCTAAAAAAGAAAAAGACAAGAATTCAGGAATGAATGATGTGGAAGTGTTTAGATGGTTAAAGTAAAATGGCATTAAAAAAGAGGAAATTGGGCCACCTGGGTGACTCTTGATTTTGGCTCAGGTCATCATCTCACGGTCATGAGATTGAGCCCTCTGTCAGCCTCTGCACTGGGCGTAGAGCCTGCTTGAGATTCTCTCTCTTTCATTCTCCCTCTGCCCCTCTCCCTGCTTGTGTGTTCTCTCTCATAAATAAATAAATAAGGAAATAAATAAAATAAAATAAGTAAATAGAGGGGAAATTGGAGTGTCCGCTGAAACCTTGATAGATTTTTAAAGATGCCAGTAAAACACAATTGCCTATCCTCAAGCTTCTCAAGATATAAAAATATCAAAGCATATATACTTGTCTGAGTGTAGAAGATTTTGACATAGAGAAAAGTTTTCATGAGCCTACAGCATCAAGTTCTAAAATACCAATTTTTAATACTAAGGCAAGATACCATTTTTCTATTTACTGCAACTGAAAACAACAGCAATTTATCCCACAGTTCTGCAGATTAGAAGTCCAGTAGACTAAACTAGTTGATCTGCTCTAGGTCGCACAAAGCCAAAAGTCAAGGTGTCAGAAGGCTCTGGGAAAGAACCCACTTCCAGGCTCGTTCATGTTGCTAGCATAATTTGCTTCCATGTGGTTGCAGGACTGTGGCCCCTGTTTCCTTGCTAGTTCATGGCTGGGAGTTCTTCTCTGCTTCTGGAGAGAACTTTCCTTGACTGTGGCCCCCTTCAAAGCCAACATCAGTGCATCACGTCCTTCCCAGGTGTCATATCCTTCTAACTTCCCCTTCTGCTTCAACCTTCTGACTCTTCTTTCTTCTGTTTTCATGGGCTTGTGTGGCTACTTTGGGTCCACCTGGATAATCCAGGATGATCTCCTTACCTTAAAATCACTCATTAGCAACCTTCATTCCATGTGCAAAGGCCTTTCAGAGCAGTGCCTAGATAATTTTTCTGAGTGAATAAAGATAGTATGTGAATCTTGAGAGGAATCTTAAGAATTTTTTCTACTATAGGCAGTGATGGAAGATAGAGCATTACAAGAAGGACAGGGTCTCCTGACCAAATCAGTCCCTATGGGAGCACCATAGGGATGGGCAAAATGATCTGCAGGTGTAGAAGAAGTTCTTTTAGGTCAGCTGGTCATAGGAGCACTGCCTAGGTCTACTAATGAGCCCCTCGGGGGTGATAGAATAAACTTAGGGGAACAGGGAGATGCTACTGTAAAAAGGAATAAAAATTAAAGTCTCATTAATAGTTGAAATACATGATTTTAAAGAGTATACTGTGGGGATGTCTCCCTCACCTGAATGTATAATTGGTATGCATATAATGATTGGCTAAAAAGTCTTCCTCTACTGCTAAATTGAGAAAAATAAATAATTTGTAGATCTGCCCTAAATCCAGTACTAATTGGATATGAAAAATGGGAGCTGTTAGAGCTTTCTAAGCCTATTCAAATAGTTAATTTGAAAAGCTATTATATGCTGAGGGCAACAAAAATTTACTGCCTTAATTAAGGACATGTTAGATGCAAGTATGTTAGTACCTATATACACTCACTCTGCAATAAGCTGATGTTGCCAGTGAGGAAGGCCAATGGCTCCTGGAGGGGACTCCAATAAAAAGTAACCCGGATAGCTTCAGGTATGTTCCAAAGTATTCAAGTGCTGAACAGATTATTTCAACAAGCTGAAGGTGACCAGTTTTCTGTAGTTGACCTGTAGTTGACCTTTTTTCAATATTATTTGCTAGGGAGCATCAATAGCAACGTGCATTTGTGTGGAATGGTTTCCAATATACATTTGCCTCAAGAATATTTGGACTCCTCTCTGCGTTGTCACAATGTATGAGGCAGATCTAGTGTAATATAACCATACAGTGTTCCTGTGGACTATACTGATGATATTATGATTATTTCTGAAACTGGGAACCAAACTAATAGCAACTTCATTGTGATCATGAGTCATATGACTGGTCAAGGATGGTTAATTAACCCTGAAAAAAGTTCAGGACATTGTACAGACTATAAAATTTGGGAGGAGTGCATGGCTAGAGTGTCCTGTTACACATAGACCACTAAGAATAAAATATTATTGTTCCCTGCCCCATAGACTAAACAAGAGACCTAATATCTAATTAGTTTATTTGGCTCTTGGAGAAATCATATCCCCCATTTAAGGATACTGTTGGGTTTGATCTATTTAAATCACCTGGAGAAGGTCATATTTGATTGGAAGCCTGGAAGCCTTCCTGGAACTGGAGAAGCTATAGCCCAAGTTATCCTGTTTGCTCCTTATGTTACTGCTAAGACATCAATTGTGTGCCACCCATCCCTGCCCCCGCCCCTGGCCAAATTCATATGTTGAAGCCCTAACTCCTAACGTGATGGTTTTTTTAGAGATGTGGTCTTTGGGATATAATTAACTTTAAATGAGGTCATGGGAGGTAGGACCCCCATGATGGGATTAGTGCCCTTATAAGAAGAGAAAGAGATCTGAGAGCTCTCTCCTCTCCTCCATATAAGAACACAGCAAGAAATCAGCTGTCTGCAAGCCAGGAGGGATGCTCTCATCAGAACCCATCTGTGCTGTCACCCTGATCTTAGACTTCCAAGCCTCCAGAACTTTGAAAAATTAATGTCTGTTGTTTAAGACAGCCAGTCTGTGGTATTTTGTTACAGCTGCCTGAGCTGATCCATATAGGTGCTAATGCTGAAACGATACTTGAAATGTCAGCCACCTGCTTTGATGCAGACTCAGGTCTTTGGAAAAAACCCATAATCGTGGTCAACAGTGACCTCTGGGATTTTGGGCTAGAAAATCATCTGGTATATTTCCTCGAAAGACAGTAATAAGCTAGTTATTGGGCATTTACTAAGACAGCCCCATTAACTGAAGCACATAACATTGTATCAATTCCTGAATTACCTCTCCTGTGATGGGTAATGTCAAAAAAGAATCCCAACAAGGAGACAAATGCCCATCATAAAATGAAAATGGTATTACAGAAGCATTCTGCCATGGGGCATAGTAGGACTCGGTGCATTCATGAGCACATAGGCTATTTTCCGCTAGGACCTCATAAAAAAGCTATCTAAAGATTTGCCTGCTGATATTATCGAAGTGTCTCACCTTTCCACCAATTTCCCAAGGATGTTAGGGAACTGAGCTGGTTCACAGGTGGCAGGTCCAGAATAGAGTGTCATGGCCCCATGGGGAAAGCAGTTACCCTGTGCTAAGCAGACAGTAACCTCTTCACAGAAAGAGGCAAAAGCAAGTGAGAAGGCCAGTGGGCTGAGTTACAGCAAGGACACTTCTAGGAACAAATACAATTCCTACAATTGGGCGCATACTTATACTTGGACTGTTGCTTATTTATGGGCTTGCTATTTGGTCTGGCTGGTGGGCCATCGGTAACTGCACAATAAAGAGACCCCTGTGACAGGTACCACTCTGTGGAAATCACTATGGCAATTCTGAGTGCAATCAAAGTAGAACCTATTCACATTCACCAAAGAACTCCTAGTTTCTCTACGTGGCTGGAATCCACTGATGCTCCAGTGCTATCTCTTGAAGTGGCAAACTGAGGCCATGTAAGGACATGCTAGAATTCAAGTCATGCTGTGATAGGCTGAATGGCGACATATACCGCTGGGCTCTGCTGAAACTCCAGTCATTATTAACATTGTGCTACAACACAGAATGGGAAAGGCAACAGGAACGGGAAAGGCAACAGGAACAGGAAAGGCAATCCTGGGGAATGTTTCTAGGGAAGAGCCAGCACATAACATGCAAGCCAGATCATACTCTTTCCCTATTCTTTCAAGAGGAATTGAATGGAATATATAGGCATGATACATATTCTTAACTGGCCTTGCCTGCTCAGTAACTGAAGCCACCGCTGCTAAAACCACCTGAGGATTGAACAACAGAAACAAAAATATTGAGCCAGTTTGGGCCTTGTAGCTACAGTCCTCAGATCAAACTAAAGCTTTAAACCTGTTGTACCAACAGCACCTTGCAGCTGTGCTGTGCTGTCACTGCAGGCTTAGGTGAGGCAGGCGTGGCCTGGAGTAGGCAGATCAATTTAGTCTCTTGTCTCCTGCCTTGAGCAGCCTCATTCATTTACATCAGAGTGCCCTAAAAGAATTATCTTCCTCTGTGGACTTTACTGTATTGAAAGAGTTGGGAAATACTAGGGTTCATAATAAGGATCAATAACATATCAAAAATTATTGTTAAGGGTAAAAAAATGGGAGACTTTCCTTTAATTTCAGCAACCAGATGAGAAGTTTGTTATTACCACACCAATGAAATATTGCACTGAAAATCTTGACTTGGGTAGTAAAATAAAGAAGAAAAAGGGACAACATAAGAATAAAAGGAAACCAGCATTAATCTTACATAAGACTATTTATATTGAAAAAGGGGAGAGTTAAGATGACAGAGGAATAAGGGGACCCTAAGCTTGTCTCGACCCTCGAACGCAACTAGATGGTTATCACATCATTCTGAACACCCAAGAAATCATTATGATGACTGAGAGATCAAACTGCATATCTGCAGGTTGAAAAACAGCTGCCTCGTGGAAGGTAGGAGCTGTGGAGAGTTGATTTGAGGGAGAAAGGATGCCCTTTCTCATGATTGCTGTGAAGGAGAGGAGTCCTGATTATGGAGGGAAGAGCAAGAGAGAGAGACAGAGAGAGGAAAAGTGAAAACAAGGGATTGCACAAGAAAAACTTTCTCCAAACCATTGACTGGAAAAGGAGAGGGACTGACTATGCACACTTTTATAAGCAGCAGGGCATGAAGTCTGAAGTTTTAGAAGTCCGTGCCATTGCCTGGGCCATGCCTGGTGGGCTCAGTGGTGCTCTGGTGGGGAAGGAGGACAGAGGCCTGGGAGTGGACAAGTGGTCTAAGGATCCTCTGGGTCAGGCTGGGAGAGACAGTTCCCCTTCTTGGAGTTCATTTGGGAGTGCTGGAGGAGCCTCTCTGGGGTCAAAACAACCGGTAGCAGCAACATGCTGCCCTGATCACTAGCATAGGAACACAGACACTGGCTGAGGGCCGCAAGCCTTGGTGCTCACTTTTTGCTGTGTTTTACTGGAAACGCTGAACTTCTGCACAGTTACGTGACCACTTTTCTGGGACAAACCAGCCCCACCACAGCGTGGCTAGACTCTCCCCTGGAGAATCAGCACAGGTCTGTGCCACGTGGGTCCCTAAAATTTGAAAGTCTGAAAGCCAGCTGTGTTCCTGAGATCAAACACAGTGGTATTGTGCTTTAGACAGAGACAGAGGCAGGGATCTGATGGAAGACAGGGACACAGGAGGGGTGATCGTTTGCTCTTTTGTGAGGGCTTCCTGAAGAGTGATGGGTGTGAAATCCCCAGTCCAGGGAGGAGAGAGTGGGGTGATGCCACTTCCCCCAGCCTGTCAGCACCGACCTACTTCGGTGAGCAACACACGACCACCCAGCGGAGGCCAGAAGTGCTGACACAAAGCCCTGCCCCCCAGCACCCTGCAGGTGCATCTCCACCTAAGAATCAGGATCAGCGCAGCCAGAGCCTCCCTGAGAAAACTAGCACAAAACCCTCACATGCACCAAATTTACTGATCATAGAACGCTACAAAGCCTCAGCTCTAGGGGAAATGGGATCTACCTGCTTCTTTTTTGTTTGTTTTTTGATCTCGCTTCTTTTAACAAGCGGATGAAAACACACCTAGTTAAAACTTGCCACACAGTGGACAAGGTCTAAACACCCCTCATTTCAGGAAAGGAGAAACTCTGCAGAGGACTGACCTGAGGGAAGGAGCTAGCAAAACACAACAGCAGAGTACACACTCTGAAACACCTCTTGAAGCACCAGGCCCAAGACAGTACAGGATCCCCCCTCTTCCTCCTCCTCCTCCTCCTCCTCCTCCTCCTCCTCCTCCTCCTCCTCCTCCTCCTTCTCTTTCTTTCTTTTCTTCTTCTCCTTTTCCTTCTCCTTCTTCTACTTCTTCTTCTCCTTCTCCCTCTTCTTCTTTTTCTTCACCTCTTCTTAATATAGCCATTACTCTCAGGAGCAAGAATGTAACCAGCTTTCCTAACAACCACATAAGAAAACGTGACCTAGACAAAATGATAAGATGGAGGAATTCACCCCAAAAGAAAGAGCAGGAAGAGAAGTAATGGCTAGGGATTCAATCAATACAAATATAAGTAAAATGTCTGAACCAGAATTTAAAATAACAATTATAAGCCTACTGACTGGACTCAAGAAAAGCATAGAAGACATTAGAGTATCTCTTACTTCACAGATAAAAGAACTAAAAACTAGTCAGGCCAAAATAAATGCTATAACTGAGGTGCAAAATTGAATTGAATAGATGCAATACAATAAGGATGAATGAAGCAGAGGAACAAATGACTGATATAGAAGATACAATTATGGAAAATAATGAAGCTAAAAAGAAGAGAGAAAGGAAAATATTAGATCACAAATGTAGACTTAGAGGACTCTGACTCCTTAAAACATGATGACATTCATATCAGAGGAGTCCCAGAAGAAGAAGAGAAATTTGAGCAAATTACAACTGAAAACTTCCCTTATCTGGGGAAGGAAACAGGTATCAAAATCCAACAAACACAGAGGACTCCCACTAAATTCAACAAAGCCAGCCATCACCACGACAGATCATAGTCAAATTCACAAGTTACACAAACCAGGAAAGAATCCTGAAAACAGCAAGGGAAAAATGCCCTTAACTACAAGGGAAGATAGGTCAGGTTCGCAGCAGGTCTGTCCACAAAAACATGGCAGGCCAGAAGGGAGTGGCATGATATGTTCAATGTGCTAAATGGGAAAAATATGTAGCTAAGAATACTTTATCCAACAAGGCTGTTATTCAGAATAGAAGGAGAGATAAAGGGTTTCTCAGACATACGAAAGCTAAAGGAGTTTGTGATTACTAAACCAGCCCTTCAAGAAATATTAAAGAGGACTTTTTGAGTGGAGAAAAAAGACCAAAAGCAACAAAAACTAGAAAGGAACAGAGAACATCACCAGAAACACCAACTTTACAGGTAACACAATGGCACAAAATTCATATCTATGAAAAATCACTCCAAATGTAAATGGACTCAATGTTTTAGTCAAAAGTCATAGGGTACCAGAATGGATTAAAAAACAAGACATATCTATATACTGCCTACAAGAAACTCATTTTAGATCTAAATATACCACCTGCATGTTGAAAGTGAGGGGATGGAGAACCATCTGTCATACTAATGGACATCAAAAAAAAATCATAAGCCATACTTATATCAGAGAAACTAGATTTTAAACCAGATATAGTAACAAGAGATGAAGAAGGGCATTATAATATAATTAAGGGGTATGTCCATCAAGAAAGAAGATCTAACAATTGTAAATATTTATGTCCCTAAATTGGAAGTAGTCAAATATATAGGCCAATTAATAACAAACATAAAGAAACTCACTGATAATAATACTATAATAGTAGGGAACTTTAACACACCACTTATAGCAATGGAGAGATCATCTAAGCAGAAAATCAACAGGGAAACAATTGCTTTGAATGACACACTGGATGGATGGACTTAATAGATACATTCAGAACGTTTCATCCTAAAGCAGCAGAATACACATTCTTCTTGAGTGCCCATGGAACATTCTCAATAATAGGTGACATACTGGATCACAAATCAGCCCTCAACAAGTACAAAAAGATTGAGATCATACCATGCATATTTTCTGACCACAACGTTGTGAAACTTGAAGTCAGCCACAAGAAAAAAACTGGAAAAACCCCAAATGCATGGAGGTTAAAGAACATCCTAATAAAGAATGAATGGGTTAACCAGGAATTTAAACAAGAAATTAAAAAAAAATACATGGAAGCAAATGAAAATGAAAACACAACAGTCCAAAACCTTTGGGATGCAGCCAGTGTGCTACTAAGCGGGAAGAATATTGCAATACAGGCCTACATGAAGAAGCAAGAAAAGCCTCAAGTACACAACCTAACCTATGCCTAAAGGAGCTAGAAAAGGAACAGCAAATAAAGCCTGAAGCCATCAGAAGAAGGAAACTAATAAAGATTACAGCAGAAATAAATATAGAAACAACAACAACAACAACAAAACAGTAGAACCGATCAACGAAACTAAGAGCTGATTTTTGAAAGAATTAATAAAATTAACAAACACCTAGCCAGACTTATCTCAAAGAAAAGGGAAAGGACTCAAATAAAATCACAAATGAAACAGGAGAAATCACAGCTAAAACCACAGAAATACAATCAATTATAACAGAATATTACAGGGGTGCCTGGGTGGCTCAGCCAGTTAAGCATCTGATTCTTGATTTCAGCTCATATCATGATCTCCTGGTTTGTGAGTTCAAAGCCTGTGTTGGATTCTGCATGAGAATGCAGAGCCTGCTTAGAACTTTCTCTCTCTCTTTCTCTCTGCCCCCCCCCCATGCACGTATGCATTCTTTCTCTCTCTCAAAAATAAACATTTTTCAAAAAGAATGAATTTTAAATATGAAAATATATATGCCAACAAACTAGGCAATCTGGAAGTAATGGATAAATTCCTAGAAACATACAAACTACCTAAACTAAAACAGGAAGAAACACAAAATTTGAACAGTTTTATAATCAGCAAAGATATTGAGTCAGTAATCAAAAATCTCCCAACAAAAAAAAAAAGGTTCCAGGGTTAGATGGCTTCCAAGGGGAATTCTACCAAACATTTAAAGAAGAGTTCATACCTATTCTTTTGAAGCTGTTCCAAAAAATGGAAATAATTTCCAAACTCATTTATGAGGCCAGTGTTACCTTGATTCCAAAACTAGACAAAGACCCCACTAAAAAGGAGAATTATAGGCCAGTATTTTTGATGAACATGGATGAAAAAATTTTTGAGATACTAGCAGATCTAAGCCAACAGCACATTAAAAGAATTACCATGATCAAGTGGATTTATTCCTGGGCTGCAGGTTTGGTTTAATATTTTCAAATCAATCAACGTGATACACCACATTAATAAAAAAAGATAAGAACTATATGATTCTCTGAATAGATGCAGAAAAAGCATTTGACAAAAATATAGCATTCATTCTTGATAAAAAACCTCAACAAGTAGGTATAGATGGAATATACCTCAACATCATAAAGGCCATAGAAAAAAGCCACAGCTAATATTATTTTCAATGGGAAAAAACTGAGAGCTTTTTCTCTACAGTCAGAAACAAGACAGAGATATCCACACTCACCATTAATATTTAACATAGTACTGGGAGTCGTAGTCTCAGCAATCAGAAAACAAAAAGAAATGAAAGGCATCCAAATTGGCAAGATAGAAGTCAAACTTTCACTATTTGCAGATAAAATGATACTTTATGTAGAAAACCTGAAATACTCCACCAAAAAATTGCTAGAAGTATATATGAATTCAGCAAAGTTGCAGGATATAAAATCAATGTATAGAAATCTGTTGCATTTCTTTTTTTTTTAAATTTTTTTTTCAACGTTTATTTATTTTTGGGACAGAGAGAGACAGAGCATGAACGGGGGAGGGGCAGAGAGAGAGGGAGACACAGAATCGGAAACAGGCTCCAGGCTCTGAGCCATCAGCCCAGAGCCCGACGCAGGGCTCGAACTCACGGACCACGAGATCGTGACCTGGCTGAGGTCGGACGCTTAACCGACTGCACCACCCAGGCGCCCCGAAATCTGTTGCATTTCTATGCACCAACAATGAAACATCAGAAAAATAAATCAAGAAATCGATCCCCATTCATAATTGCACCAGAAACAATAAGAAACCTAGGAATAAACCTAACCAAAGAAGTAAATGATCTGTACTCTGAAAACTATAGGTCTCTTATGAAACAAATTGAAGAGGACAAAGAGAAATGGAAAAACATTCCATGCTCATGGATTAGAAAAACAAACATTGTTAAAATGTCTATACTACCCAAAGCAATCTACACATGTAATACAACTTCTATCAAAATACCACCAGCATTTTTCACAAATGTAACAAACAGTCCAAAAATTTGTATGGAATCACCAAAGACCCCAAATAGCCAAAGCAATCTTAAAAAAGAAAAGCAAAGATGGCGGCATCACAATTCCAGACTTCAAGCTGTATTACAAAGCTGCCGTCATCAAGGCAGTATGATGCTGGCACAAACACAGGCACATAGATCAATGGAACAGAATAGAGAACCCATAAATGGACCCACAACTATATGGTTAACTAATCTTCAACAAGTCAGGAGAAAATGTCCAATGGAAAAAAGACCATCTCTTTAACAAATGGTGTTGGGAAAACTGGAAAGCAGCTTGCAGAAGAATGAAACCGGACCAGTTTATTACACCATACACAAAAATAAATTCAAAGTGAATGAAAGACTTTACAAAAGAATTAAATATGAGACAGGAAACTATCAAAATCCTAGAGGAGAACACAGGCGGCAACCTCTTTGACCTTGTCTGGAGCAACTTCTTGCTAGACATGTCACCACAGGCAAGGAAAACAAAAGCAAAAATAAACTATTGGGACTTCGTCAAGATAAAAAGCTTCTGCACAGTGAAGTAAACAATCAACAAAACTGAAAGGCGGCCTATGGAATGGGAAATGATATTTGCAAATAACATCTGATAAAAGGTTAGTATCCAAAATTTATAAAGAACTTCTCAAACTCAACACCCCAAAAACCAAATAATCCAGTTAAGAAATGGGCATAAGACATGAATAGACATTTTCCAAAGAAGACATCCAGATGGCTAACAGCCACATGAAAAGATGCTCAATATCATTCATCATCAGGGAACTACAAATGAAAACCACAATCAGATACCACCTCATACCTGTCAGAGTGACTAAAATTAACAACAGAGGAAACAACAGATATTGGTGAGAATGAGGAGAAAGGGGAACTCTCTTGCACTGTTGGTGGGAATGCAAACTGGTGTAGCCACTCTGGAGAACAGTAGGGAGGATCCTCAAAAAGTTAAAAATAGAACCACCCTAAGGACACCTTGTGGCTCAGTCAGTTAAGCTGTTAAGTTCTAACTCTTGATTTGGGCTCAGATCATGATTTCTCAGTTTATAAGATCAAGCCCTGTGTCAGACTCTGCACTGATACTGCACTGCACCCTCTCTCTTTCTCTCTTAAAATAAATAAGTAAACTTAAAAGAGAACTACCCTACGATCCAGCAATTGCACTGCTAGCTATTTATCCAAAGGATACAAGACATAAATGCAGATTTGAAGGGATACGTGCACCCTGATGTTTATAGCAGCATTATCAACAATAGCCAAACTATGGAGAGAGCCAAATGTCTATTAACTGATGAATGGATGGAAGACATATGGGGGATACACACACACACACACACACACACACACACACACACACACACACACTGGAATATTACTCAGTCATCAAAAAGAATGACATCTTGCCATTTAGCAATGAGGTGGATGGAGCTAGAGTGTGTTATGCTAAGCAAAATAAGTCAGTCAGATAAAAACAAATACCATATGACTTCACACATATGTAGAATTTAAGAAACAAAACAGATGATGAACATATGGGAAGGGGAAAAAGAGAGATAGAGGGGGTAAGAAACAAGCCATAAGAGACTCTTAATGATAGAGAACTGAGGGTTGATGGAGGGATATGGGTGGGAGATGGGCTAAATGGGTAATGAGTATCAAGGAGGACAATTTTTATGATGAGCACTGGGTGTTATATGTAAGTGATAAATCGCTAAATAAAAACTAAAATAAGGGAAGAAGATTAAAAAAGAAAAAGAAAAATGTGAACTTTTTGTAGTTTCAACATGGCTTCATATCTCAATAAAACACAGCATTGGTCAGTGTTCCAAACTGCAAGTTACAAAAACTAACTCAAGCGAGCTTGAACAAACAGGGTAGTGGGTTTCATGGCTAATGGGCTATCACGTGGAATCTAAAGGCAGCCTGGCATCTGCAGGGCCTGGAGCTACCAGAGTCAGGAGGGACTCTCTTGGCCTCTTCTCTGCTCCATTCTGCTGCATTCATCATTCCCTGCAGACTAGATATCTCCTCTTCTCTATCTACATGATAAATAGAAGTTGGATGCTCTGTACCTCCCAAACCTGTGCCTCTTAAGTTTTAGCAAACAGCCCAGATAGAAACAGAACTCTCACTCCTACTTCTCATTTTGTAAGAGAAAAAAGTTGCCCGACTTGGGGTTGCATATTCATCCCTGTTCTGTCAACTGTGGCTGGAAGCGGGGTAGGACTATGATGCAAAATATTTGTCAAGAGCTCCTGATTCCTGTTGGGGTCTCAACAGGGATGGGCAGATACCCCAAAGTGTCTCTACGTACAAATAAAACATACAATAATAATTTTTTTTTAAAAAACCCATGTTAATTATTAGTACTAGTAAAGGTTTACCGAAGTGGGTAGGTATCAGATCACTATACAAAATGTAATTGTGTTTCTTTAAAAGAGCGATAAAGAGAAAGCATACATTTTAAAAACGTATCATTAATATTAACAAAAAATGTTGCCTTCTAATAAACTAAGGATATGTGACAGCCATATGAATTGTAAACATTACTTAATTCAACTAAAAAAGACCCCAATAAATGGAGACAGAAAACACTTTTCATGGAGAGAAAACTCAGTATCACATAGAGATATCTCTTGTCTCCTAGATTACTTATAGACTCAGTGACATATCATTGAAAATCTTAAGAAGTTTGACATGTTGGTAAAAATCTATATAGAAGAACAAATGTCCACATATATCCAAACATTCATTCAGAAAAAGAGGAAGATGAGAAACCTATTCTGCTAGACATCAAGACTTGGGGACGATTAAGTATTGGCTCAGGGATAGACATATTGACTAATGGAGTCAAATAGGTAGCTCAGAAGCAGATTCCTGTGGAATTGAGAACTTGACACATGAAAAAGATCACACTGGAGAAGACAACTTATGGCACTGACACAATTTAATATCCATAAAACGAAGCAATTGATTTGGATTCAAATCTTATACCACTAACAAAAATCAATTCCAGCGAGAAAGAAAACAGCAAAATGAATAAGCAAAATATTAAAATCTATAGAAGTAAGTATATGGGAATATCTTTGAAACTTTAGTGTAGAAAATAATTTCTTAACACAAAAATTGCTAGTCAAAAGGAAAGGATTGATATATTTATTGAAAGATACTATGGAGAAAGTGAAGCAAAAAGACAACAGAGCTTGAACTGTTATGTGCAAGATACACAACTCTGAGAGGATTGATTTTTAAAAAATAGAAAAAACTATAAAGCAGAGAACATAACAAATGAACAAAATGAAACAAGCAAAAAAAACCACAATAAGCAAAACATAATGAATAGGCATTTTACAGAAGAGGAAACA
Source organism: Felis catus (assembly GCF_018350175.1). Lineage (NCBI taxonomy): Eukaryota > Metazoa > Chordata > Mammalia > Carnivora > Felidae > Felis > Felis catus. The sequence continues at coordinate 85,332,149 of NC_058379.1, forward strand.
CAAACATCAACAAATATACAACGATGCTCTACTTTATTTAAAATGTGCTAAATTCAAAATAAGAACTTCTTGATATACTGTTTGACTTTAATTTTTTTTATTTTTTTTATTTTTTCAATATATGAAGTTTATTGTCAAATTGGTTTCCATACAACACCCAGTGCTCATCCCAAAAGGTGCGCTCCTCAATATCCATCACCCACCCTCCCCTCCATCCTACCCCCCATCAACCCTCAGTTTGTTCCCAGTTTTTAAGAGTCTCTTATGCTTTTGCTCTCTCCCACTCTAACCTCCTTTTTTTTTTTCCTTCCCCTCCCCCATGGGTTTCTGTTAAGTTTCTCAGGATCCACCTAAGAGTGAAAACATATGGTATCCGTGTGACTTTCGTTTTGTATGTGGTTGTGGAACATTGGGAATTCTCACACTGTTGATAGGAGTAAGATTTATATTTATGAATAACATCTATCTATTTTTAGGATGTTTTAATACTAAATATAAATGTAAGGTTTCATCTAAATAAATTTCTTAATTTACAAATTTCATATTAGATTCCAAGGTACTATTATAATAGGTCAGATTCTCTTACTCATTACAAATATAGAAATATAAAAAATATTAATGCTCTGTTTTCTTTTCCATAAAAAGTATCTATATTTACATCTTAGTCTCCCTAGGGTTAAAAGGTGCTAACCTAATTATGGAAGTCAGTTAATATTCCAGTTAATTAGGTTATCTGCTTCTAGAGAGTTAGCCTAAGGGAATAACTTAGATTCTTGTCTATGACCCTGAAGAAACACTTTGAATCTTCTTTTTAATTATTATGCCAATTTTTAAAATAATTTTCAGCACAAGAGTCACTCAAGTGGTAATTCTGCCTTCTTATGGAAGTCTGCAACTCCACCTAGGATATGCAGCTGATTAGAACATTTTTATCTGTAAATATCTTTTCCACTGAATTTTAAAGACTTTAAAACATTAATGCAATCTTATGCTCGTTCCTATTCTTAAAAGCATGCAAATCTTACTGATTTTAATGACAGCAGATTGATTATGGATGTCATATATTGTGATCTGACTTGATGTTATACATATGAGGCTATTCTTGAGACAGAAAAGGTCTTCTAAATGATGTATTTAATATTTACTAGAATATGTGTCATTCATCAACATGCAAATATGTCAACAATACCAAAAAGACTGACAAATAAAATCCAGTAGGAATATACTGAGTATATTCTGATCTCTTGACCCTCTTTGTTGTATTTAAATTAATAATGGGGCGCCTGGGTGGCGCAGTCGGTTAAGCGTCCGACTTCAGCCAGGTCACGATCTCGCAGTCCGGGAGTTCGAGCCCCGCGTCAGGCTCTGGGCTGATGGCTCAGAGCCTGGAGCCTGTTTCCGATTCTGTGTCTCCCTCTCTCTCTGCCCCTCCCCCGTTCATGCTCTGTCTCTCTCTGTCCCAAAAATAAATAAACATTGAAAAAAAAATTAAAAAAATAAATAAATTAATTAATATTTATCTTTGTGTATAGTGGACTCAGGACTTTAATAGATTTAATGTTTTTTAATTAACCACAATCATTATTCCATTTTTGATGCTCAAATTGTCACCATCAAACCTTTATAATTTTGTCCCTGTGTCTTTTTTTATCTGTTTTTACTAAACCTGGAATGAGATCTTGCCTTCTGATAAGGAAGGTCTATACTTTCTTATACCTTCCTTCCCCAGACATGGAATCACTTATCCTTCCAAAATCCCTGGTTCCTTTTCACAGAAAATCGATTTTATAACTGTAATCTGGGTTTCCTTTTTATATATTAGTTTGGTCCCACCTGAAATTCCATTGACTCTAGGCCATGTCAGTGGGAAGAGGGAGAAATTATCATATTAATAATTACATATATATTATATATGTACAGCTGACCCTTGAACAGCATGGGTTTGAACTGCGTAGGTCCACTTATACATGGATTTGGCTTTCTTTTTGAGTAAATTTACAGTAAGGTACTGTAAATATATTTTCCTTATAATTTTCTTAATATTTTCTGTTTTCTAGTTTATATTATTATAAGAATACAACACACAAAATGTGTTAACCAACTGTTTATATATGGGTAAGGCTTCTTACACTCAGATTTTTGACTGCATGGGGATTGGCACCCCTAACCACTGTGTTGTTCAAGAGTCAATTGTATGGGGAAATACATATGTGTTATGTAATCTGCTGCATAATAATGTCAATTCAGGTATATATCAGTTATCAAATTCATTTGGAGGAGGGAAGCTCTTCCAACAGACCATTGTTCTTAAGACTCTGAAATCTCTAAACACCATTTCCATCCACATCAGTAGAAGTTCAGAAAGTTATATGATTCCATACTCTTTTTGCTAGAAACATTTTTTTTAATAAACCTGTGATTATATCTCATATCCAAGGAGAAGGGTTTATGGTTTTCCAGATTTAAATTTTAGTGTCTATTAAATATTTCCTGCTATGTTTCTTTCAAATAGAAAAAAAAATTATCAAGCCTCTGACTTTATTTATTTATTTATTTATCTATTTATTTATTTATTTCAGTGTTTATTTACTTTTGGGAGACAGAGAGAGAGAGAGGGAGAGAGCGCACAAGCGGGGGGTGGGGCAGAGAGAGAGGGAGACACAGAATCCAAAGCAGGCTCTAGGCTGTGAGTGCAGAGCCCAGCATGGGGCTTGAAGTCACAAATTATTAGATCATGACCTGAGCCAAAGTCAGATGCTTGACTGACTGAGCCACCCAGGTGCTCCTTTCGTGCCTTTCGTGTTCTATTATTCTGAGGAACTTTCTGCATTTTGATACATATTCAGTTATTCAAACATTGAAGTTCAGAGAGTGGAAGCGTTAATTTCAATAAAATATACTGTTTAAGGAGAGGAATCTTGAATCTCTTTTATGTGGGCCAGATAAAGTTTATTGGACTACAAGGCTGCTGTGTGAGTACACTGTGTATTTTGTCTTTGTAGGGTGGACCCCAAGAGTGCTCAGGAAATAGTAATCAAACCTTGAAGCCAGATTCCTTTGGATGGGTGTTTGGCATTTTCTTGCGGGTTTTTAATAGGCATATCTCCTGGTTATCCGTCTGATGTAACTCTCACCTACCCACAGATCACATCTATTCAGGGTTGAAGGTTTCCACTTTTCTCCTAAATGTTTCAGCATATCATGGCTCCCCGAACTATTGATAGAAAACTATAATTTTGAGTCATCTCTGCCATGCCAATTACAAATTTTCAGACCAGGGCCCATAACAGTTTAATATCCGTGGAACAAGGTTGGGGAGGGAGCTGCTTCCTGATCCTTGAATTGAGAACCTCACATAGAGTGATCTAGCCTGGGGACAAAATGAAGACATTCAGTTGATAAGGAGAACTTCACTGAGATGTAAACACTGGGGAAACCATTGTAAAGAGACTAAACAGACTCAGTTTACCATCCTTCTGTGAATTCACAAGTCTTTCTAATCTAAAGCAGCTCATAAATGGCCAAAGCCATCCAGGTCTTACCCAGATAGCCAAGGGAAGAGGATGAGACGGGCTGGAAAGAAAGACCTAGTGTCCTACCTCTCACATATTCTGTTTTGGTCCTGGAAGCTAAGAGCACAGACTCCCATTAAACCATAAGTGTTGTTTACTAAGAAACACATGGTAAATTAAATAAAGGAGAAGGGAGGAATACACAACACATACTGGTTCTTTAATACATTAAAATCACAGATCTGGTTAAATTGCTTTGAGAATTACCTGCGGTGAATAGGAACAGACAGGGAAGAGGAGATATTGTGATCCTAACCAAGGGAGAGGAAGGATGAAGTTCCAATCATAAGTTAGGAAACTTCGAGAAGACCTTTGAAAGAGGCAGTTAATTTATAGGTTTCAGTGGAGTTATAATGTTTTTTTCTAACAAAATATTAAGGATCTATCATTTTGTTGAGACTCTATCTTCTTTAAACTACTGATCACCTAGGAGCTAAGTTCTTCATAATTTGGCTTTGTCCAATGAATCCTTGTTCTCTTAAAGCAAAGTAATTTTGTAGGTGTTAAGGCATTCTGCATGTCAAGTACATCACGTACGTTACTATATAATTCTCATATCAACCTCAGCTGTTAGGAATCGGTAAAACCCTTTATAGACAAGTAAATTGAGATTTAGGGAATAAGCTATAATACCTTGCCTAAAATCAGAATATACCTAAGAGGCCTTCCCGCCAATTACTTCTGTAAGTTCATTTATTAAAAATGAAATTTACACATGATGGCAGGTGTCTACTCCTTCTTCTTTGTGATATTTCCTTCATAAAAGCTAAGATTGTTTCCATCAGCCTGGAAGGACCTCTTTCAGGATTGAATTTTTGCTGGAAACAAGAATGGCGACATCTGCTGGAGGCACGTGTTTCAGCACCACACATCTGGGTCTGAGAAACTGACTCATTTGACTCAAGTTCTGCCTTCCTTTCCTAGCAGAGGTTACAGGTACACATGCAAATGGAAAAATAATGGAGTCCGTGCTCTACTTATAATAAAGATTTATTATGGAAAGAGACAAGTTCTTTGAGACAAGATTTTGAAAGACCCGAAAGCTTCTAGAATTATCTTTGCAAAGAAATCCGCAGGACTCAGAAGCTGAAAAAGTCAGAGAAAGCAGTTTGCAGTGGTTGCCATAGTAGCAAAAGTAAGCCTGTCCTCCGGGAAGAACAGAGAATAGCTAGCTGCCCCCCAGGGAAGTAGATTTCAGGGCTCATTAAGAGGCCCCAGGTTACAGGAGATACCAAGCTCTGAAAAGACAAACAGCTGAAGAAGTGTCTGTCTGTCAGTGTGTTTATCACCAGAGGCGGCTTCGTCAGAGGGGTACAGATCAGCCAAAACAAAGGGCAGCAGGGATGCACTATTTTGAAGTCCAAACTACATTTTACTGTCGGCAGGAGGCAGTACGCTTTGAATGCCACAGGATGACAATAGCGAGAGATTACTGTCTTCACCTTGCTTAGGGAGAAATTTCACTCCATCACATATATTTAAACCACAAACAGGAATCCATGAATGCCAAGGGTTTTATGCGTGGTGACTCAAATGTCACAATTTTAAATCTATTTTAGATTTAAAGCAATACCTCCTAATTCAGTATTCTGAAAATGATCCCCTCCTTATATTCCTTTCAGACTTTTATAAATGTCAACCTTTCAAGATATTTTTTCAGAGCAAAGATCACAATCATTTAAGTACCTTTCCTGAAAGAAACGCTCGATCATTTTAGTTAACTATTTTCTAGACGTTTTTCGTCTCATTATCCGCAAGTGGGCAGGACAAAGAGTGAAAGGTATGAGTGATTACTTTATCTCCTTTCTCCTCAACCTACTGAATTTTCTAGAATTGGGAACCGAGTGTTTATGGATGTTTCTTCTTCTGCTTTTCTTTGGCATTTGGTGTTTTAGACCACACAATACTTCATATTGTTATGTAATCACTCTTCCCATATCTCTTGAAACAATTTATCTGAGTATTTCCTTTGTGAATGTTTATAATGTTTTCTTTACTTTTTAATAATGGTTTTTAAATTTTTTAATGCTTATTTCTGAGAGACAGAGAGAGAGAGAGAGACAAGAGTGTGATCAGGGGAGGGGCAGAGAGAGAGCGAGACCCGGAATCCAAAGCAAGTTCCAGTCTGTGTGAGCTGTCAGCACAGAGCCTGACGTGGGGCTTGAACTCATGAACTGCAAAAGCGTGACCTGAGCGGAAGTTGGAGGCTTAACTAACTGAGCCACCCAGGCTCCCCTTTAATAATGTTTTAAGTAGAAAAATTTCTGAAGACTGGTATTATTGAAATGTATTTCTATAACCACATATTTAAAAGGACGTTTGGGTTTATCATTTTATGTCTGCAATTCTTTTCCTTAAAAACTAAAACCGTACTCCTCCTTGTTTACTTGCATTGACTCTTGCTGTTTTGGGCGGTGCCCTGATCCTTGTTCCTTTGTAGGCAATCTGCTGTAACTCACTGTAAGCTTTGTCCATTTCTCTAGGTCTTTGATGTTTTTAAATTTCACAGTAGCATTTACAGGTATAGGGGTTTTGTTTGTTTGTTCTTTTAACGTATCCTCTTTGGCCTAACGGGAGATCTGGTGAGCAAACTCTAGTACACACAGCTTTGGCTTTCCTAAAGGACTCACTCTGCTTACCAGGTGTCCCCATTAATCTGTGGGTTTCCATTATGTCTGGGATCTCCAACAAGAAGTCCTTTCTTAGGTAAGTGAGATGTGAGATTCAGTATAAACTCACCAGTCAGAAACACCTAATGCTGTGAAGATTTGTGCTGCTCAGAATACTTCTAACTGAACACTTTTTCTGCAGAGATGGTCTTTTGGCAATTTTTTAATTCCATGCTTAAAACCTTGTGTTAGAGTGACATCACGTGGTAGTGTGAGGTTATGCAGGCAAGGCTTGTTAGCAAGATTATCTGTTCAATAAATAAGGTCAACTCCTCAGTGACTGGGAATACTTCTTCTAAGTTATTTCATACAAAATACCACATTCTTTTATTTTATCACTGTATAATAGAATTGAATCAGATGGTAATTCTCAGCATTTTAAAATGCATGTTGTTGAAATAAGTATTCGGAGTAACAATTCCCCCCCGCCTTTTTTTCAAAGTTTTTATTTAATTCCGGTAAGTTAACATATAGTGTCAGATTAGCTTCAGTTGTACAATTTAGCGACTCAGCATTTCCATGCAACACCCGGTGCTCATCACAGCAAGTGCACTCCGGAATCCCCATCACCTGTTTCACCCATCCCCCCACCCACCTCCCCTCAGATTACCACCAGTTTGTTCTCTATAGTTAAGACTCTGTTTCTTGGTTCACCTCTCCCTCTCCCTCTCTCTCTCTCTCCCTCTCTCCCTCTCCCTCTCTCTCTCTCTCCCTTTCTCTCTCTCTCTCCCTCTCCCCCCCCTCCTCCTCTCCATGTCCCCTTCTCTCCCTCTCCCTTTCTCCCTCTCCCCCTCTCCCCCTCTCCTCTCCCTCTCTCCTCTCTCCCTCTCTCCCTCTGTATCCACCCCCCCCTTCCCCTTTGCTCATTTGTTTTGCTTCTTAAATTGCACATATGAGTGAAAGGCTGTCCTAGCAAAAACAAAACTTCCTAGTGGATGTTATTTTTGAGAATTTTAAGCTTAAGCTTATTTAAAATTTAAATCCTAATCTTATAGTTTCCCACATTTTAAAAGAACTGTGAATTTTTATTTAATCATCAAAAGCAGTGATGATAAACTAAAACATTGAGCCAAGTAATAGCATCTGTAAAACAATAAGATCTCTCTTCGACCTAGAATGAATTAACTGGGCTAACGTTAACTATGAGCTAACATAAGACCTGTATGACTTAAATTGTGTATGTTTTTAGCATTGTGATCAAAACCATTATTAATGTATGTTTTACCAGGCATATCACTTAGCTTTGTGTCCTAAGGCTAGGAGTTCAGTCTTACAGAAACTTTTCTTGATGGCATGTTGCTAGTTATATGTGCACTGTTTCCTTCTTATACTTTTATTTTGATTTAAATTTTATCTAATTGTTTATAGAATATCGAAGACCAAACTTATACAAAACATGAAGTGTTTTAGGTTTGGTTTCTAGCAGAGCCTGAGGTGGGATTCTGTTTTGGTGATTTAGTGAGGGAGGGTTGTCCAGAGAGTGCACTGGGGGACTCGAAACAGGAGAAGGGAATCCAGATCAGCACGAATGTGGTCTTAGCTGGAGACTTGGTTCAGACTGATCCCAGAGGAAAGCTCTAGAGCAATGCCATCCAGAAGAAATATAGTAAATATGTTGCATGCCACATATTTAATTTTAAACTGTCTAGTAGCCACATTTAAAAAGGTAAAAAGAAACAGATGGTTTACAACATTTTGTTTAAACCAATACATCCAAAGTATTGTCATTTCAGCATATCAATATTAAACATTGATGAGATATCTTACATTCATTTTTCATACTAACTTGTCGAAATCGAATGCATATCTCATTTCATCCGTTCAGTAACTGCTAGTCGCACTGTGTATTCAACAGCCAGTTCTAGAGCGTCAGTTGCGCAAAAGTTGACCCTATCTTGTGCCAAAGGAGTCAAATTTTGTATTCCCATTTCAGTCAGTTATTGGCTCTAACATGCCCTTAGAGAGTTTGCAAGAGTAGCCCGGAAGGTGCAGTGGCTCCCATTTGGCTGGTGGTAATTCTCAAGAGAAGGTGTCATCTGTGAGTTTTGCTATCTGGGGGTGGCTGCACCTGCCATAAAGAGGACCTAGGCATCCAACAAAGTATTCACCATAGTCCCTAGCACTGCTCACATACACTTGCTTCTCACGTCAAGTTCTTTCAGTGCAGGCTATGACTCTCTAGGATTCTAGTTGTTTCCATTTTCTGGGATAACTGCAAGAGGAGAGTAGAGGGGCCAGTGACAGCCTCTGCTGCAGAGTTGGCCCCAGTATTATAGCTTATACTCCAGGGGGTCAAGCCAGCTTTCGCAAACATTCATGGATGACCCAGTGAGATGCACCTTTCTTGAGTAGGCATGATTGAACCAGGGATTACATTTCTTCTTCACAAGAGACCCTAATGTCACTAAATAGAATCCACCTGCAACGCAATCCAGGAAATAGCAGAAATACGGGGCTCTAAGGGGAAGTAGGAATGAAGAGGTTTCGAATATGGTGAACTGAAGAGAATCGCACGACAAACAAGACTGGGAACAGGATTTCCAGAGTTGAAATGTCTCAACTTTTCAGGAAGGCAGGTATGTTCTATTTATGGCCATCCTGAAGAAAGAGAAAGAACCCCTATCCAGAATTTAGTCTCCATGTTAAGAGTGATGACACCATATACATGCAGAACAGATGGGAAAAGTTTACCACTCACATAACAAGGGGGCTCTGTAGTAGTTCCAAAAATGGCTTGAGAGAGCAGGGGACGGAGACTGGCCAATGAGGGTAAGGCAAAGCAGCGGTTCCTACAGGTGGTTTGAAGGTCCCATTGGTGTCAAAGAACGGAGCATCTGGGCCTTCTTACCTGCTTTTCCAGGTATTGGGTAGGAGGTAAAGGGGGGAGGGGAGAGATTTAAAATGGCCAGCAATGAGAGCTCATAGCTGGAGTCAGGCTATGTATTTGTTTGCTAGAACCTGCTACAACAAATGACCATAAACAAAAGGCTTAAAATGAAAGGAATGTATTGTCTCACAGTTCCAGAGACTGGAAATCTAATATCAAGATGTCTGCAGGGTTGGTTTCTTCTGGAAGCTTTGAGGGAAAATCAGTTTCATGCTTCTTTCCTAGCTTCTGGTGATGGCTGGCAGTTCTTGGCACACTCCCCAGCTGATGGATGCCTCACTCCAATCTCTGCCTCTGCCCTCACAGGGTGTCCTGCCTGCACATCTGTCTCCTCTTGTAAGGACACCAGTCCTGTTGGATCAAAGATCCATCCTACTCTAGTATAACCTCTTAACTTGAATTTTAATTACTTTTGCAAAGATTCTATTTCCTAGTAAGGTCACATTCATGGATATCAGGGATTAGAATTTAAGCTTGTTTTTTTTGACATACAATTCAACCCTCAACAGACCACTAAATTCCATATGCCACTCTTTGACAGAAGAGATTTGTGCCTGGATATCAGGTAAACATAACAGCAGAATTAACTTCTTGATGGCTAATTTCTCCTTACTGTTAAGTTTAAGCTAATTGGTCATGGACCACTGTCACAGATTGATGGGTGTTCTGGGAGGGCTGAAAGCAATAATATTCTCCATCTACTTTTCTTCCCTGAAAGCCATTGAGTTTCTCCTGAGATCTTTGGCATCACTAAGTATTGGTAATATGAACAAATGTTGCCTACTCAACTGCTTTAGGGGCTGCAGATTACTTTGCTTTCTAAATTTGCTGGGTGTTGGGACAGTGTAGTGATAATCTTTGGACTCTTTAGAAAAGAGACTGTAGGATTAAGGATACTTACAACTGGTCTGTAATAGCTCCATCTTTATTTCTAGAGATGCCTGGATGTCTGGCTTTGACTCTTGGCCAAGAGAAGGGTAGTAAAATTGATAATGTGTGCTGTTCAAATTCTGACCCTTAGGGCCAGTTTGTTTGCTTCTGATTTCCAACTAGCACAATGGTTTAGACAACCCGGTCTGACTATGTGATCAGAGGTACCTTAAAAATCTCCCTCGGAACTTCTGCTTTGAGCTGCCCAGAAGCCTACAGTCAAACACACACCTTGGTGGTTCAGTCCAGAGATCGTGTCAGTTTGCCAACAAGTACCCTGGGGAGTTAGCACCTAGATGTCTTTCAAAGCCTCCTTGCTTTCCTGTACTCCATTGTCTTTCTCTTAATGAATCATATCCTTGTAAATAAGTGCCTTGTGTAAGTGAGCAGTGTGGAGTCATGTCTTTTCAGGTATCTGGTCTTTTGAAATCTTTGCAGAGGCTGATCGAAGACTTGAGATTGGCACAGCTTTTGAGGCCTGAAGGCGCTTTAGTGCTTTCAGGAAGCGATTCTCCAGCCTGCTTCTGCTGAAAGAACCTCAGATCTTCCCAGTGAGTAAACATCTGGTTTTAGCTGAGACTGAGCAGAAAAAAAAAAAAAAACCGGGGAGAAACAAAATTAATTTCTTTGAACTTCTGTAAGTACAAGACATTTTTATGGAGTTTTAATTGTTTTGGATTTGAAGTGTTTGACCTTGAAAACTTATAGCATTTGCATTTAGTTCATCCTGGAAATCTTATTAATAAGAAACCATCTTCAATATGTGGAGCAATTCTATATTTTAGGGCTTTCATTATGAGAGTACCTTTATGAAACTTATTATTGGAATATCTTGTTGATGTTATTTAGTTTCCTTGAAGGTCTTCTGATATGCTCTGGTGAATTACTTACTGAACACAATCTGCATAGGAAATAGAATGGAAAAGTAATGTTCAGTCTTGGTGGAACACTCATCTTGGAGTTAGTATCTTCTTGTGCCTGATTTCAGATCATTATAAAACAAATTCAACACTAATATCTATTGGACTGTGAAGGTTTTGTAACACACCTGAAAATGGGCATTCCTCTCATGAGAGTTGGGTTTTATGTTCGCTCCTCTTAAATTTGGACCTTTTTTAGTGATTTTGTGTGAAGAGTAGAATGCAGCAGAAGTCAGGTCCCTAAATCTTGGGTCTGGGTCAGAAAAAGCTACGGAGCTTCCATCTGGTTCTCTCAGGACACTTGTTTTGGAGCCTTGAGCAACTATGTAAGAAGTCCACCCACACTGAGATGTCCAAGATATGAAGAAGCCCAGAGCATGTGGATTGGCCATGTATAATGCTCCAGCCAAGGGCACCAGCTGAGGTCTTGGGCAATAGCTTCAACCTAGTATCAGTTATTGGACATGTTTGTGAAGACTCCTCCTCCAGATGATTGTCCACCTGTCCACCCCCAGCCATCACATTGAAGGCCCAGAGAAACTGGAGCAGAGACAGGACACTGGCACCGCATCATTCTATAAATACTGAACAATTGTTGGTGTGTACTGTGTTTCAAAGGATTAGCAACTATAAGCAGCAAGTCAACTCAGAAGTCTTAATGATGGAGCAGCAGCTGGCATTAGGTATACAACCTAAGGGCACCTAGGGGCTCAGTCCGTTGAGCGTCTGACTTCAGCTCAGGTCACGATCTCACAGTCTGAGTTTGAGCCCCACATCGGGCTCTGTGCTGACAGCTTCAAGCCTGGAGCCTGGTTCGGATTCTTTGACCCTCTCTCTCTTGGCCCCTCCCCTGCTCTCACTCTGTCTCTCTCTCTCTCAAAAATAAACAAACATTAAAAAAAATGATGTACAACCTATTGAAAACTGAAGCAGGAAACTCTGATTGACATTTGGTTTCCTTCCTCGAGAAGAACAGTCAAAACCTGATTGACCATGGGGTTGGCCCTGTGGGTTAAGGGCATGAAAAGTTGAGCAAAGTTGGGGACAGACCTATCCTTCCCCACTTCTGAGTCAGGAGGAGAGGTACCATCAGCATTCTCGGATCTTCTATCTTTTCAGTGACTCCCTCAGAGGTGGGGAAGTAGTGATGTTCTTGTTGGAGATTTGAGAAGAAATGGGATATTTGTTGCAGCTCATATCCTCTGCTTTCCTCTTTGGAAGCCAGCCTGACCAGAGGCAGCACACATTTCCTGCTCCTTTGTCCATGGCCTACGCTTACGGGGTCAGGAGAGCACGTAGTGTTCTGGCTTTTTCTGCGACTAGGACCAAGTCTCCAGGTCACGTAGCTTATCCCCTACTGCCCCCACTTCTGTGTGCTATCTCCCACACACAGAAGATGATGTTTTGTCCTCCAAAGGTCTTATTCCTGACTTAATTTTTATTTTGTTCAGAACTCAGGTAGGGGTGAGGAGTGGCACGTATTGGGCTTCCTTAAGATGCTAAGACAATTCCTCTGTGTATATCATACACTCAGTCATATTATTTATGCTGTCATGTGAGCTACTAACACAGGAAAGAGTAAACCTTTGATGTTTTTACTAACTTAGAGAAAATTAATATATATGTATTATATATATTTTTATGTGTATCATATATAAATCATATCACATATAAATATATCATATATATCATATATAAATATATATCATAAATATATATATTTATGATGCGACATCTTGTCCTAATCCTTAGAAATGGAGTCCAGATGCTTGGAAACCAGTCTGTCAATATATTACTACCATACTAAGAGCTTCTTCAAAATAACTGAACTTTGTGTAATTTCTGGACCCATAGAGTTACCTTACTTTAACTATTTGTGAATATAATTCACCACTTGAAGAAGTGATGAGACATTTAGAAATTACTAAAGAGATACTTTAAGTGTTTTCCTCTGAGAATCCTATTCTATCATAAAGAAGTTTCAAAGGGCTATTGGATGATTTGTTTTGTTTTGTTTTTTCAGAAAACAATCTTATACAATGTGATATGCTTCTTTTCTAATCCAAACCATCCTGGGATTGCACAGAGGAATGACAAAGTCCCTGGTCATAAAATTTCTGAGGAACACTGATGCCTTTGGAACTAGCAATCACCCAATCTTCTTGTTCTTAAGAAAAATACAATCTTGAAACATTTACTTCTGTAGGCAGAAATTTCTTTCTGAAATTCTTTTTCTGAGTTTTTAGTTTTATACTCCAGTCTTGTGAATATTAGCCCTTAAATCAGCTGCTTATTTTTTCTCTTCAGTCCCGTAAAATCTACCATTACAATGGTAATGTAAATACCATTACAAGGTTTTCAATTTTTTTAAAAAGTCAGTTATTGTTATGTTTGGTTCTGCCCTAAAGGTTAACCTTAAATAACTTATATCAGCTTTACTGAGGAATAACTGATATACTGAAAAGAAATGAACATATTTAATATGTACAATTTAATGAGTTTGGACATAGACAAATGCCCATGATATGAGCACCATGATCAAAGGAAGAGATTTATCCATATCTCTCAGTTTCCCCTGCTCCACCATGTTTTGTTGTTGTTTTTAGTGTTAAGGACACTTCACATGAGATCTGCCCTCTTATGAATTTTGGAGGGCACAATAGTACACTGTCAACTATAGGCACTATGTTGTACAGCAGATCTTTAGAGCTTATTCATCTTGCATAACTGAAACTATATCCATTGAACAGTTCCCCACTTCTCCCAGCCCCCGTCCCCTGGAAACTGCCATTCTATTCTTTGCTCCTATGAGTTTGACTATTTTCGATACGTCCTCGAAGTGGGATCATGCAGTATTTGTCCTTCTATGACTAGCTTATGTCATTTAGCATAATGTCCTCCAGATCCATCCTTGTTGACTGAACATTTTACTTAAATTTTATGTACTTCAGTCTGAAAATTGTCCTTGAATTGTTTTGTCTTTCATAAGCTGTGCTAGCCTTCCCCCCCGCCCAAAGCACAAGCAATTCTGAAGTGCCACATTATTGATATCAGTCAAGGGCCAGCAGTCTTCAGAGGGGGTAATTTGAGTGGTTTAAAGGGAAATTGCAAAGGTTTTGTCAAGGTATAATGGACCCAACAAGAGATAATGTGTGATTCAGGAACAAACCAATCACAGTGGAGTGGCATTCCCACTCACAGTTAGACGGAGGAAAGGGAGGGGTTACACAGGACCCAAAGGAAAGTAGCTTAGTGGAGGAGACTTCATGAAAGGAACCGTGGTCATCGGTGGAAGGTCACATAGCCAACACGTGCTGACCCCGCCGCCAGGGGAAACTGGGGACATCAGTGGTTTCTGGCTTCCCAGCTTCGACTCATGCTTCTTATTGAATGAACCCAACAGGAAGCCAGAGAGCAAGTGAGTTTGATGTAGACCATGAATGTCAGTTTCCTGAGACACAGAGCAGGTACAATGGAGACAGGGGAAGCGAGAGGGGGAAATGTCTAGCACAATTATCAAAGATCCCAGGAGAAATACTCACTTTTCAACTTTCCAGATTTTCATTTTATTCGGTCTTTTACTCAGCAAATAACTACTGAGTGCCTAATGATGAGATAGGGGCTGTGAATCAGGAGGAAAAAGACAGTGTATGTGTTCAGGGATTCTATGGTTTAGTGAGGGAGTTAGGATACAAAAAGGAAAATTATAATACAGGGAAATACACCTTAAAAAATCAACCTTTTTGTAAAAGCAGGTCCACCGCTACTGAGGTGCTCAGCACTGCTTTGGAGGAGTAGATGGAACATGAGGACAGGTTTTCTGGAGGATATGCCTGTGATGGAACCGGGAGGAACCGGGACTTATCTGTGTGAAGGGTGTGGAGAATCATACTCCAGGCGGTTGAGAAACGTGCAGTTGCTCAGAAACCTTAAGTAGTGTGGAGCTTTACAGGAATATTTTGGCAGAGACAGCTATTTCTTTACTAACAATTTTTGTCGCTGTCATGGTGCACCGTGTGCTGGAAACGCATGCATACGCACGTACACGCACATGCCTCCCAGGTTTACTTTCAGCTAAGTGGGTCCTTGATATCAGCCGAGACGGTTACAAGAGGTAGCCTCTGAAAGATTAATGAGATAAGTCATGCATTCAACAGTAACCAGAAATAACAGATTTAATCACGGGAGAACTCCAGGTGTTGGAACTCTCAAATACAGAATATGAGAAATATAAGTACAAAATGTTTAAAGTAATAAAGGATACATTTAAAGCCATGGTTATACAGTGAGGGATTTGAACAGAAAAGGTTGAAAACGAACATTCAAATGGAACTTCTATAATTGAAATTTAAATAGCCATTCATATAAAAACTCTGTGAACAGGTTGAATAGCAGATTAGACGCAGTTGGAAAAATGATCTGTGAACTCAGGGCTCAGAACCATGTACACATAATGGTAAGAAGATAAACCTGAGAGAGAGGCAAGGAGATAGGAAACATGTAGTAATGACTAATTGGAGTGCTAGAGGAATGGAGAAGAGAGAATTGTTAAAGAATTGCAGAGTATTTACAGAAAAATTAAAAAGAGAAATCCATAATCCAAGGAGCAGAATATAATTTTTTATTGTGGGAAAATACATATATAATTAAATTCACTTTCACTGTTTTAAAGTGTACAATTCAAGTGGCATTGGATACATTTACCATGTTGTATTAGAGTAGTAAAACATCCTAGTAAGGCTCTGAAAATGTCATTTTAAAGTTTGTATAAGATTTACAAGGAGGGGTGCCTGGGTAGCTCACTCGATTAAGTGTCTGACTCTAGACGTCGGCTCAGGTCATGATCTCACGGTTTAGGAGTTTGAGCCCTGCGTCAGACTCTATGCTGACAGTGCAGAGCCTGCTTGGGATTCTCTCTCTCCATCTCTCTCTGCCCCTCCCCTGCTCTCCCTCTCTCTGCCTCTCTCAAAAGAAATAAATAAACTTAAAAGATTTAGAAAGAATAATGTGATAGTAATATAATTATATAATGTAAATAGTTGTTTACAGTCATTTAAAATTTTAAACAAAGAGCAAAATTAATGTTACATGTATTCAGGTTTATTCTCACAAAACACAATATTCTAACAAAGAGAAATTAATTACCATAAAAAAGATGCACAAGCATCTTTAAAATCATTATTCTAGTATATTGAATTGAGAATTCCATTTGAGATTCAAGTTATAATTATTATACTTGTCTATAATTTTAAGAATAAATAAAAATTAAAATGGTGGTACTTACTTACCTAATCACTTATTTTGGGAGACTGACATTTTTATGACTCTTTTTGTGGTTTGCCAATCATCAATATGCAATTTAAACTATCAGGCTAATTTATTACAGCTGGTAACCACAATTGAGCGCGTTACAAATCTGTACTGTATTGGGCTTCTACAGTGATTTATATCTGAGGAGGAAGACTTTTTTTTTTAAGGTTCATTTATTTATTCTGAAGAAGAGAGTGTGCACATGCACAGGGGAGGGACAGTGAGAAGGAGAGAGAGAATCCTAAGCAGTCAGTGCAAAGCCTCATGCGGGGCTCGAACCCACGAACTGAGAGGTCATAATCCAACCTAAACTAAAGTCAGACACTTACCTGACCAAGCCACCCAGGCTCCCTGAGAAGAAAGACTTTAAAGATTGAAATTGTTGATTTTCCATTGCATGATGGGGCAAGGGCCCCGTTTCCTGCTTAAAGGACTATTCTTAAACCAGCAAAGATGGATTTTCTTATCACAGGGACAAGAGTTGCTCCCCTGATGGGAGCTTTCTCCAAGGGCTATTTAGCTACAAAATTCACTTTTGGTCTCACCAAGCTCATGCTCTCTTTCTGGAGAAGGACGAGCAGCTAGTGACTATCACTTAAGAAAACCTTCCTATACCTGAGCATTTACAATCATGTCATTATTCTCTGTCTCTTATCCAGAGTCATGAAACTGAATGTCTTATTGGTCTCCTATTCTCTTTTGTTACTGATTACCTTCCTTTGGACACTGCCAACTTTTATAACTTATTTGGCAGGTGGCTACTAAATGAAAATATGAATGAAAGAACTTGGCTAAAATAGCAAAAACAAAAGTTCAATGAGGGGAGGTTTGGTGCTTTTATTAAATGCAAGGTAAATATGCTTAAATGATTTATTTTTCCTGCTTTAAAATGTCATGTTGTCTGTACTCTCAGAGTCCATGAATATAATTGTATATATTAACATTCATTTCTGGCTTAATGTAATTAATATTCATTATATTAATAATATGCAATGAACATATGAGACACAGTGTTATTATTCCCGGGTAGCTTTCAAGCTTAAGGGGGAAATGTGCCTAAAGAATTCATTAGAATCACCATAACATGCAATAGAGGTGATTAGAGAGGCATAATTTTAATTGGGATAAAGAGAAATTAGGTAAAATTTAAAGATGGACTTGATAAGTATGTTTTTCATACACACAGAGGGGATGAAAGGTATAGTCGAGTGGGGGGAGAAGAACCAAGGGCAAAGGTGTGCGAAGTTTGATGTGTGTTAATATCAAATAGAGAATAACGTACACTAGGCAAACTGTAAGTTAGAAATGAGGATGAGTCAAGGGTAAGTTCACTCTTACCTCAGTAAGTTCACTGAGGAAAGAATATGTGTTCCCATTGGGAAATTAAGTAAGTAAGTGTCTTTAGAGCATAAGGAATTGGAAGAGGGTGGTGAGAGCTGTCACTAAAACCAACATTACATGAGATGTTGAGGACGTTGGACTTGACTTGATAAATAATGGAGAACCATTGAAGGTTTTTAAGCAAGAGAATAACCGGTAAGGCTTACATTATCACTAGATTGCTGTGGAGCAGTATGTACATGAATTTATTGGGGTTAGTACCAGAGTGAGTTCAGTACCCGATATGGGAAAAAATGAAGTTGAGTTCTTACCTCACATCTTAAAAAAATTCCAGGTAGATTACAGGTATTCATAAAGAAGCCAAACTTCAAACAAACAGACAAAACCAACCAACCAAACAAAAATAAACTAAAACTAAGATTCTTTTAGTAGATGTTGTATCTGTACAGAAGGGTAGGATTTCTTAAACAAGACATAAAAATCTCCAATCAAAAAGAAAATATTGATAAATGTATTCCACATTTTCAATAATTAAAAAGTTGACAGCACTCTGTACTAGTCAACTCAGTAGTGACTTAAGCATTTTGTTTTCACAGTTCAAGAGGGTGGGAAGTACAACATAAAGGTGCAGGCTGATTCAGTTCCCCAATGAGGGCTCTCTTTCTGGCTTGCAGATGGCCACCTTCTCCCCATCTTCTTACAGTTCAGGGAGAGAGCAAGCAAGTTCCTGGTGTCTTTCTTCTAAGGGCACGAATCCCATCATAAGGGTCCCACCTAATGATTTCATCTAAATCTAATGACTTCCCAAAGGCTCCATTTCCAAATGTTATTATACTCAGGGTTAGGGCTTCCATATATGGTTTCTGGGGGAATGCAATTGAGTCCATGGTACATCCTGTTTTCTATTTTTTGCCTCTCACTCTCTCTGTCCCTACACTTGCTCCTGGAATCATCCCCCGATAACCTAACTGCCTCCAAACTTTTGTCTCAGACTCCGTTTTTAACAGGAACCCAGACTAAGGAGTTGGCATTGGAAATCAGACTGAGAATGGGATTGAGGATCTCACTGGCCAATAGGCAAGAAGACTGTGGCGAGTGGTAAGTGAAACCTGTGAGTCAATGAGAGGCAAGTTCTGTTCTGGGAACTGACAGGAGTTATGGCTACAGTGCTGCAGGGCTAAGACCAAGAACTGAGGCTGGAGAAGTAGAATGGGGTTAGATTATGCTGGTCCTTGCAGGACATCTGGAACAGTTTGGTCTTTCTCCTAAAGCAAACGGGAAAGCAGTGACATATTTTAAGCTGTGGAAACAATATGGTCATATTCGCATTGAACATATCAGCATGATGGACACACTAGAAAGTGGGGGGTAGATGGTTATGAATAGGTGTCGGACAATGAGTGTAGAGGCTATTGCACTAGTACAGGTGAGAGCGGGTGAGAGTTTGGACTAGGAGATTGAAAGCAAAGTCCATAGGAACCTTTCCTGGAATTTTAAACAGAACATTTCTGCATTTAATGGAGGATTTGACCAGTTGACTGTAGTGGCATCTCTGAATACTCCTTTGAATGACTGTCTGATAATTTCACCAAAAGAAAAAAAAAAAGTCTTGTTAAAACTCATGATTTCCTCAATTTTCTTTACTTTTCAATCTATTCGGTACAATACAAGGAAAACAATTCGCATATTTTCCCATTCCAAACAGTAGCTGTATGTTTAACAGGCAACTCAATGGCATCAACACTAAACCAGCGGGGGGGTCAGCCAATGTAGGCCAGTCTAGGCTAGGCTGTTCTGTGGTTTCTGCTTCAATATGTGGGTCTAGCTGGGCTCAGACCGCCTCCGGGGCGGGGCTCAGGTACCATCCAGGAGGAATTCTGAGGTGTAAGCTCCAGCTGTAGCAGCTATCTAGGGAAAGCCCTTTCCATGGCAATGCCAGAAGCTCAAGGGAAATAGCTCATACATCTGAGACTTAAAACTGTCAAAGTGCTGCTTCTCCACATATTCCACTGGGCAAAGCAAGTTGCATGGTGAAGACCAGTCCAAAGAGATTGGGGGAAATGTACTCCACCTCCACGAAGCCAGCACAGGGTTGGGGAAGCATACTCCTACTTCAGAAGAGGGGAGAATTGTGGCTAATAATTCAACCTGTTGTAAAAACTAAACTAGATCATAGTCTCCCCAACCAAACCTGGAAGCTTTTTGACAATTCCTTTCACCCCAGTCCTTCCCCAACTACTGAGTCAGAAGTAGTTCCTTTGTGTCTACATTGCTCTTAAAGGGAAAGTTGATATATATATATATAATTTTTTTTTTTTTACAAGGAAGCCTATGTCATTTTGTAAGGCTTTTCTCAAGTGCAAAATTGTAGTGACATTTGGGAAATCAAATAAATTTTGATTCATAAGGCCCAGGCTTTGTAGAAAGCAGAAAGGATTTTCTGTAATTTTTAAAAGTCCAGTTTTAAAAATTACGAGCCAAGCCCAGAGTATTGAACGTAGTTTTATACTACCAAAGGAAAAATATTTGATATTATAAAATACTTATTGCTTTACCATGAATGAAAGAAAAAGTTGAGTCAGTAGGTTAGAAGGGATGGTTCTGAAGGGACCTAACCAGTATCAGTGCTGGTAGGTTAAGAAAGTTAAGTGGGGAAGTGATAGATTTGGAGGATTCATAGGTCGGATTTAATGCCTGACCTTTCAGATTTGTGCCAAGAGGAAAAACATAAAATCTGTTTAAATTATCAATGGCTAAGGGATGGTATTTTGTCAAATGGGCCTGAAGTTAGCCTTGTAGAATTTGATATACTCCAGGGTGGAGTGGTCAAAGTAGACAAGAGTGCCCAAGCATTCTAAAGGGGAGAAGTCTTTAGAAGACACCTTGAGTCAGAATGAGAAAAGGTAGAATGTATGACAAGTGAGGATGGGACTAATGATACCTGTAGCAGGTCCCACTTCTAAATGCCTAAAATCATCCAGGATGTGGAATGTCAGGGTACAAGATAGTGATGACTAGAGAGGGCTCAAGGGTGAGGTGTTCACCTTCCCATTCAGATGAATGCAAGTCACATGCCCTTGATGACTGGCTCTTTACCTCTGAACCCTGGGAGATAACTCCTATTTAAAAAAAGGAAAGGAGAAGGAGGTTTGAGGAAATCTTGAATACATTTTTTAATGGTTGTGTCACATGGGGCGAGCTTGAAAAACAGGGGTGATGGGAGTGCTTTCTCTGCAGAATGACGAGGTGTTATCCGGGGAGCTCTGCAGACAGGTGGCTGTGAACACATCTACCAACAGAATACATTTTCAACCTGAAAGTGACTGTTACCTTAAATTGCGAAAAATCAGAGTCTTCTGCCCTCAGTGAAAATAAGGGTCAAAATTGAGGTCACCTAGAAGTTGAACTGATTCATCAAAATGATGGAAATTTGCATTTTTGCACGTATGAGTTATTAGTGTGAAATATAAACACACACATATCATTTTGAAATAACTCTCAAGATGCTTAATTCTTAAATGTCTGGTTAGAGTCTCTTAAGGTAAATTGGTCTCTTCTGTTTTGTAATGTTGTAGAATTGTTTCACCTGCAGTTGTTTTGATATTTATTGTTCCAGTTCTACATATATGAAAGGTTAGAGATTAAGTAAAAAAACACAATCCACTGTAATGAGCAGAATAAAATTCTTCTCCGCTGATTTTGGCCAAAGATCCAAGAGTTCTTGACTGCAAATTTGAATGCACCGGCCTATCAAAGTCACAGACCACCAGAGCCTTGTACACAATCTAGTACCATTCAACAGAATGAAGACTTGTTCACTCAAATGGATTTATTTTACTATTTTTTGTTGCCAGCAAAAGGTGAAATGGAAAGTTTGAAATATGCCTGAAAATCTGGTCAGCATCAGCAGCCAAACCAGATAATTAGGACAAAGCCATACTCAGCACCATATTCTTAGAATTTGTAGAGTACAAATTATCTGCAGCTGTGAATAACTTCTAATATTTAAGCAATGGGTAAAAATTTTACTTTTTGACCCGAACTGTCTGGCTTGGCTCTCTCCATAGGCATTATGGCCAACTTTCCATTTTGCTTTGTACTTTACAGGCGTGGGCAAAATCTGGACAGTTAAGAAGCTGAGTAATTTTTTCTTAATTTGGTAAAATAAAGCAAAACTACTTAGCAGGTCATTTATTATCCATTGCTATATACTATCTCTTGATAAATGGTTTAAATAATCAAAGTATTAATTTTATGTTTATTTATAAATTGAGATTTAGAAATAATTTGTCTAGTCCAAGGAAAGAAGGAATGTTAACACTGGAGTATAGCCAGATTTTTCTTGGTCATTATAAACAAACTAATTAAAAGAATAGGTTTAATATTTTTGGGGGGAGAACTAGCTGGTACACATTCCTGGAGCGTTCAATAGTTTTACAGAAAAATTTCTGAAGAAAGGAATACAAAGGAGGTGCAAAATACATTGACATTTTTTCAATAGAGAAAGAGACTGAACTGGTATGAGTCTGGAAAAGGGAGTTAAAGATTTTTGGTAAGTGGGAAAGGGCAATTGGACATTACAGAGTTCTGATTCCTGGGATATGGACCATGAAAGGTGGAACCTAAAAGAAAAATTGCAAAGTGAAGGAAAGGACTGAATGAATATCAGCACGTGCTCAAAGAATATGTCATTAGCTATAAGAGCTTCTTCCAAAGTAATATATTTTTTGTTTTTGGAAGTAATCTCTTCATAACTAGAAAAAAAAAGCCAAAACAAATGAATCAGATTGAGTTTCTCCCTTAAAATTTTGAACCTGGTCCTTGCTTTCAGTGTTAGAGGATATGTACAGCTGTAAATAATTTACACTCCAAAAGTTACAAGAATGAGACTGAGTGAAATACGAGTAATTCTGGAGAGGAGCCAGAGAGAAAGGGAAGGTTAATTCGATACGTCCTACAGTATCCAAGAAGTTAGTTTGCTTAATATGTGGTGAAGAGCAGATAAAATTTATCCAAAATAAGTTTTTAAAGTTAATCTGCTGTATTCTAATTTTGTCCATAATACTTTCATATAAATATATCTACCGAACCTGTAGAAAGTTAAGTGACTAAAAACCTTTGCTATATACCATCCTAATATAAATTTATCTTAATATTAGATTCATATATAAGTATGATTTTTCAGCAGCTCTGCTTAAAAGAATCTTATTTCTTAAACTTGAATACGATTTTCACTAATAAAACTATATTTTCTAGTATATAAAAATGCAAAGCATATGATTTATTGGCTATGATAAAGGGTGAAAATTTCAAAATATGTAAAAACTTTTTTTTCACTTTAAAGATAGTTGTCAGAAATATAAGCATGTTTGATGTTGACTGGTATTAAGATATTTGAGTGGAAAACTAAGATGGCATGACTGATTTTCACATTAGCACATGGTTAGTTTTGACTAAAGATTATCTTCTCCAAACATCCATTCCTTTCTTTGAACAATAAAAACAATAATAATACCACAATTATTCTAGGGAATACTATATCTACCAATTTAGGCATGAATTTTGCTTGTGATTGAAATTTTGCTTGTGTTTAAGGGAAAAACCATGTTTGCAAAAATGAGCACCTTCTTTAAATGGTACTGA
Source organism: Felis catus (assembly GCF_018350175.1). Taxonomy (NCBI): domain Eukaryota; kingdom Metazoa; phylum Chordata; class Mammalia; order Carnivora; family Felidae; genus Felis; species Felis catus. The sequence continues at coordinate 85,355,421 of NC_058379.1, forward strand.
CTATTCGTTAAAGGACCAAGTAGAGTTGGCCATTAATATTAGTTTGAAAATCTGATAAAAAAAAAAAAGGGAACATTGAAACACAATACAATTTAAAATTGAGCAAATATTCACTAACATCTTCCAGTAGGCAACATCAAAGTAATTATTTTTATTAATGCTTAAATTGTTCCATTTTTTAATTCTAGTTCCTTTGAGTAGAAAATTGATGCCATTATTCCTAGGCTCTTTCATTTAACAAAGTTAAGATGAATGTATATATTTATTGTGGTGACTGGCTCTTGATTTTGGCTCAGGTCATTATCTCAGACACCTGCTGTGCTGATCTAGAGCCTGCTTAGGATTCTCTCTCTCTCTCTCTCTCTCTCTCTCTCTCTCTCTCTCTCTCTCTCTCTTTCTCTCTCTCTCTCTCAAAATACATAAGTAAATATGTGTATATATTCATGCATAAAACCATAAATAAATACACATAAACCATATATAGTTTTATAAAATACATAGTTTTACATATATACCTTTTTTTCATTTTTTTTTAACATTTACTTATTTCTGAGAGACAGAGTGTAAGCTGGGGAGGAGCGGAGAAAGAGACACACACAGAATCCGAAGCAGCTCCAGTCTCTGAGCTGTCAGCACAGAGACTGACACGGGGCTCAAACTCATGAACCGTGAGATCATGACCTGAGCCGAAGTCGGAAGGCGAACAGACTTTTTATATGACTTTTATATTACTATGTATTTAATTGAAGTCAGACACTCAACTGACTGAGCCACTTGGGGGCCCCTATCCTTTTTTTTTTTAATACTATATTATAGATATCACTTTATGGTCATGTATAGAAACATCTTCATTCTTTTTTATAACTGGACAGCATTTTATTGTGTTAATATGCTACTACTTGTTTGTATAAAATACAGAACGAATTCTCACTGACACTTTCATTAACAATGAGACTGAGGATTTCTACTAAACCTCTTCTATCTCCAATCTGTGTCTCTTTTCACCCATGTTGCAAATCCTGGTTCTTGAAGATCTGAGAAATGTAACATTAGCATATCACAAATCACGTAATTTCTCATTTGCTTTATCTGCAATATGCACACAACAGTCTGAGAATAACAATACCAATACTTCCACCAAGAAGATGATTACTGAAAATAATTTAAATTTGTTTGCAGGGTTTTTTGGTCAAATTATCACAATTCAGATAGCTTGGAATTATCAATCACTGTGTGGATGTACTAACTGGATATACAGGTAAGTTCATTTGTTTCCTTTTATTTTGGAGTTTTAGAGATTGTTTTTCAATTTATTTCTATATGGCCCCAAAGTTAAATATACTAAACGAGATCTACTGAAAGGGTATCTTTAACTTCTGTCCTGTTCTCTCCACCCAAAATCCCCGTTAGTTGTCACTTAAAATTTTATAGTTTGTCCATTTGTTTTTAATGTATCATGTATAAAATGTATTATATGTATAAGTATAGTTGAGACCCGATGTCACATTAGTCTCAAGTGGACAACACAGTGATCTGAGAATTCTCTCTGTTTTTCTGTGCTCACACAAGTGTGGCTACTATCTGTCACCGTACAATCTTGTAATACCATTGATAATATTCTCTATGGTGTACCTTTTATCCTTTTGTGTTTTTGTGAATGTGTTTGTAATTTTTTTAATATTCATTTATTTATTGGGGGAGCGCAAACAGGGGAGAAGAGGAGAGGGGGGGACAGAGGATCTGAGGTGGGCTCTATGCTGACAGGCTGACAGCACAGAGCCCAATGTGGGGTCAAACTCATGAACTGCGAGATCATGACCCGAGTCGAAGTCGAACACTCAACTGACTGAACCACTCAGGGGCCCCATCCACCCCCCTTTTTTTAATAGTATATTCTAGACATCATTTTATAGTCATGTATGGAAACATCTTCATTCTTTTTTATAACTGGACATTATTTGTTGTGTTAATATGGTACTACTTATTCATCCATTCTAATATTGACAAATATTTGTGCTATGTCCAATCTATGTTTTTTTAGCTATTCTTGGAATTTACAGTATTGTGTAGATGTCCTTTTCTATATTCACCAGCTTGTCTTTGGTATATATTTCTACAGGGGATATTGCTGTTGCATGAAAAGCTGAAAGGTATATTTAATTGTGCTAAATAGTGCCGATATTTTTATGATTTTTGAGCATTTTGTATTTTTCTTTAGAATTAGATCTAGATATGATCCATACATTGCATTTGGTTGAAATGAATTTAAGTGTCTTAATCTATAAATCCCTGTTCTTTCATCCTTGAAATTTACTTATTGATGTAACCACATGTAGAATTTCATTTTCCTCTCTGCATTTCTTATAAACTAAATGCTGTATTTAGAGGTTTGATTTGGTTTTGGCAATAAGTGTCCAAAACTTCTATACAGGAAGTGTTGGGTAGTTCTATCAGGCACATACAATAAACGGATGCCCTCCTTATGTGATGTTGTGATGTTGGTAGCCATTGATGACTATTTCCTGGATTCATTATTAATTAGTGATATGGAGACTTATGCTACTCTAACTCAATTGTAATATATCTAATTATTTCTTTCCCCCATCCTTTCTGTGTTCTCTTTCTGGAATTATGATTAGATGACATTTTTTATATCTCCATATAATCCTGCATATTCCATAACCTCTCTCTCACATTCTCCAAATCTTTTATTTCTGGAGTGCATTCTAGATTTTTCTTTTGTTTCTATTTTCAAGTTCACTAATTATCACTTCAGCTTGGTCTAACTGCTGGTTAACCACCTCAGCTTGGTCATCTGCTGGTTAGCCACTTCCAGGGAATTAAAAAAAAATTTTTTTTCAATGTTTTTTATTTTATTTTTGGGACAGAGAGAGACAGAGCATGAACGGGGGAGGGGCAGAGAGAGAGGGAGACACAGAATCGGAAACAGGCTCCAGGCTCTGAGCCATCAGCCCAGAGCCCGACGCAGGGCTCGAACTCACGGACCACGAGATCGTGACCTGGCTGAAGTTGGACGCTTAACCGACTGCACCACCCAGGCGCCCCTCCAGGGAATTTTAAAATCTTTAATCACTTAGTTTTTATATTTAGAATATCTATTTGTTTATTTAAGAACTACTTGGGCAACTTTCATAATCTCTTGATTTTGCTTATACTTTTAAGACATTGGCACTCATTGAACTTACTTGTTTTTGGTCTGTCTCAATTCTAATACATGAAGTCTTTCTAGTTTTTATTGTGCTCTCTTTTTTCTTCCTGGTTTCACTTATTATGTCATGTGTACTCATATATTGTGCTGTGTGCATGTGTGTGTGTGTGTGTATGTGTGTGTATGTGTGTATGTATGTGTATGTGCAGATCATTTGGGAGAGGACTTTATCTGTGAGAATTTTGCGGATCTTGAGGTCTTTCAACTCTGAACCATTTTAAAATAAATTTGCTGAGAACTTTAAGACTAAGGAGGTCATGGAAGTTGATCTCCAAACTCACACAGGTCCAGCTTATACTTCTGTATTTTCAGGGAATATTTTTGCCTTTAACATTCAGCACACGCTTAAGACAGGCAGATGTTAATTGATCCTTTACATTCTACACAGCAGGCTAATTGATCATTTACTTTATGCTGAGGTCATAGCTATTTGAGTTCTAGTTTAATGTGAAGATCTATGCCATTGGGCTCTAGGCTTTCCCTTCTCCTGTGCCCTGAAGTGTTCTCCAAATGGAAGCTCAACATCACTGAAATTTAGGAAAATACCCTCACAATGAAAGCTGACTTTAGCACACTTCTTCCTTGATTTCTTACTTCTACTTTACATTTGGCCTAATATTTCTTAGTTTCTTTACAAGTTCAGCAAAACATTGTTTCTGTTTTATACCAGCTATTTAAAATCTGATAATTAGTAGAGTTTTAAGAGGGTATTTAGATCACTACACTGCCAGGAAGAGAAAACTATTTCATGATATATAGAATTTTAAAGTTAGTGTAAGTGATAAACTATCCAAACCAAAGGATTCAATGTCTTCTGCCTCAAATTAAGCAGATTTAAGAGTAACTCTAAGACTTCCTTGCCTGGAAATAAAAACAAACACAAAAAATAAGAACGGTTTCCTAAACACATCACACACAGTTATTAGGATTGTTTGATTCTCAAGGAACAAAATAAACTTCAAGATTGGCAAGCATACTGCAATGAATTAAATAGAAATGTTTCTTTTATCTTTTAAAGGAAAATTCTAGTTACTAAGTTACATTTGCTGACATGTTAGACGCAGTAAATTAGAAACTAGAAGTGATAGGGCTTGTGTGAGGGTATTTATCAAACCTCTGGTCGAATAGTTTTAACAAGTGAGGTAGCTCTTGCTGGCAAGGAAATTAGAGATATAACTCAAGATGTTTGCACCTACAATCTAACAGTAGAAAAACAACTTTATGATAGATTGATGTACTTGAGGATCTTGAGATAATCAACATTTTTCTCTCTCCATATGCTTACCTGTACTAGCATATTTCTTTTAATTAATGAGAAAAGTTACTGGGTCCAAAGTCAATATTTGCCAGCAAAGGAATTTTCGTGATCAATATGCCAAATAAAACATCATCTGGTTTTATCTAAGTTTTGTCATTTCGTTTTCATCAACGATTTACTCTTGATGAGCTCATGCTGAATATCTACTAATTTGTATGGATCTGATTGCTGAGAATGCCTTCCTTTATCTCTAACAATCTTGTATTATAATCGAGTAGCTACTGCTATTTGGTGTGAGATGGGACCATTTTAGTTTGCCATCTCACCAGATGTCATCAGATCAAAGATGAGCAGAATTTTGGATATCATCAGACCGACTACCCTCCTTTTTAAAATAAGTAAAAAAAAACAAAAAAAGACCAAGTCCTAGTGATTCGTGAAACTTTTCCCAAAGTCACTCAATTGTTATGTTTATGTGAAAAAAACCTATCCAAATCTTTGATATATAACTGATTGAGTAAATCATAGTGGTTATTGGAAACCTGGCACTTATGAAGACAGTGTGCTGGGAACTGAGAATAAAAGGTGATTAAGGCATGGGAACCACTCTGAAGGAATTCACAGAGTTGGAGGAGTATAACTATAAGGAAATAGTTATGCCTTCTGGTCAAAATAATTTCTAGTTATAGCTTTTAATGCATCTTTTCCATATCTATCACTGCAAAGATGAAAAAGAGAAAAACTCAAGAAAACAGAACAAAACAAAAACTGAAGAGACCTTGTGCCAGAATTTTGAAGAATTGTAGACAATTATAAGGCAGATAGGGTACGTATATGAAAAAGTAATCTTCAGCATCATTATTCTAAACTTTGATAGTGTTTATTCCGAATGGTACAAAGATGCTTTTTGTATTCCTTTTTAACAACATATACCAACCATCTAGAGAACTGGACACTGACTCACAGATGTGTTTCCATGAGGTTGACAGATGTTTCTAAATACTTTGCTCTTGTCCCCCAGTACCCTGGTAAAGAAACAAAGAATGCAAATGCCAAAAATTTTCTCTGGCAAGAAATTTTTACGCACACACATGGTTTTGCATCTTTATGTAGGTGTGTGAGCTGGCAGTGTAGCAGGAAATTCTATGAAAAGTATAGCTCTCTTCTAAAAAGAATTACAAGGAAGTATGATGATAGGAAGCCCAGCAGTGCATTCTATAAATTCCTTTTCACATACTGTGTGGGTGGATTGTATAATGCAATTTAAAAGTACAAAGAGAATAATAACTAGTTATTTACATTAAAAAATTTTTATTTTATTTTTTTTTAATTTTTTTTTTAACATTTTTATTTATTTTGGAGAGACATAGAGCACAAGCGGGAGAGGGACAGAGAGCAAGAGGGAGACACAGAATCCGAAACAGGCTCCAGGCTCCGAGCTGTCAGCGCAGAGCCTGACGCGGGGCTCAAACCCACGAACCATGAGATCGTGACCTGAGCTGAAGTCAGAGGCTTAACCGTCTGAGCCACCCAGGCACCCCAAAAAACTTTATTTTTTAAATGTGTATTTTCATACTACTTTAATAATCTACATCACATAGTGGTGTAAGAGTACATGTACGTGTTTTATAAATGAATACATGTACTTATGGGTTCATACTAGATATAAGTAGAGAAGCAGAAAATCATGCAATGAGGGAGGGGGAAAAAGCAGCAAAAAAATATGGCTGACTATAGAGATGAGTTATATTGGTAATTCTGCGGAGCTTATAAGGATTAAAGGGAGCTCTGATAACTTAGGCAAACTTGCGGCCTCTCACAAAGGCTGTTGTTTTGTTTTGTTTTGTTTTGCTATAAAACAGCTTTATTAAGATATGATTCACATGACTTACAGTTTACCCATTTAAAGTATATAATTCGGTGGCTTGAGTATATCCACAGAGCTGGGCAACCATCATCACAATCAACTTTAGAATATTTTTGTCACCTAAGGTGAAAGAAAACCAAGAAAGAAGCCTGCAGCCTTTAGCAGGCACTTCCCATTTCCCTTCAACCTCAACAGCACAAACAATAATCTACTTTCTTTCTATATTTTCCCATCCCCGACATTTCATATAAATGCAATCATAGAATACGTTGCCCTTTTCTGGCTTTTTTTTACTTAGCATAATGATTTCAAGCTTCCTCAGTGTTATAACATGTATCAGTACTTTATTTATTTATTTATTTTTACTGCCAAATTATATTCCAGTGTGTAGATATACCACATTTATCAGTCAAAGAGCATTGGGCATTTTTCCCCCATGTTTTAGCTATTATAAATAATACTGCTACAAGCATTTGAGTACAAGTTTTTATGTGGATGTAAGATTTTATTTCATTTGCATCTTTACCTAGGAGTGGGATCAATCACTGGGTCGTAGGGAAACTCTATGTTTCACATTTTGAGGAACTGCCCAACTGTTTTCCAAAGCACCTGCACCATTTTATATTTCTACCAGCAACAGGTGAAGATTTATTTCTCCCGTATCTTTCACCAACACTTGTTATTATGTGTCTCTTTTATCACAGCCATCCTAGTGGATGTAAAGTAATATCACATTGTGGCTTCAGTTTGCATTTCCTAACGACTAAGTTGCTGAGTATCTTTTCATCTGCTTTTTCATTAGCCATTTGTATATCTTTTTAGAAGACATATATATTCAAGTCTTTTGCATATTTATAAGTTGGATTGTTTACCTTTTTGTTGTTGAGTTGTAAGAGTTCTTTATATATTCTGGATGCTAGGACATTATCACATATGTGATTTGCAAACATTTTCTCTCGTACTCTTCCTTTTCTTCATAGTTTGTTTTTTTCATCCATCATCCATGCAAAAGTTTTAAATTCTGATTAAGTTCAGTTTATCTATTTTTGTTGTTGTTGTCGTTGTTGTTGCTTGTGTTTTTGGTGTCATGTTTATGAAACTACTGCCAAGATCTAAGGTAATGAAGATTTGTCCTTATGTTTACTTCTAAGAGTTTTATATTTTTAACTCTAAAATTTATTTTTTTTTAAATTTAAGTTTATTATTTTTTTTTTTTTTATTTTGAGAGAGAGAGAGTGCGATCTGGGTAGGGGCAAAGAGGAAGAGGGGAGAGAGAGAATCCCAGACAGGCTCTAGCCTATCAGTGCAGAGCCAGATGCTGGGCTCAAACCAACAAACTGTGAGGTTATCACCTGAGTCAAAATCAAGAGTTGGACACTCAACCGACTGAGCCACCCACATGCCCCTTAACTCTCAAATTTAGGTCTTTGATCCATTTTAAGGTATTTTAGTGTGTGTGTGTATGGTATGAAGTAAAGGCTCAATGCCATTTCTTTGCATGTGGATATCCAGTTGTCCCAGCATCACTGGTTAAACAAACTGTTCTTTCCCCATTAAATTGTCATAGTAATGTTGTTGAAAATCAGTTGGCCATAGATTTATAGGTTTACTATTGGACTCTCAGTTCTGTCCCATTGATCTATATGTTTATCCTTATACCATGCTGTTTTGATATCAGTTGCTTTGTAGTATATTTTAAAATTGGAAAATGTACATACTCCGACTTGTTCTTATTTTCAAGATTATTGGGCTATTTGGGTACCTGCAATTACATATGAATTTTAAAATTGGATTTTCCATTTTCACCAGAAAAAACTGTTGTGATTTTGATAGTGCCTGCATTGAATCAATAGAGTTTTGGGAAGTATTGCCATTTAATAATATTAAGTCTTCTAATTGTTGAGCATAGGATGTCTTTATTTATTTATATATTTGTCCTATCCTTCAGGAATGTTTTGTGGTGTTTGGTGCACAGCACTTGCACCATCTTGTTTCAATTTATTACAAGTTATTTTATTCTTTTGGATGATATTATAATTGGAATTGTTATTTTAATATCCTTTCATATTGTTTGTTGCTTCTGTACAGAAATGAAGCTGATCCTTGTGTTGATTTTATAATCTACAGTTTTGCAGAATTTGTTAATGTGCTAATAGTTTTTATATGGAGTAGGGTTTTCTACATGTAAGATCACTCCACCTGTGACTAGAGATAGTTTGTATCCAATTTAGATGCCTTTAAATCTTTTTCTTGCCTGTTTACTCTGGCTAGGACTTCCAGCAAAATACTGCATAGAAGTGAAGTGAGAGTGAGCATCCTTTCTTATTGATACATTAGAGAGTTAATAGAGAAAGCTTTCAGTGTGTGATTTGTTAGCTGTGGGTTTTTCATATGTACCCTTTCATGTTGTGGACATTCCTTTCTACTCCTAGTTTCCTGAGTGTTTCTATTAGAAGGTTGTTGGACTTTGCAAACTGCTTTTTCTTCATCTATTGATATGATAATGTGTATTTTTGTCCTCCCTTCTATTATAGTGTTATATTACATTGATTGATTTTCATATGTTGAAACACCTTTGCATTCCTGGACTATATCCCACTTTTTCATGGTATATAATCCTATCACTATGCTATTATATTCTACTTTCTAGAATTTTGTTGAGGATTTTTTCCATCCATATTTATAAAGGACATTGGTCTGTAGTTTTCTTGTGATGTCTTTGGTTTGGTAAGATAATGCTAGCCTTATTGAATCAGTTAGGAAGTATTACCTCCTATTCTGTTTTTGAAAGAGTTTGAGAAGGATTGATATTAATAACTTTATGTATGTATGTACGTATGTATGTATTTAAGATTTCACTAGTGAAGCTTTCTTCTTGTTCTGGGCTTTACATGTTAGGATTACTCATTTTTCTTTACTTGTTATAGGTCTAAGATTTTCTATTGATTTCTGAGTCAGTTTTGGTAGTTTCTACATTTCTATCAAGCTGTCCATTTTGTCTAGATTATCTAATTTGTTGGCATCCAGTTGTTCATAGTATTCTGTTATAATGTTGTTTTTTTAATTTCTGTAAAGTTGGTAGAAATGTTCCTACTTTCAATTCTATTCTACCAATACAATTTTTATCTTTACCCTTCTCATTATTCTTTCTATTCTATCAATACAATTCTTATATTTACCCTTCTCATTATTCTAACCGAAGGCTGCCAGTTTTGTTGATCTAATAAAGAAAAAAAAAAACTTTTGGTTTTATTGATGCTCTGTATTTTTTTTTTTATTCTCTGTATTGTTTATCTCTGCTCAAATCTTAGTTTCTTCTTCTAGTTTTAGGTTTAGTTTTTTTTTTTTTCATATAGTTTCTTGAGGAATATAATTAATTTATTGATTTGATTCGCAAAGACCTCCTCCTTTGTTTCAGAGGACTTTCTCCTGGTTAAGTATCTATTTGGTTGCTCTAAACCTGTGCTTATCTTGCAGATTTCCAGTGGGTAGATTCTGGCAGTTTTAACGCATTTTCAGTTTCTTAGCTCCAGAGTTGCCAGTTCCACCATTTTTGCTGAGTGGTCTTAGGCTCAGAGACATTTTGCATTCATTTGGAAAGGACAGTTTTGTCATGGATCTATGTTAACTTTTCCAACTTCCATCACAGTAAGGTCTAAAGGTTCTGACCACTGTCAGAACAATGACGTAATGCTAATCACACTAGATGAGGAAGAAGTGACTGGTATGTTGATGACTTTGCTAAGATACATGCCCTACCAAGGTTGAAGGAAAAGCCCTACCAAATTAGTAAAATTTTAGGCATAAAGGAAAACACATTCAGATTACCACATCTTGTATCTCCCACCATTACAAAGGAAGCATAACTGATCTATTTTTCAGCTGTAGTACTTAGCTAGCAATGTTGTGAATGGTACATAACAAGATTACTTGTCTGCTCATGGGGATTGTGCCTAATAGTCTTATTTGTGCTTATTTATATTTTCTGATCTCTTTCAAATAAACGTATGTTTTAAATATTATTTTTCAACAAAATCTTTTTAAGAGAATTTTATAAGTTTCTCACAAAATTAATAAGAGTGAGTGGGCAGACAGAAAAATATTTTGACAAGTAATTTTTCATCGCTGAAGTCAAGATTCTTTATCTGTAAAATAATGATTTGATTATATTAGTTGTTTTCCAAAGTGCTCCTTGGAGTCTGGGGAGTCTGTGGATGACCTCCAAGGGCTATTGTTGGAGGAAATTAGATGTGATGAGAGTTTCCAAGTGGGCAGGTTTCCAAGTCCTCCTCCAAGAATTAATGGGAAAAGTTCCACTTTTGACGTACATGACTTCTGTGTAATATATATGTATCTTTTATTCTTAAAAGAAAGGACTCCATTACTTCAAAAACATTTGAAAGCTAATGTGAAAAATAATTGCTTCAGTTATTTCTGACTATATGCTGTCAAAATATCAAAATATAATTATTTTATTATTTTTCAAATTGCCTAGAGCATCATCTGAGCTTGGCCTGTGGAACGATTTGGGGAACAAATAGAAGACAAAAGCATTCGGTTATGAGTATTTTAAAAGTTTTAATAATAACATATACTGCTGAGCCCTTGTAGATTATTTTAGTTAAAGTGATAATATGTATTAGTTTCAAATTTTAAGATCTCAGAGATATCATAAATAGGATAATTGTCATTGAGATATTTTTCAAGGTTTCTAGACATCAGCAAATAAAGGAAATTGTAAATACAGAAGCTACCTTATTATAGTTGTCTAGTGTTTATTTCTATCACTATTCAGAAAGGTAGAGCCTGACTAGTTTGAGCCAATAATAATGCAATTTCTATTTGAAGAAAAAAGATGTAGTGCCATTCTTATACTATCCTATAAAACACACTACTGTCATTGAAATCTTTAGGAAGGTTGTTTAATAATATTCATAGGCCTAACTTTAACATATGTTTATTTTCCTACCTCTAGGATTTAGATGAAATTATCCTGTTTTTATTTGGATCATTACCAAAAATGTTTCCATTTTTATTGATTTAGGATATCTTAAAATTCATGAAAAAAATCAACATATACATTTTTATGACCATATAGTGTGGGAATATGCCAAAATAAGATTGTCTTTTAAAAATATATTTTTTTAAAATATAGGAACCTCAGTTCCTTTTTTTTTTCCTTCTTTCCTGTAGTTTTTTAAAGTCAAAAGAAGTTATACCTGGGGTGCCTGGGTCGCCCAGTGGGTTAAATGTCTGACTTCAGCTAAGGTCATGATCTCGTGGTTCATGGGTTTGAGCCCCGTGTCGGGCTCTGTGTTGACAGCTTCAGACTCTGGAGGCTGCTTCCGATTCTGTGTCTCCCTCTCTCTCTGCCCCTCCTCCATTTGCACTCTTTCTCTGTCTCTCAAAAATAAGTAAACATTAAAAAAAATAAAACTTAAAAAAAATTATGCCTGGACAATTGGGTAATAGGAGATATATAATGAGAACATTAAGGCCTTTATTTAATTAGCTAATGGTAATACATATTTTTATTTAAATTAAATGGATGTTTTGTATGTCCTTTGCTTTCGCAAAATTTTAACTCTCTTGTTTCCAATAGTTGGACATAAAAGAGATTTGAATTCATCAATATCAATTAACCAGAATTAAATGAAATCCTCACTAATATTTACTCCTTTTAAGTGTTTAGAATGAAAAGAATATTATTAATTTTTTTCATATTGTGTAATGGAATCTATATATCATTATTTCTGTTACTATTGTTATTACACCTGACATTTATTGAGTGCTTGCAAAACACCAAACTCTGGATTTTATTTTGTAAATGCAAAATAATTCTTATAACAATAAATTGGCCTATCTTTGCAGAGGAGGTTGGTGAAGTGGGTATATTTGTTTACCCAGCAGACCCAGCCTTGAAAGGGCCAGTGACAAGGGATTTGTGGGAGGATAAAACGTGTTTCCAGGCAGGTTTCCCGCTGTGGGTGGAGAGCAGTTGAGCAAACTAAATATCCACAGTCTTTAAAAAATGTATTTTATTTTTCAGTGGATTTCTTCAGTGGATTTCTTTTGTGGATTTTACTAGCAGTAGGGTCTCTTTTCTTTATTCTTCAGTGGCTTTTGTAGTCTTGAATTTTCCTGAAACTTTGTTATACTTCTGTCCCTGTCCTGGGTGTCCATGCTAATAACCGTCCTCAGGGAAATTATCTCCCTTGCTTAATAATATTTCTTCAACAACATAGATGGACCTAGAAGATATGATGCTAAGTGAAGTGAGTCTGTCAGAGAAAGACAAGTACCATATGATTTTACTCATATGTGGAATTGAAGAAACCAAAAAAACAAACAAAGGCCAAAAAAAATGAGAGAACAAACAAAAAACCCAGACTCTTAACTGTAGAGAACAGACAGATGGTTGCCAGAGGGAAGGGGGCGGGGATTGAGAGAAACAGATAAAGGGGATTAAGAGTAGACTTACTGTGATGAGCCCTGAGAAATGCATAGAATTGCTGAATCATATGGCACACCTGAAACTAATATAACACTGCATATTAATTAAACTTAAAAAATACAATTAAAAAAAGGCATTTCTTCGTGCATTTTTTTCTGTGTTCCAAGCAGCTGCTATGTGTGGGAGAAGAAACCAGATCCCAATACCCTGTGGTCAGTCAGGTAGTGCCATGATGATCCGAGTGATAAATAACCCATCAGTTTGGGTTTGTACTACCCTTGGATCCTCCCGGACACTCTGGCAAGACTAACTTCTACCTGGAGGCAGCCTCCTTCTCTTTTGGGTGTTGTATTTTGTCATGTCCCCCACATTGGTTTCCCTGTCATCAGATCCAACATGCTTTTGATGTTTAGAAGTTTCCAAAAATGTCTTGTGTAATGCAAGCACTCTTTCTTCATTTCAGCACTGTTATGGGTTTATTTTTAATTCAACATCGGCCACATTTTTGTCATGTTAGTGGGATATAGCGTGTGAGGAGAGGAAAACTTGTATTTGGAGTCCGTTCTGTTAGAGTCTGCTGATAGCATATATGAATTTTGTGAAATGTCTCATCTGAGGCTTAAAAACGGATAGTCAAGACTAACCTTAATGTTTTGCTCTCTCTGGAAAATAAATTTTATAACTATACTAATGGTGCTTTGATAATTGTGGTTATTTTCTACTGTCTCATAGGATTTTTTTTTAATTCTTCAGCTGCTTTGGTTTACCTCAAATATACTCTGTTTTAAATATTTATTAAGAGATTTCAAGCCTGTTAATATTGTGATAATACATGTTACAAAAAGATTAAAGGTTAATTGAATATAGTACTTTAAAAATTCATGCCTTCTAATTATAATAGACCTGATGTTTTTATCAGAGTATGCTTTGCCATTTATAGAGATCCTTATAACATAAGAAAAATGATAATAATTTTCTACATATTTTTTTTTATTTCCCCGACTTTCTTTCAGTGAAGTTAAGTGTATATTCTAACATAGGCACATGCTGGGGTTAAGAACAAACCCATATCTCTTTAAGACTTGATTCATTGTTTCTTTAAAATAGTAGATTATGCTATGAAGCATTACTGTTTTCATAGTTTTTTATTACATTTTTATCATAGCTAGGATATATTACCAAAAAAAGGAAACTCCTTACATATAAAGCAATATTTTTTTTTTCTTTCAGAGTGCAGGTATTTCTTTTTTACAAGAATTCTAAAGGACAGGTTAGCAAAAAGCAATGAATTTTGGAAATAGTGAAAGGAAACTCATGTGGAGAAAATGTATTCATAAATCTTAACAAGTTATAGTTTACTACTTAATATTTATTTATTTATTTATTTATTTATTTATTTATTTATTTTTTAATTTTTTTTTCAACATTTATTTATTTTTGGGACAGAGAGAGACAGAGCATGAACGGGCAAGGGGCAGAGAGAGAGGGAGACACAGAATCGGAAACAGGCTCCAGGCTCCGAGCCATCAGCCCAGAGCCTGACGCGGGGCTCGAACTCCCGGACCGCGAGATCGTGACCTGGCTGAAGTCGGATGCTTAACCGACTGCGCCACCCAGGCGCCCCAATATTTATTAATCTTAATCAGAACAATTATGCATTGAGGAGGGTTAGTTCTGTCTTGAATGAGATTTTTAGGAAGGTTGTCGAACAATTATAGTTTAAGGATTCAGAAATTAGATAGGTTTTCTGAATCAACTTAGTAAAATTAATTTTTCTCTATGTAGATTGCCTTTTCTTTGGTTAACAAGTTAAATTGTAACTTAATATAGTTCCTGAGTGGAAAAAAAGTACTTTTCATCTATTGTGAATGTTCAATTGTGTTGTTTTGAGGAAAAAAAAAGATTTTGGCCTTATAAATTTGGTTGTATCAAGGAGAAACATTTTTGTTTTTTTATATGTGGCGTTCCTGTAGCTGAGGTTACTAAGAAACGTTCATTGTAGTACTGTAAAACTGAGTTAAAAATGGGTTTCCTACATTGGAAATGGGTTTTGTAACATTTTTGTTTTCATTTCTTATGCATTTGATACCCTAAGGCAGAAAGACTGTATGAATGACTGTGTTTGACAGGTGTGAGTAGGGTGTGTGTGTGAGAGAGTGGGAGAGGGAGGGAGACATGGGGGACGGGTAATAATAAAGGTATTAAGTTTTAGTAAGATAAGCCTTTGAGGTCATCTAGTCTAATTTCCTGACTATGTGTATATGGGGAAAACAAGTCTTGGGTTGTGGGGTCCCTTTCCCAAGGCCACAGCTGACAGATGGTTACTAGCTGAGCTGAAGCACATCTTGGTCTCACCTTGTCACTACTCCATCACTCCAAACAATGGATCTCAAGTGATAGCAGTTTGCCCCTCAGTGTATGTGTAGCAATGTCTGGAAATGTTTTTGGTTGTCACGACTTGGGTGTGCTACTGGTAACTAGTGGGTAGAGGCCAGGGATGCTGCAAAACAACTTATAATACACAAAACATCCTCACATCACAGGGTTATTTGGTCCAAATGTCAACAGTGCTGAGTTTGAGAAATCCTTCCAAAGCATGAAGTACATCACACGCCATTATTAGCCAAGGAAAGAATCATTTACTTCCGCTATGAGCTTGGTCAAAATCCAATGAGTAAATTTTTAATTTCTCATAGGTAGGTATTTCCAAGGAAAATTCCTGAAACATTCAGTCACAAAGATAAAGTCATTATAGTTTCACAAAATCTCACAAAGACGAATGTTTCATATGCTTATTATAAGCCTAAGTAATACACCTAGTCGTATTTGTCAGAAGCTGAGTGTTGGTACCAGAACAAGATCACAAGTGCGAAGTGACTACTTAGAGGGGTAGCAGAATAAGTCATGTCATCAGACTGGGCCATGCCAACATTTGCTTAGTGTTCCCATTTAGAATATCAAAATTTGCTTTAAAACTATTTTCTAGACATTGGAATTAGGCCAACATAACCACTTTTTAAAATCATTCACAACTAAGGATAGCTTTAATTTATCTAGTATCAACTACTCTTTTAGCGCTTTATTTCCATTGCCTCCTTACCCTTAGAATCGCCACCCGTGATCCACCATTTGACAGTGATGAAACTGAGGCTCAGAGACAGAGCTCCCTGAGCACGCCCAACCAACGCTCAAACCCAAGTCTGTGATTAGGATCTCTTCTTTTTAAAGTTATGTTGATTAGAGATCAGATTTATTTTTCTTACAGTTTTTTCTTAACCTTTCCCTTAACTGACGAAATACAAATAAAGCTGGCTTTGTGTTACTACTCCGACGTTGTCATAGAAAATAGACGATGTGTTTATAAAGAAATTCTGGACATTGTGAGGCAATAATTCCTCCTTCTAAAAAGTGAGAGAGAGGGGCGCCTGGCTGGCGCAGTCGGTTGAGCGTCCGACTTCAGCCAGGTCACGATCTCGCGGTCCGTGAGTTCGAGCCCCGCATCAGGCTCTGGGCTGATGGCTCGGAGCTGGGAGCCTGTTTCCGATTTGGTGTCTCCCTCTCTCTCTGCCCCTCCCCCGTTCATGCTCTGTCTCTCTCTGTCCCAAAAATAAATAAACGTTGAAAAAAAAATTTTTTTTAAAAAATAAAAAGTGAGAGAGAAGAAAATATTTTCTGTAATGCTGCAATAAGACTCGTATATGGACACGAGGATTTAAGTGGCTCATGTGTGTGAGTAGGTGCAAGGTAGTGTAATAAAAGATGGTGGCTAACCCCCCTGGTCTGTCTTGATGAAGGAAAGACATATTTGTAAGAATCATAATGGGCTCTGACTTCGTGCATATGTGTTTCTAATCTATCGTTTCAAACCACTTAGTGCATTTCAATAAGAGCCAAACTGCCTTCCTTGCAAGACATTTCCAGTTATGGAGACAGTTATGATGCTTTTGAGTAATTCTACAAATATTGGTAAAGCCATTAAAATTGTAGCAATTAAGATTTAGCAGTACAGCTGAATTCAAGTGGTGACTCAGGTCCACAGAAAATCTTTCCCGTTGGTCTTACTTTGCCAGTGTTTCTCTATCGCACTTTGTCAGTGAAAGGCACGTATGTGTGATGTTGCCATTATTGATTCTTCCGATGTATAAAAGTAGGAAAAAACCCCAACAGTATGAAGAACTTAAAAATCACTGTATACTTATTGTTTTAAAGGTGTATCTTTCTGATTTATTTCCTCGGTAAGTTATCCAATTCTGAGTTACTCTCATTATTTTTGTTTCTTTCATTGCTTTCACAGAACATCCATTCATCCATTATTTATGCATTTGTACCTTCATCACTTATCCATATATTTGCGTATCTGCTAGAAACTCAAAGACAAGTACAATGCTGTGTCCTTAAAAGATTTACAGTTCCCTGAGGAAACAGGTAATTAAGTGCATGAATATCACCTTTGACTGTAGCATTCGCTTTATGTGGGAATCAGGAGATGCCTTGCAGAGATTGTGAGAAATAGCTGTGAAATTAGGTAAAGGTTTTGATGGGGGTTTCCAACCTTACGGCTTCTTCTGAACTCCCCAGTTAGCTGATAGGGATCTGATTAATATGTTCCCCGTTGTTTTTCCAGTTAGATAGTGTTATAACTGTCCCTGGGCCTGGAGCTCCTGATCTAATCAATAAGGCCACCGGAGCAGACCGAAGACAGTGGTTTAACCAGGTGAGTTCTTTTCTCTCCATCACCAAATGCCTGCACAAATCCAGTCATGGTCCTGGCTGCTTCTGCCATTTTCAATGTAGCTTTCATCTGAATTATGACCTCATGACCTCACGATCAAGTCATGCTTCTCCATCTCCAGCTTCCTATCCTTGTTCAAGTAAGGATAAAGAGAGAAGTGAAATGGAAAGGTATCCATGTAAGGAAGACAAAACTTTTCAAAAATGCTTATCAGGTTTCCACTTATGTTTTACTGCCCAAACTACCACATAGCTAAGTGTGTCTGTAATGGGAGTCTTGGTGACATAAGCTTTTTTCTTTTTTTTTTTTTCCAACTATAGGGAGGAATCAGAGAAAAAATACTAGGTAGGTAAGTAGCAGACTTCATAGGGACAACCTAATATATAGAATAAAATTGGAATGCACACATACAAAAAAAATCAGCTTTCATTGATGTGTGTTGAGTGCCTTAAGATATTGAGAACCTGGGGCTCCTGGGTGGCTCAGTTGGTTGAGCTTCCAACTCTTGGTTTCAGCTCAGGTCATGATTCCAGAGTCGTGGGATCGGGCCCCTCGTCAGGCTCCGTGCTGAGTGTGGAGACAGCTCAAGATTCTCTCCTCCCTCTGTCCCTCTCTGCTGCTCACATGTGCTCTCTCTAAAAGGTATTGTAAACTTGCCAAGAAATGAAAACTCTAAGGCTGAATTTTCTCCTTCTTTTCTTATACTCCCCTTGGTTGTTATGGAATATTGAGCATTAAGATAATGAAGATGTTTGTGCACCCATGTGTGTTTGAGTATGTGAGCCATGGTGGCCATGTACTTTTTGAACTAAGATAGAGACACTGGATAACTTTGTTTCCATGATGCTGGTAGGTCCTATCAGTCAACAAAGCATTTGTGAGCCAGACTTGGTAATAAGCACAAAGAAGGATCCCATTCCACTTTATCTCAAGAGAAGTGAGGTTGTGTTGGAAAATGAGAAGAAACCCTACAGATATAGTCAGATTTTACTGATCAGTGATTTATCAACTTGAAAGTAAAAGCTCATGTGGTAAAACAAAAGTCTGATTGGTGTGGATTCAAAAGAGATGAAAGGAGATGAAATGAAGACAGAGAAATGGACAATTCTTTCAGGTTTTAGTATAAAATAAGTTATGATGTGTGAAGGGTGGAGTGGTATGAAGACTAGGGAATAAGAGAAAGGTTTCTAGCTTGACAGACTGCGTGGATGGCAACATCATTATTTTAGATCAAGAATAAAAGATACAACAGGAGAGGTTTTGGAAGAAATATAAGAGATATGCTGTTTGGAAATTATGGATTTAAGTGGCTCCTAGTGCCTATTCTCATTAGACTATTAGACATGCAGATCTGAAGCTTGATATTCTATTATGGGCTGGCCATATGTGTTTGGAAATTAAATGTATATTAGTGTATTTGCTAGGGCTGTCATAACAATTTACCACAAACTTGGTGGCTTAAAACAATAGATATTTGTTATCTCACAGTTCTGGATTATAAATGTCTAAAACCAAGGTGTCAGCAAAGCCATATTCTCGCTAAAGGCTCTAGGGGAGGGTCCTTCCTTGCCTCTTTCTAGATTCTGGTGGTTGCCAACAATCGTTGGCTTATGGATGCACTGTTCCTATCTTTGCCAATGCATTCGCATGGAATTTGCCTCTGGGTGTCTGTTTCTAAATTTCTCTCTCTTTAGAAGGACACCAGTCATTGGACTAGGGCTCACCCTAATCCATTCGACCTCATTTTAGTTTGATTACCTCTGCAAAGACCCCATTTCCAAATAAGGTCACATTCACAGGGTCCAAGGGAGAGGACTTCCACACATCCTGTCAGAAGACACAATTTAACACACAATGATGTATGAGTGGCAAAAGTGACCACAGAAACAAATGTGATCACCCAGACAGAGGGCTCGGAGTGAGAATAGGACCAGTGATAGTCCCTTGGAAGCACTCCACCTTGAAAACTAATAAAGGAGGGTATGGGGATATGGTACAGTCAGCAGGACAGAACAAGTAATCCAGAAAAACTGCATCCTAACAAATATATTGTAAAGAAGAGATTTGATAAGAGGGTCAAAAATCTTTAGAGATTTCAGGTAGCACGAGCAGTAGGAATAGGCCATTGTAACTCTTGCTAAATATGGAGAGGGGCAAGTTTTGAGACAGGCAAATAATTTAGGATACTGCAGCAATCCAGGCAGATCCTGATGGCCGCCTGAACCAGGATTTGGCAGTGGGAAGAGAGGACTGAGCATATTACTGAAGTAAAGTCAGAGCGAACTGGTCCTGGATTGGGTGTAGACTAGGAGTCAGAGATTACTTCCAGGGTTTTTCTTTAGCAAACTATAAGACTGGGTTGCCGTTATTGAGATAAACAATGCAGTGAGCCCATGGAGAGAAGATGATTTCAGTTTTAAATATGTTGATGACATATCTGTCACATTTTCTAGTGGCAGGGTCTAGAGTGCTGGTGCATGTAAGTGTCGGAGACTCAAAAGAGAATTGAATCCAAAAACGAAGATACTTGAAAGTCACTTGAAAGGAAAGATAATAGCTCAAATCATGAGAATGGATGACATTATCCAGAGAGGTAATAGACTTACATGGGAAAATATCTGATGTACACAGAACGATGGGAAGGAAAAGAAGCACCACCGAAGAGACTGGGGAGAGCCAGCGAGAAAGGTCAAGAGGAAGAGGAGAGTATTGTGCTAGGATAGAGAAGAGCGTCTCCATGTTGGCAGGGGTGTGAACAGCGGTGTCAAAGGCTGTGGAGATGACAGGTACAATGAGTGCTAAGAGGAGTCTAGAAACTTAAAAAAAACCCAAATATGCATGTATGTGAGTGCAAATGTGTGTGTTTTCAGAGAGTCACTTTGGTGCATTAAAGGGAGTAAATGGCAGATGAAATGGGGTTTTTGGAAAGAAGTTTTTCAACTACCTCACCATGAAATGGAGGGGAATGGTAGCCACAAATGAAAATGAATTGACTTATGGACATAAGCGAAATGGACTGAAGCCTTGACGGTGTTTAAAATCTCCTGGGGGGATTCCAGACAGAAGGAGAGCTCAGAGGAAGAGGAGAGAGAAAGGTGATTGAGCACATCTCCGGAAAAGACCGGGGAAAGGAAACCTGAGCTCAGAGGATTAGTTCCTTTTCTACAGGAGAATGTCACCTCTCTTTGCATTGGGATGTAAGGGGGAAGGATGCTGTTCAGTGGAAATGGATGGCAAACATATTATTCAGCTAAGAATGTTCATCCACACTAAGGAGGGAGAAAGACTAAAGGATCTGAAGACATTAACTCTTCGTTCAAATGCTGTTTCTGTGCTATTTATGAGGAATGTGCTCATTGTGTTTCTTGTGCCCTTGCCTCTTTCTTTGGGCATTTAGTGCTAGTAGTGTCAACCAGAGAAACTCTGTGGTCTGCCACCACTCCTTCCTCAGAGTGCTTCCTGACAGCTGGGTCCTGTCCCTGGAAAATCACTCCTTCCCTCCCTGCCCCCAGGCAGCCAGAGGGCTCTCCCTAGGGGGCTCTGGAGATGCAGCTCACAAGTCTCGCCACATTACTGAAATCCAGGGTTTTGACATACAGTTTTTGTATCATGATTTACTGACTTGAATATTCTATTAAATAGTCTTTCTTTTTTTTTAGCAATCTAATAAAAATCTTCCTGGACCAATGATATTTTCTATCATTAAGATTTTCTTTAAATCTTATGGATAGATAACTTCGTTTCTTTCTTCTTGGCCATCTTGGTTTTTTCTACTAGTATTACAAGTTATACCCATTACTGTTAAACACTTGTAGATGAAGGAGTGGGTATTTTCTTCCTTTTTCACTCACAGTACCTGGTTTCAAATGGGTTGGATGGAAGGCTTTGGGCAACCATACTTAGTTAGGGAACATTAAAGTGATTTCATTTTGGTTCGCTTACTTGTGATCCAAAGAGGGTGTTGTATTGGTTTTGATAAAACTTCACAACCAATGGGAATCTTTTTTGAGTTAGTGCGGAGTGGCCTTAATGCTGGAAATAATCCTGTTGGCCAGGACCCCAGAGCTATACAGATGAGAAAAGGATGCAGGAAATTCTGTTGTTTACACATGTGTCTGTAACACTGAGCCGCTGGAGCAGCCCAGCAAGCCCAGAGGGTAAGATGCCTAATAACCTTGTGGTTTTCTATTTAATTATTACATTTTCCTGCTGGAGCAGAGCATGTGGTATTCTCGGAGCAAAGAAAGACAGTTGCTTATAAGATGCAGAACAAAACTACTGTAGGTCTGGGAAACAGAGGGATTAGGAGTTTCTTCTTAAAGTGGACTTGGTTCCTTCCCTCTTTCTTCCATTTTCCACTGTTGGTATTATTTATCCTGACAGCTTGCCATACTTTTCCTGTTTTCAAAAAATAATATACTAAGCAAAACTCAGGTAAGAATTTCAACTCTAAATTTAGAAAGTTATAGATTATGTTGATATTAAAACTTTATTTTGTAGTTCAAATGAATATGATGAGTTAGTCAATGTGCTGGAAGTAACCTATATTCTTAGAGTTTTAGAACAATGTAAAACTGTTATGCAAACCCTCATAATTCTGCCTCATGCATTCAGGGTTATTTTCATTTTGATGGACAGTCCTCATACTGAATTCCTGCTATTGTTAACAGAAAAGTATACTTCAAAGTTACCTGGGTTGTATGGAAGAGATATGGCATAGAATCAAACAATAAACTCCTGTACATAATAGAGAAGAAATGGATCTTTAACTGTATGGAAAGTAATTGTAGAATTGAGGAGGGGAAAATGATCTTTGGAAACCATTTGGAAATGTTTGCTTATGTTTCCCACAAACATAAATTGTAAAATGAACGCTAAGTGGAGAAGTCTATTAAATAGAAATATAGGGAAGATATTCTTTAAAAAATGTAATTAGAAACCTGTAACATATGCTGTTGAAATATATAGTGATATTTCTTGATATTCTCATTTACATCAATACTAGCTTTCTATTTTCTGATCAGGTGAATACACTTTTGCTAATATTTTTGTGGAGTAGGATACTGTTACAACTTTTGATTAAATGCCTTGTTTTTTAATCATTTCATTGTTGAATATCCTTGCATATACATTAAATATTCCTGAATTATGACTTTTGTCCACATTTTTACATAGGAATTAGATTAAGAAGGAATCTTAAAAAGCTAGTGATATAGTATCTGTATAGCTTTTCTGTGATTTTTCAATATTGATTTTAGATATCAATAAATCTATCTGCATGATATTTAGAAAAATGCTTTATGTGAATTGCTTTTTTCCCAAAACTTTAAGAAATAGTTTTCTTGTAAAATAATAGATTGTATAATGGTCCCCCTTTTACATTCTTCATGTTTTTATTGGATTCAGTAATTGCTTGATCACTGGGATATAGTTTCCTAGTGCTTTGCAATGGCTGTGGCCTTGAAATTTATGAAGGTTTCCTCTAATCATTAGAGCCACAAATATAATGGCGGTGATTCTTTAAAATTAAAAAATGATATAAGAACAGTTTCTATGTGAAGAAGTACTGTTTCTTCCAGGCTGATACCGCAAGGTTAATTGAATTTTTCTATAATGGCAAAACCTTCAAACATCCTCTTTTTAGCAAGATTTTAGAGAAGCCTTGAGAGAAAAGTCCAGCTCCCTGAGCTGAGTCTTGAAAAATCCATGGAACTTAGATAATTGCTGAAAAACAAAAAGATCATCCTACTTTGCAGTAATAGTTGGGGCAAAGAGTTTTGAGCATAAATTAATATGAAGCAGGGAAGGTTAGGGATGAGCTTCATCGGAGAAGAAATAAAACGGACCTTTGTGAGTAGCAGATATTGTGCTGAATAGATAGAACAGGGCAAAGTTATGAAGCACAAAGCGCTGTATACTCTGAACACACGGAGTAATTTTGCCCCTGTATATTATGCAGTGGGGACAACTGCAAGTTTCTGAAGAGATGAGAGTATTTATTCCTCTTTGCTTTGTCATTGTTGTCGTCATCCTCCTCCTCCTCGCCCTCCTCCTACCAGCAAAGAATAATGTTTCCTTGTAAGATGATTTACATACATACCTATGATCCCGACAGTTGTGTAATAGAATGAACTTCATTTTACGGAGTACCTTCATTTTATACGTGAAGAAATTTGATGTTCAGAAATGTTAAACGATTTCTTCAAAGCCACAGATATAGTAAGTTTTGGAGCTAGGATTCCCAATAATGTCTTTCTGGCTCCAGAGCTATTTCCACTCTGCTCCACTGGTATTTTAGGAATGTGAATCTGGCCGGAGTTAAGCAGAGTGGGGTAGGATGGCTCTGGGGTAATAGAGTGCAGGGATGAGGCGGCAAGACAGCATCCGTAAATCCAAGCTAATCGCAATTTTCTCAGGTGGTCCGCTCTCGCCTTTGGGAACAGACAAAAGAAATTGATACTGAAAATAAGCAGTTTTTATATTTAAATTGGCTATTCTCGTATTCAACTCTTAGGCTTTCCTCTCATTTCCTTGGTGTCATGTTCAAAGAAGATGTCTTTTGACTTCTCAGAGGAAATTTAAGCATTGATTTTCATCAACTATTGCGTATTCATAAATGAAATGCATGAGGTTACTGGAAATGATATGGGGAACACATTGGCCTTCTTTTGTTTCTTTTTGATGTGTGATATAATTGAATGCTTAGTGACCACACCTTCTTAAAATTATGGGAAGACTCAACTATTATCAAAGAAAAGTGTCATGTAAGTTTTTTTGTTTTTTTTGTTTTTTTCCAATATGTGAAGAGCATCTATCTGTTGCTGGCAGTGTGGAGTACTGTACATTTGTAGTAAAAATAATAAACCCTGTTTAACATTTTTCCTCATATATCTAAACCTTAAACATACTTTACTTTCTCTTTAAATAAAATATTTTATATATACATATATAATATATACATATATAATGGTGTCTATGCTATCATTTTACAAATGTACTATCTGCTGTTTTACAAGTTTATTGTTATTTAAGTGGGCTTTATTGGAGTAATGCCTTTTGGCCATATGCCCAAACAGATGAAGATAGTTGAAATGTAAAGGTTCGTTCCTTTAAATTTATCATTACTAAAACAGTAAGTACATTTGTCAGTTCAGATACTTTCACCACTGACCTTATGACATTTCATTTTAATTAAACAGGTCTAGGCTGTATTCCAAGATTAACTTTTATAGAGGGTCTTTTGCATACCAAATGCCTGGAGCTCAACGTTTGGTCCTCACTGCCCTGATCAACTCTAGATGCACAGTTGTTACCAAGTGTTGTAAAAAGGAAAACTGGGTATCTTCATTATTTTAAGAAGTTTGTTTGTTTGTTTGTTTGTTTGTTTATTTATTTATTTATTTTGAGAGAGAGAGAGAGAGAGAGTGTGTGTGTGTAAATATGAGCAGGGGAAGGGTAGAGAGAGATAAAAAGAAAAAATCTGAAGGGTTCCCAGCTGTCAGCACAGAGTCAGACGCGGGGCTCTAACCCACGAACCACAAGATCATGAGCTGAGCCAAGATCAATCATGACCTGAGCTGAAAGCAAGAGTTGGGCATGCCTTCAGCCCCAGAAAACTGAGTATCTCACTGGCGGAAAGCAGCCTATCAAAGAGAAGATGAGTTGTGCTCAGTGTCATTCTATTAAAGTCATAGCTTTACAGAGGATTACTAATATTTTCATATATGTAAATATCTGGGTGATTTATATTTGATAATATTTGCTAAGAGTTGCTATGTAGAAAAGATACAAAGCTATTTGATGTTAAACAACTGGTAGAAGCACTTTTTTTTTTTTTGGTAGCTGAAGACAGAAGTACCCTTTGAGTAAAAAACATATTCATTGCAGACCCCCAGAGCAGAACGAGGAGCAGTACTGGGTGAGGTAGGAGGGGAACCATGGGACAGAAGTCTTTCAGAAACCAAGTAAATGAGTCATTCCGGAAAGATGAAATGGCCAGTTAACTAAAATACGACTGATTGGTCAAAGAAAACAGGAGTTGGGTGCCTGGGTGGCTCATTTGATTGAGTGATAGACTCTTGATTTCAGCTCAGGTCATGATCTCACGGTTCATGAGTTCAAGCCCTGCTTTGGGTTCACTGCTGTCAGCGCAGAGCCTGCTTCAGATCCTCTGTCTCCCTGTCTCTCTACCCCTCTCCTGCTCACTCTCTCTCTCAAAAATAAATAAATATTAAAAATAAAGACTAAAAAAAAGAAAACAGGAGTTAGCTATTAATTAGATTTAGCAATTTAGAAGTCATTGATTTCTGTTTTGGTAGAGATCTAGGCTTAAAACAGAGTGAGTTCAAGAAAGAAAGAGAGGAGTGAAAATATCTTCTAAAGCTTTTTAGTGTAAAAAATGTCAGAGAAATGTGATGGCCCCTGCATGGGGATCAAGATGATTTTTGTTTTTCAGGTCAAAGGTATTATAGCAATTATAGCACGCCCATTTGCTGATGAGAATGATTTAGGAAGGAAATTTAATTTGATTAAGTAGGAGAGGACATATTTGCAGGAGCTAAGTCTAAGTCAGTTAGAGGGGATTTACATGGAACATACAAATGGGAAGTTTGGCCATATGGGTATGGACGAGCCCGCCCTACAAGGAGGCTGAGGTAAGGGTATCCATCCGCAAGACTGGTAGGTGTGGCAGAACCAGAGTATGGCAGTTGTCTTTTGATCACTTTTCTTTTCTCAGTGAAATAAAGAAAAAAAAAAAAGTTCATCAAGAAAGATGGAAGAGTAACAGAAGAAATGGGAAGTTTGGAGACAGAAAATGTGTGGAGTTGTTCAGGAGAACGGGGAAGTGAATTGATAAGGGAAATGTAGTACAGTTGGCGTGGCCATGCTAGAGGCTTGTTTGATATTCAGAGTGAAGAATTTGAATTGAGACCCCATAGTGAAGGGTGTTTTCTCTAAGTAATGCCGGGTGCTCAGATGCGTCTATAGAGGAGGCGGATAGTTGGATGCTATCCAGAATTGGAGTTCTCTAGGCAAGCACGGTTGAGAGAATGCCGTTCTAGCTGAGAGTCATTTGCTAATAATGGAGCTCAGAAAAGGGAGGGCAATGTCGATAGGAAGTAGATGATACACAGTTAGAAGGCAATAGGATAAATTAGTAGGAGGTTCAAATTTGGTCAAAGAAGAGAGTTGTGGGGACAATAGAAGGTAATCAGAGAGGTGCTTAACATTGAAATGAGAAGAAATGTTAGTATGGTAAAGCATCTAGGGTATAGAACCAGCATGGGTGGGTGAGGTAAAACCATCAGAATTAATAGGAACTGAGAGAGGAGATTATTGTAAGGACACTGCATGTGAAAATATTTTGGACGTTAAGTTAGGTTTTTGTCCCTGAAAACATTCCATCCCTCCCGTACCTTAAGAGTCAGTACAACAGCTGGTTTTACTAGGTACATTTTATTATTAATAAATGTTTTTGAATTTATTTCAATGTGGAAAACATTCCTGTTATAAAAATACATAGGAAAACATGATATTTCATATATGGCTCTTACAATGGTATAAAGATAGATATCCACAAGTGGACACTAACTTTAATTTCCCATTCCCATGCTGAGACTCTTATTTTGTTAGTGATTTCATCCACTTACCTTCTTGCTATATTTTAACGTGTCCATCACCACCTATAGTTATCTACTTAAAAAAATTTAACTGAAGTAGAGTTGGCGTATAATATTAAATTAGTTTCAGGTGCACAACATACTGAGTCAATGATTCTATACCTTATGAGATGCTCGCCAAGCTACGTGTATTACAGTATTAATTGACAATATCCTCTGTGCTGTCCTTGCTTTTTTAAAAAAATTTTTTAATGTTTTTATTTATTTTTGAGACAGAGAGAGACAGAGCATGAGCAGGGGAGGGGCAGAGAGAGGGGGAGACACAGAATCTGAAGCGGGCTCCAGGCTCTGAGCTGTCAGCACAGAGCCTGACACGGGGCTCAAACTCACAGAGTGTGAGATCATGACCTGAGCTGAAGTCGGACGCTTAACCGACTGAGCCACCCAGGCGCCCCTGTCCTTGCTATTTTTAATAATGTTTTCTTGGTCTTACAATCTGTATTAGAGAAGAATCTTTGGGGAAAGGTAAGAAATAGACAGAATTTTTCACATCTAACAAATTATAAGCCCATAATTTTTCTAGATTTGTATTATTTTGCCAAAGTTTTAGATAAAAATGAAATTATATTTATTAATGATATTCAGAAACCATGAATCAATGATATTTTTCTTGGGCTTTAGTTCATAGTAAAAGCGATATGTTTAACAACTACATATATTTTAGTATTTAGCAATTATGTTTGTCTAAAAGCCCATGCTGTCTAAACAGCTTCAAATAAATGGTGTTTCTTTTAAACTTAGATGAGAATGTTGAACAGCCATATCCAATGTTTTGTATGATGTTGGTTTACTTTGATGTGACTAATACAGCATCTCTTGCGTATATGACCATGTGGCAGAGAATGAAAATGTCCTGTTCATTTGTATTTGAGTGGTAGCCATGTTTCTTTGGCATATATTTCCATTATCAATAGGATGCATTTTTCCAAACATATATTTGTGAATAATGTTATTAGAAATCACCTTAATTTGAAGCATAGATAGGAAGCCTCTGTAAGATAGAGACAGAAATTTTGTGAGAACCCACTGGGTATATTTTTGAAAAAATCAAAGCATAGCTTTCTGTTTCTATAAAATTCTCTATGAAAAAGAAAAGCCCTTACATTTCTTGGATGTTCTAAAGTAGATCTGTCCAGTAGAAATATAATCCAAGCAACATTTACAATTCAGTTACATTTAAAAAGTTAAAAATTAAATGTGATATTGATTTTAGTAATATATTTTACTTAACCCATATCTTTAAAATATTACCATTCTAGGGGCGCCTGGGTGGCGCAGTTGGTTAAGCGTCCGACTTCAGCCAGGTCACAATCTCGCGGTCCGTGAGTTCGAGCCCTGCGTCGGGCTCTGGGCTGATGGCTCGGAGCCTGGAGCCTGTTTCCGATTCTGTGTCTCCCTCTCTCTCTGCCCCTCCCCCGTTCATGCTCTGTCTCTCTCTGTCCCAAAAATAAATAAAAAACGTTGAAAAAAAAATTTAAAATATTACCATTCTAAAATGTAATCAATATAAAATTAATGAGCTGGTCTACATTTTTATTTTCCACCTGTGCCTCATTTCGACTTCTAGTACATCTCAGTTCAGACTACTCTCAAGATTTCGCCAGCACCATCTGCCTTGTGACTATCCTACTGGACAGCACAGGCTATACTACTCCAGAATATAAATAATTACAGAGTACTCTCATAGCAAGTGTAGATCATGCTTAAGGCATTGCATTTATCTTCTTTTGGACGTGAAGATAGGTGTTTGAGTGAACTTCCTATGGAACAGATTTACCCCAGGTTTTCTAATTCTGAACCCGCTGTTCTCTGAGCTCCACTCTACCATTCTGATGATGTCCTGTTGATGTATTTAAGTTCTACTGATCCTGAGAGGTATGTAAAATAGGGTGACCATTGGAGATTACTGGCACCAATATGTTCTCCTCTCGTTATAATTTAAGAAAATCTAATTGGTTGAAAAGCAGGCAGTAATGAAAATGATGAAACCCAATTCTAGGATCCCACACATTGCTTAGTTTTTTATTTTTTATTTTTGTTTTTTGTTTTTCTTTTTTCTTCTTTTCTTTCTTTTATAAATTAAACAAAAGATCCAAATCCGGTAGAGCAGAGAAACAGAAAAAGTGAAATAAGAGTTTCGGAGGAAGATTTAAAACTGTGGCTTTATAGGGATTATTTGAGAAAGGATTGAAAGGAAATATTTATATGACTAAGAGGGTAAATAAAAACAAGCAAGTTTTCAGAAATGTATCTTTTTAATCTGGTCTTCAGCTTTTTGCAGTTCTCTTTGCACATGTCTTACATTTTCTATTTTAGGGACTGGAAAGCCAGATCTTTTGAGAAATGTAAACATGAGCTATTCACTTCCTGTTGTTTTGACATTTTTAATCCAATCCCTTGTCTTTGCTAAGGAAATAAAACACTATACCTACAATGCAAACAGATGAAAACTCATTTCAGATCAATTAGCAATTTGTTACGAACTCTGCTATATAGTTAAATTGCTTTTCTCTTTAGTGTTATCTTCTCTTCTGTCAAAGACAAAACCCTGAAATATCAACACTTAAAAAGCTGATTGTAGACTCTATGTCCAGAGTACAAAGACATTTTGGCTAATATAGAGAATGTATAAAGAGGAAAAAATTTTCACTTGCATGAATAGTAACTGAACTTCAAATAAAAATCTAACATTTATGCTTTGTAATATTTCATGTCTTTTCTTAAGATAAATGAAATTTTCCCAGTGAAATCAAGATTTTGGATCTCATTATTATAAGTAACTTAGGTATTATACAACCACCAGATTTGTTTTTCTGGAGAAAGTATTTTCCTCCAAATAATATATCTGAAAGCTGATAACTTGTTTTATTTTACATGAAAATTTGAAAGGATTAGAACAAAATATATGGTTGCTATTATTTTAATCTTAGGAGAGTCCATAGAAATATAACACGGCTATAAATCTAATGCTAGTAACTAAGATAAGAAGTCAACATTTTGTCTAAACATCAACACATTATTAACTGCTGTTCTGATAATTTGTATTCTGATAACATATTACTGTTTCTCTTTTTGTTACATAGTATAAGAACATTCAGTTTTGTGGGGTGCCTGGGTGGCTCAGTTGGTTGAGCATCCAATTTCACTCAGGTCATGATCTCATAGTTCATGAGTTCGAGCCCCGCGTCAGGCTCTGTGTTGACAGCTCGGAGCCTGGAGCCTGCTTCGGATTGTGTGTCTCCCTCTCTCTCTGCTCCTCCCTTATTCGCACTCTGTCTCTGTCTCTCTCAAAAATGAATAAACATAAAAAAATTTTTAATAAAAACAAAAAAGAATGTTCAGTTTTGAACAATTCCAATATTCCTCCTTTGCTTTTTTGTATTATTTTACTTTAGTTTTTCTAAGTATTAGAATCTCCATGACCAAGAAAAATTAATTGATTTAATATATTTATACTACTGTAAGTGAATATAGTACTATAAATGACTATGTTTTAATTATATACAAAATCAAGTTTACATATCCCTTTTGTACTTTTTCCATTTATGTCACAAGAGATACAATATACTTTCTGGAACCTCTGCTATTTCTACTCACAGGTAGACAGCCTTGTGATTTCAAAATAGATTAATCATGTACGAATCATGTTTTAAGAAAAAACATAATTATGAAACTTGAGTAGGTTCATATTCACTAATAATTTTATTTTCTCATCATCCTCGGCAATCACATTCATAAAGACTTATAATTCACGGACTAAATCTGACCTGCAGTAATTTGGAGTATTCAAGGACTTACATGGGCTCCTGTGGTATTGCACTTTGAACACATTGCCATGGGTGGGTGGAGGCAGCTGGTTTCCTGTTTAAAATATTTTTGAGAACTTTTAGAAAGTTCAGTTCATTCTCAGCCCAGAGTTCCTTCAGAAAAGAATAGTTTAACATGTGCAAATATTTATATTTGAAAGATTAATTGGGAATATGTGATTAAACTCCAAAAATTGGGTTAGTTTGTTTGTGTTATAGTTTATGCAATTCTGTTATACCCAGTTCCTCCAACATGTCCAAAATAACTTGTTTTGGTTCTTTCATACCAAAAATTTAGTTCCATTTTAAAATGTGAAAACATCTTGATAATTTGCTGCAAGGGAATCTTTGGAGAAAAAAAAATGATTTACACTTGAATTTCTGAGTCAGATTTCACATGTAATCACAATGTTAAGTTCCATGAGAATAGATATTTAAATCCATTTATTTCCTATGTACCTCCAAACGCCTGGAACAGTGTCTGTGGCACATAGGAGAGATTCAGTAAATAGCTTTTGAAGGAATGCATGGATATTCAAAGCTCAAAAGTGAAAGAATGTTTATCCTTATGCTATGTTAGCAACATGCAGAAATGAGTAGTCATTATTATATACACATGCATATAATTTTAATAAAATTATTATCAAAATACACTGTTTTACATGCATTTGCTGGTTTTGACTTTTATTTTGCCTTTGCCTTACAGAAGTTGCTGAAATGATTTTAAAACCCTAATCCTAAATTGGCTGAAAATTGAAATAAATAAATAAATAAATACAGTTTTAAATGATTAAAACTACGATTTTTAAGTCAATTAAACAAAGAGGTCATTCGACTGATGTCACCTTAGTGCTGTGGTGATCTTAGGACAGCCAATCACAGACAGCCAGCTAGGCTTTCTCTAAGTTCTAGCCAATCAATAATTTCCTTACTTTGTTTCCGCCTTTTCTCTACAAAGGCCTCTCCCTGAACTCCTATGGGTGGAGAGCTCCTATCCACTTCTAGTTTGGCACTATTTAAATCAAGTTTTGTTCAAATCTTTAAAATGTTTAATATGCCCAGTTTATCGTTTTAAGCTATGGTTACCACTGCTTGCTTTTGATCCCGTGATTGTGAGTTTGTATGACAATTTTTCAGTCAAATTTAGTGACAGGGAGGTTTGTGAGAGTGTTCATCTTTGAGTAGGGTGCATTATGTAAAGGGACGTTGGTTTAAAAAAAAAAACTAGTAGGACCAAAAATTTGGAAAGAGATAGGAAGCAATATTTTTCACATGGATTTTTTTTTATCTTTACCTGTTTTTTCAACCAAGGAAGTTATTTGTGTACCTCAGCGAAGAACTTTCATAAATGGACATTTGCAGAAACACGCTCAGCAGGTGGTAAATCCCTGTTCAGATGTCACTGTGTATCACACATATGAGTTCCATCTGATTAAAATGAAAATGCAGCAACAATAAAAACCCAAAGTATTTTTTTTTGCAATTCTTTTTTTAAAAATGTTTAATGTTTATTTATTTTTGAGAGACAGAGCACAAGCAGGGGAGAGGCAGAGAGAGAGGGAGACACAGAATCCAAAGCAGGCTCTAGGCTCTGAGCTGTCAGCACAGAGCTCGATGTGGGGCTCAAACTCACTAACCATGAGATCTGAGCCAAAGCCAGATGCTTAACTGGCTGAGTCACCCAGGCGCACCATTGTTTTGCAATTCTACAATGCCATTAGAAAAAAAAGTTCCCAATCTACCTTAATACAGAAAATAAAGTCTTTATTGTTAGTGTCCTAGACTGCATAGTTTTTGAATGCCACCTGAATGCACCATATTCTCTGGGTATTGGTAAATTTAGTGATTTTTTTTTAAGAGAGACTCTATTTTGAAGAATTTTTTTTTTTAATTATGAAGTCTAAATATAAAGCCATACAGAGCTTCCATGGAAAATTTCAAGAAGACTAGGGCGCCTGGCCGTCTCAGTCAGTTAAGTGTCTGACTTTAGCTCAGGTCATGATCTCACAGTTTGTGGGTTCGAGCCCCACATCGGGCTCTGTGCTGACAGCTTGGAGCCTGGAGCCTGCTTCGTATTCTGTGTCTCCTCCTTCACCTGCTCCTCCCAGCTCATACTCTGTCTCTCTCAAAAATATGTAAACATTAAAAAAAGAGAGAAAACTTCAAGAAAACCATTTCCTTGCTGTATTCATACAATGCAAACTTGAAGAAAGTAAGCGATTTAGGCAGGCAAACTCTTCTTTTGAAGAAAGGGCTTTGAAAGGGATAGCCAAGGTGATTAAGTGAGTGAAAGACAGGATGCTTTCTGGAATGTCAGAACATGCGAGACAGCAGGGCTGACTTGGTGTTCCATGAAGCATGAAGGACAGCAGGCTGACTCTCATATGTAGGGAGAAAAGCTAAGTTAAGAGAGTCAATGCCTGGAGGTAGAGGAGACATATAGTAGACTGACTTTGGATTTAATGCACTGAGTATGTTCACTTAAATGAGAAGATGATTTGGTCACCAAATGTGGTTATCTTCTAAGTTATCCATATGGGAAATATATAAGATGTTCCTACTGACACAGAATGAGAGAACTCCCCTGAGGTATAAGCATAAATATACTTTGAGTGTTAGATTTTCATTATTGCACAGTCAGTGCTTAATGTTTTATTGTTAAACACTTTATTGTTGAAAGTAGGGAGACTGCAAGAGCTGTAAGTCATGGTTGAGTTTACAGAAAAGAAAATCAGCTTTTCATGTTTCCATTAGGAAGTTTCAGTATGTTAATGGGAAAATATATTTGAATAACTTTATTTAAAAGGATCCAAACTCTGCATTACATTAATATGTCAAGTCGTGTTTGTTCTACTTCATGAAAAGTGTTAAGTTAAAAAAATGCATTTTGTGACAAATTTAAATGTTAACCAAAGCATTTATTTCAGAAGAAATTTCCCTTTTAAGTCCTCTGAGCTTTATAATAATTTAGAATTGTGGCTCTATGTGATCACTTGATTATGGAAGTTCTAATGCAGCAGAAAACAACTGTCATGTGGTGGTTCCGTTTAAGTAATAGAAAAGCATTTAAAAAAACATAATAATGAGTTTGAGTAGCTGCTCCTTATGTTAGCATGTCATAAATTATGTCTTTTACATGTTTAGTATTAATTGAGAAGGTTGATATTTTGCATAAATCAAGAGGAAGAAAAAGAAACCAAGGATTTAATGAATATTTAAGAATTATCTATTTTTAAAATACAAAACATACGTATTTTAGTTCAAGTTGGAACTTCTACATTTTTTGTGGAAGAAACATTCCTGCCAAAGAGTGAATATATAGGAATAGAGTATTGACACCCAAAGGAAGTTGAATTATTTTGGTAATCCAAGACTAAAAGCTTGGCTCCAGTGGGAAGTGAGATCTCCAGGTGTCCAAGCACAGGAGACTTGGAGATGCTGAAATGGAAAGGCGAGGACGGGAGCCCAGCAGGTAAGACTGATGTAAGGATTTTGAACTTAATCCTGAGAATAATGGGAAAACAAATTGAAGGGGTTTCAGCAAAGATTAAATAATCAAATGAAAACTATATCTCTGCAGTTGTTGAGTGGCAAACAGTATTGGAAGGAAGGACTTTGGGGCTCCTGAAAGAGTGGGCTGTGTTTGCACGAAGGTAGCTGAGAAGGAGAAAAGCAAACGTAGATGAAAAACCTCCCAAATGGTGAAATGAACAGGACTTGGTAATTGACCGGAAATAAGGGATGATGAAGAATGATCAGTAAGGGAAATCTAAAGTTTGGCATACACAAACTGAGAGAATAGTGGTGACTTTGATTAATGAGGGAAAAAAATGGCGGAAAGCCAGTTAACCTTCCATAGAGTAAGAGATGTAAGAGCCTTCCCTAAACTCCCTGAAGCAGCAAAATTCACGCTATTTCCACATAAACACAAACACACACAGCAAATGCTCTTTTCACTTCCAACAGGCCTGAGGATTCCACATGAATAAAATAAGACTAATTTGTTAAGGCCCAATGGACATGCATAAACATAATTGCATACATATGCATTTTGGCAGTTGTAAACTCTATTTTAATTGAATGGTTCAATTAGTTTCCTCTAGATTCATTAATTGAGTAACTTCTATATTCTAGTTCCCTCTAGGCTCATTAATTGAGTATCTTCTTTATTCTAGACATTGAGAAAACAAAGATAAATAAAAGGCAAGTTGCAGAAGTTTGTGGAAGCTCATAGACTGATTGTGGAAATAGATGTATTAAAATTCCTATGCAATTTCATAAATCCAGAGTAAAATAATCAACCAGCGCATGGGGCCACAGATAAAAAAGGAATGAACTGACCAGGGAACTTAGTGTAGATCCATTACTTTTCTCATTATTAGTCATTCTTTCTCTTTCCCTACCTTTACATGCGCAAACAGCACAACACATGCGCGCACACACACACACACACACACACACACACACACACACTAACAAATTGAACTCTATTTGGGTTTTCAAGTAGTTTCTACACAAACACCTTTTTATAGGCACAAGATTATTCTTTTTATCTAGACCGCATAGCTCATATATAATAAGTGTAGGCTAAGAGTTGATGACAGGACCAGAGTAGAATAATAGAACAGCCTGCTTTTCATGTATGTGAGCCCTTTATTTGTGAATTGTGCATCCTATTTGGAGAGGAACCAAGGAAACGTCAGTTTGGATTGTTTATTTCAGTTTATCATTTCATCGTTCCCATGGCTTCAGATAATTTGGAAGTGGGATTGTTTACATTCCTAGAAATTCTTCTTTGTTTTATCTTTAAGTGTTTTGCTTTCTAAATCTTATTAATCTCACTTTTTCTTGATTTCATTGTAGCAGATGATTTTATTACCTAAACACGGGATAGAAAATAGAATAAATTGTTTAAAGAGCTGATTCTCATGATAACATCTTCTACCTTCACTAGTCATAAGAAATGTGTGAACATTGAATTTATACTCTTTATTTTTGTTTTAGCCACAAATTCATGATATGCAGAAAGGGAATCTTATGTAGTAAAAAAGAAGTATAAGAGAATATTTACCATTTATTGAATATCAACATTGTGCCCAGATCTTTTATGTACTGTAGCAAACATGCTCCAAGCAAACTGATAGGTATTATCGCTCCATGTTTATTATCAAAACTAGTGGGGAAAAAGTTTTCTCCAAGGTCTCACACACGGTCACAGGTTACATCAAGTCCCTTTGCAGTGTACCCTTCTTCCTATTTTGTTCTCACTTTTCGGAGTAACAAAAGAAATTGCAGACATTTTCTTTGAGAGTTAGCTATTATAAAATCAGGAACAATGGCCAACGGCAGCCGTAAATAGTAAAAAGATCAGTTTGCCTAACGTTACAGTATAACTAAATGGGAAAGAAAGTGTTTTTGTATTCAAGTTAACTTCTGTTATGATTAACAATATGTGCTTGCCTGCCCTGTTACTTCACATTATGATAGTGTATTCAAGCCAGAACAGTCCCGAGGTAATCAGAACACTTACTTATTCACTGTTAAAAAAAAAAAACTTCAATTTTTTTTAACTTGTTGGGACAGTCTGCTGTTTTACAATGTTACATGTGTTTTTTTAGTTTCATTTTTTATTACTTTTATGAAATGCTTAAATTACATTTGATTATATTTGAGAACTCTTTTGACTTGCATTTGTATAGATTATCTTAAAGCATAGAAGAACTTTGAATATGTGTTTGTTTTTTAGATTTTAAGCAACAAAACTCAGTAGGAGACTTGGGACTCTGAGGTCAGATCTTTTATGCTGCCAAAGATTGTTAGAAATTTAAAAGTAGATCTGGCTTTCGTAAACATAATGAAGCAAGCGGAATTGAGCATTTGAATTCAGTCATCTTCCAAAATATCAAGTTACTTTCCTTCTTCCATTTTCCATTTTAATTTAAGCTTTTGAACAGCAAAATAATTATCTTGATTTTGTTTTTGTCGGTGCGAAATTTTTGAAAATGGAAATATGTCCAAACAAGGTGGAGGAAGTAGTTGGCTTTGTCCCCTGCCCCTCCCACTACAATTTATGTTAATACTCGTTATCTTGAAGCAAGCTCAGGTAATCTTGGCTATCTGTTGAAATGAAACGTTTTTATAAATGCAAGAAAGATAACTGTGAATGGAGACATTATCAAGTATTTTTTGATCTGTGTGTGTGTGTGTGTGTGTGTGTGTGTGTGTGTGTGTATGTGTGTGTGTGTGTGTGTGTGTGTGTTTAAGGGAAACAGGACAATTGACTATTTTGTCATAAGACTTTTTAAGGGCTTTGCAAACCATTTGGGGAGACTCATGCCTTCACTTCCATTAAGGGGAGGTATACTTGATAATGAAATTCTGATAATCTGAACATAATCGTTCTAATGAGCATTAATTTCATATAACAAGGTAACATCTGGAGAATTTAATCTCAGTGATTGGATAAGTAAAGTGTGAATCAACCAGAACATTATGTTATGTTTCTTTGCATTAAAGAGACATGATTTGGAGGGGGGGAACAAAAATTTTTAATTGTAAATTGTATGTACAGGTTTCATCAAGCTTTTTGTTGAAATTAAACCCAGTGAATTTATGGGGAGTTTTTTGTATTTTATGCTCATTCAAAGTCTGCATGATAAAACTATTTCAATACTGGGAATCATTTAGTGTAAGCAAGGTATTGTCCTTTCAGGGAACATATTTCCTTTCAAGCAGAGCTGACTGATCTACAATTTGCTGACAACGTTGACCAGTCCTATTATCATGTTCTTTTCCCCCTCACGTGACCAAAAAATTCTTACTCGCACATTTCCTTGGCCACAAGCAGAGGGACACGTTCCCTCTCCTATGCTGCCTCTGAGCTCTGTGCTTCCATTAAAATGCACGCTACTATATAGTGTGATAATATTCTCTTTATCGTGTCTATTCTCCTGCCTCATCTGAAAGCTGCTTAATGGGTAGAAATCTGGGTAGATACAGTATTTGTAAAGATGGAGCCTGGCAACTGGCTGCTTTCGGATTATCCCAATGAGGCTCAATGTGGATGGCTTCATGTAAAGTGAACAAACTGTAAACATATGGTGCTCAATGCATTTTTAAAAAGAACACACCCATGTGCCCACCCCCAGATCAAATAATAGAACCGTTAACATTCTAGAAGCCTCCCTCATGTCTTCTCCCTGTCATTACCATTCTAGCCAAAGGTAAACGCTATCTCTAGAAATAGGTAAGTCTCTGTCATAAGGAGTAGCGTTGCCTCTTTTTGAACTTGTTATAAATAGGATGATGCGAAAGGTATCATTTCATACCAGCTTCTTTCTCTTATTCTGTGAGCCGCATGTCTCACTAGTGCCAGTGCATCCATTTTTATCATCCTATAGTTTCTATCACAAGACTATAATGAAGTTGATGTGTCCATTTTTAGTTTATGAAAATGGACAGATTTAGTTTTGAGCTATTTGGAAAAATGCTACCATGAAACTTCTTACGGCTAGTGGTTTTACATTGTAGTTTTAATTTGCATTCCCTTGATAACTAGGGACGTAAGGTAAGAACATTTCATTTGTTTAGTAACTATTTGAATATCACCTTTCACGAAGTACATTTAAAAATTTCTAGCATGGGAGCATCTGGGTGGCTCAGTCGGTTGAGTCTGGCTCTTGATTTCAGCCCAACTCATGATTTCATAGTTCGTGGGTTCAAACCCCATGTCAGGCTCTGCATTCTTAGTGCAGAGATTCTATCCCCCTTTCTTGGGATTCTACCTCCCTTTCTCTGTGCCCCTCCCCTGCTGGCTCATGCGCTCTCTCTCTCTCAACAAATAACCTTAAAAAAAACTTCTAGTATGATTAAAAAAGACATGTTAACTCTTTAAAATTTCTGATAATTCTTTATGCTTCCTACATATGAATCCTCGGTGGGTATACATGTGGCCGAGACCTCCCATGCAATTGTTTGCATTTTCATTCTGGTAACAATATCTTCTCACAAACAGAAATTCTTACTTTTAATAAAATTCAGTTGATAAACGTTTACCCTAATGCTTGCCGTCCTATTTGCTGACTACACGGCAATGAGAGATTTTTCTTAGCTAACTTTTATTAGGAGCTTTATTGTCCTTTCGTAGAGATTTAGGTCAGTTCACTATTCGGAAGTGATCTTTTTATACGGTATGATATAGCAGTTAGTTCCATATGGATATGTGGTTGAGTAGCACCTTTTGTTGAAAAAAAGGCAAAATAATTTCACGTACTGAACTGTCGTAAATCAGGTATCACTGAGGTGTGGGTCTGTATTTGGAAATCTGTTCTCTTACATTAGTCTGTTTCCCTCCTTCTGCCAAAACTTCATCGTCTTAATTACTGTAGCTTTATATTGTTTTCATATCCAGTTGTATAATTCCTCTTTTTTCTTCTTTAACATTTTCTTGGCATTTTTGGCTCTTGGCATTTACCATAAATGTTAGAATCAACTTGTCAGTTTCCACAGAATAAACTTTCTCAGGTTTTAGCTGGAATTACATTGAAGCTGTAGGTCAACTTGGGTAAAAATGGCATCTTTACAGTCTTGAGCTTTCCACTCCATAACCATGATATATGCCTTCATTTATTTAGATATTCTTTAGTTTCTTTCAATAATGTATCGTAGTTTTTAGAACATATGTTTACCCATCTCCTGTGATATCCCTAAGCTATTTTGATATATTTAATGCTATTATAAAGTGGTATTGTTATAAAACATTTTATATTTGATATGTATTTGTTTCTAGAACATATACATATACCTGACTGTGTATATTCAGTAACCTTACTAACTTCACTTATTAGTTCTAATAGTTGGTGAATTGATTTGAATTTTGACTTATATAACCATGTTACAGGATAGTCTTATTCCTTCCTTTCTATTCTTATTTACTTTAATTTTCTTTTCACTAGCTGTACAATACTAAGAAATAATAGTATTAGCAGGTACTCCTTTCATATTTTTGATTTTGGGGGAAAAACATCCAATAATTCACTATTAAGGATTGTTGTTTTAGGTTTTGTGGAGATAACTGTTATCATGTATTTTCCCTTCTGTATTAGATTTTCTATGTTTTTAAATCATAAGCTGGTGTTGAATTTTATCAAATGCATTTTATTTATATATTGAGATTTTTCTTCATTTTATTAGTATGGGTTATTAAATAAATTGCAATAATTGATAACCAAAGGCTAAACCAAAGTTATATTTCTGGCATATATTCAACTTCTTTGTGATATATTAATTTTTTTTAATCACTACATTTTTCTTGCTGATGTTTTCATTCATGTTTTTATATCCATGTTAGTGGGAGACATTTGTCATAAAGTTCTTGTCAGGTCTTAGTATTAGGGTTGTTTTGACTTCATGAAATTAGTTGGGCTGTGTTCACTCATTTTCTTTTACGTAAAGTGTGGAAAATTGGTATCATTTCCAGATATGAAAATATTATCTTTACAAACTCTTTATAAATAATCTTTGCTAGATTCTAGACACTTTTCTCTTAAATACCTCTCATTCATTTAATCTTTCATTCAACAACAAATATTTACTTAATGTTTACTTTACCCCCCACACTGTCCCAGCCCCTGGGGATGGAATGGTGAGCAAACACAAACTCGCATTGAGCTCACCGCTTAGCCAGTGGGAAATATAGAGAGTAATCAAATAATTTTAAAATAGGGACCAAACCATGTTAAACATTTTTGAAGAAAGGGGACCAGTCTTCAGAATTCACAGCAGGTGGAGGCTTATGGAGGCTTCCTGAGGAAGCTAACAGTCAGAAATAGATAGGCAACAAAGTCACCTTCTCTTATTTGAATGGACATCTACCTCATATGGCTGGAATGCTGTGAGTGAGGACAGTTGTCCAGGGTGGTTTATTTTTCATGTTGTGTAGCACATCTCCTAAAGTCAAGGAGCTTGGTAATCCAGAAGCAAAGTAATGTCCTTCACAGTAAATGAAAA
The DNA here is from genome assembly GCF_018350175.1 of Felis catus. Taxonomy (NCBI): domain Eukaryota; kingdom Metazoa; phylum Chordata; class Mammalia; order Carnivora; family Felidae; genus Felis; species Felis catus. Next base: position 85,396,455 of record NC_058379.1, read on the forward strand.
TCTGGCACAAAAGCTGCATTTCTAGGTCAAGAAAAGAAAACACAATAAATAAGCCTCACTGCGCTCTTAATACCAATGACTAAAATAAATACTTGCTGCTTTTCTTAAATTCAGTGCAGTGACTTTTCTTATCCTTTTTTCGTTTGCAAATATATTAAAGTTTGCATTTTCTAGGTTGTATTTTATATACTTGTTTCTGTCTTTAATCTCATAAATATAATATTTATATTTAAATTAACTGCTATTACATTGGAAGCTAGCTAATGCAAAAGGAAGCCATGCCAAAATGCAGCAAGATAATATCCATAATATGTTGCAAAGTTCTTTTAAAGATTTTTTTCTAGGGAAAAATCAGTAGTATTTAATTAGTAAATAAAACAAGTTACTTAAAATTTAGAACTACCAAAGAACATAATTATCTAATGTAATTTTAAGTAAAAGTATTTTAAGTAAAAATAAAATAAGCTATCTAAAAATAATTCCAAAATTCCCTTAGGAGATAACTGTCAAAGAGTTGCAAGATTTGCATTATTCTATTTGGAACATAGCAAATTTGGAGCTTTCACTAAATATGCTGTCAAGTTTCACTTTAAGCTAGTGACTTGTAAAACTATAGACTTGTAGCCCATTCTAAATATCACAGGAATTGCTTTGAAAGTTTTCTAACAACGGTGGAGTTTTTTATTGTTTAGAACAGAAATTTTACATTTGCAAGGGCATTAACGTTTGCCATATCAAATTGGTATTTTGGTTTGAAATAGGGAATTTTATTTTTTTATTTAAAAAAATTTAAGGTTTATTCATTTTTGAGACAGAGAGAGAGAGAGAGAGAGAGAGAGAGACATAGCATGAGCAGGGGAGCGGCAGAGAGAGAGGGAGACACAGAATCTGAAGCAGGCTCCAGGCTCTGAGCTGTCAGCACAGAGTCTGACGCGAGGCTTGAACCCAGGAACTGTAAGATCATGACCTGCACCAAAGTCGGATGCCCAACCGACTGAGCCCCCAGGTGCCCTGAAATAGGGAATTTTAAAGCTTTGATTTTTAATTATATTCCTGAAATATATTTCACTGAAAAAACAACAGCCAGAAAAATGAAAATATTGAAACGTGCACATCATCACTTGAATAATACAGAAGAGCCAGACTAAAGTGGTATTATAAATAGGTGGAAATCTTTTCTGTTAGGCCAGAGAGTCTGTGTAATCACAATTAATAAAAATTATTTATAATAATTAAATATTTACAACAGATTTTTGCTGAAGAATTTGTCTATCATACATATACACATTTTATACATCTACATATTCCCTCAGAAGAAATAGAAAATAAGGAGGCATAGAGAGAAAAATACAATAAAATATACCACTTGGATTATGGTGAAGAGTAAAAACACTGATACATGTTAAATGCTTAAGAAAATATTTGATAATTTCTCTCACTCTGTCTCTGTCTCCAGACGTCACTGTAGATGCTGAGCTGTTCAGTTTATGATCATTTGATTTGTAGAAATTATTCTTATCTTGAGAAAGATAAATATTACAAAATATATTAGTTGATAGGCACTTAAAAACAAGTTATCTTCAAATTAATTTTGATAAACTTCAAGATTTTAATGCCCTTTATGTGTTCAAAATATGCACTACTAAAGTTAAATAAGGTGTTGTTTGCATGGACAGCCTTCCTCATACTACTGTACTTTGCATTCAAAAATGGGAAAGAAAAAAATCTAAATCATTGGTAGAGACTTCATTTTTCTGAAAGCAAAACAATATCTTGATTTAATTATAAAAAAAAACTCATTTTAATAAATAAATTTATCAGAAGGTCAAAATGTACAAATGAGCATGCCCAGTTTTACATCTCGCACAAGAAAAATCGTACACATTGCATTAAATGTGCGTCTCATGTTGCAACCTCACATCTTTGGTAATTATACGTAGTCACGTGCTCTTGAGAAACATTTTAGGAAAGTGAATCTGCACACTACTCGCATTTTCTGATTTTAAGGTTTTAAAGGCATTGTTGGATGCCAGTTTATATTTCCTGGTATTATTACCTCTCAAAGGGCCAACATAGTAATAAAAACCCAGAATATTTCTCCCTTGTTGGTTTTTGATTTCCCAACTATCAGCAGAGACTAAAAATGAATTTTTCTGAAAATTCACATTTTGTGTGTGTGTGAAAGCTGCAGTCTTTTAGCTATTTTAAAGTAATTTGTAAAGAAACTTTTCTCTGCTGGGGCATCTGAGTGGATCAGTTGGTTAAGTGTCCACCTTCAGCTCAGGTCAAGATCTCACGGTTTGTGGATTCAAGCCCCATGTCGGGCTCTGTGCTGACAGCTCAGAGCCTGGAGCCTGCTTTGGATTCTCTGTCTCTGTCTCTCTCTGCCCCTCCCCACTCACACTCTGTCTCCCTCAAAAATAAATAAAACATTAAAAATATATGGGGCACCTGGGTGGCTCAATCAGTTGAGCCTCCAATTTCATCTCAGGTCATAATCTCATGGTTCGTGAGTTCGAGCCCCGTGTCAGGCTCTATGCTGACAGCTCAGAGCCTGGAGCCTGCTTCAGATTCTGCATCCCCCTCTCTCCCTGCCCCACCCTTGCTTGTGCTCTGTCTCTCTGTGTCTTTTAAAAATGAATTAATGTAAAAAATATATATATATACATATATATATGTATATATATTTATATATATATACACATATATATACATATATATATGTGTATATATATATGTATATATATATACATATATATATACACGTATATATATATATATATATGTATATATTAAGAAATTGCAACTTTTCTCTGTTGTCAAACTAATATTGGAATTTTAGAGGAATGACTAATGACCAGAAGCTGTCTATAGACTGTACAGTTGAATTTGGATTTCAATTGGCTTAAATATAATAAAAACAATGAAATGTAATTATATTCATTGGTGGCTGTCACCCTGATTACACATCTCATTTGCTTGGTTTGTGATGGCTTTCTTCCTTTTTGGACTGGTTACCTAATATTCTTCCTATAAACTGATGGCATGGGTAGCTGTCTCTTTTGATAGCTCTTAAAAAGACTGTTCAGTTTTACCTTATGTTTACACATCTACTTTAACCAAGAGAATATACTATTTCTCGCATTTGATTACTTGAATATATCTTTATAGCAATATGTTTTTAGTGCCATGGACTCTTTACATTTTAAGATTATCTGAAGCTACATTATAAAATTGATTTACTTTAATCCTATGATTGGCATTTGAATTGAGACTTACTGTTTCCTGTTCCCTCATTTTATATCACTTAACTTTCAAATTGGGCCTGACTTCAACTGGCAAATTTTAACATTTTATTTCTTAAGTACTTACATTTTTGTGTGAGGTTGGAACAAATTGCGATAAGTGACAATGATAATTGGTCATTTGAGGAAGTGTTTTTTATAGTCCTATATTGCCTTTCCGTATCGCTGTGTTAACAAATTATACCAAAATTTGGTAGCTTAAAACATTATTGTCTCACAGTTTCTGTGGGTTAGGAATGCAGGTGGGGGCTTACTTGGGTCTCTGAAGGGGCTGCAATTAAAGTGTCAGCCAGTGCTGCACTGGTCCCCCGGTTCAACTTGGGGTGGGTCTGCTTCTAAGCATCTTTGGAATGTTGTGGGCAGGATTTAATTTTTCAGAAGCTGTTAGCCAGTTTCTTGCCTCAGTTCCTAAGGCTCTCCACAGGAAAGCTTATGACATGGCTCTTGGCTTCATCAGAGTGACCACAAGAGAGGCAGTAGAGAGAGTGCTGGCAAAATCATCCTTTTTTATAACCTAACTTCAGAAGTGACATCTATCACTTGTGCAACATTATATTCATTAGAAGCAGGTCACTAAGGCCAGCCCCAGTGAATGGGAGGGAATTATGCAAGGTGGTGACTACTAAAAGGTGGGGATAGCTGGGAAACGTTGTAGACATATGCCCACTATACTCTCTTTTTATCATATTCATAATAATAATAATATAAAAACTTGATATGTACATTGGGAGGAAACATTTTGAACCATTTTCCTTTACCATTTTATCCTTTACCATTCTTTCCAATTTCCTGAGGCTAACATCTGAAACCATAGAACAAGCCATAGTTCTGTGGCTTGAAGTCATAAACATAATCTTATTTTTTATTGGAATTTAATTTTTATTGGCAACACCTGACTCATTACATTAATTGTTACATAGCTGCTACCTTTATTTGAAATTTGAGGATTAGTCAAAATGAAAAAATTCTATGCTATAATTTTCATATTACTTAATAACCAACACTGAATTCCTAATATAGAATGTCAACAACTTGGAACACCAACTCGAATGGCATTGAATTTTTCACCTGAATCCATGAAACCCACAAGGATGTGGCACATTTGCAAATGCTGAGAAAAAAAAGAAAAACTGAAAACCATATACCCAGTGAAACCATTCTTTAGGAAAGAAAAGGAAATAAAGTTATCAGATGAAGGAAAACTAAAAACTGTCATTCACAGACCTACCCTTAAAGCAAGTTCTTCAAAGAGAGGTAAAATGTTAGAGGAAGGAATATTGGGACATCAGAACACATGAACAAACAATCAAATGCCAGAAATATGATTACATATAATAGAATATCTTTCCCATAAGCTTTATAAATCATACTTGATAATTGAAAGAATGACAGAGCTATCTTATACTGAAGAAAGTGATTTTTAAGAATGGAGGAGAGGGGTGCCTGGGTGGCGCAGTCAGTTGAGCGTCCGACTTCAGCCAGGTCACGATCTCGCGGTCCCTGAGTTCGAGCCCCGCGTCGGGCTCTGGGCTGATAGCTCAGAGCCTGGAGCCTGTTTCCGATTCTGTGTCTCCCTCTCTCTCTGCCCCTCCCCCTTTCATGCTCTGTCTCTCTCTGTCCCAAAAATAAATAAAAAAAAAAAAGTTGAAAAAAAATTTAAAACAAGAATGGAGGAGATAGGACGGGCCTCAAAGGAAGTAAGTTTTCCTCATTTCACTCAAAGTGGTAAAATACTGATTTTAATTGACCATGATGTCATATCCATATGTTTTAAATCCCTGAGCAACCAGTATAAAAACTGTACAAGGGGCGCCTGGGTGGCGCAGTTGGTTAAGTGTCCGACTTCAGCCAGGTCACGATCTCGCGGTCCGTGAGTTCAAGCCCCGCTTCAGGCTCTGGGCTGATGGCTCGGAGCCTGGAGCCTGTTTCCGATTCTGTGTCTCCCTCTCTCTCTGCCCCTCCCCCGTTCATGCTCTATCTCTCTCTGTCCCAAAAATAAATAAAAAACGTTGAAAAAAAATTAAAAAAAATAAGTAAATAAAAAGGGAAAAGTACACCATGCAAAATCTGTTAAAAAAAAAAAAGCTAGAGTGGCTACATTAGTATCAGAGAACTTAGAGTAAAACCAAACAAAAACACCACAGATCTACAGATAAAAAGAGAAATTTCTTTTTTTTTTTCAAAAAAATTTTAATGCTTATTTATTTTGGAGATACAGAGACAGAGCATGAGTGGGGGGGGGCAGAGAGAGAGAGAAAGAGAGTGGGGGGGGAATCCAAAGCAGACTCCACACTCTGAGCTGTCAGCACTGACCCCAACGCAGTGCTCAAACCTATGAACTGTGAGATCATGACCTGAGCTAACGCTTTACAGACTGACCCACCCAGGCACCCTTCAAGAGAGAAATTTCATAATGATAAAAGGATCAATCCACAAAGAACACATAATGATCCTACATGAGTAAATAGCAAAGCAACACAGTTTTTAAATGCATGAAGCAAAACCTGATAGAGCTGAAAGGTGAAAGTATAGTTGGGGACTTCAACAACCCCTCTCAGCAACTGATAAGTTAACTAATGAATCTAGGAAACAAGACCAAAAATCAGTGGGGATTTAGGAGATCTGAATAACACAATCAACCAAATTGATCTAATTGTTGTATATCAAACCTTCCACCTGCAAACTGTTCAATACACATATTTTCAAGTGCCATTGAATATTCACCAAGATAAACCATGTCCTAGGCCAAAACTAACCTGCAATACCTAAATAGTTGATATCATGCAGAGAATGTTCTCTTACCATACTGGAATCAACCAGAAATCAACAATAGAAATATTGGTAAAGAAATAGAAATTAAGTAGCACATGTCAAAATATTCCCTGAGTCAGTGAGGAATTCTCAAAGGAAATAAAATTATGCATAACTGTTTGAAATGAAAATATAGCATATCGAATATTTAGGAGATACCTGAAGTAATGCAGAAAAGGAAACTTGTAGTGCTCAATCTTCATGAGAAACAAGAAAGCATTTGAAAATAATAATATAAACTCCTTCAAGAAATTAGAAAAAGAAGACAAAATATACCCAAATAGAAGAGAAGGAGGGAAATAATAAATGTTAAGAGCAGAAATCAATGAAATTGAAAACAGGAAAACAAAAAAAAATAAATGAAAAAAAACCTAATTGTTCAAAAAAGCAATAGTTAATAAGCATCTACCAATATTGACAAAAGGAGAAAGAGAGTAGAAATAAATCACCAATATCAGGATTGTAATAGAGAACATCACTAAAAATCCTGCAGCCACTAAAAGGGAAATAGGTGAATATCATGAACACCTTTATGATCGTAAATTAACAGCCTAGAAGAAATGCACCAATTCCTTGAAACCATAAACTATCAACACTCAACTAAGATGAAACAGACACTAGTTAAATCATATTATAAACATTAAAGAAATTTAAATTTATTTATTAAAATTTTTTTTTAATGTTTATTTATTTTTGAGACAGAGACAGAGCATGCACGGGGGAGGGTCAGAGAGAGAGGGAGACACAGAATTCAAAGCAGGCTCCAGGCTCTGAGCTGTCAGCACAGAGCCTAACGTGGGGCTCGAACTCATGGACCGTGAGATCATGACCTGAGCCAAAGTTGGAAGTTCAACCGACTGAGCCACCCGGGTGCCCCAAGAAATTTAAATTTGTAATTAAAAGTTTTACAAAAATGAAATTGCCAGGCCTATCTGGTTTCACTGGAGAATTCTACTTGTTTTAATCTTTTCAGGCTTCTGTAAAAAAATACCACAGAATGGGTAACATATATAATGGAAATTTATGTCTCACAGGTCTAGAGTCTGGAAAGTTCATGAACAGAGTGCCAATGTGGTCACATTTTGGTGAGCCTCTTCTCCTGGTTCATAGCTGGTACCTTCTCACTATGTTATCATATGTCAAAGGGGCAATCAAGCTATCTCGGGCCCTTTTGTAAAGTCACTAATCCCACTCATGAGGGCTCCATCCTCATGACCAAAGTACCTTGCAGAGGCTCCACTTCCTAATAACACCACATCAAGCATTAGGATTTCAACATATGATATTGGCGTTGTGGGGGGTGGGGGGGATGGGTCACAAACATTCAGACCATAGCAGTACCAAATATTTAAAGTATTAACACCAATTTTACCCGTACACTTCCTGAAAATTAAAGAGGGAATATTTTCCAATTTATTTTATGAGGCTGTTATTATTAGACAAAGACAGTACAAAAAAAAATTGAAGGCCAGTATCTTGCATGAATTTATGTAAAAATCCTCAACAAAATCTTAGCATAACATATTCAAAATGTAAACAAATAATTATACACCGTGATCAAGAGGAATTTATATTAGGTATGTGGGACTGGTTCAACATTTGAAAATCAACCAATGTAATCTCTACCAACAATCTAAAGAATAAAAGTCATTTAATCATATGAATTGATACAGAAAAAGCACTTGGTACAATTTGACCCTCATTCATGATAAAAACTCTCACCAGTCTAGAAGTGGAGAGGAATGTCCCAACTTGCAAAAAAGCATCTAGAAAAAAAACGTGTACTTATCATCATACTTAATATTGAAATACAGTGTGCTTTTCCTCTAACATTGGGAACATAGCAAGTATGTCTGCTTTCACCACTCCTTTTTTTTTTAAAGATTTATTTTATTTTGAGAGAGAGAGAGAGAGAGAGAGAGAGAGAGAGAGAGAGAGAGAGAGAACGCACACAAGCAGGGAAGAGGGGTAGAGGGAAAGAGAGAATCTCAAGCAGGCTCCATGCTCAGCACAGAGCCTGACATGGGGCTCGATCCCGTGACCCTGGGAACATGACATGAGCTGAAGTCAAGAACTAGATGCTCAACCAACTGAACCACTCAGGCACCCTGCTTTCACCATTTTTACTTAACAGTGCTGGAGGTGCTAGCCACAGCCATATTGCAAGAAAAATAAATAATGGGCATTTAGATCAACAAGGAAGTTACAAAACTATCCCCATTTACAGATGATATGAATATCTACATAGAAAAATCCCAATAAATCTTCAAACAAAACAAAACTCCTAGAATTGATGAGTTCAGCAAGGTTGCAGGATATGAGAGCATCTCACACACAAAAATCAATTATGGAACGTTTGGTTGGTTCAGTCACTTAAGCGTCTGACTCTTGATTTTGGCTCAGGTCATGATCTTGTGTTTCATGAGTTCAAGCCCCACATCAGGATCCACCCTAACAGTGCAGAGCCTGCGTGGGATTCTCTTCCTCCCTCTCTCTGCCTCTCCCCCGCTTGTTCTCTCTGTCTCTCTTGAAATGAATAAACTTAAAAAAATGTTTAAAAAGTCGATTATATTTCTATACACTAACATAAGCATGTAAAAAATATTAAAAACAATATTCTTTATAATCACTCCAAAGAAAATGCAACTTAATAAGACCTGCACAGGCCTTGTATGCTGCTAATTGCAAAATACTGATGGAAGAATTCAAAGAAGATCTACATAGGGGAGGCTTACTGTGCTCATGGTAAATACACTATACCCAAACTGACATATGGGTTTCATTCAATTCCTGTCAAAACCATAATAAGTTATTTGTCTATGCACATAGATGAGATGATTCTAAAATTTGTAGAGAAATGCTAGCATAGCTAAAGCAATCTTGACAAAGAATAAAGTAGGAGGAATTGCCACACCAGATAATAAGTCTTACATACAATAATCAAGATACTGTGATACTTACAGAAGGGTTGTGATAGCACATAGATCAATGGAACGGAGTGGACAAGCCAGACACAGGCCTACATAAATATGCTTCTCTAATTTTTAACAAAGATACACAAATTCAATAAAGGAAGGACAGCCCATCAGCCAAAGGTGTTGGAGCAAGCAGACCTCTATAAAAAGGAACTAATCATGTCCTAAACCTTACACGTGATGCAAAAGGAAACTCAAAATGGATCGTTGACTTAACTATAAAACATAACATTATACAACTTTTAGGAAAAAAATACAGGAGAGAGTCTTTGAGATTGAGGTCTAGGTAAGGAGCTCTTAAATTGGACACCAAAGCAAAATCCATAAAGAAATAATGATGTATTGGATACTTTTTAAATTAAAAAAAAGTTTGCTCTCCCATGTAAAGGGAATGGAAAGAAAAGATACATATTGAGAGAAAATATTTGCAAACTACATTTCTGACAAAAGTTTGTATCTCTATCTCTGAAAACCTGACAGTAAAAACCAAAAGTACATTTAGAAAATGGCCAAAAGATGTGAAAAGACATTTCAACGAAAATGATATACACAGAGTACGTAAACAAGTGACAGAGGTATTCTTAGCTATCAGGGAAATGCAAATTAGAACCACAGTGAGCTCTGCACTTATCAGAATGTCTGAAACAAAAAAGAAAAAATTGCCAATACTCAATGCTGGAGAAGATGAGAAAGTAAATGGTGTAGTTATTCTGGAAACCAGGTTGACAGTTTTTTATAAAACTGAACATGCAATTACCATAGGACCCAGTAGTTGAACTCATGGACATTTATTCCAGAGAAGTGAAAACTTATGTTCATGAAAAACATGTATACCAATGTTTATACCTGTTTATTGATAATAACCAAAAACTGAAAACAGCTCAGATGTCTTCGAACAGGTTAGCAGCTTAAAGAGACCATGCTGCATATATATACCATGGGATTCTCCTCAGCAATAAAAACAAAAATCAAAAAGCAGGCTATTCATATATGCAGCAACTTAAATGATTTCCAGAGTGCTGTGCTGAGTGAATGAGTGAAAGAGCCAATCCCCAAAGATTATACAGTGAATTACTCTAATATATACATATTAGACATATATATGTATATATATATATTACTCATATATATATTATATATGTATATATAGAAATTATATATATATAATATATATATAAATATATAATGTTATATATTTATATATATATTATATATATATATATAATTTTTTTAGAAATGAGAAAATTTTAGACATGGAGACAATTTAATGGTTTCCAGGGATTAGGCACAGGGTGAGGGAGCACAAAGGATGTGGGTTCTGTCTTCACTGTGGTGGTGGATATGCAAACCTATACAGGTGATAAAATTGTATAGAACAAAATAGACAAACCAAACAAGTACAAGTTAAAATGGGAAAATCTGAATAAGGTCAGTGAGTTGTATTTATTTCAGTAACCTGATTGGACATTGTGCTGTCATTTTGGAAGAGACTACTGTTGGGAGAAACCAGCTAAAGAGTACATGGGATGTCTTGGTATTCTTTCCTACAACTGAATGTGAATCTACAATTTTCTCAGTAATGAATTCAACTATGACCAATAAGAAACTTAGGTCGTAACAAGTGTTCATCTTGCTATTGAAATGAATTAAAGCCTCCCAATGTAATTGTACCATACGAGAGAGAGAGAGAGAGAGAGAGAGAGAGAGAATTAATTACCTATTCATGATCAGAAAATAAAATGGTTACTGTTAAACAAAAATGAAAATGTGGTCTATTCAAAGTTCTCAGTAGTAAGGCTGGAAATCCACATATCTTGTGAACGTCTGAAATACTTGCACGCACACACACTCTTCAACACGTTGCTCCAACATCAGTGTCCTGCTCAGTTCTGGGCTCATAGTAAGTATTCTAGTCGACTGTTCTAATCCAAAAGAGAATTTAGGAATTAGAACAGACTTACATTTAACTTAGCGTCCTTTTAGTTCTGTGGTATTCATTCCATACATTGCAATATGTTTTCTTGTCACCACATACCTATGATGCATCATTACAGTATCTGAAATCTACATAGTCTTGCTATTAGTTATGGTCCTTCTGATGGTTTTTCCAGTTTCTTCCAACTCCGCCATTTGTTGAATATTTTGGATGCAAATATGTTTAAAATTAGGATTTAATTCAAAATCTCTATTTTGTATATTATTGGGTTGTCATTTGAGTGATTGTATATACAAATTCATGAATCTGTATATGGAAAACTGTGCTATATATATTACAAAGCAGGATAAAGAAGAAAAGTATAATCACACATATCTAGATAAAATCACTGTTAAAAGTTTACATATTTTTACTGCAATCATAATTGCTTTAAAAATCAGGCAAAAAACCTTTTTATGCAGCTTTTGCTCCCTTAATATTTTATCTGTATTTTCAACATTGAAAATCGTTGCTATTTTATATACATTGGTAGGCAGTATTTTTAAAAATATGACTTTTTGAATAATACGACAGTGCATCATTTAGAAGGCAATGGACTTGAGAATAAAAGTGCCCTGATTTCCTGCTAATATTTCAATCTCCTCTGCTTCGAGGTACTCACGTACTATAAAGTACTTACTAGTCAAAACCATAATCATTTGAAAAAGATTGCTATGGGTTAGGTGAGAAAGGATAGGACAAAGCATGGGAAAATTACTGTTTTTAAATATATACCTTTCTTATTTTGCTTTTCTCTTGATTTCTCAGTTTTTCTGGATCCAGAATATGAAAACAAAAAATAAAAACCTCTCAACTATCTGATATATAGGTTCATTACTACTTATTACAAAGAGCTTAGTAAAGATTGATATTTTAGAGTAGAGATATTTCAAAATAGGATAGACGGTTCAGTTTACTCAATATTAGAGTGAAAATCTCATGTGTCTTTGGGGGTAGTTGAATTCCCTAACTTTTCAAATGTTTTGTGTTACAGAAACCTCAAATGTATTTTGTTAAATTCTTTACCCTTAAGGTTTAGACTCAAGTGTAATTTAAAGGAAATTCCATCCATATGTTTATAATTTAATATGTTAGGCTGTTCTTTTTTTCTTTTCTTCTTATATTTGGTGTCTAAGAACTCTCTTGAGCTACTTCTTTCAGGGATCTTTTGGCAAGATTAGACCAAGTCAAGAACTGAAAATTTCAGTTTGGAATTCAGCATACATCCATAAGGTGCAGATTCTAAGCAATACCAAGAAATTTTCTCATTTTGATTCTAAATTTCACAGAGTTGAAGATTACTCTGTGGCATTAAAGTAACATTAAGGGACATTGAAAATGATTCCAGTTAATGTTGACTGAGAGCCAATAAATTTTCTTATTCTTAAATTATACCTTATTTTGGAAGAGTATTAGTATTCTTCTTAGCAATTCTTTAAAATTTCTTTACCATTTGCTATTTAACAAGAGTGACTGTTCAATGAACTACTTTAACCACACATTTTCATCTGCTCAACCAACCAGATCTGTCAAACAATTTCTAAATGTCTAGTCTTTAAACATAGATTGTACTTTTTTTCTATCATAGCATAAGCCATGCAGAGTAAACACGTATGATTTGGATTTAAAAATATAATCTTCATACATGTTAGTGATTAGTAATGTATGGTCTATAAAGGAGCAAACATTTACTGAGAACTTGATAATCTATGCACTTTTCATTTTCTGAATCTAAAAGAGACTTTATAAGCATGGGATATGAACCTTGGAAACAAAAATGAACTATAGAAATTCATATTCAGAATACATGAAGGGTAACTATGATTTCGTTTGAAGTCTTTGTTTCATGTAATTTTAGTGAAAATGGATTAAACAGAAAAGTGAATTGACATGGAGGAATTATTTTCTCCATGTACTGCTGACATTCTTAGATATACACTAAAGTTAAGCTCAGTCTGCTAAATAATAATATTAAAATAATATGCAACCCAATTAAAATATGTGTGTATACTGTGTGTGTATGTTTTTATGTTTGTATATAATATACACACACTTGTGTGGTATGTATTTTTTTAGGTGACTTGGGGAGGCACTATAAGTGTATGAGACAGTGTGTTTTTTAATTTCCTTTTTTTGAAGAAGGAATTTAATGTTTGTTCATGGTGGAAAGCTGGGCTCCAAAAGAGTATCTTGTTCTGAGGCCAAGAATGGGAGAATGGGCCTGGAGTCTTGGTACCACCACTTTCCTCTGTGTCTAGTCCTCCTGGTCTATGGAGTTTTCTTTTATAATTTTATTTTTTTTTTATTTACGCCCAAATTAGTTATCATATAGTGCAACAATGATTTCAGAAATAGATTCCTTAATGCCCCTTACCCATTTAGCCCATCCCCCCTCCTACAACCCCTTCAGTAACCCTCTCTTTGTTCTCCATATTTAAGTCTCTTATGTTTTGTCCCCCTCCCTGTTTTTATATTATTTGTTTCCCTTCCCTTACGTTCATCTGTTTTGTCTCTTAAAGTCCTCATGTGAGTGAAGTAATATGATATCTGTCTTTCTCTGACTTATACCGTACACAAAAACAAACTCAAAATGGATGAAAGACCCAAATGTAAGACAGGAAGCCATCAAAATCCTCGAGGAGAAAGCAGGCAAAAACCTCTTTGATCTTGGCCGCAGCACCTTCTTACTCAACACGTCTCTGGAGGCAAGGGAAACAAAAGCAAAAATGAACTACTGGGACCTCATCAAAATAAAAAGCTTCTGCACAGCGAAGGAAACAATCAGCCCAAACTAAAAGGCAACCAACAGAATGGGAGAAGATATTTGCAAACGACATATCAGATAAAGGGTTAGTATCCAAAATCTATAAAGAACTTATCAAACTCAACACCCAAAGAACAATTAATCCAGTGAAGAAATGGGCAAAAGACATGAATAGACACTTCTCCAAAGATGTCCAGATGGCCAACCAACACATGAAAAATGCTCCACATCACTCATCATCAGGGAAATACAAATCAAAACCACAGTGAGATGCCACCTTATGCCTGTCAGAATGGCTAACATTAACAACTCAGGCAACAACAGATGTTGATGAGGATGTGGAGAAAGAGGATCTCTTTTGCATTCTTGGTGGGGATGCAAGCTGGTGCAGCCACTCTGGAAAACAGTATGGAGGTTCCTCAAAAAATTAAAAATGGAGTTTTCTTTTATAAGAAACACAAGAAGGCGGTATTGGCTACTGAATTCTGTAGCCTTCTGGATGGTTTCATGGAGGTTGAAACTAAATTCTTCTTGACCCTTACTCTCCCTAAGTTAAGGCACAATGAGATCACACACTTTGCTGTGGTGTTTGGGTCAGGATGCTGGTGTTTATCCTGAACATTTGTAAAAGAAACAATTTGGTATGGTGGAGATAGCTCTGAATTTTGAGATGAAAGATCTGAATTAAGTCCTGTCTCTGCCACTTGTCAGCTGTTCTGACATTGGTCCAGACACCCATACCCACCTAATAGAATTTCCATAAGGATCATGCAAAATGTACATTAAAAGTGTTTTAAAATAGATATGTTATACACATGTGAAGAGTTACCACACTGGGAGGTTGTGCTTAAATTATATTAGCATTTTGTCCTCTTGGTTTGAACCTTCAAGGCCTTGTAAAGTTACATACTCAGAACAAGGGAACACATTTGAATCCAAAGATCTGAGGGAAGAGCATTCCACCCACAAGATCCTAAGGCAAGAATGAACATGGCCTCTTCAAAGAATGAAAGGAAGTTAGCAAGACTGGAGCAAAAAGTGTAAGGAAAGGAAGGGAGATAGGAATCAAGGTCACGGAGTAAGGCTGGTGGGGTGGATCATATGAACCAGACTGTGATTAAATGTTTTCATTTTATTCTAATTGTAATAGGCATTAGTAAGTTGTGATTAGAGTTATATAACTTTATTAAATTGTAAAAAGATTTTTTGACTGCTTCATACCAACTAGATAGAAGTATTTGTAGGCATTTCAGAAGTCGTAATGCTATAAGGGTAGTGGTTGTTTCCACAGCATAGAGGCAGGGATGGTGGAACGAAATACATGGGTCTAGGAAGTAATTTGAAGGAATGAGGTAATAGAACTTGCTGACTAAGTGTGGGTCAGAAAGAAACTAGGTTTTTGACTTGAGATGTTAGATGGATGCTGGTCCCATTTCCTGGGATGCTGACAATGGAAAGAAAACAAATTTGCAGTGGGCTGGGGATCGAGAGTTTAATTTTGTAATTTAAGGTTGAGGCAGAGATTCCTTTAGTGGAATCCAAGTGGACGTTCGGAGGAACTCTGTGAGCCTGGAGCTCAGGGGAAGTTAAAAAACTGGAGATAAGAACTTGACATTCAACAGCAAAGACATTCTGTTTCGTATTTTTAAGCTTTGGACTCTCTAATACAGAGAGAGGAGTGGTAAGGAGAGACAGAAGAGGCCTGGAAGGAAGAGGTAACAGAATAATGAAAAGAGTGTGGTAATTAAGGGGGAGAAAAAGACAGATGTGTTTAAAGAGCAAGGAATTTTCGATTTTTGTGAATAATGTTGAGGTCACATGAGGCAAGGATGAGGAATGAATATCTGATTTGGCGATATTAAGATAATGTGTGATATTGACAAGTGGGATTTCTGTGGAACAGAGGACAAGATTCCCAGTTGAAATGGGTTGATGAAAGAATGGGATGGGAGGAAATAAAAGCAGTGAAAATAGACAACACATGAGATATACTGTCTCCTTTGCCATAGGAGCAAAGAAAGGGGGCATTACTTCACGGAGAAGGCAGTGATGATGCAGTCAGTTGCTGAGAGTGTACTGAAGGAAGTGACCCACACAGAGGAAAATTCATGTGACACCCTTGAAACAACCATGGCAAAGCTATTAATAATCCCATTTTATAGATGAAGAGACTTTCACATAAATTAAGTTTCTAAGGTCACAAGATGGTAAATGATAAAGCAAGAATTTGAAGTACTATTTATGTGGATTCCACATAAATCCACATATTCCACAAATTCGAATCTTTTTTCTCCCCTCTCTTCAGCTGCTGTAGGCTGAACAATGCCTACACAACTTAATCTCTGGAACCTGTCATACCTTACTTAGAATGGTAAAAGAGATTTGACAGACATGATTAAGTTAAGCCTTTGAGATAGGGAGATTATCCTGGGTTATCTGGGTGGGTCAAGTGTAATCCTATAGGTCCTCATAGGAGAAGAGAGGAAGATGAGTGTTGGGGATAGAAGACCTGATGACAGGAATGAAGGGGTGGAGTGGTCTCATGAAGAGGCCACTAGCCAAGAAATGCAAGGAGCCTCTGGAAGCTGAAAAGGGCTAGGAAATGATCCTCCCTTCAGCACCTCTGGAAGAAACCAGCCCCACCTACACTTGATTTTAGCCCAGTGAGATTTATTTTGGGCTTCTGAACTTCAGAAATATAAGATAATAAATTTGTGTTGTTTTAGGCCATTAAGTTCTTGGTGATTTTCTACAATGGCAATAGGAATCTAACTGACCACCCTTCCTATGTTAGTTAACTATTTACAGAATTGTCTATTGCTCCTTAGTTCAAGTTAAATGTATTTTAGCATGTCAGCGTCCAATGATTATACTGAATCAGTAAATACTAACTACTGTATTATTTTTTTTATATGTTTCTTTATTTCTGAAGGAGAGAGAGACAGGGTGTGAGTGGTACAGGGGCAAAGAGGGAGACACAGAATCCAATGCAGGCTCCAGGCTCTGAGCTGTCAGCACAGAGCCCAACACGGGGCTTGAATCTCCAACTGTGAGATCATGACCTGAGCCGAAGTCAGATGTTTAACTGACTGAGCCACCCGGGCGCCCCCCCCCCCCCAACTTCTATATTTAAAACATTGCTTTACTTGACCGTCATTACAAGGATGACAACCTTACACCACTTCTTGGGGGTATATTTGAAACTTCTGAAGATTACTGTGACAAATATTTTGGGCATGAGGTCCTCAGTAGCCCTGGAGAGGAAGTAGCTACAAATCTGAGGGTTCCAAGTTGCCTTTTGAACTCTGGGGAGTGTGGGTTTCTTAAACCTGGCCTTGTCTAGAAAATACAAAAATAAAAACTATCTTACCCCATCCCTTTTGGATGCTCTCTGCAACTTTTGATGAACCAGTCATCTTGTCATCTGGGGGGAGTTGGGCTTTTTAAAGACTTCTCCTTTGATTTGATTTATAATTTAAAGAATGAATTTTAATCTCTACCACCAATATGGTCATAGGTCTTTACCCTGAAGATTAAATTTCAGATCACACATAAGAAATAAAACTTAATAAATAGTATCTTTCATGCCTTTATATGAGTATTACTTTGCTTTACTAAGAAGTAGAGTGAATGAAGCAAAGTATTTGGAAATATTATGCATAGGTATGGCTCACAGAAGTCTACATCCATCATAACATTTCTGCTTCTGATTCCAGTTTTTTCTCGTAGCTTTTTGATGTGGGATACATTTTAGCCAATTTGGATTATTAATGTAAAGAATGTACAATTGGGGAAATGAAACAGACTTAAAGAATAAATTTTTTTTATTAAAAACTTTTATAACTGCGTTTCAAAAGTAAATATGACAATCATTTGGACTGTATTCTCCAAACTTCATTATTAAGTCTGTGAAAACTTTCCAGTCAGCTAACGCAGAGTCGTTGGCAGCTATGTGCGTTCCATCAAATGGGTGTGAGAAAATATTACTGAATCACACTGACATGAAAGGGCTTTCTCTTGTTCACTATAAAGTGTAACCAGATCTATGAAGAATTTGTGAGTTAGCCTCATACATTCTTTAAGAGCAAGTGTGAACACAGTAAATAGGTTAGAAATTTTTCTTAGGAAATGCATAGGCAAACCGAAATGGCTTGTGGCTTTGTTTACTGAAACTCTGAAGTGGACATAAATATTGGAAAATGTCGATGGTTTCAACATTACCGAAAATCTAATAAGTAGCTTTTAAATAAAAAAAAAAAAAAACCCAAAACTGGAAAACATAACACCACTCCTTCAGCGCTACCTGGTTTGTTGTGGAACTGGGATAGGAATTATTTTATAGGGTCATTCACTTCCACATTATAAATTAATAATAATCATAATTTTGAGTTGTTGGCTCTTTGCTCTTGTGGACTTTATTTTGATTTCTTTGTAACTAATATTTGTGGACACAGTTACAATGTCCTTTAAATTCTTTCAGTTTTATGAAATTATACAAAATTATATTTACATAGTGAGGCATATTCCAGATTCAGGGTCACCTGTCCAACTTCGGAAAATGGTAGGATCTTTGACACAACCACGTTTTTTTAGTGTTCCTTCTAATAAAATGTGTACTCTGACTGTTAGCCACCTGGAAATAGCAGCAAGATTATTCTTATACGAAAATAAGATTCAACAGGGCTTTGGAGTTCCACAGCTAATAATTTCATTTTTTGGCATAAGGTCTCAGCAGATATCTTGGCTTATTTATTTGGTGCTATTACGTTGGATTAGATTGCATGAGAAAATGGGGATCATTTGTGGTTTTGTTCACTGAAACCTTGAAACTTAAACAAAAAGTTAAGAAATGCCCAGGAATTCAACAAGTGCCAGACTTGCATGCAAATAGGTAATAAATAGCATAGACTTTGTACATACAGTTAGAAGAAATACATTTAAAGTGTAAACTCCGATCTTAGATAAAATATCATTATGCTGCAATATTTGCTCACTTATGAGACATTTCAGGAATATTTCAAAACAGAACTTGCTTGAACCTGATTGATACCCTAAGTCCTAAACAAGAGTAGTTAAATTATTTTACATTCTCCAAGAAATTCTAAATTATCTGAACCTAAATTGGTAATTGGCAGGCAAAGCACTATAAAGGCTTCAAGATGATCAGCCTGCCAGAAAAAAGAAATTTTAGTTTTCCAAGCTTCATTACCAATGATACATTGGCACTTTAAAAAATAGAAATGGAGTGTGGATTCTAGATCTTTCATTGTTCCTTTATTCGTAGTCCAAAGAAGTAAGATTGACCACTTTCTATGTCTGACCAATAAGGTTTTTATTTTAAATGTAGTTTTTTTGTACGTTTTGTTATTATTTTTGTTCTTTTTCTTCTTTTTTTTTAATCTTTATTTATTTTTGAGAGAGAGAGACAGAGTGAGAGCAGGGGATGAACAAAGGGAAAGGGAGACAGAATCCGAAGCGGGCTCCAGGCTCCAAGCTGTCAGCACAGAGCTGGACGTGGGGCTCAAACCCATGAACCATGAGATCATGACCTGAGCCGAAGTCGGACGCTCAACCGACTGAGCCACCCAGGCGCCCCATGTTCTTTTTCTTCTTAAAGCATAGAAAACATTGCTATTGTCTGGGAAGGGCAGTAATTGCATCAAGATATGATGTGGAGAGATTATTCTGCAATAGATTTTTATAAAGAAATGGAGGTAATTTTTTATCATTGAGCATTATCTAAGAAATACATTATTTTCTCAATTTTTTACTGAAAATCTAGACTAAAGAAAAGGCGTCATGCTGCCGTGAAACAGTGACACACGGCTTCAGCAACACTGGGGAAGGTTAAGATTTAGGACTCAAGGAAGAGTCAGCTTCCAAGGGCAGGGCTTGTCATATGAGTTCCATGCCAATTCTTTAAAATAGAGTTAATTTCGGGCCTCTGCGTGGCTCAGTCTGACTTCGGGTCAGGTCGGGATCTTGTGGTTTTTGAGTTTGAGCCCCGCACATCGGGCTCTGTGCTGACAGCTTGGAGCCTGGAACCTGCTTAAGATTCTGTGTCTGTCTCTCTCTGCCCCTTCCCCGTTTATGCTCCATCTCTTTCTCTCTCAAAAAGAAACATAAAAAAATTAAAAATGAAGTTAATTTCTAGTTGATCAGATAATGCAATTTATAATTTCATGATGATTCTTGGCAAGCAGAAATGTGTTTTATTTTATTTAAAAAATTTTAGTGTTTATTTATTTTTGAGCGAGAGAGAGATAGAGTGTAAGCAGGAGAGGGGCAGAGAGAGAGGGAGACACAGAATCTGAAACAGGTTCCAGGCTCATGACCTAAGCTGAAGCTGGATGCTTAACCAGCTGAGCCACCCGGGTGCCCCTAAATATGTGTATTTTAAAATGTTTACATTTATGCTTATACTACAATGCTTTTGGAAAATAAAGTTTCCAAGCTATAAATAATGTACGAATTTATTCTATATTATTTAGTTGCCTTTTTTGTGCAAGTATTTCCTGCCTGTCTATGGCTCCAAGAGCTCACATTAACATCAACAAATATAGACTATAACTGCCTGTGTAATTTGTCACAGTGCATGGATTTTTAAAATATAAAGAACTTGAGCTCTGTTGAAGTGGTATAATCTGGCCATTACCTTACTGCCTACACCCGCTGTCTCACATTTCATATTTAGTGTTCTCTTGCAAAACTATCCTAAAAAATATCTTAATTTTTTCTGCTTTAGGCACATTCAAAATACAGATTTTTAATACTAATCACTTGTGCATGTTTGACAGGCCACATTTTAAAATACAATATGGTGTTTTACTTTCCTGAATATTAAAAACTGATTTTTCTTTTTCACTTTTTATCAGAGTGTATGGCATCATATCTAAAGTAACAACTGTTCTTAACATTATATTTTGAATCTGTATTAATGTATTTACTCTTTTCTTATGGCTTTTCTTAAGTTTATTTATTTATTTTGAGAAAGGGAGAGAGAGAGAGAGAGAGAGAATCCCAAACAGGCTCTTCACTATCATCACAGAGCCTGATGCAGGGCTCGAACTCACAAACCGTGACATCATGACCTGAATCAAAATCAAGAGTCAGACTCTTAACCAGCTGAGCCACCCAGGCACCCCTGCTTATGGCTTTTATTAACATTATTGTGTATGCATTAGTTGTCTTATGCTTCTTAGGGGAAAAAAAAATCCAAGAAGGGTTTCATTTAGAATTCATTTCCTATAAGTTAATGGAAAGCAATAAGTATAAACAATAAAGCCAAAATCCCTTGATCAGGCAAAAATGCCCTGATAATGTAACTTCTGCCAAAAATGCTTTTATTTTTGGTCCACCTCATTCTTCAGATAATACATAAGATGTCGGTCACTTCAGAGAGACTTCTTTGAGTATATAGGTATGTGTTGAATCATAATACACCGTTTATTCCTTTCAGAGAGAGTTATAATTTGTGATCGTTAGATTTATTGCTTTTGCTTATTAACAAGGTTCCAGATTGGCAGCACAATCTGATTGCACAAAGGAGAAAGTTGAGGTTTGTGCAGGGGACAGACACGCCAGGGTGGCTGAAATCATGGAGCGTGGACGCAGCATGACAGAAAAGGGGCAACAGGATGCAGAAGCCCCAAACTTGCAGTTCCTTTAAGTTATGAGGAGGTTAAATTCACTCAAAGCACAATGTCAGGGATCACTTGACTAACTGTGCTGTGATTTAATGGGAGATATTGGAGCACAGAGCCTAGCGCGGGGCTGGAACTCACGACCCGTGAGATCACGATCTGAGCCGAAGTCAGATGCTTAACCAACTGAACCACCCAAGCGCCCTGATAAATCTTATTTATCTGTTGATATCCCTGTTTTTTGAGTATGCTGTCTCTCTTTCAAAAGAGAGAAAAGAAGCTGAAAAAAACAATGTTACATGTCCAGAGTGACATATTAGTGACTTGGATAGCACTGAGGAAAACTGTCCCCTTGCCTAAGAGACAGATGGGTCAGCCAGCCTGCAGGCATTTTTCCATTTAACAGTCACCAGAACTGAGATACATGATATTTCTGTCTCCCCTTACAGGTAAGGATAATGAGTCAAAGGCAATTTATATAATTTGTCCAAGATCATCCATGTAGAAAGTGGGAGAATCAGAGCTTGAATCAATAGAGTCTGGATGGAGCCCAATGTCTTATACATTAAATGTCTCTTTAGTGAGAGATAATGTTTAGTAGCAATATTTATACATTGTAGACCCATCATGTTTCATTTATTTAGTTATTTAGTACCTTAAAAATACTTGTAGTCATCATGGTAGCCTGATTAAATGAACATTTTTAACAGCTTGATTGAGCTATAGTTAATACAAAATATTGCACATATTATATATATATATATATATATATATATATATATATATATATATATAATTTGATGAGTTTGAACATATGCATGTATCTGTGAACCCATCACCAATAATCAAAGTAATAAAATGTCCGTTACCTCCAAGAGTTTCCCTGTGCCTCCTCCCTCCTTTTTTGTGGTAAGGACAATGCAAAATTTAGTGTAAGAAACCAGAGTCAATAGCATTAAAATACTTTCTCACGCATCAAAGGCTTTGTGCTACAACCGCTGACAAATCCTTTCACGGTCATTGAAATAAAACATGCATACATACAGATGCACATACATATAGGGAAAATGAATGCTTAACTAGATACACATAAGGATTCAATATCCCCATTTACAGTTGCTTGAGAAACACTTTAGAACAGGAAAAACTATTCAAGTTCAAGGACTGAATGATTAAGCCCAACTCAATTTTGTTTAGTCAGATGTGAAAAAATACATAGTTAATTGGTAGGCAAGGTCTCCACATACCAGAATCCAATTATAGAGTCTTCAAAACACTAGTGAAATAAAAGTTAATGAGACATTTTTAAAGACATTACAATTTTATGATACTGATTGATTTTGAAAAATGGCAAGGATAAATTTACGTTTAATATGCTGAAATAAATTTTCTGTCTTCACTTTGGAATCCCAGCCAAAAGAAGTATCATTAAATAGGGAATAATGGAGATGAATATCCATATGATATGTGAACATATATATAAAATATTTGTGTGCTTCTAACTAAGAATTCCTTTTCTTTTTTTTAAAATTGGTCTTGGTTTACCAGTGGTCTAAGAAATTTGGTGAGCTATATTATCATTGCCCTCTGAATTACAGTAAATGTAGGGAACAGTTTCTCCAAATCAGCACTAACTCAAATGTGATTGGACATGTACCAATGCTAACAAAAATAATCACAACCATGAATCTATATTATTGTAAGTATTATAACAAGGAGTGAATTGTTTTGGCACCTCTACAGAATACTTGTTAAAATGTGTATTTTTCTTGCAACTGAAAAGGATATATATTTAATATTATAATAGCTTTTTCTTCAGTAAATAAAGACTTATTTTGTAAGTTGTTAGCATAATGAAACCCCTTCGATTGATTAAATGGATGGTTCATAAGGAGATAGTTTATGATCTGTAACTATATAAAATAGCAAATAAAAAATGAGAGGAATGAATGTCATGTGCATTAAATGTCACTTATAACAATAAATCTTACTTGATAATAAAAGTGGGTAATCTTATACAACCACAGACCTTTATTAATTTGTAGATTAAGCTGCATGTTTTAAGCATTTATTTTAAAGAAAAGGTTCTATTCACTATGTCATCAATATAGCTATGTTGCTATATTGAATAAAGTAATGGGCGTACATACAGATAAGAGGGTCTACTCTTACCAGTTAATTTGCGTTTGTTATTATATGGCAAGCTGTTTGTAATTTCTTTATAAAGCTTTGATGTTTTTAAGACTGTTCAATGTTATCTATGCTGTGAGGCGTCTTCATTTTTAGGAGACAGTTCAAGACTTCTGAGTATCTCCTATATATGGTAGCAACCTAACACTGATAATGACATACAATATGTACTGAAGAAAGATTGATTGAATAATTAGTGTGAATACGTATTTTTATTTTTATGTGCTTGTATTGCCCACTGAACTACAAAATCTTTGAGGATAAACCCCATGTCTTATTCATAGTATTTGTGTAGAATTTATCATTATATTAACCATAGGGTGAAAGTGGTTCATCTACCAGTCTCATGTCATTTTGACTGCAAGTGACAGAAACTCAACAATCACAGCTTAAGTAAAGTCAGGTGATTGTTCTCACATGGCAAGAAAACGAGAGGTGTGCACTCTAGATTTCATGGCATAGCTCAGTCACGAAATCAAGCTCTTTTCATCTCTGTTCCACCGATTTAAATGTTATAAGGTGGCTGTGACACTTGCCTTCTTCCAGAATCATGTCCTTGTTTTGGCGGGAAGAAAGCAGAAGAAAAGAGTTTCTCAATCCGATTTTTTCATGTTTTTTAGATGGGAAACTTCCCTGGCCGACTTCCCTTCAAATCTCAGCTAGAAGCAGGTCCCATGCTGTCTTGAGACTAGTGAATGGTCAATGAGATGGTAATGACACTCTTCCGAATTCCATCATGGAAGAGTTAGACCAATCATGAGTTAGCCTCTGGGATTGGAACACACATTAGAATATTTAGCCCCTGGGCTTCTCCTCCCGGAGATCATAGATTCCACCTTCCACTTAAGCAGGTTGTGGCTAAATTAGCACAGAAAAGAGGATCACTGAGTTGTTAATGGACAATCTGTGTTATAGTAAATATTACCTGTAAAGAACTGGATTTGTTAAAATGAATTATGTCATGTGCTATCCTCAATTGCTCTTTATATTTTTATTTGTGTTCACTTGGCAATATTTCATATGAGCATTTTCTGTTTCTTTCAGGCTAATTATAAATGCATTAGTTCTATATTTTTAGTCATAGTGGAAAGAAAATCTGCAATATTGAAAGATACATTGTTTTCATCAGCTTTCTTTTTTAATTTTTTATTTTACCATTTATTTATTATTGAGAGACAGAGAGAGACAGACCGTGAATAGGGGACGGGCAGAGAGAGAGGGAGACACAGAATCCAAAGCAGGCTCCAGGCTCTGAGCTGTCAGCACAGAACCCAACGCGGGGCTCGAACTCACGAACCGTGAGATCATGACCTGAGCCGAAGTCGGATGCTCAACTGACTGAGCCACCTAGGCGCCCATCAGCTTTCATTTTTAAATGTCCATCTTGCTCTTATAATTGCAAGGGCAATTCAAATGTTAATTATGTTTTCTGTCTTCTCTTAGACCTGAAAAGATAAATATGAATTTAGATTCCATTCATCGGTTAATTGAGGAAACACACATCTTTCAGATGCGGGAGCCATCAGTTAAACCACCTTGTGACATGTTAGCACCTGCTTCATCCCCCAAGGACACTTGTCCTTCCTGTTTGCCACATCAGGGACTGCAATCACGTGCCGCTCACAACTTCTGCGCTCACTCCTGTAACACCAGTGAGTGGAATATTTGCGAAGAGCTTCGCCTGAGGGAACTTGAAGAAGTCAAGGCCAGAGCTGCCCAGATGGAGAAGACCATGAGGTGGTGGTCAGACTGCACTGCCAATTGGAGAGAAAAATGGAGCAAGGTTCGGGCCGAAAGGAACAGCGCCAGGGAGGAAGGAAGACAGCTCAGAATAAAATTGGAGATGACGATGAAAGAATTGAGTGCACTGAAGAAGAAGCAGAGTTTGCCACATCAAAAGGAGGTATTAGAAACTACCCAAGACCTGAAGCATCCTACTTTCATGGAAGTGCCTTCTGCACAAAGAGACCCATTTCACCTTGGTTCACAAACGTGGGAGTCTATCAGAGAGTGTCCGGTAAAAAGAGAATTTCCTACAAAGGAGAACCCGGATAGTAAGGTAAGAAAAACACCCACAGAGGAACCAGAGATTATGTGCACATTTGAATGCCCTATACAGTAATGGAGAGGAAAAGGAAAATGACACACTCATTGGTTGTGGTTTTCCAGAAACCTGAGTTATTCGTTTTATCTCCTTAAATAGCATCAGTTTATATTGTTACCCCTTTCTATTTAATTCCATCTCTGAAAATATAAAACATACCTTGCTCTTGTATAGTTCTATCTAAACTTTTAAGCCTTTCTGTGATATATGGGATTTATGGTAGATGTAACCTAGGTTACATTGTAAATGAACAATTTGCAAAGACTGAAATATATTTTATCAGATGGTAGAACATAGAAGGGAAAAAGAAAGCTTGAGGAATGTTAGTTAAAGTTCAGTTGTATACCTCTTTAGAGACTGATAAAGAAATGAAAAGAGGAATTTGATGCTGAATCATAAGATTTGTTTCCTTCCAAAACTATGTTTTCTTTATGATTTTTCTATACTAGATGTAAAAATTTAACAATAACTGCTTTATTTTTTTTTCAGGAAGAAGGTTTGAATATTGACCAGTTAAACTTAAGTGAAGAGATGAAACTCAATCTTAACTGTCCTGATTCATTAAAAAATGTTGTTTCTGAAAACAGTACGCTGAAATCTGCATTAAGACCACAAGCAATAAACCTGCCTTTGGAGAATAAAGCGCCTGAAATTTCAGCTTTGCAGGTACATCTGGATGAGCTCCAAAAGGTTTTATGGAAAGAAAGAGAGTAAGTGCTAATCATTGTCCCCCATTAACCAAGTCTGATTTTCAAACTTATTAAAATTAAGTCTACCAAACTGGCCATTTGATAATGTATTTTATGCAAAATTAGTCATTAAGTACTAATATTTAAAATATGAGTTTGATATTTGTATATTTTTTGAACTTTTTAAAATATTAAATAGTTAATATGTAAATATTAAACAACACACTGCTGCACAGGCATTGGGCCAAATAGGAAATCAAACAGCAAATCAAAATATACCTCAAAACATGAGAAAAAGAAAATACAATATCCCAGAACCTATGGGTTGCAAAAACAGATGTTAGAATGTAACTTATGCTATAAATGCTTGTATTAAGGAAAAAAGTTCAGGGACACCTGGGTGGCTCAGTAGGTTAAGCACCAAATCCTTGATTTCGGCTCAGGTCATGATCTCATGGTTCGTGAGTTTGCACCCTGCATTGGTCTCTGTGCTGACCGTGTGAAGCCTGCTTGGGATTCTCTCTCTACCTCTCTCTCCCTCTCTCTGTACCCTTCCCCAACTCACATTGTGCCTCTCTCCCTCTCTCTCAAAATAAATTAATTAATTTTTTAAAAATTTCAAATAAACAACTTAATATTATACCCTAAGGAACTAGTAAAAGAAGAAACTTAGCTGAAATTTAGTGAAAGAAGGAAATAACAAAGAAAAATCAGAAATAAATAAAATAGAGACCAAAATAAACAACAGAACACTGAAAGTAATGAGCAATTTTTCTAAAAAAAATAAATGAAATTGGCAATGCTTTAACATTATGAAAAAAAAGAGAACACTCAAAAACCAAAATGAGAAATGGAAGAGAAAATATCACAACAGATAACTACAGAGATATAGACTGTGCGAACAGATTACCATAAGCAAAATTAAAAAAAAAAAAAGATAATTCCTAAAAATGCACAAGATTGAATCATGAATCTTGAATCCAAGAAGTAGGAAATCATCTTAGACCAATAACAAGAATGAAAGTTGAACTGGGAATCAAAAATCTCCCAGCATAGAAAAGCCCAAGACCACATGGTTTCATTGGTAAATTCTGCCAAACGTTAAATAAATTTAATGACAACCTTTATCAAAATCTTACAAATAACGGAATAGAGGGAATACATTCAAAATCATTCCATGACACTAGGTCAACCCTGACACCAAAGCATAATAAAAACAATACAAGAACAAAAATGTCCAGTTTGTCTGATATAAGAATTACTACTGTTTCTTTTGACATTCATTTGCATGATAGATGTTTCTCCCTCCCCTCACTATCAATCTGCAGGTGTCTCTAGGTCAAAAAAGAGTCTTTTATAGACAGCATATAGATGGATCTTGTGTTTTTATATATTCTGACACCTGTGGTTTTGAATAGAGCATTTAATCTGTTTACATTGAAAGTAATTATTAATAGATAGGTATTAATAGCCGTTTAGACCCTTACAACAGAGAAAAGTGTTACAAGAGAATTAGAGATGGAGAGTGAAATAAATGAGCTCGGAAACAGGCTTGATGAAATGAACAGCAGGCTGGAAAAAATCAGAGGAACAAATTAGTCACCTAGAAGACAAAATAGTAGAAAATGACGAAGCTGAAACAGGAGAGGAAGACAAATTATGCAACATGAGAATAGACTTAGGGAACTCAGTGACTCCATCAAAAGTAATAACATTCATATTATAGGAGACGAGGAAGAAGAGAGAGAAAAGGGAGAAGAAAATTTTTTTCAAAAAATAATAACAGAAAACTTCCCTAATCTGGGTAAGGAAACAGGCATCCAGATCCAGGAGGCACAGAGAACTCCCTTCAAAATCAACGAAAGCAGCCCAAAACCAAGACATTCTGTAATTCAATTTGCAAAATATAGTGATAAGGAGAAAATCTTACAGCAAAACAAAATAAGTCCTTAACTTACAAGGGAAAACCCATAAAGCTGGCTGGAGTTTTCTCAACAAGCTTGGCAGGCCGGAAGAGAGTGGCATGAGATTTTCAAAAGTGCTGAAATGGGAAGAATCTGCAGCCAAGTTCACTCTATCCAGCAAGTCTGTCCTTCAGAATAGAAGAGACAAAGAGTTTCCCGGACAAAAACTAAAGGATTTTGTGACCACTAAACCAGCCCTGCAAGAAATATTAAAGAGAACTCTTTGAGTGTAGAGGGGAGACCAAATATGACAAAGACAAGAAAGGATCAGAGAAAATTTCCAGAAACAATGACAAAGCACATCATTTTTTGGCTTGTTAGTTTTTAGTTTTTATCATTCTTTTTTCATCATCTTGTTTTCATCATCTCTGGCAGATTTGCCTTAATTATGTTTGAGTTGTTAATGTACACGGCTAAAACAGCCAGTGTACTTTCTAATTTTTACAGCATTAGTAGACTTCAGCTAGTCAATAAAAATGAAAAATATACTGATATTTATAAGGGACAACTCAAAATTTGAGAGTTACTGATTGCAGAAAAAGGATGCTTTATTCATTGACCATTAGTGGTATAGAGCAAAGAGCACTAGACTTGAAATTAAATGACCTGGTTTTCGCCTTGGATCTGATATATTCAGCGACATGATACTGGGTTAGCTGAGAGTGTGCTGTTGTCTCCTTTGTAAGTAGATGGATCGTCGTGCCTATGTCGCAGTTATCTATTGTTTCATAACAAACCTTCCCACAAAATGGTTAGTGTTGAAACAACAATCACCATATATTCTGTTCATGAAGCTAGAGCATGGTTTTGTGTGGACAACTCATCTGTCACTACATGAGGCTGCAGCCGGGATGGTTCAAGGCTGGAGATGACTGAATTGTTGGGGGCCAGAATCATGTGAAGCCTCCTCTCTCACGCTCATATCTGGTGGCTGACTTTGGTTCTCCCCTGGGGTCTTATGTGGAACACCTGCAGGTGCCCTATCCATGTGGCCACTTTGATTCCTCACAGCATACTGGCTTGGTTGAAAGTGGACATTTTAAGAGCACAGAGAGGGGCGCCTGGGTGACTCAGTCGGTTAAGCATCCGACTTCGGCTCAGGTCATGATCTCATGGTCTGTGAGTTCGAGCCCCAGGGCGGGCTCTGTGCTGACAGCTCAGAGCCTGGACCCTGCTTCAGATTCTGTGTCTCCTTCTCTCTCTGCCCCTCCCCCACTTGTGCTCTGTCTCTCAAAAATAAATAAATGTAAAAAAAATTTTTTTAAAAGAGCACAGAAATATATGGCATTTTAATGACCTTGTCCCAAAAGTCACTTAGCATCACTTCTGTCTTCACTGATTTCTTTTTTTTCCTTTAATGGTTTTATTTATTTTTGAGAGAAAGAGAGACAGAGCATGAGCAGGAGAGGGTAGAGAGAGAGGGAGACACAGACTCCGAAGCAGACTCCAGGCTCTGAGCTGGCAGCACGGAGCCCAACACGGGGCTCGAACCCATGAACCGTGAGATCATGACCTGAGCTGATGTCAGATGCTCAACTGACTGAGCCACCCAGGTACCCCCTGCCTTCACTAATTTCTTGTGAGGATCAAGCACAGATAATGTCTGGGAAAGTGACTATTAGTGTGGGTTACTCAGTATGATGTTTTTGTTGTTGTTATTCCTTCATGATCACCTTAGGCAATTATTAGCATTGTGTGGAATATTTGATACACTTTAAAATGTGGTCCCAAAGTCTGAAAATAAGTATTTTTCCATCTCTTTAGTTATAAGACTCTTAATGGGCAGAAAAAATGGAAAAAAAATAAGTATGAATAGAATTCTATACATTATATAATTTTCAATTTTCAATTTTCCCGGTTTAAATGGATTGGAATAGTGACTACTCACACACAAATATTTCACAGATACTATAAGCCCTTTACCTGCCATTCTTTTTCTGTCAGCCAGAAGTTTCTCATTAGTCCCTCTGAAATTTATTCCCACCACTAATACCCTTTTCCAGATGCTTTGTCTACAACTTACCATATGAAGAGATTGTTATAATACATGATACAATCGACGGTAATAATATACCTGAGTGTATAATAAAAACTTCTTATTCTACCGTCAAGTATAAATTCCTAATAGATGTAATCAACATTAGTAGAAAGGAGAAAAAACCGAATTAAATTTTAGGCACGGCCTCCTATTAACATTAATTTTATCTGGAGCTAAGTCTCAGTCAAGCTCTAATCTCTGTGTTTTATTTCCTGAAGGATTTAACTTGTTAGTGGTTATAGACTTCTCTCACACCCACTCACAATGTTACTTTACTGACATAATGTAGTACAGACCATACGAAACAGCTGTTTCCTACATGTAAACTCCCCGAGGGGCCGGTTTTAATGATACACACGAGTATTGCTACACTCCGACTCACACACACATACACATACATATATATCTGACTTCCTTGGAATAAGTTAACCATCTCTCTAGTACATAAACTCTTCGGTTCTCCACAACTTGAATATATAAGCCATAGACAGGCCAGAAAATAAGGGGGAAAGGGGACCTCTGATTCGACTTTGTCTCTTTAGTAAACAATCCTGTGGGCGTTATGTGTCCATGAATCAACATTAGCATGAAGTCCGCATGAGGCGATCGCAAAGCCTTTTTTCTATCACAAGAGAATGTTTCCCAAGGACATAGTATATACTGTTGCTATAAATCTATCTAACTTTTTAAATTCTGCCTCCTGGAATCTCAGCAAGTGGATGGCTGGCGTGGAGAACGTGTGAATGTAATTTTGTCTATGTTCCCAGCTAGTGGGAAAATTCCCCTGACTAGAGCACAGGAATCCGCCAAGAGAACTCAGGGGATCATTTCCACCACTGTCACTATGGAGAACCTTCTTATCAAAAGCAAGAAACTTTCTTCTATTATTTGTACTCTGAGTACCGTTCGCTTTTATGAAAATAATGATCCAGTATCTGGAACCTTCTCGTGTGTTAAGAATTTGTACATTTTTTGATCTCTTAAACTCTTCCCAGATAGAAAATTTGAGGTACAGACAGGAACCTAATCCTTTTACTGAGCTAGGTGTACCTAGACCTTTCGGGAGAGGAACTTCGGCAATCTTAAGTAAGGGAGACCACGAGCTCTAAAATAGTTTAATGTTTAGAACCAGTTCCCAAATTAAACTGCAGAGGGCACCTGTATTCCTTAGCAAATGCTCTGCGTTATTTAAGCTGAGCTATAATCAATCCTCCTTCTCAATTTTATTTCTTAGTTTATTTTCTATATAAGAAAAGTAGTATGCTTCAATTATTTTGCTTTGCTTCATTAAATTGTGTGGTTTTTTTCTCAATAAAATGAGACTGAAAATCTTAGTGGGATTACATAGATTCCTGAATGAACACAATGAACAAATTGTCATGCAAGTCTGGTTAATGTTATTTAATGTAATATTGTTAAAGATTAGACAGTCAGGCCTACTTATTTATTTACTATTACTAATGGCATATGCAGTAAACACATTTGCCTTTTTAAAACAGTAATTTGTGGTGTGTATTCCTTTATTTATACATACGTATTTATTTTTCTAGCTGTATTGAAGTATAACTGAGAAACAAAATTTGTGTGTATTTAAGTTGTACAGAGTGATGGCATTTTACTGTTTTTTTCTAAGTTCTTATTTTAATTCTAGTCAGTTACCATAGAGTGTTCTATCAGTGCAGCTATGTAGTATAGTGATTCAGCAATTTTATATGTCACCCTGTGCTCATCCCAACAAGCACACGTGATGTACTACTATACGCTGTGAAATGATTACCACAATGAAGCTAATTAACACATCCATCACTTAGCACTGTTACTAATTTTTGTGTGTGGTGAGACCTCTTATGAGGTCTTAGCACATTTCACATATGCAATATGATATTGTTAACTACAGTTTTCATGCTGTACATTCGATTCCCAGAACTTACTCATTCCTTAACTGAAAGTTTTGATTGACATCTCCTAACTATCGCCACTTCCCAGCTCCCAGCATTCACCATTGCACTCTCTGTTACTATGAGTTCAACTTTTTAAGATTCTGCATATAAATGAGATGATATAGTATTTGTCTTTCTGTGGTGGCTTATTTCATTTAGCCTAATGTCCTACATATGTACACATACACACACACACACACACACACACACACACACGTGCACATCTCACATGTTCCATGTCCGTTTGTAGATGGACAATTGCTTCTATATCTTGGCTTTTGTGAATATTGCTGCAATGAACGTGAAGGTACAGATGTCGCTTTGAGATACTTATTTCCTTTCCTTGAGCTATCTACCTAGAAGTGGGATTGCTAGATTATAATGATAGTTCTATTTTTAATTTTTTGAGGAACTTTCATACCTTTGTCCATAGGGGCTACACCAATTTACACTGCACCCCAACAATATCATTTCAACTACACTCTTACCAATCCTGGTTATCGCTTGTCTTTTTGATAATAGCCATTCTAAAGGGTCGAGGTGTTATCTCACTGACGTTATGGTTTGCTTTTCACTAATGATTACTGATTCAAGCACCTGTACATATGCTTGGCCATTTGTATGTCTTCTTTGGAAAACTGTCTACTCAGGTCCTTTGCCCATTTTTTAATTGTTTGGTTTGCTTTGGTTTGTTTTTTGTTGTTGTTTGGTTGGTTGGTTTTTGCTGTTGAGTTGTTTGAGTTCCTTGTGTATTTTGGATATTAACCCGCGGCCAAATATATGGTTCCCAAATATTTCCTCCATTCCATAGGTTGCCTTTTAATTTTGTTGATTGTTTCTTTTTCTGTGCAAAAGCTTTTTAGCTTGATATACTGCCACTTATTTTTGCTTTTGTTTTATATGCATTTGGTGTCAAATCCAAAAACTTGTTGCCAATACCATTATCCAGGAGTTTTTTCCTTATGCTTTATTCTAGGAGTTTAACATTTTCAGTCTTATATTTAATCCATTTCAAGTTAATTTTTCTCTACTTTTGCAACTGTTTTTTGTTTGTTTGTTTGTTTGTTTGTTTGTTTGTTTTTTACTCTATAGTACCTTTTGTGTTTGGGTATTTCCTTGCTGAAGGAAATTGAGTCTACTTCTCTGCAGAGACTGCAACATTGCTAGTAAGTCTCAACTTGAGTCTCCCTTGTCATTAAGGCACAGACACTTGACATAGGAACAGCTTTTCAGATGTAGCCACCTAGACTTTTTAGCAGAAGCTAATGCTCCAAGAAGCAAGTGCCCGGAATCCATCCTGATGAGGGAGGAGGCTGCGGCAGTAACTATGTCTTGATCCCAGAGGCAGCAGTGGTCTCTGCTCTCTGGTGAAACTGTCCCACACCTGGAGTTGATGGTATTGAGGTCATGCTGGTTGTCTGTGCCTAACTGGTGGCCTCAATGACATGCTGATGGGAAGATTCCTGTGGCTTCATCTTCATCAGACGCTTAACGGATGGAGCCACTCAGGTGCCCCTACAGTATTTTTTAAATTCATTTCTTTCCTGAGGCACCTGGGTGGCTCAGTCGGTTGAGTGTCCAACTTCGGCTCAGGTCATGATCTCCCAGTTTGTGGGTTCGAGCCCCGCGTCAGGCTCTGTGCTGACAGCTTGGAGCCTGGAGCCTGTTTTGGATTCTGTGTGTGTGTCTCTCTCTCGCTGCCCTTCCCCTGTTCGTGCTCTGTCTCTCAAAAATGAATAAACATTAAAATTTTTTTTTAAATTCATTTCTTTTCTACTTAAATTATGTATGGATATTTGCTAAAAGGTGCTAAAAATGCTCCAGGATATAATTATAAGCACTTGGGAGTAGAATCACAAAATGGAAAATATGTTGCTGATTAAAAGCATATTTTAAAACATTTTAAAATTATTTATAGTGGATACTAACTCTACATTTTGGATTAATAGAAAAACTGGTTTCTAGATATTATTACAGGTTAATTATTTTTGCCTGGCCAAAACACTTCACGTTAATAGACCTTTAGGAAAATACTTACCACATATTTTACAGTGAAATTTCACACAGTTCAAAAATGATTAATATTTATTCCCAAATATTAATGTTTCAGGAATTTTCATCCTTGAAAAATATTTTGGTTAATCTTGTTTTCTATATATATGTTCAAGTTGTATGCCAAATTATTATAGGATTGTGATAGTTAACAAAATATGAAAATATTGCATAGAAATATCATATCTTTCCATAAAAATCTTCTTGGTTTACACAATAGCTTTTAGTTCTGCAACTTTTATATATTTTAGCAGTTAGATTTTTAAAAGTTTATATCATCGTATATAAGATACTACATTTTTGCTGAGCTTTATCTTATTATTTTTAGAAGAATTTGTGCATAAAATATGCAGTATCTTTTAGAGTAAATTAGGATTTTTCTTTGCCTTCCTGTAGTTCAAATGGCATGCTGATAGTTTAAATTTCAATTAGAAATTTAACTGTATAATTAATCAATTTTGAAAATCTCTCTAAAATATAGAATAAATTGATTCGGCCAGAAATTAAGAATTTAAAGGGTGCCCCCTGCTGCATAAATTTAAGTGTACAATGTCCATATGTCCTTCAACTTTGCTTGCATTGAGTCACAAAATATTTTTTGATGAATGCATATTAAAAATATCCAAGTATCACATTATCATTAAGTAAGTTTCTATGAATTGCCAGTCTGCTGCCTTCCCTGACTAAATGGTACCATTTTACATAATAAAAATGCATAATTTTATTTCAGTAAGCCATAAATATAAGTTACTGTATTTAAGATGCATACTTAAAGAGATAAATAATACTACATTTTAAATGTTACTAATTTGTCTTAAATAAGGTAATAGGAATATTCATTTTAATATACTTGGGAAAATTATATTATTTTTATTTCATGAACTGGCTTTGACTACTTGTTATAAGTCTAGATGTAATCTAGATATAATCATATCTTTAGAATGCATCTATGTTTCACTGTAACTAAGATGAAATGTTCAATTAATATGTAGTTTGAAATGCTCTTTTTGAACCTCTTATAAAAACCTTAAAGGAATATTTAACCCAATATTTTTGGTGGCATTTTTGAAGATCGACATTTATTCAGTAGTAATAATGAATCATTTTTGTGTTAATGTGAGCTTTTTCTGCTCATGTTAGCATTTGATTTATTAAAGTGTAATGTTAAAAACTGACAGTGATCTGAACATGTATGATTTTGAATTCATAAAATTTAAAATGTAGACTTTTCTCAAATTTTCAAGTAAATTTTTATATTATTCTACTGAAAATTTTTGAGAATATAATATTTTCATAAATAACTTGGGTGTCCTTAGCTGGCTGGGTCTGCTCTTCTATCAGGATTTTGGGCTGAGGTTGTTAATCTGGATCTGTAGACATTCATAGGCAGTGTTCATAGGACCTAAACTTTTATATTGACTCCTTTTGCTGGTTAATTTTATATATTTGCTGTTAATAAGAGATTTAAAATTATAGTCTTATTAACAGTGAGGATGTTTTTGCAACCTGAGTCTTCTGAGGTTAAACTCTAACTAATTCTGAGACATCTCTTCAATTCCATGGCTTGGTTCATGCAAATATAGTTACATAGCTTTTTAATGAGCTGCTTATCCATTCATTGGATTAAACTATTTATGACCTAATTCTATTTTGAATTATTTTCATAGTGTTGCTTCCTGGAAGATTCATATTTCTCATAATTATGTAAATGACATTCAATTTTGATTCTGGGTGCATCTTTTAGATCTGTGAATATGTTCTAAGATCCTTCTAGTGACATTATCATGGAACTAGACCCAAGTGTGTGCATTGGTTAATTAAAATTACGATAAGGTTGTAACAGCCACAAAATCTCAGTGGTATACAACATTCAGACTTTACTTAGCTGGAGTCTGTGAGCCAACTAACGGCTGACTGATATTGACTGGACTCTGCAGGGGAGCAGGGGAGACTGGTTATGATCCATATCTCTCCTACCCCCACTGGGAGCAGTAAGTCTGCATTGGTATGTACTTATTGCTGTAGCCAAAATATAAGAGGGTAAAACCTCTTATTGTATAAATTGTATAAACACGTTTGAAGGCTCGGCCACATGGTGCCCACTAGCATTCCACTGGTGATATCATTCACATTTTCCATTTTCCAAAACACTGCAAGTGATGATTTCATCATGTGTTTTCACTACTAAATAACACATATCACTATTTTTCCAGCTGCTTATGTTTTATCACCATTTTTCCAGCCTCTGCCCACAATCTAGTCCTGAAGTTAAGTCTACATATTTTTCATTTTTGCTACTGTAGCATCCCCCCCCCCTTAAGTGTCATTTTCTATGTCAGTTATCTTTTGCTGCAGAAAAAACAAACAAAACAACACACACACACACACACACACACACACACACACACACACACTCTTCAGTGTCGTAAAACAACTATTCTTTTTGCCCATATGGGTACAAAAAAGGTGGGGTCAGCTGACCTCCACTTGACCAGCAGGGCTTGGCTCAGTGGTAAGGCTGGGCTCAGATCTGCTTTATGTTTTTATTTGGGGACAGCAATTCCCGAGGGAAAACTCTTTTCACAGTGATGGCTGAAGCATAAGAGAAGAAGCCCAACCACACAAATTCTTTTCAAACAGCTGCGTCTGTCATATCTGCTAATATCCCATTGTCAAAGACTAGAAGCAAGGGTTGAGGAAAGCAATTCTGTCCATGGGAGTAGAGAAAAGAGATTGAACATTATTAAGCACTAATCTAATGCACTACACAAATGAGGATTGTCCATCTGCAAAGGTCAATATATGCTAATTACGACCCATAGTAAACAATTATTTTCAGTGACTCACTCTGATAGACATATGGGCATACAAAAAATCGATAATTGAGATATTAAAGGACCAGATTTCAATTCTAACTGAGTCACTTGTTCTACAAATGGAGAAATTAATGTCAATTATTTTAAATAAAGATCCCAGTGAAATTGCTTCATTAAACAAAATTGCAAATATTTAAAAAGTATTTTTATAGCCCCAGTAAATAATTGATTTCTTAAATTATTATGTAGACTCCTTGTCATTCTCTGTCATATCAAAGGATTCTTCATTCATGTATAGTCACAATATGAAGCTGGATAGAAGCCATGTTAAAATTAGAAATATATATATATCCTCCTATACAAGGAGAAATAATATGAATGAGATAATAAGACAAATGCATGAATAATATAGGAGAAAGCAGGCAGAAAGTTAAATATTTTGATACAGGCAAAGCCAAATTAAATATGTTTAACCTACTCTAATGCTAAGTGACAGAATAAAAAATTAAACCAAGTTTTATTCAATGTTTGTAATTGTTAATAAGCTGGAAAAGTTTTCCTGTGATTACAATGGTCGTATACAAATATAAAAATAATGAAAACAGGAAATAAAAACACTGAATGTGTTCCTAAACTTGTCTTTAAATTGTAAGCCTGTTTTGCTTTTAATTCTTTATTTAGAAAGCGCTCATCTTTGGAAAAAGAAATAGAACGACTGGAGTCAGCTTTGTCTGTATGGAAATGGAAATATGAAGAACTGAAAGACTCAGAGCCAAAAAATCTGAAAGAGGTATGGAGACGAACAGTGTTGGGAAAGAAATGAAACTGCCCGTTTTCTCGGTTTAGATGTGTAAGCCAGTGGGCAGAAACCTCCACAAAGAGGAAAGGTTTAAAAATTGAATTTCCTCCATAAGAGGTGTATTTGAACTTACATGCTCATGTGAACTCGGTCAGACTCAGCCCATAAGAAATCTTGTTCTAAACAGATGAACATCTGGGAAAGAAAATAGAGACTCAGACTCAGGGAGAGCCGCAGTGCAAGGTGGGTGGGGGATGGGCTAGATGGGGGATGGGTGTGAAGGAGGGCACTGGTGATGAGCATGGGTAATATGTGTAAGTAATGAATCACTAAATATGACTCCTGAAACCAAGATTACCCTATATGTTAACTAGCTAGAATTTAAACAAAACTTTGAACAAAAAGAAAAAAGAAATCTTGTTCTAAATAACACATATTTTCAGTGATCAGCCTGACAGCATTAATTATCCATTCCAGGAACTTGTGAGGGGACTCTGCTAAAGAAGCCATTATATCATAGCACTTACAATAAACAATATTATCTTGTTCTTTTATGAAGCACTTTGAAGATATCCATTCATCTCAAGTGCATTTGGGTTCTTTTCATATTGACTTTATAGTAATTCAGAATCAGCCTACTTGCCTTTATACTTTGCCTTTGCTTTTTCATCAATAAAATGCTGTCATAAACCTTTCCCATTTCAATGATTTATTAATATTTATGGTATAAACAATATTAATTGTATATCTTCCGTGTACTAAAGCATCGTTCCAGGTAAGTAAGTGGGACAGAAAATGAGCAAAGAAAAGAAAAATACAAAATAATGGCAAGCCAAATTCTTCGAGTAAACATTTAGTTGTGTGTGTGTGTGTGTATTTATATGTATATTAATAATATGTATTAAACATCATATATTATGTATACACACACACACACACAAACCATATACATGCTGAACAGCTGTGTGAGGAAGCTATCTAAATCAATTATGTAATTGTGCCTTAATCAAAAGTGCTGTTCTATCAGTTGTTAAAAAAAAAAAAAAAAGGTGGTAAGCAGTGTTTCTCTTTGTTTATGAAATCCCACATGAATGTTGCTTAAGATTTTCTTCCAGCAAGTGGTAAAGTTTAGAGTCATTGACTTAAATTTGCTAAAATTGCTTGAGGAGCCTCAGCTGTCCGCATACGCCTGATTTCTGAATCCTACGCGGGCGTTCTGACTTCCACGGGGCAGTGTCATCACAAGGTTCAGATATGGTCAGCTCTGTTCACACAGTGGATCACTGAGATTTCAAAGGAGGGAGAGCTTTTCCTCATACTATTAAGCAAATATTTCCTGCTTAGAAACCATTTATTAATCAAAGGTAATTTCAGGGAGAGCCGCAGTGCAGGATGAGTGAAACAAAGCTAACAAGCTACATAAAGTTTCCCCCTCCTTTGTTGATTCATGTGAGGTGGTCAGAGTGACTTCGTTTCTCGTTCAGACTTTAGGTACATACACAGTGTATGCGTGTGTGCACACACATGCCTTTATATATGGATCCATGGTATTTATATTCACAGGTACCTAACTGAACGTGGTGTCTCTGGGTATGATTCTTGACAGTAATTGAATGTTATGCAGGAAAAATAGTTCACGACGCAATAATCATGTTATGTTTACAGTACACATGTATTTGCCCTTTCTAATGACTCTAAATTTGATTGAGAAAGCTAATACTGAAGAGAGAATTCGTTTTAAATTTAATTTTACGAGGAACATGCATTTACCATCTCTTGCCACTAGTGGACGGTGCAGACTTGATAACGTTAGTTTCCTAATGCTTTTTATTCGAGTAATTTCACATGTCTGTGCAACTGTGTTTGAGAAGTCATGGTTTTCAGTTGGTTTACACAGTGATACGTATATTTTAAAACGCTTAATGTTTTATCGTCAAAGATGGTATTTTTGACGTTAAGCGGGGAACATGTCTACTTTAAATTAACAAAGCTTTATAAATGAGAAAAAATAAAACCAATGCAGCATGGGTGTAAAATGGCTCTACGTTTTCACACCTATACAGAAATATATATTAGTCCATATGTGATCCTTTTACTAGATAAAATTATAGAGCTTTTGGAACAGGGGAAACCTCAAGATTGTTGTGAGAAACTTGTTCAACTATTTAAACTTTGAGTGCGTGTTTCGGTTCAATCAACTACAGGTTTGAACACTGAAGGAAAGTAACAATGAATAAAAAAAGAGTTTTACTTTAGATGATAGAGAGCTGATTTAAACGGAAATAAAGAAAAACACATTGTTTGAATTATCTATATGAGATTATTTTTTTAAATGTCTCTTTCCACTCCCTAAAAAGAATTGGTGATATTCTTAAAGGCTTTTTGAAAAGATATGGGATGCACATACGTTTAAATTACTTTAGAGATATTGTGGAATATTTAAAAATATTTAAAAACTGAATAAATAAAAACACTTTGTCACACGTAATGTTTAGGTATCCTTTGTTTAACTGTTTTGTAATAGATTATAACAGGAGAAGAATTTGACCGCACATTTGGAAATGGCCTTGTAGAGTAATTATAAGTGTAAAATATTCAAAGTTTTTATACACTTGATTGACAATCAGGGATCACGCCATGATGCGTCCTTTGGAACCTCATAGGAATTCTCTTTTCTTACTCTACCTCTCAATAATTATGATAAATGATCTTCACTTTCACTGTAGCTCTTCATCTATAGAAAGTTCTGAATACGAGTGTAATTCTGTTTTACATGCCTGAAACTGTTACAAGCAAATACATATGTGGCCAGGAACTGCTTATGGAAAGATTAGCAATTTTTAGAGTCAGAAACAGATGTGCTTAATAGACCAAGGTTCTTAAAAATGTATTTTAAAATCTGGCATCTTTAGAGGAAAATCATTCTTAAATCACTGATATTTAGAGTAGAGTCAATATAAGAATTTAATTGTAAAATCTAGTATTTCAAATGCAACCAAAACAATGAGTAGTAGAGATGATTATATTCCAAATGCTGTTCCTGTGCTGAATTTAATACTTATTCAGCTTTCCCTTTGCAGGTCTGTAAGTATTGATTTGAAATGGCATTATGAATTGCAAGTTTTCTGGGATGATCATTTTCATGAAATCTCATGATCTAGAGAATCAAATATTCATGGAAGCGATATTGATTATAAATAATTATGGTATCTTTGCTTTAACAATAAATGACTCTGATCCTTTCCAGAATGGAAGATATCTTTTACCATACGTGGAAAATACTGATAACATTTTAAAATTGGTCTCAAACTGAAAAAAATGAAATGCAATCTGGCTTTGAAAATTTTTGTGCTTTTACCAGCATCTTTTTAAGGATTTTATTGAGGAGTTTTTTGTTTTTTTGTGGTAATAATGATGTTTCTAGTAGTTTATAATTTACAATGTTATTTTATAAATATTTATATTAAATATTTATAAAGACAAGCTTCATGGGGAGTCTTTATGGCACTAAGAGCTGACAGTAATGCCTTATCTCAAATACCTCAAAACACGTTTCTGATTTGGGGGAAATTGAAGGTTAGAATTAGGATTAAACGTAGCTAAAATTCTACACTAATACCTTCAATTTCTTTCCGAAATGCGATTTTTAAAAAGTTCTTTTTTCTTTTTACTTATTATTTTTTAATTGAGTTTGGTTGAAGATACCTTCACTTTTTGAAAGATTACATCAATGGACACTTAGGTTGCTTCCATATCTTGACTATCGTAGATAATGTTGTTGTAGACGTAAGAGTGTATTTTTGTGAATTAGTATTCTCAATTTTGGAGGTAAATGCCCAGTAGTGTAATTATTGTATCAAATGGTATTTTCATTTTTAATTTTGGGGGAGACCTCCGTATTTTTCACAGTGGCTGTACAAAATGACATTCCCACCAATGGTGCACCAGGTTCCCTTTTCTCCTCATCCTCGCCAACACTTGTTATTTCTTGTGTTGTTAATTTTAGCCATTCTGACAGGTGTGAAATGATATCTCATTGTGGTTTTGATTTGCATTTCCCTGATGATGAGTGATATTGTGTCTGTTGACCATCTGGATGTCTTCTTTGGAGGAATGTCTGTTCATGTCTTCTGCCCATTTTTAATTGGATTATTTATTTTTTTGGTGTTGAGTTGTATAAGTTCTTTATATATTTTGGATATTAATCCTTTATTGGATATGTCATGTGCAAATATCTTCTCTCATTCAGGAGGTTATCTGTTAGTTTTGTTGGTTGTTTCTTTGCTGTGCAGAAGCTTTTTATTTTGATGTAGTCCCAAAGGTTCATTTATGCTTTTGTTTCCTTTGCCAGTATGGGAGCTATTCTGTATACATAAGGAAAGGGTCCTTGAAGATATTTATTTGAAATAGGTGTATGGTGGAGTGTTAGTACAGTTGGGAGTTCAAAACTGCCTCATTTTGCTATTTTTGTGGCTTAAAGAAATAGCCCATAGAAATGGCCAAAATTATTAATGTATCTTACCAGTTCTAGCCATACACGGTAGCTCCTGCCATTGCTTTCTGTCTCTGCCATTTCCCCAGTCATAACCACCAGATCTACTACTTTGCCCCCTCCTGCCAGGTCTTTTACCCATCACCGTTGACCTTTTTAGTTTTCCATCCAGTTGCCAGAGTGATATTTCTGAAAACAGAAATTGGATCATATTATACCCTTGCTTCAAACACTTAAGTGACTTCCCTTTTACTTCGAGTAGAGCTGCTTGCCAAGTAATTGGACGTCTAAGGAAATCTAAACCCACCCGGTTAAACCACCAGACGTT
Organism: Felis catus; assembly: GCF_018350175.1. Taxonomy (NCBI): domain Eukaryota; kingdom Metazoa; phylum Chordata; class Mammalia; order Carnivora; family Felidae; genus Felis; species Felis catus. Next base: position 85,439,340 of record NC_058379.1, read on the forward strand.
TAAACTTCAAAGGATGCCTGATAAGGATACCACTCTTTTCTACCCTAACTGCTCTAACAAGCAATGCCCCAGATTTCAGTAGATAGGACCCAGTAGATGGTAATTTTTGACTCACATACATTTTCTACATGTGTTTGAAAGTCAGCCTTCTCCTTCTATACAGTGACTTTCTGTCCCCTGGGCTCTCAGAAGTCATGCAGCTGAACACTCTGCATCTGACCAAGATTAGAAAAAAGAGAGAATGAGGATCATATGGGGATGTTTTGTGCTCCAGGCTTGGGAGTGGTGTACCTTATTTCCACTGAGAACCCGCAGGCAAGTACTCATTTGCACAGTGACACCTTATTGTAAGTAATGTTGGGAAGTGTATTCAAGCTATATACTTGAAAAGAAAAAGAAAATGAATTTTAAAACCATCTAACTAGTTTCTGCTGCAAGAATCAATATGATACCTAATTAGTAAGATTTACTTATGAATATGTTATCTTGTGAGTAAATCTATCAATTAATGTATTACTTTTATTGTTCTTGGTAAAACTTCTATTTAAAGGAAAGTGAGCTTCCTGATCCTAAAATCCGTATTAAAGAGCTTGATTTACATCTCCACAGATGGGCTGGACAGGTGAAAGCTGTGTTTCCCGTGAGACCCTTTCACTCTTCATCCTTTGTGCTTGAGAAAGATTGTGCAAGGTGTACTTCTTGCAGATATCTCTTACCCAAAGAACGGGAGAGGAAGGAACAGGGTGACAGATGCCCAATTTCCCCTTTAAATTTACCAGTGAGATAACTCCTCCTCTTCCTGACAAGGAAAGAGTAACAGATGGAGGCACCCTTGGAGCTGTGGTCAAGTAGCTGGCCGTCCACAGGGATGCATGCTTTGAGTAGAGAAAAGGCTCCCCTCTCTTGACTACTTACCATCACCTACATGATTTCACTTCCCCTTCTAAGTTTTTATAATCAACTGGTGGATACCTGTTCCCGTACTGGCTGGGGTGATTGGTCCTGACTACTAGGGGGTAATTGGACTAGTGCTCTACCATGGAGATGAGGAGGAGTGTATCAGGAACGCAGGAGGTCCCCTAGGGAGTCTTAGGATTACCATGCCCTGCGATTATGGCTGATGGAAAACTACAGTTGGAAAACTGCCAACGCAGGCAGGATTAGTAATGGTCCTGAGCGTTCAGGAATGGAGGTTCGGGTCATCCTACCAGGTAAAGAACCACGACCATCTGTGTGCTTGCTGAACACAAGAGGAATGCAGAATGGATGACTGAAGAAGGTAGCTACAACCAGAAATGAGCACTGTCGTTACAGAAATGAGCAGTGTAGTGTCGTGAGTATTTGTTCCTTAATTTGCTGTGAATATGCCTCTCTCCCTGTCCATCTGTCTGCCAGCAGACAGCCCTATCTCTGTATATTTATGTTTTCTTTCTGATTGCCTGACATTAACATAAAATGTGTCGATTCTATGTCGATATAGAATGTATGTAAGCATGATTAAGTTTACTTCAGAGTATTTAAGTTATGGGATATCAGGAGAAGAGTAAACATCATTCAGGACTTTGCTTCCTCTTCTGGAGTAATGATTAGTGGATTTTCGAAAACTTGCATCATGTTCGATGGAATCATGTCCTTGTTTTTGTCTTTATTTGAGGATTAAATGTGGTTTTAAGTGATGCATATGGATGCTGAGTTGCCAAGAGGTGGACTTGTGATGGTTAGTTTTATGTGTCAGCTTGACTGGGCTGAAGGGTGCTCAGATCTCTGACAAACATTTCTGGTATATCTTTGAAATGTGAATAGGTAAACTGAGTAAAGAAGCTCCCCAGTGCAGGCAGACATCACCTAATCCACTGAGGGTCTGAATAGAACATAAAGGCAGAGGAAGGGTGAATCTGTTCTTTGCTTGAGCTAGGACGTCCGTCTCCTCTTGCCCCAAACATCGCCATTCCTGGTTCTCTGGGCTTGAAGACTTAGACTGAGAATTATACCTTTGTCTTCTAATTCTCAGGTATTTGGGCTTGTACTAGAATTGACTCCCATTGGCTCTCCTGGTTCTCCAGTTTGTCGACTGCAGATCCTGGGACCTCTTGCTCTCCATAACCTCATAAGCCAATTCCTATCATAAATCTCTCCATCTCTCCCATATATAGAGAGATATTATAATATATATTTATCTATCTATCTGTATGTATATATTTATATTTATATTTGTAACTTATATTTTCTTTTTTTTTGGGAGAACACTCACTAGTACCTTTTGGTCTATGCTGTTTTTCTCTGTCTAGAACAGTCACACACAACGCTTTCAGCCCCTACCAGCCAGTCACATCTTGCCACTAACCTCAGTTTACATATTACTTTATAAAAAAGGAATGATTTCAGTCCAAAAGATATTTCCTTCACTATTTGCCTTCAAAGAAATGTGCAAGATTTTAAAAGACCTTCTCAAAACATGTAGCTATTTTTGTGTTTGTTTACTATGTATCTTTCCCTTTGAACTGTCAGCTTCGTGATAATATATATTGTTTGCTTTATTAATCTCCCTCTATCCAGTGCTGAACAAATGATGCTATAATTTGTGGTGAACAGCCCCCTTTTTCTTCTCTAGCTCTGTATGTGTATATTTCTGTATGGTAGCTGTGGCTACAGTGTAAAGAGGGTAGTTGAAACCCTAGACTTGTCTTGTATGAGCCTGAGGAGGCTACCACTCTATATCCCTGAGGAGTTTAGATTTTCCAGGGCGCTGGAGTGAACCTTCACCCCTAACATTGTATCCATCATGAAAATCTGTTCAGTTTGTTCTTTGCAAAACATAAATTGGCTTATCAGGCCAAAGAGTGAGGCTGATGAAATACTGTATTAGAATTCTATAAATGTATAAGAACAATGAAGCATATGGGACAGCGTTTTGCTGATATAACCGCCTTCAAGACCTTTTTAAACAAACCTAATTAAGAATAATATAAGGACTAAATGACATAAGTCAGAATTAATTGAACTACTAGTGGATAATTTATAGACATTGCCAATGTAACCCTCATAACACTGTGATGACTTATTTAATTTGAAGGCTATTATAAGAATTATGAATGAAAATTAGGCTATTCAAAACCTACCTTGCTTGTGGGTATAAAAATATAGTAGGTATAGATACACCTACAGATATAAAGAAAAAGACAGGTTGAAATCAGATGTTTCAATATCTATTCAAATTAAACAGTACTGTTTTATTTTATTTTTTTTAATGTTTATTTATTTTTGAGAGAGACAGAGTACAAGCAGGGGAGCAGCAGAGAGAGAGGGAGACACAGAATCCAAAGCAGGCTCCAGGCTCCAAGCTGTCAGCACAGAGCCCCTTGCGGGGCTTGAACTCATGGGCCACAAGATCATGACCAGAGTCAAAGTCGGACACTTAACTGACTGAGCCACCCAGGCGCCCCAATACTATTCTACAAATAAAAATATAACACAAAGGAGTCAGCTGAGATTTAGTTAATTTATAGAAATTGATAGTTTGAGGATAATGATAAAAGTCGGTCAAAAAGAAAAAATAAGTTGTCTGAGTTACACAAAGTTTCCACAGAGTAGCAACAGTTGGTCTATGAAACATCTTTATTTTATATCCCAGATGACGGGGCACTTTCCAGCAATGCATGCTTCATAAACCCAAAAATTCTTGTTTTACCTTTTCCTATAAGAAATCTCTATGTGGAGGTATTCAGTTAAGACCATTCTGGAGATAAGAAACTTCCTTTAAGGGAAGAGCGTTAGTATTCTTACTTTTAGGAGCAGTTTTCGTGTTGAATAAGAGATTGGACGAAGGCCCCTGCATCTTCTCTCTTCCCCAAGTGTATGCCCATTTCACCCTACCATGTACTGACACCAAAGATATTTGACTGTATACGACTGAGTGAAGAAACCCAAGCTAAAACAGGAATATATAGTATACCATTTAAATAATTCTGTATGATATACAAAATCTGGAATGATAAATTTTAAATTGTCCATTCTTTTCATATGCATTACATATCATTTTTACTTTAGAAACATCATCATCATCATCATCATTATTATTATTATTAATGTTTATATTTGAGAGAGAGACAGACCAACAGACTGTGAGCTGGGGAGGGGCAGTGACAGAGGGAGGCACAGAATCCAAAGCAGGCTCCAGACCTGAGCTGTCAGCACAGAGCCTGACACAGGGCTTGAACTCACAAACTGTGAGATCATGACCTGAGCTGAAGTCAGATGCTTAACCAACGGAGCCACCCAGGTGCCCCTAGGAACATCCTTTCTTATTTTTTTTTCAAATATATAATTTAAAGACAAGGATTCTAGAGTTGGAAGTTTATGATTTTGAGGGTTTGGAGGTGGCCTGTGTTTGGGAATTCCAAGTGTTTCTAATAATTTTTTTAGTTTTATTGGGGTATAATTGATATGCAAAAAACCTACACACATTTAACATATACATTTTGATGAGTTTGGGCACATGTGCACATATATGATGCACAACCAAGGTACTAAACATGTCCATCATTTTCCAAAATTTTTTTATGTGCTCTATGTGTGTACATATGTGTGTTGTGGTAAGAACACTTAACACGAGATCTATCCTCTTAATATATTTTATTTTATTCAAAGTTTATTTTTGAGAGAGAGCGAGAGTGAGTGCACATGAGTGGGGGAGGGGCAGAGAGAGATGGGGACAGAATCAGAAGTAGGGTCCAGGCTCTGAGCTGTCAGCACAGAACCTGATGGGGGGCTCGAAGCCATGAACCACAAGATCATGACTTGAGCTGAAGTCATGCTTAACCAACTGGTGGCCCATCCCCTTTAAAGTGCATGATACCATATTGTTAACTCTAAGCACCATGCTGTACAACAGATCTCTAGAACCTATTCATCTTGCATAACTGAAATTTTATACCCGTTTAAAAATAATTCTCCCTTTCCCTTTCCCTCTTAGCCCCTGGAAACTATCATTTTACTTTCCGTTTCTATGAGCTTGACTATTTTAGATAGCTCATATAAGTGGAATCATGTAATATTTGTCTTTCTGTTACTGACTTACTTCATTTAGCATAATTTCCTGTAGGTTCATCCTTGTTGCAAATGGCAGGATTTCCTTCCTTTTAAGGCTGGATGATATTCCACTGTTCGCATTTACCAGATATTCTTTATTCATTTATCTGTAAGTAGATATTTGATTGTTTCTATATCTTGGCTATTGTAAATAATGCTGCAATGAACACGAGGATGCAAATATCTCTTAGAGAAATTTATTTTGGACATATACACTTAAGTGGGACTGCTGGATCACATGTTAGTATTTTTAATTTTTTTATGTTTATTTATTTTGAGAAAGAGTGCACATGGGAAGGGTCAGAGAGAGATAGAGACAGAATCCCATGCAGGCTCTGCACTGTCAGTGCAAAGCCCAATGCAGGGCTCGAACTCACAAACTGTGAGATCATGACCTGAGCTGAAATCAAGAGTCAGATGCTTAGCTGGCTGAGCCAGCTAATACAGGTGCCCCAGGATTTTTTAATATTTTGAGGAACTTTTGTGTTGTTTTCCATAGTGGAAATTTCCCATATACCTCCGGCCCCACACACACGTACCAGTCTCCTGCATCATCCACATCACTCACCAGAGCATTTTTTACCAAAGATGAACATTTTTTACCAAGGATGAACATTGATTATCACCCAAAGTTCATCTTTTACCTTCAGGTTCACTCTTAGCGTTGTACATTATGTGGGTTTAGGCAAATATATAAAAACATGTATCCATCATTATGGTATCAAATAATTTTTTTTAATTTTTTAATGTTTGCTTATTTTTGAGAGAGACAGAGACAGAAAGTGAGTTGGGGAGGGCCAGAGATAGAGGGAGACACAGAATCCGAAGCAGGCTCCAGGCTCTGAGCTTGTCAGCACAGAGCCCGACGCAGGGCTCGAACTCATGAACCATGAGATCATGACCTGAGCCGAAGTCGGACGCTTAGCCAACTGAGGCACTCAGGTGCCCCTCACATAGGGTATTCTTACTGTCACCGTCCTAAAACTTGTCTGTGCTCTGTGTATTTATCCCTTCTTGCTCCCTTAACCCTTGGCAGCCACTGATCTTTTTATGGTCTCCATGGATTTGCCTTTTCCAGAATGTCATATAAATGGAATTATACATTATATAACCTTTTCAGATTGGCTTCTTTCACCTACTAATATGTATTTACGTTTCCTCTGTGTCTTTTCATGACCTGCTAGCTCCTGTCTCTCTAGTGCTGAATAGTATTCTGTTGTCTGGATGTACCAGCTTGTTTATCCATCATCTGACTGAGGGACATCTTGGTTGCTTGTAAGTTTTAGTAGTGGTGAATAAGGCTGCCATCAGCGTCTGTGTGCAGATTCTCATGTAGTTTTCAGTCTCTCCTCATTTAATTATTACCCCTGCTGAGATGAGTTCCTGCATTAGATTATTTCATAGATCACTGGCCACCCTCTAGCTAGCAGCATCTGAAGGAGGCACAGTCAGGATTGCATCCAGGGTAGCAGCTCAGCGTAGGGCAACTTGTATGGAAGTTAACGGCTCTGACGAGAAGGGACTATAGACAGGGTGGGAGACTCGGAGTGTCACTGACTCCTCTCCAGGCTTGTGGTGCATTCTAGTGAGTATCGGTAGGGTTTTTTTTTTTCAATGTTTATTCTTGAGAGTGAGACAGACAGACAGAGACAGAGATTAAGCAGGGGAGGGGCAGAGGGAGAGGGAGACACAGCATCCAAAGCAGACTCCGTGCTCCCAGCTGTCGGCACAGAGCCCAGCACGGGTCTCAAGCTCATGGACCGTGAGGTCATGACCTGAGCCGAAGTTGGACGCTTAACCAACTTAGCCCCCCCAGGTGCCCCAGTTTCAGTAGTTTTTATGTGAGTGAGAAATGAAAGAGACAGAAGGCTGCTTTAGTTGGTATTTTCACAGGAATCCTATGGGAGGACTGAAAAAGGACTAGATACTCATGGATGCATTTTAGAATGTGTAATTGTCACATGAGGCAATGTCTCTTTGTAATATAGTTCTGAAGTTGTGATCAAAGACAATGGAAGATATAGTATATTCACATTCAAACTTCAAATGTAGGTGAAATGAGGGGCCAGTGGAATCTCATGAGGGTTCTCCCATGGATAATCTGAAACTTATAAAAAATAGTAGATAGTCCTGTAATGTAGTTGTACTGAATTAGCAGAATCATAGGATTCATATGAAAGGAATTTTTAAATGTTTATGTATGTGTGTGTGTATGTGTGTGTATATATATAAAATATATATGTATATATAATCTCCAAGTCTCTTTGGACATTTTGGACATTTGGATTTAATTATTTAGGAGTGTTTATCACATATCTGTGTTTTGAGAAGCTTATTATTCTGATATGCACCCAAAATTGAGATCTGCTGCTATAAAGCATCATATCTCAGAGCAGAGTTGGAGGGACCATTGAGATCCTCAACACCCGTTGTGTGATCCTTCATTTTAAGTTACGGATCAACTTTATTTAGTCAATGTGTGCCCAGATATTTAGTCAGACATTATTCTGGGTGTGTCTGTGAGGGTGTTTCCGGATGAAACTAGCATTTGAGTCAGTAGCAGATTGCTTTTCCTAACGTGGGTGGGCCTTCTCTAATCAGCCAAAGGCCTGAATAGAACACAAGGACTGACCCTCCTCCACCTAGGAAGGAATGCCTCCTGCCTGCCTGTCCCACTGGGACATCAGTTTTTCTCTTGTTTTCAGATTTGAACTGAAACATTAGCTCTTCCTGGGTCTCAAGCCTGTTGGACTCAGACTGGAACTCTACGTTGAGCTCTTCTGGCTCTCAGGTCTTTAACTGGGACAGGAACTTTCACCACTGGCTCTCCTGTATTTATGGAAAATAAAAATACAATTGGAAAATATATGGAGAGATTATAATGTAATATTACATAAAATAAGAAGATAAAAATAAATAAATATATGAAAAGATTATAATGTAATATATGGTTACATACAAATGCAATATATAGAAAGTTTATATATATATATATATAGAGAGAGAGAGAGAGAGAGAGAGAGAGAGAGAGAGGACAAGCGAGCGACCACGGGATTTTCTATTTGTTTCTCTGAAGAACCCTGATTAATACACCAACCTTAATAAAAACCCGTAGCTTAAATAGATCTACTCACTGCAAGTCCTGGCTTTTTTCTGTCCAATGAAATGTTTTCCTTTATCGACAGCCGTACTCTTGGCACTTTAAGAACTACTTGGACTTCCTAGTTAGTAACATAAATGGTGAAATGGAATGGATACTTTATTTTACTTATTTCTCATACTGACTGGTAGATTGTATAATAATTTCTTTGCTTATTACAGGGGAATATTGAGCTAACAGAGAGATGCTTGTTACTTGATGACTTAGTGTTCTGAACAACCCTCCCCTACTTTTGGTTCCATGAAGGAGAAGGAGCACGTTTCCTTCTCTGCCAAGGCCGCTGTGCCAATGAGCTGAAGAAGGTTCAGCTGCATGTCTCTGACATGGACCCCTTCTAGGACCTCAGCAGCTGTCCTGACAAGATGTAAACATGGCCATATATTTTGGTGGTATTTGCAAGCGTAGGATAATTGAGACACACGTCTAAACCTCTCCCTCTTCCCACTCTGAATTTGCCCCCAACAGGCTTGTCCTCCTGTCTGTTAGACACGAAGTAGCTGTGGAAATCTTTAGGATCCTGCCAAGGTGAAATTGAATTGAGGATACATACAGTTTGTATGTAGAGGAATATCTTTTCGGCTGTGTTTGTTACATATACTTAGTCAATATGGAAGTTCTCTCAGAAACACGCTTGATACTTTTAAATGAAAATCGCATGAAAGATAATTTTTAGGACACCTGCCTTTGTGGGGTACAAGTTTCAAAACATGAATATTCCAAAAAGCAAATAGGCTTGTGTGTTCTGCTGTGATCTCATTTTATCCAACTTTCGTTCACGAAAAAAGTGATCAACTATTCTGGAAGAAAGACGAAACCCTCTGAAGTAAAAATGATATTACACAGTCGCTGTCATACTGAAAGCTGATGAAAGTGTATGCAGTCCAAAGTCCAGGAAAAGCGTTTAGTTGTTATTTAGTAGTTATTGTTAGGACTTTGTATTGTTTTTTCAGGATTTTGTGATATATTATGGTATTTGTCAGCTTTCCAAAGTTTGAGAATGGAGTTTCTTCATCCGAAATAAATTTTTACTCTCATTCCTAATTTTGTCTTCTCCCCAAATTGTAAAATACCAGCCTCCGTAAAACGTGAACATGGGTTCCTCTGCTTTCCCTTGGCTGAACCTCCCAGACTCCGCCGATGACTTTCTTCTGCAGAGTGAAGTTCCCTGGTATCCACGTGGTTATTTTGTTACTTATCACAAGTGCCTGCTTGCTTTTTGTGTCCTCACCTAGACCGGAATCCCCTTCAGGGCAGACTCCTTGGGGGCTTTTCCACCACCTAAGCCTGACTCAGTTTGACCAGTCTGTAGACATTTGCAGACAGACTTAATGAAAGCGGGTAAACGTTTCAGGGCAAGGGAAGGAAGCTTGCTGGAGGATTCCAGCTGCTTGCTTTTGGCCTGTTTTCCATTGTTCTGGCTCCCCCTCCCACCATATAGACGGCTTTTGCTGATTCTTCCTATGGCATTGTTTGCACAAAAAGACACAAAGTCCCAAAGAAGGAAAGTGGATTGTCAGCTGTTTGTCAGCCTGACTTGCACAGGTCAGGCTTCGATATCCAAAGATTTCAAAAACGCCTTATGCTAGGGGAGAGGAGGAATGCATTAACTTCAGGTCACCAAATTAGTGAAAAAATTATATAAGATGGAGTGTTTCCAAGAGTAACTGATTGACATAAAAAGTAAACAGCATTACATGCATTTAATTAAACTTAAATCATAAGTTTAAGTACCATTCTAATATTGACAGAGAGAGTTTGGGAAGTATCAGATTCACTTTGAACCACAATCTCCATGGTAAATAATGAAATACACAGAGAAGCGAGTGGGTAGGCTTTTTAATTCTTCCTCAGATAGGGGTGCCAATGAGACAAATTAAGAGGTGAAAGCTCATTTTCAGGTAGTTTCATTAAGAATGCTCCTAATAGAAGCTCTTTGAGACTTAAAGTCAAAGGCATAATTGCTGTGATTCTTTCGATGAAATAATCTTTGCTCTTTACATATTTTTAACAAATTCGGTGAGATATGAGTCACGTACTGTACAATTCATCCATTTAAAGAGTACAATTCGGTGGTTAATGTATTTACAGAGTTGTGCAGTCGTCACCACAGTCAATTTCAAAACGTTTCATCTGTCCAAAAAGAAACCTCATATCCATTAGCATTGCCCTCCAACCACCAGAGTGGAGGCGATCACTAATCCAATTGAGTACTATAGATTTCCCAATTCTGGACATTTCCCATAAATGGAATTTTGATTTGCTTCTTCCACTTTGTGTTAGTTTTTGAATACACTTTCTGTAATCTGCTGTCTTAGCCATGATTCCTACCACAACTCAATAAAGAAAGAAACATTATGCTGATCTTCGTTTTTAATGGAAACCTCATTTACAAAAAATATATATATTAGGAGGTGTAATTTTCTATTCCCCAGAAGGAAAATATTAATACTGAGCTGTTTCGTACCTGTCTGAAGCAAGAGCTAAACATTTAAAAACATTATTTTCCTTAAATGAAAACTTTGGTTTTGACAGAAGTAAATCCTACCATTTCATGTTTAATACACAAGGACTAAATCAGAAAACAAAGAAAAAAATTCAATTTCTACGGCTTTGCAGAAATGTAAGATCTTCTTTCACTATTACCAAAGTTGGCACTAATTTTTTGCTTGGTGAAGTTAAATCATATCCTTTAACTCCAATAAATATATTCAAACATGAGTATTTGATTTTTTTTTTACTTTGTTATTGTAGTAATTATATGTTGCTTCAGGCAATATTTAATTAAAAATTAAGCCAGGCTAATCCTTTAAAAAGAACATTTACCTAAAAGTAAAAATCTAAAATACTTTTTCCCCCAAAAGCTTTGATATTCTATAATTTCATGGGTTGTGGATATTCTATAATTTCATGTGTGTGTGTGTGTGTGTGTGAGAGAGAGAGAGAGAGAGAGAGAGAGCACACTAAAGGACTCAGGGCTCGTTTGCTGTCTCTCTTGTGTGATATCTCTCTCTGGTGTGTGTGTGTGTGTGTGTGAGAGAGAGAGAGAGAGAGAGAGAGAGAGAGAGAGAGAGAGAGAGAGAGAACTTAAAGAACAATATCCTGTGATGCTTAAAAGCCTTAAAATTGATAGCTAAAATGGTATAAATTCCGAAATATCTTGAAGATGCTTCTGTTTATGGATAGGAAGACTCAATTCTTTCCAAGACATCTGTTCTTTGCAATTTGATCTATAGACTCAGTGCAATCTCAGCCAAAACCCCAAGTTATTTTGTGGATATTGACGCCCTGAATCTACTAAACTCTATAGACAAAAGACTCAGAATAGCCAAGATAATATTGCAGGACAAGAATAAGGTAGTGGGCTGACATTACCTGACTTCAAGACATACCTAAAAGTACAATAATCAAGAGAGGGTGGTATTGGTGAAAAAACAGATCAATGGAACAGAATAGAGAACCCAGAAATAGGCCCACATAAACATAGTCAACCGATCTCTGACAAAGGAGCAAAGGCAATACAGTAGATAAAAGATACTCTTTTCACCAACTTATGCTGGAATAATTGGACATTCATGTGCAAAAAAAAAAAAAAAATCTAAACACAGACCTTACACCCTTCATGAAATTTAACTCAGAATACATCACGGACCTAAATGGAAAACACAAACTACCAAACTCCTGAAAGATAACATAGGAGAAAACCTGACTGACCTTGGTGTGGTGATGCCGCTTTTAGATACAGTGTTTGAAGGCACGATCCATGAGCAAAATCATTGATAAGCTGGATTCGTTAAAATGAAAAACTTCTCTCTGCAAAGACGATGTCAGGAGAACGAGAGGACAAGCCACAGACCAGGAGAAAATATTTTGAAAGTGTACATCTGAGAGAGGATTATTATCCAAAATATATAAAGAACTCTTGAAAGTCAACAATAAGAAACACAAGCAACCTGATTTCAAAAAGGGGCCAAGGCCGTATACACCTCACTGAAGAAGATCCACGGATGGCAGATAACCATGTGGAAAGACGCTCCACATCTTATGTCATAAGGAAGATGAAACTGCAAGCAATGAGATGCTATTGCACACCTCTTGGAATGGCCACAGTCCAGGACACTGACACCACCAAATGCTGACAAGAACATGGAACAGTAAGAACTCTCATGCAGAATGGTGTGGTCACTTTGGACGGCTGCACGGTGACTGTAGTCAATGGCACTGTATTGTGTACTCAAAGTTGCTAGAAGAATAGAGCTTTAATATTTTCACAACAACAACGTCAACAAAAAGATAATTATGTGAGGTGAGGGACATATTAACTAACTTCACTGTGGTAAACATTTCACAATGTAGAAGAGCGTCACATCACCACATTTGTACACCTTAACCTTACGCTGTGCTGTAGGTCATACGTGTCTGAAGAAGTTGGAAAAAATTTCTCTTAGAAGACCTTTAAAGCACATTTGATAGTTACAAGTGATGGGGAGTGGGGGAAAGACTTTTCTTCATTACTGTCTTTGAGCAATTTGATTTTCATATGTGTTGATATGATCTTTATATATGTGCTTGAGTTTATGGAATTTCTTGAATATGTCTATGCTTTTTATTAAATTTAAGTATCTGTCCCCACCCGTTTCTCAGGGGCTCCACTTACAAGTACATCAAGCCACTTGAAGTTGTCCTGGAGCTTGCTGATTAGCACTCATTGTAGTCCTGTGGTGAGCTAATGGAAATGCACTGGGGGGGGCTTTGAGAGAGGAAGTTTGGTTAGCGGGCTATATCCGGGTCCTTGATCATTCCTGAGTTTTCAGTCATCTTTATGATTAGGTTATCTATGTATATTGAGTGGCACCATGGAAATTGGGCTTATACCCTCCGATAGAGACTGGGCAATAAATAGAGTGCTATCTCCTTTGTGATTGCATTTCAAAGAGATGGTTCCCACGTCCTAGAGAAAGACATCCTGGATTTTTTGCCTGGAAGCTGGCAAAAAAAAAAAAAAAAAAAAGAATGAAAAGAAAAGAGAAAAGAAAGAAAAGAAATGAAAAAGAAAACAAAGAAAAAGGAAAAGAAAAGGCTGGGAGAAGATTTCTACCTCAAAGAGGTAGAGAAAGAATTTACAATTACAGGCTGTTGTTTTCAAAAGAAACACTAAGAAAGTGAAAGTAAAGAGTATGTAGTCACAAATAAAGGTGTCTAAAGTTTAATCAAGCTGAGGGGAACATTAAAGTCCTCTTAGTCATTTTTAATGCTATCATCTTTATTATTTCTGGACAAGTTGTTTCAATTGATTGACTTCCCTCCTCATTATGGGTCATGTGTACCTATTTGTAAGACATGTAATTTCTGATTAGACTCCTGTCATGAAGAATTTTACCTCATTGGGTGGGTGCTAAATATTTTCATATTTTAAAAAATATATTTTTGAGCTTTGTTCTGTGGCCTAGTTCCATTACTTGGAGACATGTTGATCTTTTTTGTCTTGAAGTTTCTAAGCCTGTTTAAATGAGACCAGAGTAGCATTTAGTCTATGGTTATTTTTTCTACTGAATCCAGAGGCAAAGCCAATCTGAATACTTTACCTAATGGGCCATGAATTGTAAGGTTTTATTCTGGCAGTTGGGAACAGGGATTATTATTACTGGACTTATTTCAGTCATAGAGATAGTTTCTTTTAATCCTTTTGGGGGTAAGTTCCTCAAAATGATGCTCTGGTCACCACTCCGGTGAGGACTCTTTAGGCCTCTAGGGTTCTCCCTCTGCTCAGTACCCTTCTGGAACTCTTGCCCACACTATGCCTCAGCCCCTTTACTGGGAGATCCGCCTCAACTCATGGAGACCCCGTTGCTTTTCCTTCCTTATCTATGAATTGAAAATTCCCCCAGGCAGTAAGTGGGCAATTTTAGGGCTTTATTTATTTGTTTTCCATTTCTCAGGAATTGCCTGATAATCTGTGTTTTTACAACAATTTTTCTATTTTTCTTGCTCTTTTATGGTTTCGGGTTGGCAAATTTCGCTTCTGCTACCCCATCTTGATCAACAGTCATGGTTGTTTTGACCATATATTAGAAGTATGATTTTCTATCCTGTTTCACCTAGGATATGACTTTTGAAAAAAGCAGTTAATTTTTATTTAGAATATGTTTTACATATGTTTTGTGAATGTTTTGGTTAGTCATAATAACTTGTTTTAAAAATAATTACCTTATATTTTTATTGAATATATTTTCTTCTTTTCTGGATTAAAAAACAAAAGTTATTACCTTCTTTTAAATCACATTTTTTTTACATAATTTCTAAGCTGTTAATCATTCTTCCTTTTGCTAATTTATCAGTCTCTAGATTCTCACTTTCATATCATATTCACACTGGAAAGTTACTTCGAATAAAATCTAGCTTATCTTACTCCTTTTATGAAAAGTAAAGTAATTTGGGGTCTAAAAGTCTGATTGTCCAAGGTCAGAAACGAGCTTTTGTAGGACAAGATCTAGAAAACAGCTTTCCTGTTGTTCTCCTAGCATCCTTTTGACCACTCTGCTGTTATTCTTTTATAAAAATGCTAGAAATTTTATTTGGAGCCTGTGACTAAAAATACAATTTTTATTGTTGTGATTTAGTATCTGAAGTTGTTAGAAATGGATAAATCAAAAGTTAAGGGGGAATAAAGGCAGTATCTCTACAATAAACATGGAATAAAGGAAAGTGGTTGATTCCCCTGTTCATCAATCGTTGTACAAAATAACTTCTTTCTACTGATAAAAGAAGTATGTATAAACCTCTCTCGACAGATATCCACAGAAAGAACTGCACACCACTGTATTCCCTTATTAGATGTTTTACATAAAGTATATACTAGTTAACTTCTTAATGAAATACAAATCAGATTTCTCAGATGAACCTTATCCACAAGTCATGATTAATCCTCTGTTGACCAGTGTGATATTCTTTTATAACCTTGTGGATAAATCTGTTAAGAATCATAAATTATTCTTTGGGACTCTAATTGGCTTTCCTCTGGCCTTTGAGTGACTCTGTGGACAGAGATCAGCTATGAGCTGAAAGGCATAAACTTGGATTATTGAAACAAGTACCGAGCCTGTATTTTAATGCAATTGGGAGAGCCAGGGTGTTACAGAATTGTGGTATTCAAAATGACCTTTCGAATAATTTTCAATGGACACAATAGAAATGTGTTATTTTTCATACTCTTGATTTATAGTCTTTTTATGTGATTTTACGCTTGGATGAGCTGCCACTCATATTCATCCACACCCCCACAACCACATATCGAAGAAAAAAGTCACCTTGTTCACAATAACATGTATATTGCATGGCTTCTGTATGAAAGTCTAATAATGTCTTTAATAAAGACAGGTTCTGGACCTGAATTACTAACAGAGAAAAGACTATGGATTAATAGAATCTATACTTTAAAATAAGCTGGAGTTGGGCAACTTTCCAAGTATGTTCATGCACAGGTATAAGAGATAGATTTTACAAGCAGGGGAACTTTTTACTATAGAAAATGTCAACTATCTACAAAAACAAAAATAATACTATCACAACTCCCAATTTTTCCATCAGCTATATTTAGTAATGATTGTCTATTGACTAATCATTTTTACTCATATCAAATCCATCCATATTATCACTTTGTATTATTCTATCTGGAAGTATTCTGTATGTATCTCAAAACATAAGGACTCTTGTTAAACATAGCAATACAATTTTGAAATGTAAAAAATTAACAATTTTCTGATATCAAATATTTGGTGTTCAAATGTCTAGTTTACCAGTAAACATCAACATTATTTTCATAGTCTACTTACTTGAATCAATATCAAATAAAGCTTAGCCATTTTAATTGAATGTCTTTTTTTTTTTAAGGTTTACTTTTATTTATTTTGAGAGAGAGATGGAGAGCAAGCAGGGGAGGGGCAGAGAGAGAGGGAGACAGAATCCCAAGCAGGCTCCACGCTGTCAGCACAGAGTCTGATGCGGGGCTCGAACTCACGAACAATGAGATCATGACCTGAGCTAAAACCAAGTGTCGGATGCTTAACCGACTGAGCCACTCAGGTGACCCCTAATTGAATGTCTTTTTAAGTGCATTTTAATATATAAGTTTTTTTTTCTGTATTCAACATTTTTCCTTTTTTTCTTCTTATAATTTGTTTATAAAAAAGAAAAAAAAACAGGTAATTTGTCCCATAGGGTTCTATTCTGGATTTTATAGATTGAATTTATACATTGTATGGTTAAATATGTTATTCTGTCTACTGTATTTTCTATTAAATGTTAATTGGATCAAGAGGTATGATTTGATTCTGTTTTAAGACTGTCTCCTAGATAATGTGTTCTTCCATTAGGAAGCACATGGTATTTGTTTCTGGTGCTGATAGACTGATGCTCCTTGCATTAATTAGGAATTCCAAAATTGTGATATTCTAATTATATTATTTCTGCTTCAGTTATTATTTGGAACATGTAAATAGAAGAACTTCCTCTCATACAATATTTTGTTCATTTAGGGGCAAGTGGGTGGCTCAGTCAGTTGAGCATCTGACTTGGGCTCAGGTCATGATCTCAAGGTTTGTAGGTTCAAGTCCCACGTAGGGCTCTGTGCTGACGGTGCAGATCCTGCTTGGGATTCTCTCTCTCCCTCTCTCTGCTCATCCCCCACTTGTAGTCTCTCTCAAAACAAATAAATAAACTTTAAAAGAAAACACAATATTTTGTTCATTTAGACCGAGTTGGGTTACAAGATGGATTCCTTTCCCTTTCTTTACCAATCTACAAAATAATGAATTGGATCACTAGTATTCCCCAGTGTTAATCAAATTAGTTTTTGTGTTTTTTTGTTTTTTTTTTTTTTTTTAGTCATGGGGCACCTGGTGGCTCAGTCAGTTAAGTGTCCGACTTCAGCTCAGGTCATGATCTCGCGGTTTGTGAGTTCGAGCCCTGCTTCCGGCTTTGTGCTCACAGCTCAGAGCCTGGAGCCTGCTTCAAAATCTGTGTCTCCCTCTCTCTCTGCCCTTCCCCCACTCACACTCTCCCTTCCTCTCAAAAATAAACAAACATTAAAATTTTTCTAATTAGTTTTTTTGTATTGTTATAAATTTATGAATTTAAACTTCTTAGTTTTTTTTATTGTCTACTGTACTAATTATCCTTAATGATATTCAAAAGGTACCCTAGTTAGAGAGCAAAATGTTTTTTTATATTGGCAATTGAGAACATTTGATGCAATCCTAGTAATATTTCAAGTTTACTTATTCTAATGTATGACAAGATATAGACTCAGTGGTATGATCCTTCTTCAAAGACACCCGGGTTCTTATAATGGGAAATACCTTAAGACCACCGTCTGTGCATAGATAAGGACACTGGTGCAGTGATGGTCACTATTTCAGGCCATTTTAGTGGGAAAAAAATGGAAAATGTAACACTTTGTTAAATCCTTGTCACTCTGCTCTGTCACAGTTTCCGATATCCTTTTTAATATTTATCTTGGATTTTGGGTTTTTTGCATCTTATTTCTTTTTACCTTATCTCTTAAGACATTATCTGCTACATTTATCTGTTCTTATGTTCCTTACAGTTTATTCTGAAATAAATTTCATATTTATTTCATATTATATATAATAATATAAATAATAAATATGTAATTATATATAATATGTAACATATTATATATAAATGTTATATATAATAAACATAATATATAATATATGTAATAAATAATTTCATATTATACATAATTTTTGTTTAGGTCGCAGTGAAAAATTTGATTATTGTTTTCTTTTTCTCTAGTGGGCATGTATTTTTAGTATGTTCTCATCAGCATACTTACACTGTCTGTAAGAGCATTATTTTGTTCTTCATTCTTTTGTCCTTATAATAACATCACACATGATTCAACTATGATCCTTTCCTGTTACTCATTCTTACATAGATTTAGGTTTTTTGTACTTAAAATAGAAGAAGCATAGACCAAGAAATGTTTCTGCCTTCATCTAGAGCTCACTACTCAGTGTTTGTAAAGTGCCCTAAATTATGACTTAGTCTTATCCTTTCCATAGTCCCCTGACTCTGTTCCCTAACTGATTTATCGGGATCATTCTCCCTTTATTGCCATGGTTCCTTTTAGTATGGATTCTGTTCTCAGCATTTTATACTTTATTGTAGATGTGTTTTTAAAGGAATTTTGTCTCTTTTTGTTTTTGCTTTTATTTTTTATAGTGTACAGAATATAGATTGTTGTACTTCTTTGGACTTTTCTATGGGCCTTTTGCACTCACACACCAATTAGAATGTGTAAACCGCCCCCCTAGTTTCATCTACTGTTTTCACATTGACCTTGCAGGCATACTTGCAGGGAATGTCCGTTGTCAGTTTGGGGTTCTTGTGTTCTCAGGGCATGCTGCTTCCATTTAGTTTTCTCAAACAGGTGCTGATATTCTGCAGTTCTTGAAGCTGAGTAGATCGTCTTAGGGTTTACAGGGAAAACTTGTCCTCTAATTTTGCAGTGGGCTTCCATAGGTTTTTGATTTTGTTCTTGACATTGCTCTGCCTGTTTCATGGAGAGATTCGCAGACACTGAAAGAGTCACCACCACACTCTGCCGTTTTCCCACAATTCCCCATGGAAATAGTTATATGGATTTCACTTCCAAATTCCCAGCTTTCATATGTGGTCTTCAAAAACCCATCTGCCTAAAGACGTACTTTTCAAGCAAGTTCTCTTTTCCCACATTACCCCCCATCCATTTCTCAAATGGAAATCATGCTTACTTCCCAGCCCAAGTGTTGTTTTAGAACATTTTGTCAGAGTGGGAAAAAATCAAGAGTACTAGAGATATTTTGAAAAATTGGTGTTGAGAAACCCAACTAATCAATGGTTCACAAAATCTTTGGCATTTCAGATGGCTTATATTTTTTCTTCTTCATAAAAATACTGGAATAAGACCTAATAGATTGGTCAGTTTGTAAATAATAAATGATATAAGAAGAAATGTGACCTTGTCATTTATTTAGAAAGTATATATTAACTAGAATTTAAATAAAAACTTGAAACAAAAAAAGAAAGACATTAAAAAACCAACACAGTGTGTCTGCTATAATGAAACATCTTCTGCTTCTATTAATGTGTGATCAACTTTCTCAGTGCCTACATTTTAAAGAGAATAAAGAAAACTGATGATAACTCTTATTTCATTCTATCAATAAGTAATTTCATCCATGGATACACAAACTAATTGAAAAAATGTATCTATCCATCTCATTAAGAGATGCATTTCCAGTAAATGATTAGTTTATATTTAATAATTACTTATCACAATATGTGCTATCTTGTCTTGTTTTTAAGTAACCATGTACCATAGCAATTCTAGAGATAATTCAATCCAAAGAAACATTGTAATGTTTGGAGCCTTACAGTCATAATATATACATACATATTTTATATACATATTTTTATTTCATATTATTGAGCAAAACTTTTTCAAATATAAACATATGTTAAAGAAATAAGAATTCAAGAAATAAAATTAATACAATTTTTTGAATAGATGATAGTGACTATCACATTTCTGTGGCTTTTCGATATTAGCATTAAGTAAAATGTGAAACAACCATTTTATTTAAAATTCAGCAGAAATTTCATTTATTGAATCTAGACAAATATACTGTTTAGTCCACCATTTATAAAAGTAAAAGATACATCAGTATGAGAGCAAAACAGTTTAAACACCACTAAGATTAGTTATTTAATGTTTTTATTTTGACGTGAAGGACACAATAAAATTTGCTTTAAACACAGTTAAACATTTTTTGTGTCTTTACTACCATTCTTTAAGGTTGAGGGAGGGAATCAGGTAAAGTTGAGTTTGAATAGTTTTGGCTACAATTTTTGGAGCTATGATATAAGGCTTGGAATTTTGGAGGCTTCTGCATGCACTTAGAGTTAATTAAAATTAGTTGGAATCTTAATTGTTGTTAGCTATCCCTGGGTCCACTTCATTTAGGTGACCTCCCATTTGGGCATATTTCCTCTTATTTTCCTCACCTTTCATAAGAATATGGTATGGCTGCTAGAACCTGCCTAACTGCTAAACACTTGGTCTTCCACTCTGTACTATTTGATATTCAATACTTAGGAGCCCAATTATAAATGTATACATCAACATGAAAGCAATGGGAAAAGCCATTGAAGTGTGTTGACCAAGGTCAGTTTGGTTAAAAAATAATGACTCAAAAGGCACCTAGGTAGCCCAGTCAGTTAACTGTCCCACTCTTGATATTGGCTCAGGTCATGATCTCACAATGGCGAGATCGAGCCCCATGTTGGGCTCTGTGCTGAAAGCATGAAGCCTGCTTTGGATTCTTTCTCTCCCTTTCTCTTTGCCCCTCCCATACTCTCTCTCTCTCTCTCTCTCTCTCTCTCTCTCTCTCTCTCTCTCTCTCAAAATCAATAAGTGAACAATTTTTAAAAAATAATTCAAACTTCAGTGTGAAGAAGAGATTTGGGGGCATGGCTGATGAGGAAACTGTTATGAATCTGTCATGGTAATCCAGAAAGAAATTATCAGGTGTCCTAAGTTTAGTGGGGGATGTGGAGAGTTCAGAAATATACAAGTGAAAGAAATTGTGATGCTCTCTTCAAACTTAGTGATTAAGTGAATGTTGGAAATGCTAGAGGATGCTAGGGGGTTAGAGAGGAGAAGTTACAGATTGCTGACCTTATCTGTGGGGTGGCCATCCACCAAAGAAGGCATATCATGAAGAAGAGAAACTTGAGAGGAAAGGACAATGGATTCAATACTGAATATATTGAGCTTGAGGTAGAAATATTTGGTAGATTTTGGATTTATTAGTGCAGGAAACAAATGTGAATAATCATAGCGAGATGGTGGTGAAACCATGGGAGGAAATGGGATCCCCAAGGCTGATGTATTGAATAAAGCAAAAGAGAGTTTGGAGGACTAGCACTAGGTAAGGCAGACAGAGGAAGGGAAACTGCCCCTAAGTCAGAATGTCTGGGAAGGATGAGAGCAGGGAAAAACCTTTCCTGGGGCGCCTGGGTGCTTCAGTCGGTTAAGCGTCCAACTTCAGCTCAGGTCGTGATCTCGCGGTCCGTAGGTTCCAGCGCTATGTCGGGCTCTGTGCTGACAGCTCAGAGCCTGGAGCCTGCTTCAGATTCTGTGTCTCCCTCTCTCTCTGCCCCTCCCCTGCTTACACTCTGTGTGTCTCTCTCAAAAATAAATAAAACATTAAAATAAGAAAAAAAAAACCTTTCTTCCCATGAACCAGAGGAAAAGAGTACTTGAACAAAGACATTGTTAACAGTATCAAATTCTGCCAAAGATTCAAGTTAAGGACAGGCTGCATATTGTATATTGGAAAGTGTTGAGAATGGGGGCAGCAAAAGCCAATGGAGGAAATGAGTCAGAGGGGAACATGTGGAAACCAAACCGTGAGGGCAAGCAGCTCTTGCATGACAGTTGAAGGTAAGAGGAAACGAAGAGCTAGAATGGACAGTTCAAAACCAGAAAAGAGATGGGGCAGGAGGGGAGGTGTGGGGCGGTCTTCTACACTTGGTCTCTCATACTTCCCTTTCAAACCTAAATGGAAACTATTAAGCTATTAAATATTGATGCAAGAGAAACTAAGAGATCTTGAAAATCCAGAAGAGGTACAGTTCTTAGAATGAGTTTTCCAAGTACTCCAAAGGTACTAAATCCTGACTACAAATGGAATGATTAGTTTTTAACTCTAGGAAGGAAGGGTATTTAAGTTCTTTGACAAGAGGAAAGAAGAAAAGATTTGTACAGATGCATGCAAATTTGTAGATTATGTTACAAGAGGTTGAAGATCTTTCCTGTGCATAGCTTTTCTATTTCTCCATGAATGAAGCTGCAAGATCGTTTGTTGAGAGTTAGGGGAGAAATGGTGGATTTGGTATTTGAGGAGATTGAATTATGTTGTATTATTAATAATATGGACATAAATACTGAATGTAATATCCCACAAAGGCCAGATCTTTGGAATAAGCAATAACTACCTAATTGTTTTAGATTATTCTGAAGGGTAAAATTGTGAGGCAGAATCAAAATAACAGGGTGTGTTAGATTATATTTTTGTGCCCTTTTGAAATGAGATTTTCTTTTCCCACTTGATCTGAATAACTAAGAAAATATTTTTATTTATATGTTACACAATATTCTTGTTTTCCAGAATTATCTTCAAAAAGACATTCCGCTCCATGCTAATTTGAATGTACTAGAATAAATATTTACATATAATGTTGCTGATTTTCCAGAAGCAAATTATGGCAGATATTTCTGAAGCCAGAGAGATGACAAGTTGCCTGGTTTAACCTTTCACAAATACTGCAGTATGAAAGGAGGAATTTTAAAGAGGAATTTTGGAATTATCTTATGGTGCAGTTTCAGAAAAGGAGTCTTAACAAGAGACTATACTTAAATAAATATTAAATAAAAGGACCTGAACTTAAAAAATGCTTTCTAATGCTGACTCATTCACTTTTTCAGGTACCTTCTATTTCTATCACTTTCAATTGAAGTAATGTGATAGATCACTTGTGGGTGGCATTCATAATTCTCCCAAATAATAATCTTTACCATCTATACATCCACAGCTTTCAACTTTTCAGCTCCTAATTAGATTTTACTTATGCCTCCATTAATCTGAACCTGAAGGTGAATAAGTGGCAAAATTAAGGTAATTTTGAGTTCAGAGTATAATTTTAAAAGGATCATAATAACTCAAGTTTTCATAAGGAGGAGTATAGTTTTATTAATCTGGCCATCGGGCTTTTTTTCTTGTTATATTGTCTTAATTGCCTTCACTGTACAATATTTTGTTTACTGTTTTCATCTTTCTTTAATTTAATTTAATTTAATTTAATTTAATTTAATTTAATTTAATTTATTTAGTTTTTGCTGTTTCGAGCCTGGAGTGTGTAGGAACAGTGAGAAGTCAGAGTGACCAACAGAATACAGGCTAGGAGTAGGAGATGAGGTTTGGAGGTTACAGGACCAGGCAGATGGTAAGGACTTTGACTTACACTCTGAATGGATTGGGAAGCCACAGGAAAAATTTGAGCGGCAGTTACGTGACCTGCATTACTTTTAAAATGCTTTATTTGATTGCTGTTTTGGAAGGGGAACCACAGAGCTGCTTGAAGAAGCGAAGATCATGGCAGCTATTAAAATAACTGATGTGAGAGACCATGGTGGTGTTGATCAGGGCAGTAGTGGTGCAGGTCGAGAAGTGGTTGGATTTATTATATATTTTGAAGGCAAAATTGAATTATTTTTATTTTACTTTTTACTTTGGATATGACACGTCGGAGAAAGAAAAGAGTTAGAAATAAATCCAATATTTTTGGCCTGATCAAAGGGAAAGATGGAGTTGATCCTTACTGAGATAGCAAAGTCTGGAAGAGACACCTGTTTTAGGGAAATTCTTAATTTGTCTTTGCAATGTGTTAAGTTTTGGATACCTATGGAAGTGACAAGTAGGAAGTTGGACACATGGGTCCAAAGTTCAGAGGAGACCTACAGGATAGAACAATTTGGAGATTGTCAGAATTCTGACTAGTATGCAGGGCTATGGGTGCACATCAGCTATCCAAAGGCGTAAATGCGTCAAGACCACAGGTCCAAGAACTGAGCCTTGAGACACTAACTTGTCTCATAAAGTCTTCTAAAGGATAGGATTACTAGACACATTTAAAAAGCTTTCTTTTATTGTTCTTTTTTCTTTGAAATTTTGAAATTGCTCTGTTCTTTATTTATGAGTGCAGTATAATATTCATTTTCCCCAAAGATAGTGATTATATTTTTAATAACATTTACTTTCATATCTTAAATTATACCATTTATCTTTTTTTTTCTGTCAGACATTTTGTTTTATAATCTTAGATATTTTTTTTTTCATGTTCTTGGTTTCTTCGTATCTCCAGAGATCCTTGATTTTCCATTGTCAATGAAAAATGAAAATGGAATCATTTTAGGTAATTAATGTGGACTTCCTATACTGTTGTGTATGAAAATTTATTTTCCTGCCTCCTTTCTCCTTTGAGTGGCAAAGTTGATTGGAAGTTCGGTTGACAACGAGAAGGCTTATTGATTGATGTAATTCGCTGAGAATTAATGGTCAAGATTTCAGAAGTTACACTAAGGGAATTCAGTGACCAGAATGAGTTGGATTTTACTTTGGTGAACTTGAACCCAGAAACTGTTGCTTTGATTCAACCCTCGCAATTCATTATTTTCTTTAGCAAAGTGACTTATTTTATTTTTATTTTGGCCAGAGATTAATACCACGTTGTTTATTTACACAAATGTGAGGTGAAACGTGCCTAGACAGACTTGTACTGAACTCCGTGGCATTGTGTCCTGTTCCACATTTGCCTTCCGTGGTGTATTCTCCACGTTATTAACTCTGAACATGGAGCTTCTCTGTACTCGGCAAATCAGCCCCCTAACTCCACTGTAGTTCGTTTTTAGTATGTGTCTATAAACTTTTTGCCTTTCAGTAAACTATTCCAGTGGCTTCCAGCTTTATAATTATAGATGTAGTACCGGTTTATGATTAAGCACTCTGGTAATGAATTTAGCGAGAACATTCTTAACTTTTGCTTCTTCCATTACTAGCTTTGTGAATTTGGGAAAGTTGCTTAAGCCTAGCAAAAGTATGGTTTATTTTTCTTTAAGGATAATAATAATACCTAACACATAGGATTACTCTAGCATTAACTAAGGAAATATATATCAAGTTCAGTTCCTAGAGACTAATACATACTTAATGTTATGAGTAATGTTATTTTTAATTTTAAATAGGTAGTATAATGTTTGCTTTTATTTTCTAACTTATAGTGGGATTGCACACAAATTATATAATATAAATTCTGAAAACATTTACTACATATTTTAGGGGAAAATGTAAGTTAATAAAACAATGTTATATGTGTATTACACATTTTATAGATTTACCAAATTTTGTGTTTCTGTTGAAAACTATAAGAACAGCTATGGAGAAAATTTACTATGTATTTACAGGATTTTTCTCACCTTCCTGTGTTTCACTTTATAGACTATTTTTTAGAGCGGTTTTAGGTTCACAGCATAATTGAATGGAACGTACGTACATTTGCCATAGGCTCCCTGTGTCCACTTAAGCATACCGTCCCCCCCATTATCAGTGTCCTCCACCAGGGTGGTACATTTGTTACAAATGATGAACCTGTATTGACACATTACTATCATCCAAGTCCATAGTTTACCTTAGGATGTATTCTCGGTGTTGTACATTCTCTGGGTTTAGAAAAATGCATAATGATATGTGTCTACTAGGGTCATACTAAATAGTTTCATTGCCCTAAAAATCTCAGTGCTCCACCTGTTCATCCCTTCCTACCCATAACCCTGAAAACCACTCCATACTTTTTCCTTTTTTAGACTGTCACATAATTAGAATTATACAGTACATAACCTTTTCAGATTGGCTTCTTTCACTCCGTAATATGCATTTAAGTTTCCGCCATGCCTTCTCATGGCTTGAATGCTCATTTCATTTTAGTGCTGAATAATCTTACATTATCTGGATATGCCACTCTTTACCCTATTTTTCTGTTGGAGTTCCATATTGCATTTTATTGGCATTGTTTATAAATATGTCTTTCCCAATTCGAGCATTATATAGATGTATTTTTTCCATCGCCCAAGTTTGTCTCTGTTGTAATCTATGTACTCTTTAGACTTCATAGAAAATAGACATTAAGTAGAGTCACAAAGGATACTGTGTTACAAATATCCAAGACTGTTAAATCAGTGTTAATTGGATTCATTTAGAATCCAGTTGGTCAATTATCAGGAGTATGTGAGGTAACCAAGTTCTGCCCAATTTTCAAATGATTAGATTGCTAAAGCTTTGCTGATTTGTTTTTGAACAACTTAGAATTTTTCAAGTACAAGTAAGGAAATAAATGATTTAACTACATTAATTATCACAGCAACGGTAAAACCTGCCAGAATCCACATAGAAAACAAACAAACAAAAACTAAACTAAAAGTAAAGTGAAGGACTAATGTGGATTATCCTGGAGCCAGCCTTTGGAGCCTCATGTGATTATAATTCTAACTTCTGGTTTTGTTTTTGTTTTTGTTTTTTCAGTTTAACATTATTCCTGGTCAACATGAAAATGAAATGAAAGAAATATCGGGAGATATAAAAGGAGAATCAAAATCTCAAACCGGCAAGGATAGAGTGATCTACGAGTTAAGAGCTGAGGTAAGGTATTGGATAAGGATTATAATACCAAAATATACCTGATTTTATTAGGTGATATACTATTTTAAGAAGTATAATTGGGGCATCTTTGGTTACTTTATGAAGAATAATGCTGCCAAAAATAAAAAAAGAATATAATCAGTTTGTATATGGTTTAAAAATGCTGCGGGAGGGCGCCTGGGTGGCTCAGTCGGTTAAGCGGCCGACTTTGGCCCGGGTCATGATCTCGCGGTCTGTGAGTTCGAGCCCCGCGTCGGGCTCTGTGCTGACAGCTCAGAGCCTGGAGCCTGTTTCAGATTCTTTGTCTCCCTCTCTCTGACCCTCCCCCGTTGATGCGTTGTCTCTCTCTGTCTCAAAAATAAATAAACGCTAAAAAAAAAAATGCTGCGGGATGATACTGGCTCATTGCTAGATTGGAATTACCTGACTTTTATAAAGACAGAATATTTGGTTAAAAAACATTTCTAGGCCATACGATTCTAACTGTGGGTAAATACTTATTAAAAGTTCAGTCGGCTGCTGGGTCTAATGGGTTAAGTTATCATCAGGACCAGCGACACACAAAATGTGTTGCATGTAGTGGAATTAAGGTAGCCTTTGGCAGCTAGCAACGTGCGAGACAGGCAGGTGACCTCGCTTTCGGTAGTTTCTTCATTTCTTCGGTGTGCCAAGGGAAATGGTGGAAACGTTTATTTTCAACACTTCTACCGCGACCAACACCAGAAGACTTTTTAAAGATTGTAAACTCTGTTTTTTCTATGTCATGTTAACAAAGGAGGAATTGTTTAGGGACTGAATATTTTCACTGCATAGAAAATTGCGTTAGTGCACTAAAAGTGAGGAATCATAAATTACTTATTTTGTATCATAATTCTGGAAGATTATCTTGGATGACTAAGTGTAGGAACAATTCAGGAAAAGTAGGCTGGGAAGAAGATTTGTGTTTGATGGCTTCTTCTTTATAAAACTCACACCCCAGTATATTTTCCATCAGATGAACAGATAGCAGAAAATGAATAAATCATAGATTTTGGAGCTGGAAGCGGCTCCATCACTGATCACTTTATTCTGGACAACTCCTTCTGCCTCTCCAGGTCTCAGTTTACAGAGTAAAATAATGGAAATAAGAAGAACGAAGGTTATCATACAGGATTTTTGAAAAGATCACACACTGCAAAGGAAAACTTGTTGGAGGCAGTGTGCCTTAACTTGGGGAGTTACCACTAAGTCGTTCAGGAGAAATAGCTCTTCCTGCTTGCATCAGTGCTGTCCCTTCCCACCTCTGCCCCGAGTCAGAAAGGGGTGTTGGGAAAGGCGAAGACAAATGGAGAGATCCATGATGAGAAAGGCTGATGTGTTGAGAACAATTCTTCCTACCAGCCAGGTCCAAGGGGAAACATGGTGGTTTGCATGATGGCTGTTTTCTAAGAGGAATCAAACCATCAGGAGAAACACTCCTTTCTTGGCTTTGAGATCTGAGAAGCATCTTAGATTAAGCTTTTGTACAACATGTATAAAAGCTTACTTAGCAGTTAGAGACAAAAACAGAAAAAGACACGCCTGGCTGTTTATTGTAAGTCTCCTCAAAGGTTGAGGGCATGATCTTATATCATCATTTTCAGATGCACTGGGAGCCATTGCAATATAGGATCTCTGATACACAGCTTTTTTAGTTTGAGCGAAAAGTTCTGAGACTTATTTATTAGCCATGTGACCTATTGTGACCATGTGACCCGTCAGCTATTTCATATCTATACAACCCAAATGTGATACAGACTTTTTACCCAGCTGAAGGTAATCTTCCACAAGACATTCAAGTACTATGATAAATGATGTTATGATTTACAACTTCGTGGTAAAGTACTGCAAGCTGAAAGCAAAGACATGAATTGGCTACGTCTTTTACTCTGTGCACTTGACTGGTATATACAATTCAATTAAATGCAGAAAGAAAGCTTTGTTCAGAAGAAAACAAACAGGGGCGCCTGGTGGCTCAGCTGGTTAAGTGCCCCACTCTTGGTTTCGGGTCAGGTCATACCTCACGGTTCATGGAATGGAACCCTGCTTCTGGCTCACGCTGATGGTACGGAGCCAGCTTGGGATTCTCTCTGTCCCTCTCTCTCTGCCCCTCCCCTGCTGGCACACGCTCTCTCTTTTTCTCTCTTTCTCAAAAATAAATTTTAAAAACTTAAAAAAAAAGAAAGAAAATATTGAGACAGATTCTTAATAGAAACGATCAGCTTCCGTGTGGGTATGTTCATGTGTGGATGTGGATATGTGCGTTGTATATGTGAGTATATATATGTTCATTTAAGCCTTAAATCAGGATAGAAGCTACTTTCTTTCCTTAGAAGACAGATAACCACACTTTGTTGTCATCATTTTACGTTTTACACTGCTATGTTTAGGTCTCTAAAATCATATCATAATGTGTAATATTTTTTTTTAATTTTTTGTTTAACATTTATTCATTTTTGAGAGTGAGAGACACAGAGCATGAGCGGGGGAGGGAAGGGGGAAGGGCATAAAGGCCATTGTATCTCTCCCACAATCTAATTAAAGTATAAATTATTTTTAAAAATCTGGGTGTTTTAGCTATATAATCAATACTGTAGTATGTATGTGCACATATATCTTTGGACATTTAAAAATGGCTTAGGGTAGGGGTGCCTGGGTGGCTCAGTCGGTTGAATGTCCGACTTCGGCTCAGGTCACGATCTGGCAGTTTGTGAGTTTGAGCCCCGCGTTGGGCTCTGTTCTGACAGCTTGGAGACTGCAGCCTGCTTGGAGTTCTGTGTCTCCCTCTTTCTCCCTGTTCCTCCCCCACTTGCCCTCTGTCTCTCTCTCAAAAATAAATAAACATTAAAAAATTAAAAATAAAATAAAATAAAAATGGTTAGGGTAAATTCCTAGAAATGGTATGGCTTAGTGAAGAGAATGTTTATTTTTTAAATATTTTATACACATTGCCAAGTTGTCCTTTAGAAAAAATTATATCAATTCACATTCTCACTCACCTGCAGAGTATAAAGTGTGCTCATTTCATTATTCTATAGCCAACAGTATATATTGTTATTTTTAATTTTTCATAACTGATAGGCAAAAAAATATCATTTTAATTTGTATTTTTCTTATCTAAACATAAAGTTCTGGTTGTTTGCTCATTTTTGCTGATACAGTATTTATTATAATAGCTACCATTTACTGATAACTTCAAAAATGTCATATGTATTGTGCTGGACCATTGAATTATAAGATCTCATTTAATATTTAATATTTTAACCCTCTTTTGATCTATATGTTCTTTTTTAATTTCAGTTTTATTAAGTTTTTAAAATTTTAATTCCAGTATAGTTAACATACTTTTTTAAATGAAATTATTTGTTTTATGATCTCTATATATCCTTGTCTACTTTTAAAGGAAACAGGCTTAGGTTTGTTTGGTTTAGGTTACAAAATCACCCCAAACATTGTTGAAATAATTTTTTTACCTATGTTGTCATTTAGTTCCAGTTTTTCAGAGGTGCACACTCAGATTCAGGCTGTCAGAAAGTTAGGCCACTTACCAAGGCCACGTAGCTAATGACTTTTAATCTAGAAACCAAATGCTAGCGGTTGGTATTCAGACCTGGTCTGCCACCTGTGAGTTTACTGGAGAAACCTAACAGATTTTCAAACAATATTGTTCGAATTGGGGGAAAATACAGTATTTTCATATCAAACATCACATTTTTTTAATATTGATGACCCCCATTTATGATGGACAACTTTTAACACTGTTACTAACAGACTCACCAATCTGATAATAGTATTGCTTTCACTTGACCAGGGTATTCTAGTTATTTTTTGAAATGCCCAATTTTTTCAGAAGTAAGCTTCTCATTGTAGAAATTTGGTCAAAGAAGCTCAAAATGGAGTGTTGACAAAAAGGTCCCAGAGTATTTACATAATTGGCTCTTCTGGCCAATGTGTAAGGAGGTGAATTCTCTGAGCACAAAGTGACTGGATAAATGAATCATTCTCAATAAATGTATATGCATAACAAATACATTTAATTTTTTCTCCATATTTAAGATCAAGGCCCCTCAAACTGGAAATGAAAAAAAAATGTTTTAACTTATTATTTTGAGAGAGAGAGAGAGAGAGAGAGAGAGAGAGAGAGAGAGAGAGAGATTGAGAATGCATGTGCATGGAGGAAAGGGGCAGAGGGAGAGGGACAGAGAATCCCAAGCAGGCTCCACACACACAGGGCTCAATCTCATGAACGTTGAGATCATGACCTGAAACAAAATCAAGAATCTGATGCTAGACCGACTGAGCTACCCAGGTGCTCCAATTAAAATTTTGCTTAGAATGGAAATTAACTAGCATTTTGAGTCAAGAAGTCACTATTTCTTTCTACAATCCGGTTGCTGCTTGAAAGCAAACTCATAATCAGGAAACACTCCTTTTACAATTATTTTTAGGCCAACATTTTTTGGGATGCACGTTCATCCAAGGGAAAATAGCTGTTTTATATTATATTATTCTAAAAAATACATATCACCAACATTTCAGTTTCAAATTTTTAGGAATTTTGATACGTTATTTTCTTATTTCTTATTTGTGAATTCTTCTTTTCTCTCCAAGTACACATTTACATCCCATTTCTCTTTCACTTTGGAAAGATGAAATAGACATACTTTCCCCTATTTATCCCAATAAATGCAACTAAAAACTCTAACCATGATACTTAAAGTAAGCACAAGAAGATTCACAAAGTTGAAGGGAAGAGGCATACCATCTAGGTAACTAGAACTTACAAAATGATATGGCAGGGGGTTTCCTGGATTTTCTTTTTGCTGCATGTATCCCAGAATTGGAACTTAAGAAGGCAGCAACCTAGAAACACCAACAGTACAGATAACAACAAAACTGAAAACGAAACAGAAACATGCAACCAAAATATTCTCACTCGAGCCAAACGACTAGGGAATGTCAGTTTATCAAGACAGAATGTTTTAGATAACCATTTGAATCCAGCCAAATAAATATCACAGAAAAAAAAAGGGTGCCCCATCTCAGCCCCTGTTAGCAAAGTTGAGTGGGGAGCTTGGACCACCACCCTTGCTAGGCCACAAAAGAGGTACCCGTCCCTGCCTTCTGAAGGGGGGGCAGAGAAGGCTGAACAGGAGCCAGGACTTGTATCTCTGTTAGACAGCAGTGAGGCCCACAGCCCCCAGGGGTGCCGGTGGGAAACATGTCGGGGGCCTGTACTCCCACACCCACCCTCCCCCAGTTAGGGAGGTCTGGTGGGTGGCTGGAACTCTCATTGTCACCCAGCTTTAACCAAGAGCACCCCCGACTAGGTGTCAAAGGAGGTTTAGTGAGGAAACAGAACTTCTCCATTCACCTGGAAGTAATAAGGCAGAGCTGTACCCTTCCCCTCCAGAATGGTGTAACAGGAACCCGGATAAAACAGAATGTTTACGTAAGATCTAGAATCTCTTCACACAGTACCCAAAATATCCAGGATACAATTGAAAACTATTCATCATGTTAAGACCAAAAATATCTCAAAGTGAACAAAAGAAGATAATCAGTAGATGCCAACACCAAAATGGTGGAGCTTTTTAAATTACTGGTGAGGATTTTAAAATGACTAACATAAAGGTGCTTAAAGAACAAATTGTGAATGTGCTTGGAACAAATGAGAAAAACAATGGCAATTCTCAGGAAAGAAAATGTCTCAAAGACACAGAAAATACAAAGAAGAAACAAATAGAAAATTTAGAATGAAAAACAGTAACTATTTTTTTAAAAAAAGTATGAATGGAAGGGACAGAGGAACGAATCAATGACCTTGAAGACAGAACATTAGAAATTATTCAATCCAGGGGCGCCTGGGTGGCGCAGTCGGTTAAGCGTCCGACTTCAGCCAGGTCACGATCTCGCGGTCCGTGAGTTCGAGCCCCGCGTCGGGCTCTGGGCTGATGGCTCAGAGCCTGGAGCCTGTTTCCGATTCTGTGTCTCCCTCTCTCTCTGCCCTTCCCCCATCATGCTCTGTCTCTCTCTGTCCCAAAAATAAATAAAAACGTTGGAAAAAAAATTAAAAAAAAAAAGAAATTATTCAATCCAGAAAAAAAAATAGAGCCTTTGCTAACGGGTTGAGATGGGTTGAGGTCGTAACAAAAGATCGCATTCTTCCACCTTTGGAAGCCAGTATAAGAGAAGAAGTAAGTGTGGGGCTGAAGAGAACTCAAATAAATAATGGGCGAAAATTTTCCAGATCTTAGGATAAGAGTCAAATCTATAGTTTAAAGCATAGTAATCCCCAAACAGCATAAACTCAAGAATACCCACATCAAGAAACATCAGTCGAATTTATGGAAGATTAGGAAAAAGTAATCTTCATAGCACCTAGAAGGAAATTACACCTGACCTACAGGGGGGAAAAAAAAAGATAACCTGGGTGACAGTAAATATCTCATCAGAAACCACAAAAGCCAGAAGGAAGTGGCATACAATTGACCAAGTTCTACACCTGTCAACTCAAAATGCTGTACTCAGTGTAAGTATCCTTCAGGACGTCCTCAGTGAAGGAAGACTAAGAATTTGTCTTCAGCAAGTAAGCACATGAAAAATGTTCAACACATTAGCCATCAGGGAAGCGCGAGCGAAAACCACAATGAGGTATAATCGCACACCTTTTACAATGGCTGAAAGAAGAAATAGTGACGAAGGCAACGCTGGTGGAGTTGGAGAGCTCCTGGGCCAGACTTTGTTGCTAGAGGGAACGTAAATGATACAGACGCATCGGAAAACAGTTTGGTAGATTCCCACACAGCACCTACTATGTCACCAAACAGTTGCGCTCCTGAGCACTTCTGTCAGAGAAATGAAAACATACTCACAACCTGTATGTGAATCTTTAAAGTAATTTTATTTGTCAATGCCAAAGCTTGGAAATGTTGTCTGTAACGTTCTGTGCGTAAAAAAAAAAAAAAATAAAACAAGCCATACACCCATACCTTGGAATACTCCTCAGGAATAAAATGGAATTAACTCTTGACTATGTAGCAATCTGGATGAATCTCCGAAGAAGTATGTTAAGGAAAAAATGCCGATCCTGTCAACAACGTAGTCTGTGATTTCATTGTTATAACATTACTGAAATGACAGAATTTTAGAAATGAAGAGATTTGTGATTGCCAGAGATTAGGGGATTATGAGAAGGAGGGAGTGTGTGTACAAAATGGCAACATAATGCATTCTTGTGATGGAAATGGCCTATTTGGTCAAAATATAGATTATATAATTGTCACTATCTGATTATGATACTGTACTATGCAGTTGCAAAATGACACCATTGGAGAAAACTGGGGCAAGGGCACATGGAATTTATCTTAATTATTTCTTACAGCTGCCTAAGGATCTACAATTATCTCAAAAATTCAATAAGCAAATTCTGATCTCTTTCAGTATGGATGACAAGTTCCACCTTTTCCACATACTCGTCTGAAAATATGCATTCCTAATTTTATTTCCATTTTTGGTGTCCAAGAGACCTTGGTCATAGTTGTTATCCTGGTAATACCTTGCTGTCTGACCTTCTAGCAATTACATAGGGTTTCTGAGTCTGTCTGATTATCTGCAAAATAGTGTTTAACAACTTTTCTAAAGGATTAATTCATCTGTATATGTAAAGTACTAAAATTGTACATTACATGTTAGGCACTCGATAAATACATGTTTTCTCCCTTGCCATTTCCATTTCATTTAGTAACTTCCAAGTTGTGTATGTTCTTCCTCTTCTCAACTGTAAACTCGTTTGAATTTAAGGATAACTGTACTGACCAGTTTCCAGCTCAAGTAGGTTTCCCCAGATTTTTTTGTGATGAGGTGGGCGAAAATATAAAGAACATAAAAATGCTTTTATTCTGTGCTTAAAAAATATTTTCTAGGTGTTTTCTTAAATTATAGTTCAATCTTTGATTCTGTGTATATTGTATGGTACATACTGCGATGGGTCTAGTAATCGACTGACTGCTGTCTACATGGAAATGAACCTGCCCTAGAGAACTGCCTTCAGTGAGGGATGTAGAATTCATCCAGAATTATAGTTAAGTGCATGTTTTCAGCTGTATGGGAACCATGTAGCAGATCTGCCTGATGCTGGGGGAGTTGACCTAGTTATAAATTTTAAATGAAGAGATGCCTGGGATTTTAGTTACTGCCAGCGTTAAATAGTATCACCTTTGACTGGCAGGGAGTTGTATAATTAGAAGTCCAGTGCCATCATAACTTAATTTTCCGAGATTGTCACAATAGATGCTAATCTAATTTGATTTAAATCTGTTGTACCTCATGCCTCTTACTGACTTACATGTTGTAGCAAAGTGAGTTAGATTACTGAGAATACTCTAAATGTATCAGAAATAATTATATAATTTTGAAACAGGATACTGATGGTTGAAAGCAAGTCAATTTAGAAGTCTGTTAGTGATATGGATTTGAGTATTCTGGCACATGCTAGGTTTATATTGACAAAACTCAGGAAGCAGAATTTCTAAAGAGAAATTTGATATGAGTAAGCCATTAGAGAAAAATAATATTCTGGGAAAACTGAAAATTAAACTGTCACACGTGGATATGCATTCTGGTTATTTAGACAAACACAAATCTAAATAGTCCAATTATCCAAGACCAAAACTGTCACTTGTCTTGCATTTACAGAAGACTGACGAATATAAAATTGGGTAACAGATGAAAGCCTGTGATGATTATCCAAAAAGTATTAGGTGGCTTGAATAACAACTTTCCTTCAAAAAAGGCTTAGAATTGTGCAGAGTGGGTGAAAGTATTTAAAACTCCTTTGCATAGATACCCCATGAGCAGTGTTTTTTCCTGGTGGCCAGTTGTTCAGAAAGCTTTCCAGCTATATCAGATTGATGATTTATTTACAGCCTGAGATTGTTTTCTCAACCGTAAGTTTATCCAAAAGATACAAAATGCTGGTTCGAAGGGGCACATGCACCCCAATATTATAGCAGCACTATCAATAATAGCCAAAGTATGGAAAGAGCCCAAATGTCCATCACCTGATGAATGGATAAAGAAGATGTGATACACACACACACACACACACACACGCGCACACACACACACACACACACACACACACACACACAATGGAATACTACTTAGTGATGAAAAAGAATTAAATCTTGCCATTTGCAACAACATGGATGGACCTAGAAGGTATTATGCTAAGTATGAAGTAAGTCAGAGAAAGAAAAATACCATATGATTTCACTCATATGTGGAATTTGAGAGGCACAACAGATAAACATAGGGGAAGGAAAGGGAAAATAAGATAACAGAGAGGGAGGGGTGCCTGGGTGGCTGAGTGGGTTAAGTGACCAACTTTGGCTCAGGTCATGATCTCATGGTTTGTGAGTTCGAGCCCCACATCGGGCTCTGTGCTGACAGCTCAGAGCTGGAGCCTACCTCAGAGTCTGTGCCTCCCTATTTCTCTGCTCCTCCCCTGTTCACGCTCTCTCTGTCTCTCTCTCAAATAAACATTAAAAAGAAAATTTTAAAAAAAAGGACGACCATATCAAGAAACTAGTGGCTAGTCACCCGAGTCCTAAAGATATTCCCAATTTTCCTATTATACTCTACCATCAGGGGTTAACTGAAGAAATTCAGTATCCTCTGCACTTCTTCTTGAATTCATTTATTTTTAATAGGGTAGGATATTTCTCTCAATTATTAGAAAATCTCCTATATTTTAAATATTTAAGCAGTAGAAAATACTGTTAATTAGATAACCTTTATAAATATAAAAATTTAAAACTTTATTCACAATATGTTGTTATCCTGGTAAG
The DNA here is from genome assembly GCF_018350175.1 of Felis catus. Lineage (NCBI taxonomy): Eukaryota > Metazoa > Chordata > Mammalia > Carnivora > Felidae > Felis > Felis catus. The sequence goes on from NC_058379.1 coordinate 85,475,774, forward strand.
CATGAGTGGCTGTTGTAATAATTATTTCTTATCAAGTTTTTAATTTTAATTCCAGTGTAGTTAACATACAGTGTTGTATTAGTTTCAGGTGTACAATATAGTGATTCAGTAATCCTATACATTACCCAGTGTTCATTATGGCAAGTGTACTCTTCAATCCCCATCTCCCACTTCTCCCACCCCCACTTCCCATCTCCCCTCTGGTAACCATCTGTTCTCTACAGCTAAGAGTGCATTTTTTGGTTTGTCTCTCTTTTTTTTTCCCTTCATTTGTCTTTTTCTTAAATTCAACATGGATAAAATCATCTGGTATTGTCTTTCTCTGAATGACTTTTTTATTTGCTTGGCATGTTACTCTCTAGCTCCATCCATGTTGCAAATGACAAGGTTTCATTCTTTTTTATGGCTGAATCATATTCCATTATAGACAGATGGATAGATAGATAGATACCACTATTTCTTTATACATTTGTATATCAATGGACCCTTGGGTTCCAAAATTTGACTATTATAAATAGTGCTTCAGTAAACATAGGAACACATATATCTTTTTGAATGAGTGTTTTCTATTCTTTGGGTAAATACCCAATAGTGCAATTACTGGATAATAGGCTATTAATTTTGGGGGGAACCTCCATGCTGTTTTCCACAGTGACTGCACCAGTGACTGCATTTCTACCAACAGTGCACGAGAGTGCCTGTTTCTCCACATCTTCACCAACACCTGTTTTTTCCTGTGTTGTTGCTTTTAGCCATTCTGACAGGTGTGAGGTGTCATTGTAGTTTTGATTTGCATTTCCATGATGATGAGTGATGTTGAGTATCTTTTCATGTGTCTGTTGGCCATCTGGATGTCTTCTTTGGAGAAATGTCTGTTAATGTCTTCTGTCCATTTTTAAATAAGGTACATTTTGGGAGTGTTGAGTTGTATAAATTCTTTATATATCTTGGATACTAGCCCTTTATTGAATATGTTATTTGCAAATATCTTCTCCCATTAAGTAGATTGTCTTTAGTTTTTTTTTTTTTTTTGATTGATTCCTTTACAGTGTGGTAGCTTTTTATTTTGATGTAGTCCCCAGAGTTTATTTTTGCATTTGTTTCTCTTGCTTCAGGAGACATATCTAAAAAGAATTTGCTATAAACAGTGTCAGAAAGATTACTGGATTACTGGATTTTTTATTGTTCCAGGTGTCACATTTAGGTCTTTAGTACATTTTGAGTTTATTTTTATGTATGTTTTAAAAAAGTAGTCCAGTTTCATTCTTTTTCATGTGGCTGTCCAGTTTTCCCTATACCATTTGTTGAAGAGACTTGTCTTTTCTCCAAGAGTAATTGATCATATAATCATGGTTTTGTTTATGGGCTTTCTATACTGTTCTAATATTCTATGTATCTATTTTTGTGCTGGTACCATACAGTTCTGGTTATTACAGCTTTGTAATATAACTTGAAATCTAGAATTCTGAGACCTCCAGCTTTGTTTTTCTCTTTCAAAATTGTTTTGGTTAATTCAGATCTTTTGTGGTTCCATACAGATTTTAGGATTATTTGTTCTAGCTCTGTGAGGAATGCTGTTAGCATTTTGATAGGGATTGCATTAAATCTGTAGATTGCTTTGGGTAGTATAGATGATTTAGCAATATTTGTTCTTCCAACCCATGAATATGGAATATCTTTCCATTAGTTTGTGTATTCTTCAATTTATTCTTCTCACGGTTGTATAGTTTTCAGAGTACAAGTCTTTCACCTCTTTGGTCAAGTTCATTCCTAGGCATTTTATTATTTTTGGTGCAATTGTAAATGGGACTGCTTTCTTAATTTCTCTTTCTGTTGCTTCATTATTGGTGTATAAGAATGCATTGATTCCTGTACATTGATTTTGTATCCTGCAACTTTACTGAATTCATTTATTAGTTCTAGTAGTTTATTGATGAAGTCTTTAGGGTTTTCTATATATAGTATCATATCACCTGCAAATAGTGTAAGTTTTAATTCTTCCTTACCAATTTAGATGCCTTCTGTTCCTTTTCTTCCTTATCTGATAGCTTTGACGAGGACTTCCCATACTAAGTTTAATAAAACTAGTGAGAGTGGCTACCTTGTCTTGTCCTGATCTTAGTGGGAAAGCTCTAAAATTTTCACCATTGAGTATAATGTTAGCTTTGGGTTTTTTATATATGCCCTTTATTACGTTGAGGTATGTTCCTTCTAAACCTACTTTGTAGACATTTTCTATCATGAATAGATGCTGTATTTTATCAAATGTTTTTTCTGCATCTATTGAGATTATCATATGGTTTTTATCCTTTCTGTTAAAGATGTGATGTATCACGTTTATTGATTTTCAAATAGTGAACCACTCTTGCATACCAGGAATAAATTTTCCTTAATCATGGTGAATGATTTTTTTAATGTATTCTTAGATTCAGTTTGCGAATATTTTGTTGATGATTTTTGCATCTATGTTTATCAGAGATATTGGCGTGTAGCTTTCTTTTTTTGTAGTATCTTTATCTGGTTTTGGCCTCATAAAATGATTTTGGAATTTTTCTTTCCTCTTTTATTTTTGTAAAAGTTTGAGAAAAATAGGTATTAACTCTTCTTTAAATATTTGGTAGAACTCACCTGTGAAGCCATCTGGTCCCAGACTTTTGTCTGCTGTAAGTTTCTTGATTATTGATTCAATTTCAGTGGTGGTCATTGGTCTGTTCAAATTTTTTACTTCTTCCTGATTTGGTTTTGTTAGGCCATATGCTTCTAAAATGTATCCATTTTTTTTCTAGGTTGTCCAATTTGTTGGTATATAATTTTTCATAATATTTTCTTACAATTGTGTTTCTGTGATGTTGATTGTTTTTCTCCTTTCTCATTTCTGATTTTGTTTATTTGAGTCCTCTCTCTCTCTCTTATTTATTTATTTACTTATTTACTTATTCACCTATTTATTTATGTGTCTGGCTAGAACTCTATCAGTTCTGTTGATCTTTTCAAATTACCAGCTCCTGGTTTCATTGATCTGTTTGATCTGTTCTATTGGCCTTTTTTAGTTTCCATATCATTTATTTCTGCTCTAATCTTTATTATTTCCTTCCTTACACTGGTTTTGGGTTTTGTTTGTTTTTTATTTTGTAGCTTCTTTTGGTGTAATATTAGGCTACTTATTTGAGATTCTTCTTGCTTCTTGAGGTAGGCTTGCATGGGAATAATTATTTTTAACAGTAATGGATCAGATTAGTTTTTATTTTCAGTACTGACCTGCTTAAGTTAAAAACAGTTGAATTACAGGCTGTGGCCATTTTGTATGTGTTTTTAGCAGGGGTTGACGTACCCTGGAAAAAGAACAATTCTCCAAAGTCCATATTTGAGTCTCCAACTTTAGGTTTTCTAGTAATCGCCACAATAACAATTATCGTATGAAAGAACTAAATCAAACAAGTGATAAAGCACGATAATTACTCTTACAAACTATTTTATCAACTATTAAGAGTATGTCTTACAAAAGTGGAAGGTGTCATCTGGAGGTGAGCATAGATAGAAGAAAGAAAAGGCCAAAAGCAAAGGGAAGAAGAAAAGCCTTTTATCTATGCATCTTTGCCTTAAATATTAAAAAATAATGGAAGGTGATCATATAGTTATTAAAATACATGTTTCTGTTTTCTTTCATAGCGAGAATCACTAGATATTTATACCTAATGTTTATGGATGCTTTGTAGGCTCCCTGTGCTTTATAAGCCCTTAACATACATGATATCATTTCATCAACACATCAACTCTGTAAGAGAAGTATGATTATAGTTTTTTCTTTTTACAGATGAGAAAGCAGGCTCAGAAAGTTTAAGGAATGTGCCCCAGGCTTCACAGCTAGTACATAGCAGAATTAGATTTAAACCTCACACCCTCATAAATCAACTAAATATTTTAAGCATTTTTCATCTTATTATTTTGAACTTATTTTTTTGCATATTTTTAGCGTAATTCTCTGATGTTAGAATACCAAATAAAAATATACAAAGCAAACAAAAATGGCTATATGATGTGGTTAAATAATGATACAATACATGGTTCTAGCAACATTTTATTTTTCAATATATTAAAAATATTTTAACCATGATTATCATTCCACCAATTAAAAAAATCATCAAGCATCCTTAAAAAGGAAATGATTATGTGCAATACAAAGGCAGGCTCTACATTGCCACACTTTAGAGAATTTGAATCTGAACCACTTGGGTAAGAATGTAAATAAATAAGACAATTATTAATACTCAGACACTGTAAATTCATGTCCTGTAGCACAGAGAAATAAAATGGGAAATAATATTCATTATCACTGACTTTTGTAAGGTGATCCTACAATCCTGAACTTTTCTTTTTTTTTAGGTCTGATTCTTTAAAATTTTCTATATTTGTTCTGCATTTTCTCTTCTTCTGAGACAAATTCTGGCCTCCCCTAAGGTTTATCCTCTTGTAGGTTATATCCATTAGTTCAAGTTAAGTAGAAACCATTGTCATTCAAAACTCCTTAAATCGGATACTTTGACTACCCCTGAAGGGAGAGGGAGGAGTTATTTCTTTCTTTCTTCTATTTTATTTTGTGGAGGTGAGGAGATGTAGAAGAGTATGGCTGGAGGTGAGATAAAACCAAGTACATTAAGAAACTAAAAACTGAAAAAACAAAACAAACAAAAAAAACCTACTTAGTTCTAGATACGAGCCATTTAAAATTTTCCTTACAAGTGATTTTGAATTCTGGTCAGAAATAATTATTGGAAACCAAATTTCAAATAATACTCAAGTCTATACTTTGACCTTTATCAAATCTGTTGGGAAGATCTTTCCTCAACCATAAATGTCTAAGAATTTTTCAGTAAAAGGTCAGGTGAGTTGAAGATTCTCACGTAATCGATCCATACTCATTGACATTTGTTTTTGAATTTGGACAAATGTTCGTGTTGGACTTTGGCTCACTGACATATTTGAGTAATTGATTTTTTAACTGACTCACACTTGAGAAATATCCTTTCTTTTCTAAAAGAGAAAACTTAAACTACAGATATAAAACTACACTAACACACACCTCTAATGTTGGTACCAAAACTCAAAACAATATTTTGTCAAGACTCTTAAACTTTTAACCTTATCAAGTGACTAAAAACATTGAAACATCTCAAAATCATAATATATTTATAGTGCACCGTGAAAAAGCATGTTTTACATAGATGTTTAATCTTTCCCTGTCAGAGAATAAATAAAATTCTACAAACATTGAGAATAATGGTGACGCACAAGGAATAAAGGTGACAAAAACCAATCCTACTTTCATACATTGGTTCCTGGGCGTATATATTCAATGTACTAGGACACAGCCTCATACATTGGCCATTGGCCTACACTATCTGCCACAAATAGGGGACAGTGTCCTACCTTGTAGAGTATCTCCCTCAAGATGGAAAACATAGATGTCATTTGATAAACCATTCCCACTTTCTCAGGCTTTCTGTTGACTTGTGATTGATATTTGGAGGACCGGTCTTGGTAATGCACCCATTTTTTATTTCCTTTGCTGTTAAATGTGCCCGAGCTTTCAGGTGATGTTTCATAGGAATTGATGTTGGTAAACCAGTTTCTGTGTAAGGTTGTAGATCATTCTGCTGGCTGAGACAAGAGAAAAGACAAACAAGAGTACTTGTCAATTTACGTGACAACTATACATTGCCTCCTACAGAAAGGGTCTGGTCTATTGTCCCTAAGTGGCTGTCGGTTGAGCCTCCCAGATCAGGCATCCAGCAGGTGAATAGCTAGATCAGCTCTGCTGGGAGGAAGCCCATTCCATTGGACCTAGGCATATCCTGCAACCCTGATATTATGGCAACTCACCCGTTATTCAAGCACCAGTCTGGTGGAGGACTAAATATGACTCATGTTGACCGGATGCCAACATCTTTCCCACCTGGTTGCTAAAATGCCTCTTCTGTGGTGGAAAATCTGGCAGATATGATATGGGAATCAAAAAAAAAAAAAGCCACACCTTTTATGTCCAAAACCATCTGTCCATCCCTATGCCTCTTGTACAGACCTCTTTATCTTTAGTGTTTCAGTTTTCCTTTGTCAAGGCCCCTAGCCAAGAGGCCAGTGGTTCACCGCTTTCCAGTCAGTTGTATGTATACTTACCTTCGGTCACTTGTCCCTTCAATCCACATTGATGACAAGTGTATTTCTCCAAATACTGGAAGGATTTTTCCTCATCGTTGTCCTTTAGAGCCACCACTGAGTAGGTTTGTAGTAAAGTAGCTTCCTTTTTTATCTCATGCTAACCTATCAAGATGACCCTCTCATGGGTCATCCCTTTTGTTTTTGTCCTTCTACATTAACTCATTGAAAGATATTGCCCGTGGACTCATATGTGTGAACTAAGAGAGAGGCATCCATGTCATATAGAGAGGTACCTTGAGGGTTTGGTCCATCTGTATGTGTAAATTACTGTTGTCCTCTGCACCTGTTGGGCCTGATCCTCAGTATATTATTTCCATTAAAAGAAGAATTGCTATTAAGTCTCCCTGATTTTATAGTTTCATGGATGAGGTAATATCCAGACCATGATGGGCAGCTCCAGCCACAGAGTCACTTATTGTCCCATGGTCAGGACTCATTCTCTACTAGGAACTGGTTTTATCAGATGAGGAGCTAGTTTTCCAATAAAAAGTAGTTCACTTCTGGAGATGGCATTGCCTTGTTTGAGAACCCTCAGGGTCTGTTCTGTGACTCCTCTTTGGGGGTCTGTCAAAGACTCCACAATACATTCTTATCTGTGACATATTTTAATGCAACAGCTTGGACCTGATGCTCCCTCCCTTGCTCTAGGCCCCACTCAAAAATGCCATGCTTTAAGTTACTCCGTAAATGGGTCAAAACCTTATTTCCAAGTGCGGCATCTCCAGTCTCCAAGGCCAACCATTCTGCCTCTTTCTTAGTGTTGTTAACTTGTTCCTCACCTTAGAGGTGATGATTCAGCATGCTCCAGAAAACTGGGTCCCTAAACATTTTATTGGAGTGGTAGGATCCTTAATCTGTGTGAATGAACTTCCTACTCTCTGACATGCCTGTGAGCTATTGGGGCACCCAGAGCACTTCCCACTTCTTGTTCATCATATGTAATTAGTATGATGTCTTCAATATCATGGACCAATGAGATGTTCTGAAGAACATCAAGGTCATTTGAGGTCCGGCAAGGATACGACATCCAGAAAGAGAACGTGAGATTGGGTTACCACTTGATGACATTTGGCTGTCCATCATCACCCACCATTTGTCTGCTGTTTCCCAGGGCCATGCAGGTGGATTGTGTCTACATGGTGTTTGAGGAACTCGTTTCTGCAGTCCCACTGGGACAGGATATTGCTTCAAGGTGTTCAAGTGCATCCACTCAAATAAGCCCTTTCTAGGTTCCAAGGTCCCACTGCTTCCTTCCCGGGGCCCTCTGGAGAACTGTCAAGACTGTTTTGTCTCCTGAGAAGCTCTTCCACATAAGATTAATTCCTGGGACTGGAGACACTCAGTCTGCCTGCTGGATTCAGGAGATAAGAGCTTCTTTAAACACAGTCAGGAACAACTTCTGGCTTTAATAACATTCTGTGATTTGAAAATTGGCTGACCCGAGCCTGTCAGCTATTTTCTTTATGGCTTCCAAGTCATTTAATAAAATCTGGCCACATCCAAAATCCATATCATTACCATTGCTTCTATATCATTTAACTGTTAAGCGACTACATAAGGTGTTTCTCCTTCAACTCTATGCTTCCCCTCAATGTTATCCTAGATCACAGGTGAGAATCATAGTTTGTATCCAGTGCCACCAGGGGTGGGGGGATCCATTCATTCAAGTACCAGAATCACATCCAGAAGGTCTGTATTTTAGGGCCACTATTAGTACAGTTGTCTTCATTTGAGTCTTTCCAGAAAATACATATTTTTTTCATTCTCTCTCTCCCTTTTGATTTCTTCACTGGAGTTAACCATAATATGTTTCTTTTTTAAAAAATACAATTATCTCTTTGAATTATATTTTGGCCCTCATGTATACACTAATATTTATATTTTGATATGTGGATTCATTTTGCTACTCTGAGGCAGAGACTTTTACTATGCTATATGCCTTAGTTATGGAACGTTGTCACTATGGGTCTCTGCAAAGTCCCTGTCTTCTTTGTATTCATTCATTCATTCATTCATTCATTCATTTTTTATTGTCTATACACCCTCTCTTGCATGCATTCCCCACATAGGCAACTATTGCAATATGTATCTATTCTTTATATATATTCTTGAAAATGTACATTTTAAACTGTCATAAGTGATATTATCATATGCCTCATTCTGCTTATTAATTTTTAAATTTAACATTATCTGTTATCTTTTAAGATTAATCTCTGTAATTAATGTACCTCTTGGACACAAGTTGTATTCATCATAATACTTTTTTCAAGGGGCACCTGGGTGGCTCAGTCGGTTAAGCGTCTGACCTGGTTTCAGCTCAGATTGTGATCTCACGGTTTCGTGACTTTGAGCCCTGTGTCAGGCTCTCTTCTGGCAACATGAAGCTTGCTTGAGATCCTCTTTCTCTCCGTCTCTCTCTACTCCTCCCCCACTCACGCTATCTCTCTCTGAAATAAATAAGTAAAAAAATAAAATAAAATAATACTTTTCTCAAATTCTTTAGCATGTATCATCTTAGAGTAAGGGCATTTTCCTACATAACCACAATTATCAATCCTAAGAAGTTATTAGCTGTAATATAATCAAGATCTGGTTCATATTTAAATTCCCTCTATTGAGGAATGTCTTTTTGATCCACTTGTCTTAATGCAGTTGAGTTTATTAATGCATAGGTGTTATCTTATTTAATCACCCTTTTACTCTAGAACTGCTTCTCCCACTATTTCCTCATACATTACTATTTTAAAAAATCAGATTAGTCCGGTGGCAGAATACACCACATTCTGGAGTTGTCTAATTGTTTGCTAATAGTATTGGTTATTCTTCTATGTCCTGAATTACCGGTAAAGAGGAAAGTAGGTCTAGAGCAGGATTTCTCAACCTCAGCACCGTTGACATGCTGTGAGGTGTTTTTCTTTGTGCCGTAGGACATTTCGCAGTATCCCTGGCTTCTGTCCACCAAACGCTAGTAACATCTCTCCAGATGTAATGACCAAAAATGTCTTCAGACTTTACTAAATGTCCCCTTTGGGTAAAACCACGCTGGCTGGGAGCCACTGATTTACAGGCTAGTTACAGTCAGACTAAACATTTTTTAGCAAGAATACCATGTACATTATATACATATTTCTTATGAATCACATAAAGAGAAACATAATGCAATGTTGTTCTGCTGTTAGTGATGCTGAACATGATTGCTTAATTAGGGTGTGGATTTGTAGCTTTCTCCCATATGATACTCATTTTGAAATTAGTGAATGATCTTTCAGAAAATTGTCTGATATCCTAAAAATACCCTGTTCTCTAAATATCTTTTCTCTAAGGATTTTGGCACCCGTTGATTGTTTTTATCTGAACTGGTTATAATTGTTATAATTCATAGTTTCCACTATCCCTCTACATTTATTAGCTGGCATCCTTTTGCAACAAAGAAAAAAAAAGTTTTTAAAAAGTCTTCTCTTTGTCTCTTTTTCTATCTTTGAGTTGTATTACAGAGTTATGAATTTATTTTTATTCGATGTATTATATGTTAATATTGATTTCACATTTGATGTTCAAATTGCCCCCAAATTTAGCCAGTAGGAGTCCTTTGAAGCTGGAACTAGTGTCCTTATGACATTTTCCCATTAATCGCCGAGTGATTAACTGTTTTCAGACACAATTATGTTCTGGGTTCATCTTGTACTTTCTAGCTAGCTTCAGATCTGGAGGCAAGGATTTCTCAATGTGCTATGGTTTATCTTACTGGAAAGATTTGGGTGCTGAACATGTTAATTTCCCTTGCAGTATATTTCTGTAGACACGTCCTTTCTGTAGACAGAAAACTGAAGTCACATTCATATTTCAAAATTTTCATTTAAATTTAGCATTAAGTATTTATTGCTGACCTTTTCTGCTGAGGTATAATTTACACACAATTTAAAGAACAGATATTGAGTGGTACTGGTCAGTGCATCATGAAATATGTAAGCATTTGTAAAAAGCACACTCTTTGCAAGATATGGAATATTTCTGCCACCCGGTAAAGTTTTCGAGTTTACTAACGCCCCTTCCCAGTCAATTTCCCACCTTAGAGGTACCACACATTTTGCCCATTGGGCAGCACTTCATATAAAGGGAAACATGCCTAATAATACTTGATGGCACCAGCCTTCTTTTGCTTATTATATCATATTTGGTTTCATATGTGGTGTTTCACGTATCAATAGTTTGTTCCTTTTTACTTACTAACAATATAATAATACTCCATTGTATGAATACACCGAAAGTTGTTTATCCCTCCTCCTGTGGCTGAACATGTTTTTGAAGATTTTGATTGTAAAGAATACAACTTTGAATATATTTTATTTACGTTTTATGGTCATGTTTTTATTAATCTTGGGAGTGGAATTTATATCCCTAGGAGTGGAATTGCTGGTTGATAGATAGTACAGGTAAAAACTTAAGCTTTTAGAAAATTACCAAACCACTTTCCAACGTGAATGTCTCATTTCTTAATTTTTTTGTTATGTCTTTTCTTTTTAAAACTTTGTTTCTTTCCCAATAATGATGATACATAAAGTTATTTGTTTTGTCTTAAAACATACCTAAGGGGCGCCTGGGTGGCTCAGTTGATTAAGCGTCCGACTTCCGCTCAGGTCATGATCTCACAGTTGGTGGGTTTGAGCCCCACCTCAGGCTCCATGCTGACAGCTCAGAGCCTAGAACTTGCTCCAGATTCTGTCTCCCTCTTGCTCTGCCCCTACCCCACTCATGTTCTGTTTCTCTCTGTCTCAAAACTAAATAAGCATAAAAAAATTTTAAAAAACATGCATAAAATCGTTACAAATTCACAACATCAATGTTATTACCCATAATAGTCCTCTTAAGTGGAATTAAAGATTTCTGTGCAGCCCTAACTGTTCTCAGAATATATCCCATTGGATATTAAATGAGAGTTTTGTGTTAAAAATCACTTGAAAAACTATATTCCGGGTTATGTAATCAATATGAAATACACTCTGTTAGTTCACTTGTATCCAATATTATGGTTTATATTTTTTTCTCTTTTTGCTTTCATAGAATTTATGTTGGAGTGTGGTATTATAGTTTTCCTTTGTCCTATGATAGTTTCATGAGGAGTATTTTCAGCAGGTGAAAGTATTTTTTCCTATCTATGTTGTTGCAAATAGCAACATCCGGCTCTTTTTTATGACTAACATTCCATTGTGTGTGTATATACTTCCCTTCTTTATCCATTCATCTATTGATGGACACTTGGGCTGCTTCCATAATTTGGCTATTATAAACAATGCTGCAAAAACCACAGTAGTGCATATATCCTTTTGAATTACTGTTTTCATATTCTTTGGGTCAGTAACTCAGGAGTGGAATTACTGGGCCATAATAATAGTAATTCTATTTTTAACTTTTTGAGGAAACTCCACGTTTTTCTCTGGAATGGCTGCACCAGTTTGCACTCCCACCAACAATGCACCAGCTTCCCTTTTCTCCGCATCCTCACCAACACTTGTTACTTCTTGTGTTGTTAATGTTAGCCATTCTGACAGGTGTGAAGTGATGCCTCACTGTGGTTTTGATTTGCATTTCCCTGATGATGAGTGATATTGAGCGTCTTGTCATGTGTCGGTTGGCCGTCTGCCTGTCTTCTTTGGAGAAAGGTCTGTTTATGCCCTTCTACCCATTTTTTAATTGGATTATTTGCTTTTTAGCAGTTGAAAAGTGTTGATCTTTATTTTATTTTCTACTTTTAGTAGTTTTGTGTGGATATTGAATTTCTTTTTGTTTGTTGTGATGAAGGGGGTAGGGTTTTCCTAGACAAGCGACAATGACAAGTATTTCTGTGGGAGAAGGTGGAATAATGAAGAGGGTGGGTTGTGTACTTAATTTCCTAGTTCTAGAGTGCTCCCCTTTGTTGACACACAACGGACTGGGTTTTTTGTTTAAGCTTTTGGGTAGGGGGATGCAGATTAATCTGTATTCTTATTCTTTGATAGGACCCTTAAGAGCAACTTCTTACTTTCCAATTTTTCTTTACCTGGAAATACCCAAATGACACTCTTGCCTTCTAGGATATATCTCCCCCATAACTGGTACCACCTCAAGACTGACAGCTATTATCCTTTGTACTTTCTAAGCTCCTTTCTTACATTCCTTCTAGTAGAGGATTTTCTGGTCCTCTCGGTTTGAGGTTTACTCTCAGTGTTTCCTGGTGGAGGGTGATGTGACTTCCCCTGCAGCGGTCCACCCTAGCTGGGGTTCCATCTAATGCCCAATTCCATCTGATTTTGCTCCTGCATGGTCTCTGGAGAGGACTCTGCAGCTCCTGGATATATATTGTAACTCTTACATGTGAATCGGGGTTTCTAAAAAACTAAGTCTCAGGGCGCCTGGGTGGCTCAGTCAGTTAAGCATCCAACTCTCGATTTCAGCTCAGGTCATGATCTCATGAAATTGAGCCCCTCATTGAGCTCTGTTCTTTTTTTTTTTTTTAAGGCTTTAAAAAAATTGTATTTATTTATTTTTTTATTTTTATTTTTTTATTTTTTTCAATATTTGAAATTTATTGTCAGATTGGTTTCCATACAACACCCAGTGCTCATCCCAAAAGGTGCCCTCCTCAATACCCATCACCCACCCTCCCCTCCCTCCCACCTCCCATCAACCCTCAGTTTGTTCTCAGTTTTTAAGAGTCTCTTATGCTTTGGCTCTCTCCCACTCTAACTTGTTTTTTTTTTTTTCCTTCCCCTCCCCCATGGGTTTCTGTTAAGTTTCTCAGGATCCACATAACAGTGAAAACATATGGTATCTGTCTTCCTCTGTATGGCTTATTTCACTTAGCATAACACTCTCCAGTTCCATCCACGTTGCTACAAAGGGCCATATTTCATTCTTTCTCATTGCCACGTAGTACTCCATTGTGTATATAAACCACAATTTCTTTATCCATTCATCAGTTGATGGACATTTAGGCTCTTTCCGTAATTTGGCTATTGTTGAGAGTGCTGCTATAAACATTGGGGTACAAGTGCCCCTATGCATCAGTACTCCTGTATCCCTTGCGTAAATTCCTAGAAGTGCTATTGCTGGGTCATAGGGTAGGTCTATTTTTAATTTTTTGAGGAACCTCCAGACTGTTTTCCAGAGTGGCTGCACCAATTTGCATCTCTGTTCTGCCAGCTTGCGATTCTCTCTCTCTCTCCCTCTATCTCTCCCTCTCTCTCTGCCCCTCTCCTGCTCATGCACGCTCTCTCTCTCGAAATAAACAAACTTTAAAACAATAAAGTAAGTCTCTGGGGCACCTGGGTAGCTCAGTAGGTTAAGTGTCCAACTTCAGCTCAGGTCATGGTCTCGCAGTTTGTGAGTTCGAGCCCTGCGTTGGGCTCTGTGCTGACAGCTCAGAGCCTGGATCCCACTTCGGATTCTGTGTCGCCCTCTCTCTCTCTCTTCCCCCTCCACCACTCGTGTTCTGTCTCTGTCTCTGTCTCTCTCTCTCTCTCAAAAATAAACATTAAAAAATTAAAAAAAACAATATAATAAGTCTCAATTATATTTGCAGAATGAGTGATTTTATTTCTTCTTGTTGACTTTTGGAGGCTGTGTGGAAAGATGGGGACTTAGTCTGTGGTCATGTTCTAAGCTGTGTAATTCCCAAAAGATACTATTTTTTGACCATGAATGGTCATTTGTTATGGCATTGATTATAGAAAATAACTTCAATAAACTTGTTTATTTGGGTATGGGAAAACAGACATCTAAATAACTTATAGGTCAAAGAAATAAATTTAATGGGATATAAGATTGAAAGATAAAACACTGAATTCTTGAGGGATTCTGCAAAATTCAGGGATATTTATAACATTAGTGACTATATTAGGAAACGGTTATGTGCACCATGGGATGGTGACTCTCAGATCTCAATTACAGGGAGTGTAATTAACCCAGAATTCTAACTGCTGTACTCTGAAATCCAGGCAATAAGATCATGCTTCCCACAGGCTACTCCCAACAGAGGGCAGCCTCCTTGTTTCTGGGAGATGTGACCTTCTCGCTAACAGCTCCTCTGTGACCTCACCTAACTCTCTTTGGACTGCAATGACATCTAAGATGATTCCACCCAACTGTCTTTTCTTCCCTCTCTCCCCCTGACTCAAAGTCAGCCCTGATTGCAATCTAGCTGCCCCCTGCCTCTCCTGACTCCCTTCTCATTTTCTCTCCGATGCATTCCTCCTAATAAAGTCATTCCATTTTTAATCCCATTGTATAGCTGCTTCTTGGAGTACCTGGAATAACAAAATAACAACGACAAAAAATTCAGGAGCTAATATTCTAATAGAAAAAAATAGAAATGGCTGTAGAAAGAAAGGAAAAGACAATATTAGGAATTAATAATATATTTAAAAAGTGTATTACAGTCAACAAAACCAGAAGTTGGTTCTTCATTAAAAAAAAAAGAAAAAAGAAATAAACTGAAATGAAATTCAAGTAAAATTAATCAAGATCTATAATTAGAAAAAGCTAGTAATTAAAAAGGGACACAGCCTTAGAGCAGAGATTTACAAAGATAAGGAAACACTATGAAGGGACAGTGCTAATAAAAATAAAATCTTACATGAAATAAATTATTGATTGGAAAAATATAGCTTACCCACTATGACTCTTATATAAATAGAAAGCCTGAATTTATTTATAACATTATATAAAGTAAATTAAAATTAATAAATTAAAACTCTTCCTACAATGAAACTCCAGTATCAGAATGCTTTATGGTTACATTGTACCATTCAAAGTAAATAATTCCAATTTTTTTAAATGTTTTTAATGTTTTTATTTATTTTTGAGAGAGAAAGACAGAGTATGAGTGGCAGAAGGGCAGAGAGAGAGAGAGAGAGAGAGAGAGAGACACCCAGAATCCAAAGAAGGCTTCAGGCTCTGAGCTGTCAGCACAGAGCCTGATGCGGGGCTCAAACTCATGAACCGCAAGATCATGACCTGAGCCAAAGTCAGACACTTAACTGAGTGAACCACCCAGGCATCCCAATTATTCCAATTTTATAGAACATATTCTAGAAGAGAAAAAGAGGAAAAAATTTCCAACTTTTTCTACTGTATTTAATCCTAATGTTCCACCTAGGCAAGTATAAGACAGGAAAAGTACAATCATTCTCACATGTATATGTAGAGGCAATAATATTAACCAAGTAGAAGGAGTCTTAATCTCATAGTAAATAAAAACGGTTGATTTGTCACAGAAATGGAAGATATATTGTAACATTGGGTAATTTGTCACATAAATCAGCACATTAAACAGAGTAAAAGAAAAAAATTATATGGTTATCTCAAAGATTACATAAAAAAATAAAAACAGTTGCTACAACTTATTTCATTATTGTACAGAAAAATATTTTAGCACACTAGGAATCAAGAGGACTTTTAAAACTTGATAGAGTAGCAAAATTTTAGAGCAAATTCTTTATTTAAAGATGGAGTATCAGAGCATGCTATCCCTTTCTTGATTCAAGATTTTCCTTCAGATGCCAGACAGTTCAACAAAAAAAGAAAAATAAATAAAATAATAAGAATTGGCAAGATACAAAATTGTAATTATTACAGATGACATAATTATCTATTTGGAAAATAGAAAGTAACCTACAAAATATAATTCACAGGAGTTTAGGGATACTGCTGGGTATAAGATCAATTAAATATGTATACACCAGCAAAATTTATATTTATATGTATATTGTGTATATAATACATATAATAAATAGAGTAGTATTTGTGCAATGATTGGTAGACCAAAGAAATAGAATAAGAGACGAGAATCCGAGCCACACACGTATGGACAGTTGATCTATCAACAGATTTGTCATTGCAAACCAGTTGTGAATAGGGAGCTGGTAAAAAGTGCTGACTTTAGACTAAAGATGAATGGAAGGAATTAACTCGCCTCATTATAATATTAATCTTTTGAATGAATGATCTCATTTTAATGTAAAAAAATAAAGATTGTGTAATTCTGGCTTAAGACAAACTATGTTTTATTCTTATGTATTTTTTAAAGAATTCATCAACGTATCTTTTAAAAAAAAGAATTCATCAATGTATCTCTTTTGTGCAATTTCCCCCCAAATCAGATACTAAAAAGCAGCATATCTGAAACATAAATGTGTTCTACTAAGTCATTCTTGATGTAAAGTAGTGATGTAGGGGAAGCTCGTAAGTCCTTGCCACCATTTCATTTTTAATTCATTGTCCTTTTCTACTATTTTCTTCTGTAAATTATATATGCACTTTTTTTCTCCTTTACAGCTCAGTGTTAATAATTAAAGTTATCTTTCTATTTTATCTGAACCATCAGAGTACGTGCAGTTAGTCAATATACCTTCTAGGTCAAATGATACTGCGAGCTATCAAAATCTCCGAGACAACCTGTTTGTTAACTCTGGGGCCAAGAGAGTTTGTCTACTTTTAAATTTAGTTTTAGGAGAGATTTTGGAAATAAGGAAGGTCTACCTTTCATAGCTTGCTTAATTTCATCTTTCTTATAATGTACTTATTTTCCTACCACAGATCTTGCTAAGAACTGTGTTACCATAGCTTTCCTTAGTACTCAGTACTACTGGAGGGTGTAGTTAGCCCATGGCAAAATTAAGGTCCATTAGACCTACCTTACCTAAACCTCTGGTCCTGTTCTCATTGGAACAAAACCCGTATCTTTAAAACTCTGTTGTGTTTCACTTCTCAAGTTCTGGAAGCACTGCTTCTGTGAAATTCATGCCTGATCAAGTTTATGAGAAATCCACTGCAGCATATCAGAGCTTGGCAGGAGAGGTGCACAAAAGCATCTTTACACTGTTTTGTGTTTAGGTTATCGCTTTTCTCTGGTTGTTGTAGGACATGTTCATAAACAGTTTTCTATGCTTGACATAATAACAGCGTGTTTATTCACATTTTAAAATCCTGACAATTACTAGGATATGAATAGATGATTATTATATCACCTATATCATTGTTCGATGATTGCACATTGAAATGGAGAAAATTTTTGTGTATGAAATTTTGTAACACCGGTAAGAATTTTTTCGACTGCCACACCATTGTTGTAAAACCAGGGGTCCAAAATACCCATTTTGAGTTTTTCTTTGTGAAATCCGTAAGTTTTCTCTGCCAGGGTATAAGCAAGTCTTTATAAATGTATTTCTCTTGTCATTCTAATATGTATAGACTTATTTATACATAGAAACACTGTTTTTTTTTGTAATTTTCTTGCATTGCTTTTGATTCATGTTCAATCAAAAGTATGTATTTTGGCCTCCATTTTATTGAAGTATAATTAACATATATTGTCTACCTAGTATCAGGTATAGAATATGATTTGACAATTCTATAAATTACTCAGTGCTCATCATGATAAATGTTCTTTTATCCCCTTAATCTGTTTCACCCATCCCCCAACCCACCTCCCCTCTGGCAACCGCCAATTTGTCCTCTATATTTAAGAGCCTGTAATTTTTTGTCTCTTTTTTCTTTGTTATTTCATTTGTTTTGGTTCATAAGTTCCACATATGAGTGAAATCGTATGATATTTGTCTTTCTTTGTCTTTATTTTACTTAGCATAATACCCTCTAGGTCCATCCATGTTGTTGCAAATATCAACATCTCAGTCATTTTTATTGCTGAGTAATATTCATATATATATATATATATGTATGTATTCATGTATATATATGTATATATATAAATGTATGTATGTACATATACATATACATGTACATATACATATACATACACATATATATAAACACCACATCTTCTTTATTAGTTGCTGGACAGTTGGGCTGCTTTTACGTCTTAGGTCTTGTAAATAATGCCCCAGTAAACATAGAGATGCATATATCTTTTCAAGTTAGTATTTTTATTTCCTTTGGGTAAATACCCAGTAGTGGTACCCATGACTGGATCACATGGTAACCCTGTTTTTAATTTTTTGAGGAGTCTCTTTACTGTTTCCCACAATGTCTACACCAGTTTGTGTTCCCACAAACAGTGCACGAGGGCTCCCTTTTCTCTGGCTTTCCTCTTTTTTTTTTTTTTGAAAAAAATGTTCGTTTGTACTTTATCCAAATTTATAACTTTTGCTATGAAAGACACTAGTAAGATAATTAAAACACAAGCCAAAGATTAGTGAGACATATTTGCAGAACATATATCTGGTAAAGAGTAAATATTCAAAATACAAAAATATCTCTTTTTTTAAAAAAGCTTTTTATTTCATTTTTTTAAAAGAAGTTTTAGATTCACCACAAAATCAAGGGGAAAGGGGAAAGTGTAGAGATTTATGCATCCCACTCCTGCACATGCATAGCCTTCCCCACTATCAGATCCCTCCCAGAGTGGCCCGTTGTAACAACTGATGAACCTACCCTGACACATCATTATCACCCAAAGTCCACAGTTTACATTAAGGTTCAGTATTGGTGTTGGACATTATATAGATCTGGACAAACATAACGTATCCATCATTGTGGTATCATGCACAGTACTTTCACTGCCCTAAAATTCCTGAGCTTCACCTACTTATTCTCCTCTATCTTCAGCCTCTCCTTTAATCCCCTGCAACTTCTGAAAAGCACTAATATATTTCCGTGTCTCTCATAATGTTGCCTTTTCCAGAATGCCATATAGTTGCAATCATACAGTATGAAGTCTTTTCAGATTGGCTTTGTAGTAATATGCATTTAAGATTCCTTCATGTCTTTTCATGGTTTGATAGCTCACTTCTTTTTTCGGCTTCATAATATTCCACTGTCTGGACATATCTCAGTGTATCCATTTGTGCCTCCTGAAGGGCATCTTGGTTGCTTCAAGTTTTGGCAGTGATGAGCTGCTATAAACATCCTTGTGTCGATTTGTGTGTGTGTGTGTGTGTGTGTGTGTGTGTGTGTGTGTGTGTGTGTGTGTGTGTATTTTTGTGTGGACATAAGTTTTCAGCTCCTTTGGGTAAATACCAAGGATCATGATCACTGGATAATATGATAAGAATGTTTAGTTTTGTAAGAAACCTCCAAACTTCCTTTCCAAGTGGCCATATTCTTTTGCTTTCCCACGAGCAAAGTATGAAAAGTTGCTGTGGCTCCACGTTCTTGCCAGCATTTGGTGTTGTCAGTGTTCTGGATTTGCATCATTCTAATAGTTGTGTATTGGTATCCCATTGTTTTAATTTGCATTTTCCTGATGATGTATGATGTGGAGCATCTTTTCATATGTTCATTTGACATCTGTATATCTTCTTGGTAAGATGTCTATTATTTATACATCATCAGCCTATTTTCAATTGGGTGGTTTGTTTTCTACTGTTGAATTTAAAGAATTCTTTGTGCATTTAGGATGACAGTCCTTTATCATATATGCCTTTTGCAAATATTTTCTTTCAACCTATGGTTTGTCTTCCCCTTCTCTTGACATTGTTTTTCACAGAGCAGCCATTTTTAATTTTAATGATCTAGTTTATCAAATTATTTCTTTCATGGATCGTACCTACGGCTATGTATCTAAAAAGCCATCTCCAAATCCATAGTCATCTAAATTTTCTCCTGTGCTACATATCTTCTATGAATTGTTACAGTTTTGTGTTTTAAACTCTCATTATAATACATTTTGAGTTAATTTTTGTTAAGGGTATAGTGTCTGTATCTAGATTAATTCTTTTGCATGAGGATCCCTCTTCTATGTAACTTTGGCACACATTTTATTTCAAATGACTTCTGGGGCTCCTTGCTTTTAGAAATTTTCCTAAGATTTAAAATGAAATTAAAGTAAGTAAAATACATGTGACATTACCCGTTACTAAAATCATTTATTATTCTCTTGACTTTTGGTAGAAGAGGGTGTGAGCTGTCAACTGAGCTGTATTTAACTGTGGACAAGTGGGAAGTAGATTTTTATTTAGCAGAGAGTTTACGCAATTCTTTTCTTTTCTTTTCTTTTTTTGATTCTAAGTCTTGGTTAGAGGAAGAATGTTAAAAGACTCAGGGCAGGCTGACATCAGTAATATGCACAGTGCATTAGCTTTGAGTTGCCAGTCTTTGCACAGAATTGCTTTCCCTCTGAATTAATTTGCTGATAAAGTTGAAGCAAGGATCAAAACCCCAAACTACATCAAAAGAAAACATTCTTTTGCTGTAAAGTAGTACAATGGATTCAAACGTGTTGGTTGTTACTGCTTGCAGATACATTCATACATTAGCAGCTGTTAGCGTGGTATAGGTAGAATGAGGTCAGGACTGGAATCAGAGAGGACCTCTGGGTGAACCATAGACCTGGCTCTCTGCCTACCTTGAGAATTACTTCTACTCTAAGGACCCCAGTTTCCTCATGGTAGCAAGTACAAACTTACAGGATTATTGTAAGGATAAGAGCCTATATGGTTCTTTACCAAGAATATATATTACCCTCAGTAAAAGAGTAATCATCTTACTGCTGGGAAATAGCAAGCTTCCTGCCTTTTACCTTTAACTTCCAAAAATCATAGTTTGTAGTCCGATTTTATGGCTGACTTGGCTGAAATGAAAATTCTGAATATCTGCAAATATAGTATTGGCATATCCACGTCGGTTGCAGGTGACTCCTCACTGGCCTACAGAACGTCACACAGTGCTCTCTGTTGGGGCTTTCCTCAGTTGACAAGGTCCATTTACAAAATGATCATCATCTTGATAAAATAGGAAAAAGAAACAGACTATTTTCATCCGTCCTTATTTGATTTGGCCATTGCTATGTTTTATTCTTTAGAAAACAAATTTATCACATGGAATATTTGAGTTTGGAATAAATATTTCCCCTAAATAATAGAATTTCTGCCTCATAAGACTAGGCTCTAGGAAGTATTTTCTACATTTTATAAATGAAAAATGGAGGCTTTCAAGATTAAGAGAATTGGGACCCAACTCTAGGTCATTTTGCCGTAAGTCTTGTCTTTATGTCACTGCGTTCACCTGTCACAAAATGCAGTGGAACTATGCTGAGAAATGACTTAAGAGTAAAGCTGAGAAATCCTCCTGGTGTTACGTACTGTCGGCTAAATGACTGGTTCTTCTAGGATGCTTTCTTAATTTTGTTTTGTGTGTAATTGTTGTGATTGAAATATAGGAATGCTGTTTCCTAGAGACTACCATTGTGTACTTTCTCCTCATAGATCACTTACGTAGCTTGTGTCGGGTCCCAGGCTCATGAACAAAATGGCACAGCTCTGGTTTCATAAACCTACATTCTAGTTATTGCATTGGTTGGGATCTTTGATGTCTTCTCAAAATTGTCAAGCACTAATAATTGGTGAATATCGAGTGAGTAGGTGTAAATGTTTATAAATGACCCCGTATTCTATCTTTAAGGATAATCATAATATTACGTTTTCCACAAGCAACTCAAATGATTGTTGTGTTCACACTTGCTTTCAAGAACCACTGCCTGCTTGTCCAAATTCCTTTTATATCCTACTCTACCCCACACCGTGATTGAACACTTGCCTCTTATAATGCTCAAACCTATTTCCTGCTTCCTCTATTGGAACACTCTTGCCTTGATTCTGACTCTTTGCTTTCTTAAACTCCAGATTTCAGCTTATATTCTATTCATTCAAATAACCTCTGATTGCCTAATTTATCACAGGCCTTTCTCAGAACACAGGTTGTTTCCTCCTCCGTGAATCTCTACCCAATTTATACCTATGTGTTTATTTGTATTTTGGAAATAGAATATCCATTGCCTCTTACATAATAGACACTCAATAATTGTTGAACACCTGAACAGTTGGGTATTTATATATTTTTCTTGGTGCTTAATATGTATAACATTGGAAATCATTAAAGCAACAAATATTTTATTGATTACTCTGAAGAGAATATATTTTTACCTTAAAAATTTTAGAAAACATTTTTTCAGTAATTTTTCATATTACCTGAAATTTAACAATAGTACCCATGATTAGTTATAATTCATAGAATTTTAGAGTTAGAATTCAAATATTTTAAGATGTTCTCTTGATCAGTAGAAGCAAATCAATGGAATTGCATTCAATTTGGTGATTCTTGGAATTGCTTACCATAAATCTGAGGGCTTAAAATAGTACCTGATGTTTATTTTGTCTTTTTAACTTGCATTTAGTTGAATGGCTTTTAATGTGGTAGATTTTCATATGATTCTTGGAAAAGAATAATTTGATAAGAAAAAATTTTGTGAAATGAAAACAGAAATAAAACTGCTTATAATATCAGGCACCTGGGTGGCTCGGTCGCTTAAGCATCCGACTTTGGCTCAGGTCATGATCTTGAAGTCTGCGAGTTTGAGCCCTGCATCGGGCTCTGTGTTGACAGCTCAGAGCCTGCTTCCGATTCTGTGTCTCCCTCTCTCTCTGCCCCTCTCCCGCTCACACTCTGTCTCTCTCAAAAATAAATAAATGTTTAAAACAAATTTTAAACTGCTTATAATATTTGTGATGTTCCAATTTCCACATAACCTTTACTTTTTTGCTGTGTCTTGTATACATAAATTTATCATATAATCACACTGTGTTAATAGGCTGCAAACAACAAATAATCAGACGTGATTATTTAAGATTTGTTGTTATGACTGGTAAAATCATTCCTTTATTTTTTTTAAAGATTTAGAGTTTATTCAATCAAACAATCTATTACTTTTTTAAAACCTTAGTTCTATCTGTTACCTGTTATTAGTAATAAAATGGACTTCATCAATTTCTTTTAAATGCCTACAGTTTCATAATGCCCTGACATACCATCATATTATATATCCCCTTGGCCAAAATATATATTTTTCCCCAAATTAATTTTTCTTTTAAAATTTTTTTTTTTAATTTTATTGATTTACTTTGAGAGAGAGAGAAAGCATGAGTCAGGGAGGGGCGGAGAGAGAGGGAGAGAGAGAATCTCAGGTATGGATCCCAAGCTCTACACTGTAAGCATGGAGGCTTGAACCCACAAACCATGAGATCGTGACCTGAGCTGAAGTTGGATGCTTAACCAACTGAGCCATTCAGGCGCCCCTAAAATTAATTTTCATCACTAAGTTAATGATTTTTTCTTACAGCTTTATTATTTTAATTCTCATAAGTGACATGATGATAGTCAAAAAGTTTAAGCATGAACCTTAATAATTAAAGAAATGTCATGTTGGTAATTGCATTTTGAAATACTGTTTTCACCTTAAATCCCCCAATAGATACTCCACATGTTTAACCACATCGTCTAAAATTTGGTCCCTTAGTTTATGATATTTAGTTGATACACAAGGTCCAGTCTCAAGAATGTAATTTTTGTTTCCTGTTTTTTAGAAGCCAGAACATCTCTTTGATTTGGGAACAGACTGTTTTCTATAATAATGGTATAATTATGTGTATATGAAAAAGGTTGTTTTAGAAATGTTTTAATGCAAATTCATTTCCAAAGATATTTTTGAAGTCTAACATTTTCCTTAAGTTGATCTCTCTTTTAGAATTTAAAATGTCATGAAAAATACTTTATAATATTATAATACTAATCAGTACTTTGCAATCAAGCCGTTTAAAACTATGTAAAAATGAATAATTTCCAATTTCTATCCTTAACAGTTTAAAAATGTCTCACATTTTAATCATGTTACATAGTTTACAAGGCATTTCAAATAACTGATTTCATTCAGCCCTTATAATTCCACGGATTTGGTGGGTCTGGTGTTCTCATCTGAATTTTATTTTTAAAAAAGGAACAAAAAGAGGAAACGTTTTATTCAGAATCAGCCAAAAAATGATAAGTGACAGAATCAGGACTAGGTTCTACTTGTTTTTCTACTGTGAAGTGTGGCTTCACCATACAGATGTATGCCATAAAATTACTTTGACGTTTGGATATACATATGCTCAAATTATGAGAAATACGTATATAATTATTTCCCCCAAATATATATGGCCACAGTGTTTTTTCTCTAAGTAGAACATTGCTATGCAAAGTGTTTTCCTGTCAATTTAATTAATTTTACTTCTCACAGACCCTGTTACATTAGAGAATAAATTGTCCACATGGGGAGATTAAGTTGCCTGACCGAATTTACCCACAGAATACATGGTGAAGTCAAAATTAGAATTCAGAGCTCAGGATTAGAATTTAGAACTAAAAAAGCTACTAATCATTTCTACTTACAACATCCAGAACAAGAAAAAAAAATAATCATAGCAGGCAATTATAATTTAATGTCATTATAATAATGAGCAAATATTTAAACATAATGAAACTGAATAAAATAAACACATTTGATATTGCCTCTTTAAAATCTAAATAGAAAAATATTAAAACAACAAAACTGACCAAGGAAGAGAGACATTAAAATTACCCTAAGTTCAATAAATCAAAGCTCCTAGAGGTGGGTTCTTGTTCACCAGTAATTACCAACATCTCCCTAAGGCAATCTCATGTGCAGCCATGGTTGAGAATCATCGGACAGAATTGGAAGTGAGCAGACTTTGTCCCTAAGGGACCAGATAGTAAATAATCTAGGCTTTGCTGGTCATACAGCCTCTGTCTCAACAGTTCAACTCTGCCATTGTTAGTGTGACAATAATCATAAGCAATGTGTCAATGAATGAACATGACTGCATTCCAATACAACTTTATTTTTTTGACACTGAAATTTGAATTCTGTATAATGTCAGTGTGCCTGAAGTAGTATTCTTTTTTAATTGTTTTCAACTATAAAAAAATGAAAAACTACTATTATCATGGGGTATACTAAAAGAGATGGGTCAGATGTGGCCCCCTGGCCATGGTTGTCAACCTCCAATTCTCTGGAAATCCAGTTAGCCACTCACTCATGTGTGCTTGACTATATTTTATAGTACTTTAATTATGGATTATACTATTTTGTTTCACTCGCTTGTCTTTGTCCTCAGTGACTAGTATAATATGTGGAACTTGAAAGGTATGGTAAATAAATAAATAAAGGTAGACTAAATAAATAATAAGTGAATGAATACATGAACTATATCCATGCAACCAAAATTACCCAAGAAATTATTTCGTGCCTTCCCAATGGATAATATTCATCATTTAAGTGGAGATGATCGCCAGAATATTATCATTTTTTTATTTGACATATTTATTTGACAAATACGGTCTGTACAATTATAGAAATAGTCTCATGAACCAAGAGGAAGACTGCATTTATCTAGGGCATGGCCTGGTCTTAGGATCTTCGTGTTGTTCACAACTTTTCAGACAAATACAGTGTTCTTTTTAAAAATTATATAAATCTATGTGTCTGTGAACCTTAGTGGGAGCTTGTTTGCTGGGTGCCTTGCCTTTTGATAATTACAAATGCTACATGTTGCTTCTTTGTGTTTTCTGTATTTAGCTAGAGAGATTGCAAGCTGAAAATATCTTGGAGCGGGACAAGAGGGAAACACTTGAAACAGAAAAACAAGGACTGGAAAGAGAAAATAGAAGGCTAAAGGCCCAAGTGGAAGAAATGGAAGAGCTTCTGGAGAGGAGAAATGTATTAAGTGCAAACTCTCCAGGTGCTGACTTCAAGACCTCACAAATTGAACTGCAGGAAAAAATCAAGGTATCGGGGTTTCTTGGAAGCAAATGTTCTCACTCACTGTAAGTTGCCTCCCTCACGCTGCCTTAACTTTTGCCCACCTCCAAGTCTGAATATTTCCTTTGTACTATTTAACATCTAATGCTTGCTCTTTTTCTCATTGCAAGTAGAATAATGTTGTTCATGCATATGGAAACAGTGTAACAGATTTTGTATGAAAATGTTACGCTATTAGGGTGCCTGGGTGGCTCAGTCGGTTAAGCGTCTGACTTCGGCTCAGGTCATGATCTCACGGTTTGTGAGTTCGAGCCCCGCATCAGGCTCTGTGCTGTCGGTTCAGAGCCTGCAGCTTGCTTCGGATTCTGTGTCTCCCTCTCTCGCTGTCCCTCCTCCACTCTTGCTCTCTCTCTCTGTCTCTCAAGAAAATGAATAAACATTAAAAAAAATAAAAAATAAATATTAAAAAAAGAAAATGTTACACTATGACAAATCCAACACTTTCAAGCTTTCTAAAAGGAAGAGAAAATGAAAGGATGAACCTTTGTATTTTTCATTTCCTTTTACAGTTTTGCCCCAGTGTTTTTCAAGCAATTGATCTTATTTTTAAGTAAGTCTATTTCTCCGTTAGTTTGAACAACTGTGTAATAGGCATTTGTCAGTAACTTTAGTAAGGATCTGCATAAACGTTTCAATTTAGTTTCAATTCCGTTTACTCTTCTCTGGTTCTTTTTTAGTCTCAGAAAAATTGTTTTTGAGTCAATACAATGCATCATGTTTCAAATAGCTTTTGTAGCCTATAACATAAATGTTAAAACTAGATTTAAATTCAAAATCTGGCTTTGAGAAATTTAGGTTGTCTTGGAATTATTTTGTCCTAAAGTCAGTAGACATAATTACTGCTATAGATGGGATTGCTTTAAAATAAATTGTTTTTAGATTTTAAAAATAATCTCTTAATAGCAGTTGCAATTTGTGTGTTTTTTTAAAAAAAATTTTTTTCAACGTTTATTTATTTTTGGGACAGAGCAAGACAGAGCATGAACGGGGGAGGGGCAGAGAGAGAGGGAGACACAGAATCGGAAACAGGCTCCAGGCTCTGAGCCATCAGCCCAGAGCCTGACGCGGGGCTCGAACTCACGGACCGCGAGATCGTGACCTGGCTGAAGTCGGACGCTCAACCAACTGCGCCACCCAGGCACCCCAACAATTTGTGTGTTTTAGTGTCAACATGCTACAAAACATTTACATCTTGTTTCTATTTCTTCCATTAAAGTACATATAGTATCTTTTTTTATTTAAAAAAATTGTTAATGTTTTATTTATTTTTGAGACAGAGAGAGACAGAGCATGAGCAGGGGAGGGGCAGAGAGAAAGGGAGACACAGAATCCGAAGCAGACTCCAGGCTCTGAGCTGTTAGCACAGAGCCCAACCCAGGGCTCAAACTCACAAACCGCGAGATCATGACCTGAGCCAAAGTCAGACGCTTAATGGACTGAGCCACCCAGGTGCCCCTAGTACATATAGTATCTTAATGCACTCTTCTGTCTTTTCATTCCGTTTCTTTACCAGTGAATTAAAAGTGAGTTTGATAAGCTCATATCTTTTAGTTATATAAGTAGTTCATACTCATATGAGCTCTAAAAGCTAAAGATGGCCAGAAAAGTTGAATTCCATTTCACCTTTCCTTATTTCTTGTGATTCTAGAGATGAATTGCAAATACAAGATTAAATTGCATTAGTGTTTTGTGACTTGCAAGTGCAAATATCCATTTTGTTACAGCAAAATGTTGTATGAAACCAGCCTTAATAGTGGTTCCGATGTACATAACATCTGTAGAGATGTTTTTATGTGTTTCTACTTATGGAAACACAGAATTATTTCAATTATGAAACAAGTTTGATCATCAAAATACCTGGGTGTGTTTGACTCACCTGAACTAACAAGCGTTTATATTATACTCTGTGGGTGATGTGAAGATGAACGAATCATTATCCCTGCCCAGAATGGGCTTAAAGTCTATATAAATACATAAATCATTATCAATAGGACATCATGTTGATTGCTAAGAATAAAGTAGAATGGGAATACAGGCGAAGCAATTAATCCTATTTCATTTTGATTCCTATGTGGTTACCTCAAAATGTTATAGCATAAAGTATGTCAGTTAGGAAATACAAGAGTTGATTGGGGGCTGTTTGGAACTGGCCTTGGTATATACCATTGGTATATATATTGGTATATACGATTGGTATATACCAGTCGGCATGTCCTGTCAACAGGGCACAGAGTCCGTCCCTGGGGTCTTTGAGACAAGTGCGGTTCTTCACTTAGAACTAAACACAACTTGGAAACTGAGAAGATTCTGGAAGGCCTAACCACCCCAGTGGGTGTGTTCATCCATCAGAAAACTATTCCTCAAGTATATATTATCTTGACGACCAGGAAGAGGTGCTAGTGATTCTTACTCTTCATTAAGAATTCAGACTCCCTACATGAACCAAAATAATTATCATAGAACAGCTGCAGGTCAAAATCCTTGGTGCCACAGAGATCCCCACTGGGATCAAGATTGTGTCCCCAAATGCCAAACGGATCAAAGCTGCATATAGAACATGCCAAAGTCCAGAGAATAGTGCAGGTTTTATTATAACATGAAACTAAATTGTAATTTTAATATTATTTTAATAAAACCTAATTTATATGTATATAAACTATGCATGTAAGTTCCATATAGGAGTATCATGTGTATATAGGTATATAATTATCGTATAGAAGTAACATATATCTATATGGATATAAATACTGTATATGAGGGAGATAGTGGAAATAAGTGTTGGCATGTAAGTGATAAAACAGTAACCACTCAGTTATCAGTCTCTAAAAGAGGTGTAAGTTCTCTTACTACATTATATTTATATCTATTGCATTTAACAAATGTCTGTGACAGACACGAAACTACCACGTATTCATAGAAATCTTCATATCGATAAATTGTGTTAATTTCTTGAACTGTAACATTCTCATTGTTTGATGATTTTTTTTGTATAAATCCTTATTATACAAGAGAGGAAGAATTTTGCATATATATTTGAAATATATAGAGTGCTATATTTTGCCTACATTTTTGCATATTTTGGCTTCAGTATTATAGGGAATAGATTTTTAAAGAAAACATCTTGTAATTTTAAATTGCACTGTTAATTTAAAGACAAAGATTCTCCTCAACACAGATGATCTCATCACATGAATGTCCATATTGTGGTTGTTTTCATGTCCTATGTTAAGGCTATGTGTGCATCAATTTTTTACAATTAAAAAACAAAAACAGCAGCACACCTGAACTTTTAATGAATACATTGCAAATTACTAATCAATATCATATATGAGAGATGGGACCATACCTACGAGAGACACAGAGAGAAGTAAGTTTCAAGACAACCCATAAATCGTGAGGTTAAGAAAATAACATCTTCAGGGCTTGGGGAAAAGAAAAAGAAAAAACTTGAAGGACTTCACCAAATCTAATCTCTTTTTGAGCTTTTACTTCCACCTCTCTTCCTCCCTTTGTTCGTTTCCAGGAACTTTTAGGAGGACAGAGAGGAGAGGAGAGAAGAGAGGACAAGAGAAGACAAATGAGGGAAGAAGAAGGGAAAAGTGGAATTTGTGCTGACTATAAAGTGAGAGGACATAACAGAATAACCAAAATGGGAGCAAACACAAATAGGCTAATATTTATCAAAATATGTCCTGATTTTGCTGTAATGGAGAAAAGTAGAGTTGTAATTCCCAAACATTTTTCTAAAAATGATACCTTTCAATGCTCGTTTGCTTTACCTAAACTTTATTCAGTGACAGGGAGTTTTGTACTTGGAAAGCCTTGATTCTGTAGATATGCAGTGTTTGTATTCTCCATTCCAAATAACACGTTTTGAAGTGAAAAGTTATTGGAAAAAGTGGTCAGTATTCTATGGGGTAAAGCCCCATGAACTAGTCAACATGCCTTTTGTGGAGCTTTTTGGAGGCTTGTTTTCTTAAATCATTCTGGCAACTGACTCTCTTCCTTCAGGTCACACAGTGGGTCATTTTCAGAAAGCTAATGTGACAGAGTGGTAATTGATGTGTCTCAGGAAAATGATGAATTAATCTAAGAGTAGAAAGGCCATCAAAGTCAATTCCTAATGAATTTACATTACTGACAGTGTCCATTTCTTGAATAGGAATGACATTATATTTATTTTGCTTAGTAACTTTATCCTCAGAAATGTTTTATTTTCACTCAGAGGTTTATCAGGCAAACCTATGGCTTTGTTAACTTCTTCACTCATTATTTTTCTTTTAAAACCTTCATTGCTCATACAATTACTGAATAATTTAAGAATAAATATATCTATTCTTATGCTGTTGTAAAATAATACCTTTAAATATAAAATAACATAATTTGATGTTATTAGACAGGGTTATTTCACGTTTTTCTTTAACCATTCTTACATAGCTTTGCTTTCTGTGGTACACTAGAAATTTTAATTTTTAATACAGTGATTAGTAAAAATTTATATTACTGTAGAGACTTTAGAGATATGGACATTTTTAACCCTTTTGTAAGTGAAATATATTTTGGTATATAAAAATGAAAATAATTCATTTTGAAGAATGTCTTAGTTGTAGCAAAACACTGAGCTATACACGAGTGTCTTTCATGAATTGATAATTCAGTGATTTCATAAAACTTAGAAACACATCTGTGATTTTGTATACATTTTAGCAAAAGTGAATTAGATTGTGTGGGTTGACCAGAACAATGTTCTTTTCTCCAAGAATTTCTGAAGTTAGCAGAGACAGATGCTTAAGTACCATTTGTTAATGTCATAAAGAGGTATCTAGTGAAAGTTGACACTGAATTAAAATAAATCAATATACTACAAAAGAGGGTGGCATTTTCTCTAATATAATGACTGCCCTCACTCACCCTGAAATACTCACATGCGTTCATGCATTCAAACGCACATGTAAATGCAGACAATGAATTGATTTTTATAAATAAACTCAAAAGTAAAAGTTTTATTTTTCGTTGTTTTGTGATTATTCACTGGAGAAAAGATACACAAATAAGATTTTGTACATGTGAAGCATTATTTCTAGGACTATATTATCACTGGGTGGAGTTTCACTTTTTCTTATAAAAAAAACAAATGCTGTCATAGATTGTTAAATTAAAGTTATGAATAGTAAATCCCAACCCATCCCAACCCAACCCAAATAAATAAACATATGTTCCATTTCCATTAAATTTAATTGTATATTTTGATTTATCTTTAATTCTTATACTCTCTTTTTTATTCTATGTTAGTGGGCAATGAGGTCTATAAGATTGTTGCAGGCTTATAATATCCGTTAAAATTTGCTTCATGTATACCAGATCAATGATATTTTACCCCACAACCAATTAAAACCAAGATGTAAATTTTGACACTTTAGGTCACTTATATATTCTAGATTTAGAACTTCATGAAATTTTATAATATAAATTGTGACATTCAGATATGAAATTATATCATTTTCTGTTGATATGCCTAGCATACTACTAATAATCCACTATATTATTACAAAATGATTGGCATTTCACATAGCTGTTATCAGTTGATTTATATTAGCTTGATTTAAAGCAGTGATAGGAAATAATATTTAGCTTCTTATTTAAAATGAAAAAAACACTATGGTTATAGTATTTCCTTAAAACTAAAGCTAAAATACAAATAAATAAAACTACAAGTTGAGGGGAAAAACCTGTAGGCCTGAGACACTCACTATTTTGTTCTTTTTTCTTTTCGTTTTTCTCCAAGTCAAGTTATATTACATAATATTCTCTTTTTTTTGTTTGTTTGTTTTTGAACTCATGACCCTGGGATCAAGAACTGAGCTGAGATCAATGGTCAGACGCTTAACTAACTGAGTCACCCAGGCACCTCCATAAAATTAGCCATTTTGAAGTGAATAACTTAGTGGCATTTAATGCATTCACAATATTGTACACCCACCACCTGTAACTGATTCCAAAACGTTTTCACCATCCTCAGGGGAAGCCCAGTCAGCATCAGTGACTCCTATTCCCCGCTCCCCAAATCTTCTGGCAACAGCAGGTCTGCGTTCTGTTTCTACGGATTTACCCATCGAGATATTTCATGGGATCATACAACATGTAACATTTTGTGTCTGGCTTCTTTAACATACATAAGATTTCAAGGTTCGTGTGTACATCGGTTCTTCATTCTCCTTTTTGGTCGCATAGTATTTGATTCCATGGAAATACAACAATTTGTTCATCCATTTATGTGCTGATGGACACCTGGGTTGTTTTCATCATTTGGCTCTTTTGAACAATGTTATTATAAATATGTATGTACATCCGTTTATTTGAGTACCTGTTTTCAATTATTTTAGGTATGTATCTGGGAGTAGAATTTCAGGGTCCTATGGTAGTTCCATATTTAATGCTTGGAGGAATCAGCTCCTCACAGTGGCTTAGCCATGACATTCCTGTCACAGTGTATGAGAGTTCCGAGCTCTCAATAACCTCAGAAACATTGGTTTTGGTTTTGTCTTTTTAAAATTATACTCATGCAAATGGCTGTGTAGTGTGGTATCTTATGGTGGTTTTGCTTTGCATTTCCCTCATGATTAATGATGTTAAAAGTCTTTCTATGTGCTTCTATATCCTTTTTGGAGAAATGTCTGTTCAAATTCTTTGCCTCTGCCCCCCCACCGTCCCCTTTTTTAAACATAAGGTTGTTTCCCTTTCTGTTGCTGAGTTGTAAGAGTTCTCTATGTATTCTGGATATTAAACCCTTATCAGATATATGATTTCCCAACACTTTGTACCATTTAGGTTGTCTTTTCACTTTCTTGGGAATGTCTTCTGATGTACGAAGTTTTTAATTTTGATAAAATCCAATGCATCTAGTTTTCTTTTGCTGTTTGTGCTTTTAAAGTTTCATTTCTTAGAATCCATTGCTAAATCCAAGGCATGAAGATTTAGCCCCTATGTTTTCTTCTAAGACTTTTATTTTTGTGTATGGTGTAAGAAAGTGACAATAAATTATATTTATAAATTTTTAAGACGGTTAAAAGTAAAAAACAATAAAATAAAAAATTGAAGAATAAAAAAAGACTTTCATAGTTTTACGTGTTTTCAGTTAATTTATATATATAGTATAAGATAGGAATCCAACTGCATAATTTGACACGTGAATCAGTTGCTCCCACACTATTTATTGAAGAGACTTTTTGTCTCCTAGTGAATGGTGCTCACACCTTTGTTGCAAATCAGTAGTTGATAGAGCTATGGACTTATTTCTGGAGGCTCGATTTCATTCCGTTAGTTTACGTAGTTACCATTATGCCATACCGCATTCTTTTGATTGCTGTATCTTTGTAGTAAATTTTGAAATCGAGACATATGGCTCCCCCAGCTTTGTTCTTCTTTTTCAATATAATTTTGTTTATGTCGAGCCAATTAAAATTCCGTATGAATTTGAAGATCAGCTTTTCCATTTCTGCAAAAAATGCAGTTGGGTTTTTGGTAGGGACTCCACTGAATCTGTAGCTGACTTTTGGGAATATTGAGATCTACTAAATGTCTGTGTCCCTCCAAAGTTCATATGCTGAAACTTTATTGCAAATGTGATAATATTTGGGGGTGTTGCTTTGGCAAGGTGAGTAGGTCTGAGAGCAGAGTCCTCATGAATGAATTAGTGCCTTTAAAACAAAGACTCCAAAGATCATCCACATGATTATCCAAATGAAAGTGGTAACTGCTAAATGTGTGATTCAGTACGTCCGTAACAGGAAACTAGGACCAGTGTTTAGAAAGAATAAAATTCTTATCCTGGTTCATACTCAATATGTTGACCAAATAATCCTCCTTGTGCTTTAGTTTCCTCGTTTTTAAGAAAAGAATCTGGAGATTCTAGCTGAGATTCTTCCAGCACCAAAATTCCATTATCTTATGTTTGCCAAAATTTAGCTACTAGGTTTAAATAAAGCACTAATTTGGGTTCATGAGGATAATGTAACATTTCTTTAGAATTTCAGTTTATTTTCACAAAAATAGCTGTTGGCTCCTGATCCCGCTTAGTGTACTCTTTCCACTTGCTGGATTTATTTCTTTTTAATTCACACAGTTAAATTTAATATGTTTGTTGACATAATTGAGAGCATTTTCATTTCTTATTTCTCTTCCACTGCCCATCACTTTGTGTTTCCCTATCATTTTATTGTGCTTAATTTAATGGTATTTAAATTCCCACAGCATTTGGCAGCCTTTCTAATTCTCTTTAAATTCTAGGAAAACAGAAGACAGGAAGCATCAATATATCAGTAACTAACAAAAATCATCTCTTTGCTTTTTAACCAACTTTAATTCTCCATTACATACTTCCTTGTGTGTGTGTGTGTGTGTGTGTGTGTGTGTGTGTGTGTGTGTAAAGGTGGTTCTATTTTAGTGTAAAGTGAATAGAAAGTCAATCAAGAAGGAATAATTGCAAATTACATTCATATTTCACATTCAGCTCCTTTCTAGCATTCTGAAATCATGTTATGCCATGTATGTTCAGTTAAATTCACACGGTGGAGAGAAGGAATTTAAAAGGAAACTAGATGTTCTTGTCTCCTAATTCAATGTTTCTTGAACAATTGAATCATGGTCCTACTGTACCAGGTAGGGCGCTTTCTGAAAATAAAAATTCTGAATTAATAGGCATGCGACTTGACAAGTGGGAATGTATATGTTTTTTAAAGAGTAATTAGGTGTCCACTGATGAATGGATAAGGAAGATGTGCTGTACACACACACACACACACACACACGCATACAATGGGATATTACTCAGCCACCAAGAGGAATGAAATTTTGGGGCGCTTGGGTGGCTCGGTTGGTTAAGTATCCAACTCTGGATTTCAGCTCAGATCATGATCTCATTGTTTGTGGAATCGAGTCCCACATGGGGTTCTGCGGTGACAGCATGGAGCTTGCTTGGGATTCTCTCTCCCCCTCTCTGTCTCTCTGCCCCTTCCCTGCTCTCATGCATGTGCTCGCTCTCTCTCAAAATAAATAAATAAACATTTAAAAAAGAATAAAATCTTGCCATTTGCAATGACATGAATGGAGGTAGAGAGCATTATGCTAAATGCAATAAATCCGTCAGAGAAAGACAAATACCATATGATTTCACTCATATGTGTAATTTAAGAAACAAAACAAATGAGCAAATGGGAAAAAGGAGAGTAAAACCAAGAAACAGACTGTTAACTACAGAGAACAAACTGATGGTTAACAGAAGGGAGGTGGGTGGGAGGACCAGTTAAGTTGATGATGGGGATTAAGGAGTGCAATTGTGATGAGCACTGGGTGCTCGATGGAAATGTTGAATCACTATATTATACACCTGAAACTAATTACATTGTAGGTTATCTAGGTGGAATTTTAATAAAAACTTTAAAAATTGTTTTAACAGCGAAAACAATAAATAAAAATAAAATGTTGATAGATTCAGCCAAAATCTCTTAAAAAAAGAAAAAGAAAGAAAGAAAGAAAGAAAAAGAAAGAAAGCAAATAGCTAGGTGATTTTTATTTTCACTAAACTTGGAAATCTTCGAGTCAATAAAGAATGTTCCAAAAATATATTATACCTTTTGTAATAACTATAAATGACTTTAGGTTATTTCTGATTTGAAGTGTGTGTGTGTGTGTGTGTGTGTGTGTGTGTGTGTATGTGTATAACTTTAGGGATTAAGGTAAATATCTTTTGTTAATGGTAATTTCAAATTACTTTCAAGGATGTTTTGTATACCTCATAGTTAATTTAAATAAATATCGCAAATGAAATTTATTTTCTAATCTGCTCTAATGCTTGAAAACGTGGTTCTCTGCCCTGGAGGCAAGTTGGTGCCTGTTTTGGTGGCATGTCCTTGACAACATGGAGAAGGGCAGGGAAATGTGAGAGGTCTTCTGTGCCAAGGTGAGGCAGGTGTGGGGAGAACGGTAGCATATGGAGAAATAATTAGCCGGCTGAGTCTGTATTACAAGAATAATTTTACCTTAAGCCAGTTAAAATTAATTATCCTACCTTAAGCCGGATAGAATTAATTCAATTTCTCCCAAAGAAACTGTTTATTTGGCATGATTTGGGCAGACGTAGCTGGAATGTTTTTTTACCCATATTAATGAGCATTTCATAATTAGAACTATGTCCTTTGGCTCAGTATACAAATAGGAAAAAAAGAGAAAATTGGGATTTACAAAATTTAAAAACCCAAATGTGTCCTTTTCTCCAGATAATTATCTGAGTTTTAATGTTTTCTAGTCTTTATATTTGAATGAGTCACTGCTTATTAGCTTAGCTTGTACCATAGGAGGAATGCCTTTTTCATTCTTTTTATTAGATTTGTCTTATCTGCTTTTTGCTTATTAGCAAGTAATGCACTTGAAGAAAAAAATCCATTTTAGTTTTTATTTTTAATGGTTGTAGAGGAAGTATCAGTGTATTTTTTTCAAAACTAGATTAAAAAGTATTCAGTTTTTTCTGTGATTGGGCAATATGAATTTTTGGAAGGAGCAAACTATCCCATTACTTATTTTGCATATGTTCATAACTTATCATTTACTGAGAACAGAAGAATATTAAGACATAATTTTATCAAGGGCGGAAGGTAATCTCATCTATTATAGACAAAAAAATCATTTAAGGTCACGTAGTATCTACTCTTTCATTTGTTTATGGATTGGTTCAACAAACATTTACTGAATACTCACAGTTTGGTTGCAGATATCAAAAAATAGACAAATAACAGAAAGGTATATAATATAAGGAATCGGATGACTTAGAAGGACTCGGGGGGCAAACTCCATGTTGGATGTATAGGAATGACCTCTGGTGGATTACCACGGAACAGGGCTGACTAAGGAATGAGTTCTCCACAGAAGGTGTCAGGAAGAGACAGAGTTCAATGACACGGTTTCATCGCTGCCTCCATGATCACCCACCTTAGCTGTAAGCTGGGGATACAAGTCACCCTATGACTGCCAGCTCTATAATGTGTTGTTGGCATTCTTCCTCCTCTGAAATCAGCTCCAAATTTAGGTCTTACTTAAGCACATTTATTTTCCAGCATCTAAAGATTATCTGGAGCTCTAGCTACAAGAGATTCAGGAAAATGTAGATGTTTAGCAATACAAGAGGGAAAACTGGAAGCAATCTGGAATAAATGTCGAGATAGCCAATCTATCTTTCAGACACAGTGTAGATGGGGTTTATAAAGGTGGCAAGACACACAGTGTAACAGCTGTCCTCATGAAGCCTACGGTCAAATCAAATAATCAACAAAGAAGTCTATAGTGGCGACTCTCTTAAACGCTGAAAGTTAGTAGATTCATGTCATCGCTTCTTCCTGGAAAATGATGATTCAGACTGAGTTCAGAAAAAAGAAATCATTACCTGGAGAGGAATGGTATTCCATATGAAGTAAACAAGTTCATGGGCTCATTTGCTTCTGGTGAAGTTTGGTGAAAAACAAGTGAAATCTACTTGAAATCTACTAATTTTCTGAGATGAATCTAAGTGTGTGCAGTAGAAGAGCCAAGTGGCTGTTGGGCAGAGATACTGGGAAGAAAGCTGAGGTTCTGAGATTCTAAAATCTGTGTCCACTCCCTCACAGGTCCCTGGTGTGATGATGGAGCTCCAAGGCCCATTCTGAAGACTGCTGGTGGGCCTCTGGAGGAGATGTGCTCAGCAAAAGTCCATGTGCTGTGGAAATAGCGGGGAAGGCACAGAAAAAGAAGTCATGGGATCTCCTAAATTAACTTTGTAGGTACTCCCCTCCAAGGATCTGGTGGTTATACTTAGTTTGTGTAGCTAACAGAATTGTCATGACCTTTCCTAGTTGCTTTATCCTTAGATCCTGTTGTTCCTTTCTGTCCAAATTTATTTGCACTGAGATTAAAGTACCTTTCTATGTTGTTTTAAGGACTTTATCCATCAATTCAGATATTCCTGGAGTATGTTAATGATATAGCTTAGTTTCTTTAATTAAGGAGCCTGTTCTGAATTGTTATTTTGGAAGTTTTCTGTTAGCATCTGCAGCAAAATACTTGTTGATTACTTCTTTACCTAAGAATGGCTACAGTTTGCTCTGTATCTTTATCTCTTTGTGTTGCAAACATTGCACAGTATAATCAATGTTCACCTCACCACAGAAATAGAATTGCTTTTATTGGTATACAACCTGAAAATGAATCTCCTCTTCAAGTCCGAAATGGACAGAATGATCCTTATATGTAAGAATATGTCCCACCATTTTATTTGCCTTATGCACACTATAGAAATGCATATATATTCTATATATATTACATATGCCTATTTTATATATATTTATATACATACACACACACACACACACACACACACACACACAGTACATAAAGCATTCCTCCACCCCCATTACACAGACATGCAGAGCTACATATACATGAGAAAAGTTTAACAGTGTAGTAGGCCAATATTGACAAATCCAAGATGATAGAGACAATGAGGAAGTCCCTAAGTCATCTAAGATCGGCAGATATAAAATCTACACAAAAATCTTCATGTTGTCAAGGCAAAACATAAAATTAAATGTGTGTGGAGACTCAACATCCATTTTGTGTGATAAAGATTACTGGATGGTGGTTGTTTTGGGAACCATAACATCTATTCACCTGGCTTCTACTTAACATGCACTGATTTTCCTCTAGGATCAACTCCACCCTCAAATTTCAGGCCACATCCTGTGGTTAAGGTTGATACCTGCCTCTGCCTCCAGGTTGGGTAGGAGATTTGTGTGTATACAATCAAAACGTTTAAGTTTTCTGGGCACACTTGCTATTTATGTACAAGTAACCACATCAGAAAAAATGAAATATAATGATGCTTAGACTTTTTGAAGAGATGCATTTTCCTGCTGTTAAAGTTAAACCTGAGAAAATATAGACTCAGAACTGTAAAAAGTATCATCCTTTCACTTGTTGCTACATGAGAAAGAGAGTTGAGGTGTGGAGAGGGGCCTGACCTGGAGACATAATGAGCCTCTGGCTTAAGCAATAGCCTGGATCGAGATACCCCTGGGAATTGTAAATAACGCTGCTATAAACATAGGGATGCATGTATCCCTTGAGTTAGTGTTTTTATATTCTTTGGGTAGAAACCCAGTGGTGCGATTACTGTATCATAGGGTAGTTCTATTTTTAACCTTTTGAGGACCCTCCACACTATTCTCCACAGAGGCTGCACCAGGTTGCATCATCACCAACAGCGTTCCTTTTTCCTCCCCAACACTCGTTCCCTGTGGTTGTTGTGAGTTTAGCCATTCTGACAGGTGTGCAGAGATATCTCATTGTAGTTTTGATAATTTGCAATAGCCAAATAATGGAAGCAGCCCAAGTGTGCACAGATTGAATATTATTCATCCATTAAAAAAATGAAATCTTGCCAATTTTAACGACATGGATGGAACTAGAAAGTGTAATGCTAAGTGAAATAAGTCAGTCAAAGAAAGACAGATACCATGATTTCACTCATATGGAGAATTTCAGAAGTAAAACAAACAAGCAAATGGGGGGTGGGAGAGACAAACCAAGAAACAGACTTTTAACTACAGAGAACAAACTGATTGTTGGTTACCAGAGGGGAGATGGGTGGGAGGGATGGGTGAAACAGGTGATGAGGATTAAGGGGGGCACTTCCGATGAGCACTGGGTGATGTATGGAATTGTGGAATCGCCATATTGTACAACTGAAATGAATATAACACTGTATGTTAACTATAGTGGAATTAAAATAAAATTTTAATTTAAAAAAGATACCCCTGGGATTTTCAGTTATTTGTGTCCATGAATTTTCTTCTCCATTAAAGAAAAATTGAATTGAGTTTCCAGTAAATTCCAATAAATAAAAACGTGTTTTCCAATAAATCAAAACACGTTCAATAATAATAGCAAATATATCCTTTAAAAAGGGCAACTTTAAATTTTTTTAAATGTTTATATTTGAGAGAGGGTGGGGAGGGGCAGAGAGAGAAGGAGACAAAATCCGAAGCAGGCTCCAGGCTCTGAGCTGTCAGCACAGAGCCTGATGCAGGGCTCAAACCCACGAACCGTGAGATCATGACCTGAGCCACCCAGGCGCCCCAAAAGGCAATTTTAAAAGGAAAATATAGGTTAAATAAATAAAATAATAAGCTCCTTTGTTTCAAGAAAAAACAGGGAATCGATCTCTATATTTGTTAATCATTATTAGGACAGACAAGTGATATTTAGTTTTTAGCTATCAAGTGTTACATGTGTTGCATATATGTATATGTGTTACATATAAACATAAAAGGGAATGGTATGAACATATCTACATGCACAGATATGGTATATAACACATGTGGAATATGGGGAGATGATTTTTCCACATCCATGTTGGAGAAAACTATTCCCTAAAGTATTTTGTAGGTTTATGTCCTATTTGAAGCGGTATATTCCATGATACATGTCTTATTACTTATCAATGTCATAATGTTAAATAATTTTTGCCAACTACTAGTTATCAATGCTTAATATAAAGTGCTAAGGAAACTAGATTATTCAGTATATATGTAAATATTTGGAAGGGATTCACACTAGTAGAAGATGGATTGAAAACTTTATTATATTAGCCACAGTCTTATTAGCAGAAATCCTGGTTCTTCTTACAGAAATACCTAAAAGAAATAAATATAACTTTCTCATCTGTTTTTACCCATACTAAGCTGAAAAACATTGGCTTCCTCATAAACTCTACCAGGTGTATTTTGGTAATTAACTATTAAAAATTTGGAAATTCAGAAATAGCATTTCAGGGTCTAGAAAAAGTATTCACCTTCTTAAAATAACAATTATCCTGGGATTTATGGAGAGTCAACCTACAGAACTGTGTTCCCCTGAAAGTTCTTTTATTCTTCTAGAGACACACAGTGTGAAGTTGAATTCTGCTGCAAACTTAGTGCCAAGAGAAACCTTTTGTATTTAATCCCTAGTTAGTTATGATTCGTTTGGTATTTGTGGATGTGAGATGAGATCATTGTACAGTTGATCCAACAAAAATGGTGTTGAGGGATTATAGTTTATTCAGACCTATGTTTCCAAGATATGTGAGAGAATAACTTCAATGTTTGCTGTGGCAAACCTTGTGTATATTCTTGCATTCTTGTTTTATAACAGGTCTTAATTACCAAGATGCTAGTATTTCAAAATTTTAGTTGAATTTTGGCAAGATTCGGAATGATGCTGTATCCTGAAGAACCACATTATAAAACATTAAAAAAGCCACCATTTCCTCTTGTAGGTACATTGGACAGAAAAATCAAACAAATAATTTAAAAGAAAACCCCTTTCCTCATGGATATTGCATTTTAGTGACTAATAGAGACAACAGTAGGCAATATATAAGTACGTATTCTGTATGAGGAAGTACCTCAACTTCATGGCGTAAGCAATAACAAGATTCCAAAGGAGACAACTATGTTCGTTTTCTGGGGCTGTCATAACAAATCATCACAAATCTGTCGCTTAAGCATAAGAAACTTATTCTGTCACAGTTCTGTAGGGTAGAAATTCAAAAGTTACCAAAAGGGCCTCTCTCCCTCCAAAGGGCTCGTAGGGAGAGAACCCTTGCCTGCTTCCTCCAGCTTCTGGTGTCTCTTGTTATTCTTTGACTTGTGGCCGTGTAACACCAGTCTCTGCCTCCATTTTTGCCTGGAATTCTTTCCCGTGTTTCTGTTGCTCAAATATTCCCGACTCTTTCTATGAGGGCACCAGTCATTGCATTTAGAACCCAATGTAAATCCAGGATGATCTCATCATGAGATCCTTCACTTAATTACATCTTTAAAGACTATGTCCAAATAAGGTCACATTCATAGTTGCTAGAGTTAGGACTTAGACGTGTCTTTTTAGGGACACAATTCAGTCCACTGCAATGATTAGGAAACAAACATTCATTCGTCAGTGTTCCACATATACGGCAAGGAGACAAAATTCAGTGGATCAGAGCAAGTGCTACAACACAGCAAAGGGAAGAGGTAGCAGGTTAGTAGGGCAAGTTCCCTTGTCCCTGAGTCTCACTGAGTGATATAGTGATGACAGTGGCTCCACGTGGGGGGCAGCATGTGGGCTGAGCCAGCCCTCCTTATCTAGAGATTGGATAACAGTAAAGGAGTCATGTTGTGGTCACCTTGACCAACTTAGCTACCTACATGACTAGCTAGTTCAGAGCTGCATTCAGCAATGATGTGCAGGGACATTCAGAACCACAGTAAGCTGCCTCTTTCAACAATCCACCCCTTGGTCCTATATATTCTTGGCCAAGTTTACATTTTTACGTGTCCACATTCTACCCCTGGAATTCTGGAATGTGTCGTTTTATACGGGCAAAAGGAAATTGGCAGGTGGAATTAAAATTGCTAATTAGGTGACATTAAATAGGGAGATTATCCTGGACTGTCTCCTTGGGGCCAATGTAATGACAAGGGTCCTTAAATATGAAATGTAAGGCTAGAGAGTTCATGAGAGAGATGTAGAATACGAAGGACTGGACCTACCGTGGCCATCTTTGAAGATGGAGAAAAGGGACCATGAGCGGAGGATTGCAGTCACTGTCTAGAACCTGAGAAAGTCTCTTCGGGGCAACGAACACAGAAACAGGGACCTCCACCCCACAACCTCAAGGAACTAACTTCTTCCAATAACCTCCGTGGCTAAAGCAACATACTTCCCCTTGAATCTACAAAACACAATGCGGCTTTGGCAACACGTCGGCTTTAGCCAAGTGAGACCTGTGTTGGCTTTCTGACCTCCAGAATTCTAAGCTAATCATTTGTGTTGCACAAACTGGTGAGTTCGTTGTCATTTCTTACACAACAATAGGGAACCACCACAATGCTATTGTCCTGCCGCTTGAATTCAATACTCTGAAGGCGCTGAGACCCATTCCATTTAATTTTCACACAACACTTGATTAGTGCTGTCATCAGCAAAATTCCAATCAGCGGGGTGAGGCCAACGACACCTCTGATCTCAGCATGCACCTCAGATCCCTCACTCAGCCTGCTGAAGAAGTCCCAGAGGGGAGTGGCTGGTCTTATTTCAGATAACTATTTAACCTGCTCTTCTTATGCATGTTACACCCCAATAGTAGCATTAACCCAGACACTGCGAGAAGTATTGGCAACCCTGCCTCTCCCTGTCCAGCCAGGATGTAGCTCAGGGGTTTTTCACTACAACCCATTCAAGGGTTACCAATCCAAGGCTTGTGCTGTCTCACTGGGGACACAGATAACTCCAGTTTGGAACGTGCTGTTGAACTTGCTCGGAGTTAGTACTGCATCGGTTTGGTTAAGCCCACAAGAACCTACCACAAAGTATTTGCAGCTTCGATAGCCATGCATAGCAAAACTGAAAAATCACTTGCGGGCCAGGAGAAGCGTTTGAATTTGCATCAGTCTGGATGAAAGGAAGTTGTCTCAGTCTGTGTGTGTGTGTGAATGCACCAGGGTGGTCTTCGTTTATGAGCAGCCGTCGTTGAGGGCATAAAGCCCGGTTCCCCTGGCTGTGTCCACAGGGGCTTTTTCCGGTCCCTGGAG
This sequence comes from Felis catus, assembly GCF_018350175.1. Classification (NCBI taxonomy): domain Eukaryota; kingdom Metazoa; phylum Chordata; class Mammalia; order Carnivora; family Felidae; genus Felis; species Felis catus. Next base: position 85,519,271 of record NC_058379.1, read on the forward strand.
GGCCTGAGTGGGGAAGACAAGCTCTCCGGTGAGTCAGATGGCTGCCTGCAGCTCCCGCCTGACATCGGTGGAGCAGGTGACCGTGTTACAAGGCTGCAGTGGTGAATACTAATCTGCAGAAAGCAGCTTCTACTAACTGAGCACATAGCACGTTCCATGCCTTATGTTGGGTGTAGTACAAACACGGCATCATATAAAATCTGCTGATAGTAATTCTATTATTCCCGTCTTACATCTGAGAAACCTGAAATCCTGCAAGGTTAAGTAACACAGCCAGAAAGGAAAGGAGCCTGTATTCAAACACAGGTTTGCACTGATGTGAAAGAAAAGCAGTGAAGAAAATAGTTATTGGAATCCTGTTTCCTTCCTGTGAACCGGAAATTCAAGAGTTAGAAGCAACCTTGGTAAGAGAATTGCACTAAGCTTGTTGTCTTCACATCACCTGGAAAATAATGTCACAGATGAGTAGACGCCAACACAAGAGAACATGGTGTCCTGGGACTTGATTTGTCTGCATTTGAAGGGTATGGATTCATGATAATGAATATATGGAACCCAGGGGGATGCTTTTAATTTGCTAACTATGATAACGGATCCCTGGCCCTTAGCAGCAAAACTTGCTGTTTGTCCCAGGGCTACCCTCACGATGTGCGTGTTTTGTTTCATGTTTACTACTATAAGGGGCATCGTTACCGACCGAGCAGCTCTCCTAGGACTGAAATAACTGAGTTGCCTATTTGACTGAAATTAGTCTCCTGACTTCTGGTCCAGTGTCTGCCTCCCTGCCCCTCTCTCCTTCCTTCCCTCTAACACTTACCATATCTTTCTAGTTCTACTGAATCATTCCTCAGTATCTCCTGATACACCCAGACTTGGAGATACGAACAAAAGTGCAACGTTGAACCATGCTGGATCCACAGCCTCTCAAACAGGAAAGAAGATGTCCTTGAGAGAGGAAGCAGGTAGATGAGCTGACTCTTCTCTGGCCCCATTAATGTTCTCTCACGGGAAGTCCCACTGCCATTTACACACCAGCCCCTGCTAGTCGTCATTTTATGGCTCCGGTCAAGTACCGAAGAAATAAATTATTCTCTCGATCCCTTTAACATAGCTGAGCTGTATTACTACCTTACTTATGCCAGAGTTTCTGCAGTTTTACTCAGTGGCCAGAAGCACCCAGTGGGCTTGTTAAAGCATAGATTACTAGTCCCTACCCCCAGACTTACTGATTGGGTAACTCTGTAATGTGGCCTAAGTATTGGATTTTGAACAAGTTCCCAGGCGATTCTGATGTTGCTGGTCTGGTGATCACATGTTAGAAACCACTATGATACGCTAAGGTGTTCGGAAAAGAAGCATGGAAAAATCAGAACAACTGATGTTCCCCATAATGGCGGTTCCCTGATCCTGCTATGCGTAAGCGTTCTAGTACGCCTTCCCATCCTAGTTGTTCCCACAGCCTCTGAGAGAACCAGAAGTCACCCCTTTGGTTCTTGACCCAAGCTTCATATTAAAATTACTTGGAGAGCTTATTAAGAAGTACTCAAAAAGTTACTCAGCATCACTGATCGTCAGGGAAATGCAAATCAAAACCACAGTGAGATACCACCTTACACCTGTCAGGATGGCTAAAATCAAAAACACAAGAAACAATAAGCATTGATGAGGATGTGGAGAAAGGGTAACCCTCTTCTTGCACTGTTGGTGGGAATACGAATGAGTGCAGCCACCAGGGAAAACAGTATGCAGTTTCCTCAAAAAATTACAAATAGAATTCTCCAGCGATTCCATTACTGGATATTTACACAAAGAAAATGAAAACACTAATTTGAAAAGATATATACACCCCTGTGTTTATTGCAGAATTGTTTACAATACCCCAATCGTGGAAGCAACCCAAGTGTCCATCAATAGATGAATGGATAAAAAGATCATTCAGCCATAAAAGAATGAAATCTTGCCATTTGCAACAACGTGGATGGATCTAGAGAATATCATGCTAAGTGAAACAAGGCAGAGAAAGACAAACGCCATATGATTTCATTCATATGTGGAATTTAAGAAGCAAAACAAATGAAGAAAATAGAGACAAAACACAGATGCTTAACTAACTGTAGAGAACAAACCCGTGGTTACCAGAGGGGAGGTGGGGGTGGGGTGGGTGGGGTGGGAGAAATAGGTGAGGGGGATTAAGAATACACTTATTGTGATGAGCACTGAGTACTGTATGGAATTGTTGAATCACTATATTGTATACCTGAAGTTAATATCACAGTGCATATTAATTAAACTGGGATAAAAAAGAAAAAGAAAAAGGAAAAGGAGATAGACACTGTTCAATCATCTGGCCTGTTGCAGTGGTACAAATGTGTGTGTGTGTGTGTGTGTGTGTGTGTGTGTGTGTATACACAGTTTTTTAGAGTATTTATTTTGAGAGAGAAAGCATGAGCCGAGGAGGGGCAGAGAGAGAGAGAAGAGAGCAAGAACCCCAAGCAGGCTCTGCGTTGCCAGTGCGGAGTCCCACGCAGGCTTGAACTCATCAACTGGGAGATCATGACCTGAGCCAAGTGGGAGGCTTAACCTACTGAGCCACTCAGGGGCCCCACAGTGGGACATTTTTTAACCTCACTGCCAGCTGAAACTCTTCCCATGTGCAGCCAGGATGTGGTTCAGCTGCAAACACATCTAAGAGGGCCCAGGTGTGCAGGCGCCCAGTGCTTTCCTGGGCTCCGCGAGGGCGCGAATATCGGAGGCTTCCCAGGCGGAGGCTCAGTTTCACTGGGGTGTAATTCGCTGCTTAGAGATGCTGTTTCCCTAAATGATGACACAGTGAAAGACTTCAGAAGGAGCTCCTGCGGCAGCCCCTCCCTGCTCAGTACTTAGCTACTCTGAGAAGCTGCTATCTTATACTATGTCGGAAATAGCAGAAGGAAAGCCAATGAATCACCAAAACAGTCATTAGTAAAAGTTTATTGTGCGCACAGCACAAGTACCGTTCTTGAACCAGGGGCCCTCAAACCAAGCATGGAATGAGACTCGGGGGTATATTTTTAAAAAGCAGCTTATATAGGGAGGGGGGTAGCAACTGTTCCTTTTCCCTAGTGATTAGTTATCATTTTAGTTTTCTTAAATGATAGGGAATTAGTTCGTGGTTATCTCATCAATTGGGGGAAACAGTTTCATGAGGCCTAAGCAGGAAATGAAAGTTCGTCTTGCAAAATAAGCTAAATTAAGCTTTGTACGTGAGACTGTACTGGTTTTGTTAGCTTCGGGAATTTTCAAGGCTACTCTCCACTGGTTTTTGATTTTCACAAGCACAATGCCACGCCCATCAGTAGACCCATAAGCACCCCCGGAAGCCAGGTGCAGTCGGGCGGTTAAAGGAACTGATGAGGCAGTTCTCCGTTTTCCTCCTCCCTCCAGCCCGCTTTTAAGGTGAGCTTTCTCTAGCTGCTTTCTCCTCTTTGATTCCTTTTCTCTCCTCCTCACATCCTGCACGGGGGGCAGCAGGGATGGGAACAGCTAACTTCACATCAGAAAACGGAGCATCAGGTAAGCGCTTTCCGCATTTCCGTTTTTATTCCGGATGTTTCTGACCACAAAGCCCCCTCCTTTTTAAAATGTTAATAGCATCTCTCTATTCTGGTTTCCCTAGCACTTACTATGTGTCAGCGCTTTCCCAGGCTGTGGCGTTCATTGTTTCACCTTGTATTTATATTTGTATTTGGTTACTGATCCAAATGATTAGTATCTTATAATTAGTATCTTATAATCAATCTAATAAGTCAGTTTTTGGTAGTATATTATCTACACAAAGGCTAGGGGAACTTTCTTAAAGACTGGATTCGTAAAACACCAGCCTCTTCACACTTCTTTGCTTTTTATAAACCATTTAAGACAGAAATATTCTAATCGATATTACATTTATAAATGAATTTTAAAGGGGTGCCTGGGTGGCTCTGTCAGTTAAGGGTCCGACTTCAGCTCAGGACATGATCTCCTGGTTCGTGGGTTCGAGCCCCGGTCGGGCTCTGTGCTGCCGGCTCAGAGCCTGGAGCCTGCTTCGGATTCTGGGTCTCCCTCTCTCTCTGCTCCTCCCCCACTCAGGCTTGCTGTCTCTCTCTCTCTCTCTCTTTCTCAAAAATAAATAAACTTTAAAAAAATTAAAAAACAAATGAATTTCAGAGTTTCCTCTGACAGGAATAATAATTTAGCAGAACATTGTTAAAACTGGATAAAATATCAGGATGAAAAGAAAACCAAGATGGATATATCATAGTTTTTGCTAACATTTGGTGAGAAAGTTAATGCACAAAACTTCATAGCCTTGAAATATCGGATATTATAATAATGGCTATAACAATATAGGTTGTCTTTTAAATATGTAAGGACAATGAAATTTTCAAAATCAACCTGGAAAGGGAACTAAGAGAAAATGTAAACTTTTTTAAAGTTTATTTAATTTATCTTGAGAGAGAGAGACAGAGAACATACAGGAAGGGCGGAGAGAGTTCCAAGCAGGCTCTGCACACTGAGTGCAGAGTCCGATGAGGGGCTCAAACTCATAAACTGCGAGATCATGACCTGAGCTGAAATCAAGAGTCAGATGCTCAATTGGCTGAGCCACCCAGGAGCCCCAAAATGTAAACATTAAAAAAATTTTTTTAACTGTGTAAATATGGTACCAATATTTATAATTTCATATTAATCAGGAATTCTGGCTTTTAAAACATCTGTTATTTCTTAGGGAGCCTGGGTGGCTCAGTTGGTTAAGCTTCTGACTTCAGCTCAGGTCATGACCTCATGGTCCGTGAGTTTGAGCCCCACGTGGGGCTCTGTGCCCACAGCGCAGGGTCTGGAGCCTGCTTTGGATTCTGTGTCTCCCTCTCTCTCTGCCCCTCCCCCACTCATGCTCTGTCTCTCTCAAGAATAAATAAACATTAATAAATAAAGCATCTATTATTTCTTTAGACCAGCAATGATAAAGTAGATTATGAGATCAAATACCTATAATTATTTATAAAACCTGCATTAAGGCAAGATTTAAAGTTTTTTATTATTTCTTTGACTTGCTCTTGTATCTAGTAATATAAATAAAAAAATATAATTTTAATGGCGATAGGAGCTAGAAAGAATATAATTCACTTTTAGAATAACTCCAATAGACATAATTGTTCAATTGATTTAAAGTTAGTAATTGAGTGTTATTTCACATACATTAAGTCATGAATACCAAAGGTATTGTTAAAATATTTCCATAATGACTGATTGTCATAATTTCCATAAATGACTATTATTATTAAACTTCATTATGTAATGAATGATTTTGTGGCACTGCCTTTTTTACATATCTGTTTTAAGATGCAATTCTCTTTTGAGATGATTTTCCTTCCAAGGTTTATTCAAGTTTCATTTGTGCTCATTACTTTTCTTTATGGATTATATTTATTAATGAAAGTGCAGCATGGACACTTCTCTCTAAATTGAAAATTACAAATTATTACCTTAAGCAAAATTTGAAATATCAAGTGCAAATGAATCAGGACAATATTAAATTTTAGCTTGTTCTTCAAGCTTTTCACGGGTCAAACAATCTTCTCCTGCCAATGGCTTATACAAAGCTCATACAATAAATGAGTCAAAGGTTATAATTTGTCTAAAACTTCAATTGTTTGTACTACCTGGAAATATTTGAGTCTAAGATAAATGGACTCAGCATGTGTAAAGGGTAACGGTATGGTGTAGGAAAAGAAGTATGGACTTCAGAGTCAGGCATCTATTGGTTCCAGAATCTGGATACATTTTTAAACCTCACAAAGTCCCAGATTCTTGCTTGAAACTGCTCATAGAAATATAAATGAGATCATTTATAATGAAGAAATCACTTATATAACATATTGATGATGTGTGATGCATGAAAGTTGTTCCATTCTATTTAAGCATTCACTTACTTATTCAACAAATATCTGGGAACACTTATGATGCAAGAGCACTCTGGTAGGCACCAAAGATACACTGTGAATGAGAGACACTTAGTCTCTGCCTAATGGAGTGTAGATGCTAATACTCCATAGTTTTTACCTCCCCTGCTTCCTTTCTTTATAGAACTGGTCTGTTTTATCCTGTTGATGAGAACACATTTGATCAGCGGTATCCCTGCCTGAGAAGTGGCCTGTTAGTTCTCAGAAATGACATTGACAACAAGAGATCTAATTACATGATTGAACTCAATAGTTAATGCAGTTAATCCATCAGTTAACTGGATATCTTTGAAAGTGAAATGATACCAAGCATTTCCCCTGTCTCTGGGGATGCTCTAATGACCAAGACAGAAAATGCCCTAATCGCTGGTAAAACCCGCTGGACAAGAGGGGCCTTACACAACCACAGATAATCAAAGGGTTAGAAGTGTGTCAAGGTGAGAAGTGGACATCAGTGGATTTTTCAGAGGGAGTAGGGGGAGGGGAGAATCAGGTCCTTCTTGAAATCTTTTTCAGGCATTTGCTTTGGAGCGCACCAAACATCTCATTTGCAGATAATGAGTGAGCAGTTAGGTAACTCCCTTTGAATTCTGGCTCACCTACCTGCTAACTCTGGGAACTTGAGCACCTCTCTGATGATCTAAGCCTCCTTTTTCTCATTTGTGAAGTGCTGATTATAATAGCAATTACCTTACGGGGCATTCATGAGGATTAAATGCTGCAGTTAGGGTGCTCACCCTCAAGGTTAGCACATAGTAAGGGCCCAAAACATTTCAGTCATTAAATCATGATCATGAGTATCATATGGGCCTAGACATCAGAAGAATTGTCTGGATTAAAAGTATGGGTTTCAGGATCTTGGACCCACAGCTGATACTCAGTTGTACGAGGAGATGAAAAGGTTAATCGACAGTGGAGAAAGAAAAAATAAGAGATCGGTACTGATCATAAATGGTATGTGATGAGTAGTTAGGGAAGGACACTAAGAGGAAGCATCAGAATAAATTGGAGGAAAACAGAAAGTGATGCTGCTTGGAAAACACTGATTTCAGGAGGATGAAGTGAGCACCTCTATCAAGTGCTCCCGAGAGGTCATCTGGGGAATAAAAGCCATACTTTGGATGTATGACTTTGGAGTTGACTGTGATCTCAGTTGCTAATGTCTCAGAGAAGCAATGGGCAGAAGTTAGATGGGAATGGAATAAGGATTGGAGTGGAAGCTGAAGAAATGGAAGAAACTATTATAGATTACTTTGTTGAGATATTGGATTGTGAGATTTAAAAACCAGAGAAATAGTCTAATGTATTGGGTAGTAATTTTTTTTTGTTAGAAACATGAGCCTTTTTAATGCTGATGAGTAGAAAGGTAGAGTTGGAAATTATAGGGCAGAAAGGATACAACCAGATTTTCTGAATGTAGATGGTTGAGTTGGTTAGGATAGGATGGGGTCACCTTTTCTATTGCAGTAAGATGGGAGGAAGGCCAGATGTATGCTGGGGCAGGAATCTTTTCCCATCAAGAGTAAGACTGATGCTCTTCTGGGAGGTGGATTTTGGATAGAGAGGAACAATGGATTATTGTAGGGCAAGAAAGATGAAATGGTGGATGTTGGCACTTAAACTCAATGGTAAGAGAAGTGGCAGAGATTATCCAGTGACGGGCTGGAAAGTCATGATGGACTGACAGAACAGGTGTATGTATTGGATCAAAGAAGCAGATCAGCTGGAAGAATAAGAATTTGTGTTCAATGAGTTATTTGGGCTTAATCAAATATATCCTAAATCATCACAACTAAAGGTTAGTGCTTGAGATTATATATTTTTCATACCTATGAGAGATATGAAAGACACTGAAAATTCATTGTCAATTTTGTGGGAGTGGAGCAGAAATCTAATAATTTGAGTAGAAACTGTGACCTGACAGAGGCCTTTTCTCTCCCAAATTCCACACAGCAGGGGTGTCAAAGCTAGTAAAGCCTTAATTTCACCCTTCAGTGTCTCATCAGGCTAAAAACTTCAATTCTGACCAAATGGATGGAAAGGCTGTGTAAAGAGTTTTCTACCTGAAATGGAACAATTTCATCCTTCTGCTGAGTTTTCCACTTTACAAAAGTATCAGTTTTCCAAGAGACTGCCTTTGCATTGGTTTTACTGAGGAAGGAAAGTGGCTTTTATGGAAGCCCCTGCTGGCGGAGGCTCCAAAGCTTCAGTTTTCCTCAGTGAGGCAGGAGCACCGGGAAACTTGAGCTTGCTAAGCAATAAAAACAGTTGCTATTTCAACTTTAAATTCTACTAAGGCAACTTTTCATCTTGCTTAAAAATTTCTGGAAGTTAATGACTATCTCACTGACTTAATTTGATTTGAAAATTGCAAGCATCAACTTTCTCAATAGCTTCTAAGTATTTTAGAGAATGAGTTTCTGATAATCTGTTAAAAAAAATTGGGGGAGGACTACCTTTGCTAGACCAAGTGCAGTTAAAGTATTGGGACATAATTTGGCTAGTAAATGTGAACACCTTGTGTGTGTGTGTGTGTGTGTGTGTGTGTGTGTGTCCCATACCTAAAAATCACCATATCTACCCTATGTTTAATATTTTTGTGATAAAATTTGTAACTATAATTACCACACGACCCTATGAATCAAAAGAGAAATTGTGTTACTTTCTAGACCAAAATTAAGTTTTTGTTTGGGCTTGTAGTTTTTCATTTCGTTCTTCCTTCATTTCTTCTCTGTCGTCCCAAGTTTCCTAGGACTGAATTTGATCATCACACAGACCTTGCGAAAGATCTACAAGCAAACATAGGGCAAGGCAATTTGTAAAGGGTTCCAGATACTTTCACATTTCTGTGACGTAGAAGTATGTGAGAGGTATATGGATGTTTTTGTAGGCTATTCTTTATCACAGTTCTCAGGATACTAGTAAAAGCAAATCTCATTGACTTATTCTCCTTATAGTTTAATATACAATAAATCATTAATAGTAGATGTCACAAGGAAAATCAGTAAATGGCATTGTTGCACACCAGTGATGTGGTCATGCAGATTAGACACCTAAGCCAGAGAAAGATGGTGCTGAAATTAAGGATGTGCTGAGTTCCTCATGTCATGGGCTCTGGGCTGCTGTGTCTACTGGGCAATGACTTTTTTAATCAATGTGAAGACAGCATTTGAGCTGCCTGCCAGAACTGCCAAATTGTTTAAATAAATGTTAAGGTTCAAAAATGTTAGTACCAATGGAAGGATTTTCTTTGAAAATTGTCAGAATGTAAGTTTTGGATGGTTACCTTAATTTTCTGTCCCACAAATGGATCTTTGGTTAAATTTAGGGTCATTATATTGGTAAAGTCTGGTTAAAAAGTGAATATTAGGGATGCCTGAGTGGCTCAGCTGCTCGAGTGTCGGACTCTTGATTTTGGCTCAGGTCATGATCTCACAGTTCCTGAGATTGAGCCCCACTTTGGGCTCTGTGCTGGCAGGGCAGAGCCTGCCTGGGATATTCTCCCTCCCCCTCCCCCTCCCCCTCTCCCCCCCCTCCCCCTCTCCCCCTCTCCCCCTCTCCCCCTCTCCCCCTCTCCCCCTCCCCCGCTCATGTTCTGTCTCTCTCTCTCTAAAAATAAATAAACATTAAGGAAATTTTTAATTTAAAAAGTGAATACTAATCAGGTGCCATGTCAAGAAATTTATAGAAAACACAGCATCACAATAGCAACTATATACACACGTCAGACAAACATTTTTTTTTAGTAATGAACAAGTGATTTATTTGAAAGCTTTATTCGATTTAAGCTACTAGAGAATTCTCCAATTATTCTGGTCTTTACTTTATACCACATATTTCACTTCAAGGCATGATCAGTAAATTCAGGGTTTTATTTTATTTTTACATTTCAATAATTTGGCCACCTTAAAATTTAAAGTAGGTTTTACAATTTGTTTTTGAGTGTATCTGTTTTCTTAGACATAATGTAAATTCTTGGCAGAGATTTTTCTTGGGCTTATTTTAATTTACCACCACTTCTGTAGCTCAGGAAGTCAAAGAATCACTTGTATACAATAAATTTGCACCCTTAAGTGATGTATACTATTAAGCTGAATATTTGTCACACTCGTGAAGCTATAATGAATGAATTAGATAATCTGCTACACTAATCTACCAATTGAAAGGATGCCATAAATTATCATTAGTTGAGAGAATTTAAGCTGACTCTTCAGGTGTCTATATATTTGAAAAATGAAAACAGTTGGTAGAAAATGTTCACTAACAAAAATTTAATTGTTGAAACTAATACAATTATGTAATACAATTATGTAATATTTTATTACATAATTATATCAGAAGGCAGTTTGTATTCAGGCAGCATTCATTGTGTTTATAACATACTGCTTAATTTAAAATTTTAAAATAATTATGTTACTTTGCATTTATATAATCTACAGAAAATGATGCAGTTATTTTTTGATCAAAACTAAAATAAACATGAACTTAAAAGATTCTAAATTAATCTCCTTTTGATAGGTTTCTGTATTTTTTTGCAGAAACACAAAGTGGACTTTTCAGACAGCAGAATATTTTCACTACCACATTTATACGATGTATATAAAGTAAGAAATACCTAGTCTTTTTGATCCTGTGAAGGGAATGGCTTTGTAGAGAGCTCTGAGGACAGTGAGCTTACTGCGATTATTGGGCAATAATTAAGCCCCTCATTACCACCCCCTTCCCCCCCCATCTTATGTTTGTTTTGAAGGGAGTTCTGTGATTGAATGGATAAACTAATAGTCTGTTGATACTGTGGTCAGCCTTTATCTTTCAAAGGGAAATATGATCTGTAAGTCACTATTATCTAGTGAAATTCTTTAGTTTTTGTTTTGTATACAAAGGATTTTAGTGTTTGTTATCAATTTTTACCAACTGTTGGATTCTTTAGCTAAGCAGGCAAAGTATACTATTGCATTTTGTATGAATACATTTTTAAGACCTTCGTATTACTTAGGATAGGCTAAATTGTTATAACATATTGGACCCAAAATGTACAAGGGTCAGCATATTGGAATTTATGTTGTGTTCTTAAAGCCATCTAAATTGACCCCTGACACCTTCCATTTATCTTTTTATGACTCCATAGGGCATGCATTCTCAATATGAGCCATATCATCTGAGGGGGTAAAAATTATGAGTTTTCTTTTTTTTGGGGGGTGGTGGTAGGGGTGGGGGAAGGGGCAGGAATGACAACAATTTTAGGTATTATAATAGTCTGTGGTCCTCCAAAGGACCACGGTATGTAAACAGATATATAGCACAGTATTTTCATGGTATTACAATTTTACGGTAAGGATTATGAAAAGAACAAGTCTAAAACCATCCCTTGGGAAAAGTAATAATGGGAAGAAGTCTTGAGAACCTGTTCCTAGGGCCTCACTTTTGTTTTTTGCTTCCATTTGACAGAAGATAGTAGAAGACTGTGTGTAGAAGGACTTTAAGACCAAGTATGAGAGTGGTTGGAAACACTCCCACGGAAAATGATTGACTAAAATACAGTCACATGACTGCAGCTAACTTCAAGAGAAGCTGGGAAATGTAGTCTAGTTGTGTGTAGGACTAAGACCAACATGTTTTAGTGAATAGCCAGTGATCTTTAAATTCCAGTTCACAGGTGTGTACCTATCACAGAGTGAAAGTTCAGTGAGTGTTTTCTGAACTGTTTGCTGAGCTGATGTATGGATCCCCATGTCAGCTTCTTCTGACGTAACTCAGATCCCAGCTCTGCGGATCTTGTCAGTGGATTGTTGGTGAGTTACGGAGAATTGTGAATCCATTTGACTTTTATGGGATTCTTCTTTATTCAGTGTTGATAGTATGCAATCTAGCAGAATTTCTGTGAATTTAGGCTTTTGCTGTGTCTTTTTGTACAAAATTATTTCGACATTTAAATACAAATTTCTTATTATATAAAGTGACTTATTACTAATCTATAAATAACTTGATTTTTTAATGCTTTTTGAGCAACTGCTTGTATAGACATATGGTAAGGTTTGTTTTTGTTTTTGTTTTTGAGGGGAGAAGCAGTACTTTCTTTACAATAACCAAGTGACAAAATTGTTTATACCATAATGTAGCTTGGGATTGCTTATGTTGGAGAGCACTATAGATAAAGACTACCTTAAAATGTATACTGGATGCGTACAATTGTAGTGAATTCTTTGGATTAGAATTTCTTTCTTCTTCATTCCATTTTACATAACACGATCTTCTGAATAAATTCCTAGAGACTAACCTATTCGTTTCAAAAATTACTTAGTTCAGAATTAGATTTGAGGTAATAGGGCTTGGGAAGAAGAAAAAATTAAAAACACTGTCATGACAAGGAAGAAGCTTTGGTTCTAGACTTCACCGTGAAACAAGAAGATCATTAAACCACTCTGTCTCTTAACTTTCTTGTAAATAAGTGGAGAGCCTTCCTCAGCTAAATCTTTCCCCCACTTGGGTAAACTCTATAATTTCTTCTGCTTTATTTACAAATCGTACAGAAAGGCTCCTCTATTTCTAAATCTCCTTTCTGCTCTTAAGTGATAACACATATTAGTTTAATGTCCACCAGGCATCTTGAGAACAGACACAGAGTCTTATTTGTTGAAAAAGTATTCATGTCGGTATTTTTCAGCTGAAATTATAGTGCACATTCACTTTGTATTTTTTCATTTTTGCCCCGTGTATGTTGAGTGATTACCATCTCTTTTACTCTATGTTAAGAATTTTTAAAGTATTATTTGCTCCTCAAAATCTGAAGAAGAGATTGCTCTTTTACTGTTTCCATTTTATAAAGGAGAAAATTGAGGAGGAAGAATGAGTGATCCAAAGCTTGTCAGTAGAGAGCCAGATTTAGATCAGGGCCAGCTGACTCCATAGGCCACCTCCCTACAAGTGGAAACTGTCCTCCATACCTGGCCATAAGCATTTATAACAAAGGAAAATCTCATGTTTTTGCTAATTTGTCCACAATTTGACATTGAATTTTAAGGAAATTTATTGCTACCTATCATTAATAATTTTTTCCAAAGTTTTTGGAGACCAAATAGTCTGAATGTTAAGCATAATTATAATTTTTATTTCCTATCTAAAACATTTCTAGATATCTTAACATCAGTTTGACTGGTGACATTTGACTTTCCTGAAAAGTAGATAATTTTGATGAGGCATGAAGCCAAATCTACAGGGCCTGATATTGGGGCAGTCATTGATGAATTTGAAAAACTATGGGCAAAATACCTGATGAGTATATATACAATTGTTAACTGCAAAGCTCTAATTTCCTCAGACTCTTCAAGAATATTCTGTGATGGATTAGTGGAACTATCAGTTTAAAAACTGGCCATAGGGGCACCTGAGTGGCTCAGTCAGTTAAGTGTCTGACTTCGACCAGGTTGTCATCTTGTGGTTCATGGGTTCGAGCCCTGCATTGGGTTCTGTGCTGACAGCTCAGAGCCAGAAGACTGCTTCTGATTCTGTGTCTCCCTCTCTCTGCCCCTCCCCACTTTCTCTCTCTCTCTCTCTCTCTCTCTCTCTCTCTCTGAAAGTGAATAAACATTTTTAAAAAAGGTTTTATAAAAAAATGGCCATGTGACAGTGTCAGCCTTTATTACAATCCTATCAGTTTCAAATTGTAGAAGTGCATGTGTTGTAATTCCTATAGCATGATAATGTAAATACAATTAGGATAATTCCCACTAGTTGAAACTCATAACCCCTTTAATTTGAATTTTAAAAAGTTAACCAAAGGAAAACAATTGAAGAACAAAGGCATAAGCAAGTCAAACAAAAATCCATAAAAATGTGATTTCTATCTACTACTGGTGTTTTCTAAAGGAATATTTGAGAGCCAGAAAGCTATTTATATGTTACAGTAACTGAAAGTAGGCTTCTCTTTAGGTGAAGCAGTAGTCCTTTTTCACATGACACTAGATAAATGTCCTTTCACCTATGATTAGTTATTACTGATGAAGAATCATGTCACCAAAGCAGCTGGTGTCTACCGTGCCCACATTCTTCATCAGCAGGGAACCAAGTATGTAGGATCTATCCTTCGCGTAGAAAAGTAATTTAAATGTTTTCCTGTAGTGAGAAATCATTTGGAAAACACTTTAAGTTTTCAATTTTAAATTAAGATGACTTACCTTTTATGAAAGTTGTTGGCAAACTATCTTTAAGGAAGCTAAGTTTTTGATCATTAGAAAATTTATCAGTTCAGCTTTCTTGATTTCTTTGGCGAACTGGATAGTTCTCTTAAATAAGGAATACAAATATTCAGTAATTTCTTTTGAACTTCTTTTTCAAAAGTAACTTTTATTGTAGCATGGATATGATCCCTTTGTGTCAGGAAGCTGTATTTAAAATGGGCTATCATGAATTAATTAATTCTACTCATGATGGTTTCTGAGCACCTTTAATATTTTTGACCTCTAGTAAAATAGATTTCTTTGACCTAGGCCTTTAATTGAGGGAGAATCTTATATCTGTCCTAGAAGGTAATACTTTTTATTCATGTATGAAAAATATTCAGTCACTAGAAGTCAGGTGGTAATTAATGGAAAATGGCAGGGTCTTTTCTTTGATTTTTGTCAGAAAATACACTATCCAAATACATTTCATAATATACTGATGATGTTTATGTAAAGTTTTAAATGTCTCTCATATTTTTGTTCATTCAACCAATATTTATTTAATGCCTCCTTATGTAATACTCCATTTTAATATCTAGGTATAATTTAATGGAGGAAAATTGCCAAAAACAGACAAAAATATATATTTCCTATCTCAGTTAATAGTAATAATGCCTTTCCTCTAGTCTTGGAAATCAATTTTTACTCCTTGCTTTCTCTCATATACACATTCAATCCATTGCCATATTTTGTCAACTTTACCTTCAAATATATTCAGAATCCACTTTATACCATTTTCACTACCAAAAATATTATATACATATGTGAATATATACTTAATACATATCATATTTAATATATAATGCTTAACATGTATTAATACAACCACTAATAAGAGTATGTTCAAAAAGGCTATTAAATATCAAGGGAACAGAATAGAAAATCCAGAAATAAACTCATAATTATGTGGTCAACCAATCTTTGGCAAAGCAGTTAAGAATATCCAATGGGAAAAAGATAGTCTCTTCCACAAACTGGACAACAACATGCAAAAGAACTAAACTGGACCACTTTCTTACACCAGACACAAAAATAAACCCAGAATGATTGAAAGACCTAAATGTAAGCCCGGAACCCCCCCCCCAAAAAAAAAATCCTAGAAGAGAACACAGGCAATAATTTCTTTGATATTGGCCAAAGCAACTTTTCTTTCTAGATATGTCTACTGAGGCAAGGGAAACAAGCAAAAATAAACTACTGGGACTACATCAAAATAAAAATCTTCTGCATAGCAAAGGAAACAAGCAACAAAACTAAAGGGCAACCGACAGAATGAGAGAAGGTATTTTCAAATGGCATATGTGATAAAAGGTTAGTATCCAAAATATATAGAGAAAATATAAAACTCAACCCTCAAAAAACAATCCAATTAAAACAGGGGCAGAAGTCATGAACAGTCATTACTCCAAAGAAGGCATACAGATGGCCAAAAGACACATGAAAAGGTGCTCATCGTCACTTATCAGGGAAATACAAATCAAAACTACAACGAGATATCCCCTCACACCTGTCAGTATGGCCAAAATCAACAACACAAGAAACAACAAATATGCAGAAAAAGGAACACTTGCGCACTGTTGGTGGGATGCAAAGTAGTGTAGCCACTGTGAAAGACAGTATGGATGTTCCTCAAAAAGTTAAAAAATAGAACTACCTTACAATACAGCAATTGTACAAGTAGGTGTTTACCCAAAGAAGACAAGAACACTAGCTCAAAGGAACCCATGCACCGCTATGCCTATAAGCAGCATTATTTACAATAGCCAAGGTATGGAAGCCGCCCAAGTGTCCATTGATTGATGAATAGATAAAGAAGATGTGGTGTGTATGCAGTGGAACATTATTCAGCCATAAAAAGAATGAAACCTTGCCATTTGCAACAACATGGATGGAGCTAGAGATTATAATGCTAAGCAAAATAAGTCATTCAGAGAAAGACACCTACCATATGAATTGACTAATATGTGGAATTTAAAAAACAGGCAATGGGGAAAAAAAGAGACAAATCAAGAAGAGACTCTTAATTATAGAGAACAAACTGATAGTTACCAGAGGGGAGGTGGATGGGGGGGATGAGTTAAATAGGTGATGGGGATTAAAGAGTGAACTTGTCATGATGAGCACAGGGTGACGTATGAAAGTGTTGACTATTATAAACTTGGAGCTAATAAAACACTCTATGCTAACTGGGAATTAAAATTAAAACTTAAAAAATGTTTTTTTTTAAGTTTATTTATTTTGAGAGAGAGAGAGTGCAATTGAGGGAGGGGTAGAGAGAGAGGGAGAGAGAGAGCAAGCCAAGCAGGCTCCGTGCTGTCAGCACAGAGCCTCACCCGGCTCCATCTCATGAGCTGTGAGATGACAACTCGATCTTAAATCGAGAGTCTGACGCTCAACCGACTGAGCCACTTAGGTGTCCCTAAAATAAAAACTTTTAAAAAAGGCTACTGGGGTACCTGTGTGGCTCATTCTGTTGTGTCCAACTTTGGCTCAAATCATGATCTGGCATTTCACGAGTTTGAGCCCTGCTTCAGGCTCTGTGCTGACAGCTCAGAGCCTGACGCCTGCTTCAGATTCTGTGTCTCCCTCTCTCTCTGCCCCTCTCCTGCTCTCTCTCTCTCTCTCTCTCTCTCAAAAGTGAACATTAAAAAAATTTTAATAGAAAAGCTATTGAATTCAATAAAATAGTAATTAAAGATTATATATTTTCCTTCCTTTCTCCTGAAGTAACTAGTTATAGATTAAGTTATTTTATATATTCTGTATTTTATAGGTTCTTTATTTTACAGAAAATATATGAAATAAATATGTATATTATATTTTCAACTTAAAAATAATGGTTTCATTTTAGTTTTTTAATAATTAAACCTTCCTAATGATAATGTAATATGTAGAAAATAGACAAGGGTGCCTGGGTGGTGCAGTCCGTTAAGCGTCCGACTTCAGCCAGGTCACGATCTCGCGGTCTGGGAGTTCGAGCCCCGCGTCAGGCTCTGGGCTGATGGCTCAGAGCCTGCAGCCTGTTTCTGATTCTGTGTCTCCCTCTCTCTCTGCCCCTCCCCCGTTCATGCTCTGTCTCTCTCTGTCCCAAAAATAAATAAACGTTGAAAAAAAAATAAAAAAAAAAAAGAAAATAGACAAAAGAACAATATTAGTAATATTTTTGCATTTATATCTCACATTTTTTTCAAGTGACAAAAGTCAGCGTATTGTATATGGCTATTATATAGGAATATAAGTCATCCAAGTAAGTAATTGATACTTCTGAGCTTATAGTTCTGAGCTAGGAAATAAATGTTTCTGCCTACCAAATGTTGACTTTGTTTTTCTCATTTCAGGGGATTTATTTCTGTTAATTTCTTTCTTAAAAAGGGAAAGATTGCATATTAGACACCTTTGTACATATTTTCAAATGCAATTTACATTTTTTTTTTACCTTTTCAAGGGTACTTTTTAATGTAGTTCACCATAAATATAGGGGGAACAATGTTTCTATCATGCTAAGCACTGTACTTGATGATGATATCTTCTTGATGTTGATAGATCTAACAGTCAAGTTTTCTCTCTAAACCAAGAATTTGCCAGCTTCCAATTGATGGCTGAAATAAATGATATTCTTAGTTTTTTGGTAGAGAGAAAAGCTATTTTTACTATATAAGACACATATCATATGCTAGAAGTTACTGCTAGATTAAAATAAATTTTAGAAGGTTAGAATAGATAATAGAGGTCACGAATGATGAATTTTTTCATTATATTTTCCTTTTACATTTAAGTGAAATGTCTCCTCATCTTATTTATTATGTTTCCTTTTTAACAGATTAAACTGTAATGAAATTAACCCAATGCACTGAACATTCAGGCTCCTAATATTCTATGATTAAGTGGCAATATTAGATGATTCACTTCATTAAAGTACATAAACCCATGAGTAATAATCAGTTGAACATGTGGGCTTGCCAATTTTTTTCCTTCTACATTTTTTGCCTACTACAAAATATATTCAGTGATCATATTGACAACATTATTTCTAACATAATCTGATTAGTTTGGTTTCGATTTTTCCAGATCAAAATTCAGACACTGTCTTTCCAGTATTCCATTTTTTAGATATTATGATACAAACAAGAAATGTTAGAGAATATGAAGTAAGGAGATTCAGAAATATTTTTTTAATTTTTTCTAAATATTTATGTATTTTTGGGAGAGCACAAGTGGGGGAGGGGCAGAGCGAGGGGGACAGAGGATGGGAACAGGGCTCTGTGCTGACAGGCAGACAACAGTGAGCCTGATGCCCGCTCGACTCACAAACTGGGAGATCATGACCTGAGCTGAAGTCGGATGCTCAGCCAAGTGAGTCACACAGGCACCCCAATATTTTAAAATGTTTTTTAATGTTTCTATATTTTGAGAAACGAGTAAGGACAGAGAGAGAGGGAGAGAGAATCCCAAACAGGCTCTATGCTCAGCACAGAGCACGACATGGGGCTCCATCTCATGACTACAAGATCATGTCCTAAGCCAATATCAAGAGTTAGGTGCTAAACCGACTGAGCCACCCAGGCTCCACTAGAAATACTTTTTTTCATTAGTGAAATAGGGATTGTACAAAGAGGCATAATGCTTTAAATGTATTTAATCTTCATTTATTGAATAGTGGCATATAAAATAGTTTTTGACAATAAGCCTTTATTATCACAAGTGTTTGTCACTTGGAAATATTTGTGTGTGTGTGTGTGTGTGTGTGTGTGTGTGTGTGTGTGAAATGGTTGAAATTTTCAAAGGTTTACAAGTAAAGCAGAACACATAGTTGTCACATGTTTCTTTGTTTTTTGTTTTCGTTTTTGTTTTTCATTTGATTTGGTTCCATTTGTATTTTTTTGGTAATAGCCGAAAAGTATCCCACAGATGATTCTGTCCTTGTTCAGGCTCTTTCTTTACATCACTGAATCACATTTCATGTAAGGAAAATCATCTTATGAAAGATAACAGTTTACAGTCAGTTGCATGGAACACTCACTAACTTCTGATTATATATATATTTGTTCTTAAAAGCCTCACGAAAGCTTATAATATAGAAGTCCATGAATTCTCTTTAACTTTCTGAGGAACCTCCTCCACACTGTTTTTCAGAGTGTCTGTACCGGTTTCCATTCCCACCAATAGTGTAAGAGGGTTCCTTTTTTCCACATCCTTGCCAACTTCTGTTGTTTACTGAGTTAATTTTAGCCATCCTCACAGGTGTGAGGTCGTATCTCATGGTGGTTTTGGTTTGTATTTCCCTAATGATGAGTGATATGAAGCATCTTTTCATGTGTCTGCTGGCCATCTGGATGCCTTCTTTGGAAAAGTGTCTCTTGATGTCTTTTGCCCATTTCTTCACTGAATTATTTATTTTGGGGGTATTGAGTTTAATAAGTCATTTATAGATTTTGGATACTAGCCCTTTATCTGATATGTCATTTGCAAATATCTTCTTCCATTCTGTTGGTTGCCTTTTAGTTTTCTTGATTGTTTCCTTCACTGTGCAGAAGCTTTTTATCCTGATGAAGCTTTTATCCCTATAGTTTGTGTTTGCTTTTGCTTCCCTTGCCTCCAGAGATACGTCTAGTAAGACATTGCTGCAGCTGAAGTGAAAGGGATTCCCACCTGTGTTCTCCTCGAGAAGAAGATGGTTTCCTGCCTCATATTTAGGTCTTTCATCCATTTTGAATTTATTTTTGTACATGGTGTAAGGAAGTCCAGTTTCATTCTTCTGCATGTCGCTGTCCAGTTTTCCCAACACCATTTGTTGAAGAGACTGTCTTCTTTCCATTGGATGTTCTGCCCTGCTTTGTCGATTAGTTGACCATATAGTCGTGGGCCCATTTCTGGGTTCTCTATTCTGTACCATTGACCTATGTGTCTGTTTTTGTGCCAGTACCATACTGTCCTAAGATTACAGCTTTGTAATACGGCTTGAAGTCCAGGATTGTGATGCCTCCAGCTTTGGTTTTCTTTTTCAGGATTGCTTTGTCTATTCAGGGTCTTTTCTGGTTCCATGCAAATTTTAGAATTGTTTGTTCTAGTTCTCTGAAGAATGCTGGTGTTGTTTTGATAGGGATTTCATTGAATATATATATATATATATATATATATATATATATATATATATATATATTGCTTTGGGTAGCATAGACATTTTAACAATATTTGTTCTTCCAACAATGATGCATAGAATATTTTTCCATTTCTTTTTTTCTTCAATATATGAAATTTATTGTCAAATTGGTTTCCATACAACACCCAGTGCTCATCCTAAAAGGTGCCCTCCTCAATACCCATCATCCACCCTCCCCTCCCTCCCACACCCCATCAACCCTCAGTTTGTTCTCAGTTTTTAAGAGTCTCTTATGCTTTGGCTCTCTCCCACTCTAACCTCTTTTTTTTTTCCTTCCCCACCCCCATGGGTTTCTGTTAAGTTTCTCAGGATCCACATAAGAGTGAAAACATATGGTATCTGTCTTCCTCTGTATGGCTTATTTCACTTAGCATAACACTCTCCAGTTCCATCCACGTTGCTACAAAGGGCCATATTTCATTCTTTCTCGTTGCCACGTAGTACTCCATTGTGAATATAAACCACAATTTCTTTATCCATTCATCAGTTGATGGACATTTAGGCTCTTTCCATAATTTGGCTATTGTTGGGAGTGCTGCTATAAACATTGGGGTACAAGTGCCCCTATGCATCAGTACTCCTGTATCCCTTGGGTCAATTCCTAGCAGTGCTACTGCTGGGTCATAGGGTAGGTCTATTTTTAATTTTTTGAGGAACCTCCACACTGTTTTCCAGAGTGGCTGCACCAGTTTGCATTCCCACCAAGAGTGCAAGAGGGTTCCCATTTCTCCACATCCTCTCCAGCATCCATAGTCTCCTGATTTGTTCATTTTGGCCACTCTGACTGGCATGAGGTGATATCTGAGTGTGGTTTTGATTTGTATTTCCCTGATGAGGAGCGACGTTGAGCATCTTTTCATGTGTCTGTTGGCCATCTGGATGTCTTCTTCAGAGAAGTGTCTATTCATGTTTTCTGCCCATTTCTTCACTGGCTTATTTGTTTTTCAGGTGTGGAGTTTGGTGAGCTCTTTATAGATTTTGGACACTAGCCCTTTGTCCGATAAGTCATTTGCATATATCCTTTCCCATTCCATTGGTTGCCTTTTAGTTTTGTTGGTTGTTTCCTTTGCTGTGCAGAAGCTTTTTGTCTTCATAAGGTCCCAGTAGTTCATTTTTGCTTTTAATTCCCTTGCCTTTGGGGATGTGTCAAGTAAGAAATTGCCATGGCTGAGGTCAGAGAGGTCTTTTCCTGCTTTCTCCTCTAAGGTTTTGATGGTTTCCTGTCTCACATTCAGGTCCTTTATCCATTTTAAGTTTATTTTTGTGAATGGTGTGAGAAAGTGGTCTAGTTTCAATCTTCTGCATATTGCTGTCCAGTTCTCCCAGCACCATTTGTTAGAGAGACTGTTTTCCATTGGATGTTCTTTCCTGCTTTGTCAAAGATGAGTTGGCCATACGTTTGTGGGTCTAGTTCTGGGGTTTCTATTCTATTCCATTGGTCTATGTGTCTGTTTTTGTGCCAATACCATACTGTCTTGATGATTACAGCTTTGTAGTAGAGGCTAAAGTCTGGGATTGTGATGACTCCTGCTTTAGTCTTCTTCTTTAAAATTACTTTGGCTATTCAGGGCCTTTTAGGGTTCCATATGAATTTTAGGATTGCTTGTTCTAGCTTCAAGAAGAATGCTGGTGCAATTTTGATTGGGATTGCATTGAATGTGTAGATAGCTTTGGGTAGTATTGACATTTTGACAATATTTATTCTCCCAATCCATGAGCATGGAATGTTTTTCCATTTCTTTATATCTTCTTCAATTTCCTTCATAAGCTTTCTATAGTTTTCAGCATGCAGATCTTTTACATCTTTGGTTAGGTTTATTCCTAGGTATTTTATGCTTCTTGGTGCAATTGTGAATGGGATCAGTTTCTTTGTCTTTCTGTTGCTTCATTATTAGTGAATAAGAATGCAACTGATTTCTGTACATTGATTTTGTATCCTGCAACTTTGCTAAATTCATGTATCAGTTGTAGCAGACTTTTGGTGGAGTCTATCGCATTTTCCATGTATAGTATCATGTCATCTGCAAAAAACGAAAGCTTGACTTCATCTTTGCCAATTTTGATGCCTTTGATTTCCTTTTGTTGTCTGATTGCTGATGCTAGAACTTCCAACACTATGTTAAAAAACAGCGGTGTTGTGTTCCTGGTCTCAGGGAAAAAGCTCTGTTTTTCCCCATTGAGGATGATGGTAGCTGTGGGCTTTTCATAAATGGCTTTGATGATCTTTAAGTATGTTCCTTCTATCCCGACTTTCTCAAGGGTTTTTATTAAGAAATGTTGCTGAATTTTGTCAAATGCCTTTTCTGCATCGATTGACAAGATCATATGGTTCTTATCTTTTCTGTTATTAATGTGATGTATCACGTTGATTGATTTGTGAATGTTGAACCAGCCCTGCATCCCAGGAATGAATCCCACTTGATCATGGTGAATAATTCTTTTTATATGCTGTTGAATTCGATTTGCTAGTATCTTATTGAGAATTTTTGCATCCATATTCATCAGGGATATTGGCCTGTAGTTCTCTTTTTTTACTGGGTCTCTGTCTGGTTTAGGAATCAAAGTAATACTGGCTTTATAGAATGAGTCTGGAAGTTTTCCTTCCCTTTCTATTTTTTGGAATAGCTTGGGAAGGATAGGTATTATCTCTGCTTTAAACGTCTGGTAGAATGTCTTTAAACGTCTGGCTCCCCTGGGAAGCCATCTGGTCCTGGACTCTTATTTGTTGGGAGATTTTTGATGACTGATTCAATTTCTTCACTGGTTATGGGTCTGTTCAAGCTTTCTATTTCCTCCTGATTGAGTTTGGAAGTGTGTGGGTGTTTAGGAATTTGTCCATGTCTTCCAGGTTGTCCAGTTTGTTGGCATATAATTTTTCATAGTATTCCCTGATAATTGCTTGCATCTCTGAGGGATTGGTTGTAATAATTCCATTTTCATTCATGATTTTATCTATTTGGGTCATCTCCCTTTTCTTTTTGAGAAGCCTGGCTAGAGGTTTATCAGTTTTGTTTATTTTTTTCAAAAAACCAACTCTTGGTTTCGTTGATCTGCTCTACAGTTTTTTTAGATTCTATATTGCTTATTTCTCTTCCTCTGCGGGTTTAGGCTGTCTTTGCTGTTCTGCTTCTAGTTCCTTTAGGTGTGCTGTTAGATTTTGTATTTGGGATTTTTCTTGTTTCTTGAGATAGGCCTGGATTGCAATGTATTTTCCTCTCAGGACTGCCTTAGCTGCATCCCAAAGTGTTTGGATTGTTGTATTTTCATTTTCGTTTGTTTCCATATATTTTTAAATTTCTCCTCTAATTGCCTGGTTGACCCACTCATTCATTAGTAGGGTGTTCTTTAACCTCCATGCTTTTGGAGGTTTTCCAGACTTTTTTCTGTGGTTGATTTCAAGCTTCATAGCATTGTGGTCTGAAAATATGCATGGTATGATTTCAATTCTTGTATATTTATGACGGCTGTTTTGTGACCCAGTATGTGATCTATCTTGGAGAATGTTCCATGTGCACTTGAGAAGAAAGTATATTCTGTTGCTTTGGGGTGCAGAGTTCTAAATATATCTGTCAAGTCCATCTGATCCAATGTCTCATTCAGGGCCCTTGTTTCTTTATTGACCGTGTGTCTAGATGATCTATCCATTTCTGTAAGTGGGGTGTTAAAGTCCCCTGCAATTACCACATTCTTATCAATAAGGTTGCTTATGTTTGTGAGTAATTGTTTTATATATTTGGGGGCTCCTGTATTCGTCACATAGACATTTAAAATTTTTAGCTCTTCCTGATGGATAGGCCCTGTAATTATTATATAATGCCCTTCTTCATCTCTTGTTACAGCCTTTAATTTTAAGTCTAGTTTGTCTGATATAAGTATGGCCACTCCAGCTTTCTTTTGACTTCCAGTGGCATGATAAATAGTTCTCCATCCCCTCATTCTCAATCTGAAAGTGTCCTCAGGTCTAAAATGAGTCTCTTGTAGACAGCAAATAGATGGGTCTTGTTTTTTTATCCATTCTGATACCCTATGTCTTTTGGTTGGCGCATTTAGTCCATTTACATTCGGTGTTATTATAGAAAGATATGGGTGTAGTGTCATTGTGATATCTGTAGGTTTCATGCTTGTAGCGATGTCTCTGGTACTTTGTCTCACAGGATCTCCCTTAGGATCTCTTGTAGGGCTGGTTTAGTGGTGACGAATTCGTTCAGTTTTGTTTGTTTGGGAAGACCTTTATCTCTCCTTCTATTCTAAATGACAGACTTGCTGGATAAAGGATTCTCAGCTGCATATTTTTTCTGTTCATCACATTGAAGATCTCCTGCCATTCCTTTCTGGCCAGCCAAGTTTCAGTAGAGAGATCAGTCACGAGTCTTATAGGTCTCCCTTTATATGTTAGAGCACGTTTATCCCTAGCTGCTTTCAGAATTTTCTCTTTATCCTTGTATTTTGCCAGTTTCACTATGATATGTCGTGCAGAAGATCGATTCAAGTTACATCTGAAGGGAGTTCTCTGTGCCTCTTAGATTTCAATGCCTTTTTCCTTCCCCAGATCAAGGAAGTTCTCAGCTATTATTTCTTCAAGTACACCTTCAGCACCTTTCCCTCTCTCTTCCTCCTCTGGAATACCAATTATGCGTAGATTATTTCTCTTTAGTGCATCACTTAGTTCTCTAATTTTCTCCTCATACTCCTGGATTTTTTTTATCTCTCTTTTTCTCACCTTCTTCTTTTTCCATAATTTTATCTTCTGGTTCACCTATTTTCTCCTCTGCCTCTTCAATCTGAGCTGTAGTTGTCTCCATTTTATTTTGCAACTCATTGATAGCATTTTTAGCTCCTCCTGGCTGTTCCTTAGTCCCTTGATCTCTGTAGCAAGAGATTCTCTGCTGTCCTCTATACTGTTTTCAAGCCCAGCGATTAATTTTATGACTATTATTCTAAATTCACTTTCTGTTATATTGTTTAAATAGTTTTTGATCAGTTTGTTAGCTGTCGTTATATCCTGGAGGTTTTTTTGAGGGGAATTCTTCTGTTTTGTCATTTTGGATAGTCCCTGGAGTGGTGCGGGACTGTGGGGCACTTCCCTTGTGCTGTCTTGAATAACTTGAATTGGTGGGCGGGGCCGCAGTCAGACCTGATGTCTGCCCCCAGCCCACCCCTGGGGCCACAGTCAGACTGGTGTGTGCCTTCTCTTCCCCTCTCCTAGGGGCGGATTCACTGTGGGGTGGCGTGGCCCGTCTGGGCTACTTGCACACTGCCAGGCTTGTGGTGCTGGGGATGTGGCGTATTAGCTGGGGTGGATTGGCAAGGTGCACAGGGGTGGGAGGGGCAGGCTCAGCTCACTTTTCCTTCGGAGATCCGCTTTGGGAGGGGCCCTGCGGCACCGGGAGGGAGTCAGACCCACCGGAGGGATGGACCCACAGAAGCACAGTGTTGGGTGTTTGCCCAGTGTAAGCAAGTTCCCTGGCAGGAACTGGTTCCCTTTGGGATTTTGGCTGGGGGATGGACAAGGGAAATGGCGCTGGCGAGCGCCTTTGTTCCCCACCAAGCTGCGCTCTGTCGTCCAGAGCTCAACAACTCTCCCTCCCGTTGTCCTCCAGCCCTCCCGTTCTCCTAGCAGAGCTGGAGCTTATAACCTTCCAGATGTCAAGTCCCGCTTGCTGTCAGAACACACTCTGTCCGGCCCCTCCGCTCTTGGGAGCCAGACTCAGGGGCTCTGCTTGGCTGGCGGGCCGCCCCTCTGCTCCAGCTCCCTCCCGCCAGTCTGTGGAGTGCACACCGCCTCGCCGCCCTTCCTACCCTCTTCCGTGGGCCTCTCGTCTGTGCTTGGCTCCAGAGACTCCGTTCTGCTAGTCTTCTGGTGGTTTTCTGGGTTATTTAGGCAGGTATAGGTGGAATCTAAGTGATCCACAGGACGCGGTGAGCCCAGCATCCTCCTACGCCGCCATCTTCCCCTTTTTCCATTTCTTTATGTCATCTACAATTTCTTTCATAAGTGTTCTCTAGTTTTTCAGAGTATGGATCTTTCACCTCTTTGGTTAGCTTTATTTGTAGGTATCTTATGGTTTTGGTACAACTGTAAATGGGATTGGTTCCTTCATTTATCTTTCATAATTTGAATGAATGCAACAGATTTCTGCATCTTCGCTTTAGATCCTGCAATTTTGCTGAATTCAAGTATCAGCTCTAGCAATTTTTTGGTGGAGTCTTTCAGATTTTCCAGAGTGCCGTGTCATCTACAAAGAGTGAAAGTTTGACTTCTTCCTTGCTGATTTGAATGCTTTTGATTTCTTTTTGTTGTCTGATTGCTGAGGCTGGGACTTCCAGTACTATGTTGAGTAAAGCTGTTGAGAGTGGACATCCCTATCGTGTTCTTGACCTTAGGAAAAAACTGTAAGTTTTTGCCCATTGGTAATGATTATAGCTGAGGGTCTTTCATATGTGACCTTTATGATGTTGCAGTATGTTCGTTCAATCCCTACTTTCTTGAGGGGTACTGACCTATGACCCAGCAATTGCACTACTAGGTATTATTCAAAGGATATGAAAATACTGGTTCAAAGGGGTATGTGCACCCCAATGTTTATAGCAGCACTATCAACAATAGCCAAATTATGGAAAGAGCCCAAATGTCCAACAACTGATGAATGGGTTAAGAAGATGTGGTGTGTTTGCGTGCATATATATATAATGAAATATTACTCATTAAAAATGAAATTTTTCCATTTGTAATGACATACATGGAACTAGAGTGTATTATGCTAAGTTAAATAAGTCAGTCAGAGAAAGACCAATACCATATGATTGTACTCATATGTGGAATTTAAGGAACAAAACAGATGAACGTAGGGGAAGGGAAGGAAAAATAAAGTAAGGTAAAAACAGAGAGGGAGGCAAACCATAAGAGACTCTTAACTCTAGAGAACAAACTGAGTGTTGCTGGAGGGGATTTGGTGGGGGATGGGCTAAAGGGGTGATGGCTACTAAGGAGAGCCCTTATTGTAATGAGTGGTGGGTATTATCTGTTAAGTGACGAATTACTAAATTCTAGTCCTGAAACCAAAACTACACTTACGTTAACTAACTTGAATTTAAATAAAATCTTGGAAAGAGAGAAAAAGGAAGTTAATCAATTCTCATTAAGAGTAATCACATTTCTCATTACATAACAATTTTCTTTTTTTTATTTTTAAGTTTATTTATTTATTTTGAGAAAGTGAGCCAGTGAGCAGGGGAAGGGCAGAGAGAGAGAGGGTGAGAGAGAGAATCCCAGGGAGGGTCTGCACTGTCAGCACAGAGCCAGATGCAGGCTTGAACTCACGAACCATGAGATCATGACCTGAGCCAGAGTCAGACACTTAATTGACTGAGCCACCCAGGCACCCCTTCTTTATTTTTATAAACTTGGGATAAGCTTAATTATTCATGTAGACATTTGAAAAACAGTTTTTAAGTAAAACAAGTTTTATAATGACCTATATATATATATACGTACAATCACATATATATCACATATATAATCGCTTTAAAAGGTAGAGGTGACAAAGTATACAATGCAATTTTATGACATTTGTTGTAAATCAGGTTACATTCTTGGCATATAGTAGTTAATGAACTACCTTTACAGAAAATAGAAAGCACTGGGGACTGAATTTAACAGAAATGAAATCTCAAAGATCAGTGTATTTCATCAGTATGAACCCAGTTTTCAAGGGATTAATGATTCATCCAGGTTAGACAAACTATTAGGAAAGTTTACTCTCCTGATCAGAGAGCATTATAATTATATTTAACAAATAGATTCTGAAACTTAGGTAGAGAGAGGAAATATCTGCTTTCCTCTTCCGCATCAAATCGTAACTCCAGGTACAGTGCCCAACACCTAGCATTGACTGGGATAGTGTTTGATTGGTAGTGCTTGACCGTGAATGGAGGCCTGTTTGATATTTAAGAAACCACTTTTTAAAAATTAGTCTTAATTTAGATAAACGCTCAGTATTGACACACCTACTTGTTTACTACTCAGTAGAAATCATAAATATTTCTGAGCAATCCTGGATTAGATACAAAAATACCATCAGAATGCAATGTAATGTTATTGTAATGTAAATGAAAAAATATAGAGGAAATGTCCCATTAGTCAGAATCTAGTGTAACGCACAAAACAGTGTTTTGTATTCAATTGGTGATTCATGGAAGAAAAGCTTTCATATTTCATTTATATAATATGTCTGGATTTTTAACTACATTATACATTACACAGTTTGCATATTTTCTTCTCTTTCACTGACGTGTGGGTTACTGAAGACAAGGGTAATGTGTTATTAATTGTTCTGTGTCTCACAAGAAAGGAAGACCCCTAAACTTACCAGCTTATACTGACAAAGGTCACTCACTATTTGTTAAAATAAGTATACAGTCATAGTGGGGTGAACTACATAGACATGAAATGGTTTTGTAGACTTGAAATATAAAAACCATAAAGCCATTGAAATTTTCTTTGGAGTTGTCTTGATTTTGTAGGGACAGTATTTTTTACATCAAATAATATAAAATATACCAGTATTGAGGCACCTGGGCAGCTCACTCGGTTAAGCATCTGATTCTTGATTTTGGCTCAGGTCATGATCTCACAGGTCCTGAGTTCTAGCCCAGTGTGGGGCTGTGTGCTGAGTGTGGAGCCTGCTTAAGACTCTATCTCCCTCTCCCCTTCTCCCACTCCCATGCTCACTCTGTTTAAAAAACAAACAAACAACAAAAAACTCACTAGTATTTAAACTTTAAGTGTCCATTTACTTATTAATGACTTATAAAGTTTCTGATAGAATCAAAATACATAATATCACGGTGATTTTTGAATGTGCCAGCTGTCGCATTGCCGGACAGATACTGCTTTATGCAATTTTGTTGTCACTTTTCAATCCTTTTTTCAACTAAAAAGTTGAGTTGAAGAATAGTGGTAATACAGTATTTCAGGTGTACACCATAGTGATTCAATATTCATATAACAAAATGATCACCACAGTTAATCTAGTTACCATAGGTCACCACACAGAGTTAATATACATAAAAGTATTGACTATATTCCTTATGCTGTACTTTACAATCTGGTGACTTTTTTATAACTATGTAAATTTTATAACGATGTATGTAACGATGTAACTTTTAATTTCTTTCACCTTTGTTTCCTGCTTTGAGTTTTATGGATTCTTTATATGTTTTGGATGTTAGGCCCTCACTGAGTATATCATTTGTAACTATCTTCTCCTATTTAGTCGGTTGCTTTTTCATTTTGTTGATGGTTGCCTTTGCTGTAGGAAAGCTTTCCACTTTGCTTTCGTCCCAATTGTTTATTTTTCTTTTGTTGCCCTTGCCTGAGGGGACAGGTCCAAGATATATTGGTTAGACTGATGCCCAAGAGTTTACTGCCTGTATTTTTTTTTAAGGATTTTTATGGTTTTAGCTCTCACATTTAAGTCTTTAATCCATTTTGAGCTTATTTTGTATATATGGTGTAAGGAAGTGGCCCATTTTCATTCTTTTGCATATACCTGTCCCGTTTTCCCAGCATCATTTTTGATGATACCTTTTCCCATTGTATATTCTTGCCTCCGTTGTCATACATTAACTGACCACATAAACACAGGTTTATTTCTGGGCTTTCTATTTTATTCCATTGATCTACGTGTCTGTTTTTGTGCCGGTACCATGCCATCTTGATTACTCTATTTTTGTAGTATAGTTTGAAATCTGAGCGTGTTGTATGTCCAGCTTTGTTCTTCTTGCTCAAGATTGCTTTGGCTATTGGGGATCTCTGGTGTTTCCACCCAAATTTTAGTATTACTTGTTCTAGTTCTGTGAAAAATGCCATTGGTATATTGATAGGACTTCCACTGAATCTGTAGATTGCTTTAGGTAGTATAGACATTGTAACAATAATCTTCTAATCCATAAGCATAGAATATCTTTCCATTTGTTTGTATTGTCTTCAATTTCTTTCACAGGTCTTCTAGTTTTCAGAGTACTGTTCTTTTGCCCTTGGATATATTTATTTTTAGGTATTTTATTCTTTTTGATGCAGTTATAAATAAGATTGTTTTCTTATTTTCTCTTTTTGCTCCTTTGTTATGTATAGAAATGCAACAGATTTCTGTATATTAATGATTAATTCTGCTACTTTGCTGAATTCATATATTCTACCAGTTTTTGGTGGAGTCTAGTATGTTCTATACACAGTATCATGTCATCTGCAAATAGTGGCAGTTTTGCTCTTTCCTTACCAATTTAGATGTCTTTTATTTCTATTTCTTTCTATTGCCGTGGTTAGGACTTCCAGTATTATGTTGAACAAAAGTGGCAACAGGGGGTATCCTTGCCTTGTTCCTGATCGTAGAGAAAAAACTTTCAGTGTTTCATCATTGAGTATGACTTTAAGTGTGGTCTTATCATACGTGGTTTTCATTTTCAAAGCAGTTCCCTCTAAACCCGCTTTGTTGATAGTTTTTATCATAAAAGAAGTTAAATTTTGTCAAATGATTTTTCTGCATGTATTGAGATGATAATATGATTTTCATTCATTTCGTTAATGTGTATCTTGTTGGTTGATTTGCAGATATTGAACCATCCTTACATCCTTGGAATGCATCCCACTTGATCATGGTGTATGATCCTTCTAATGTATTCTTGAATTTGGTTTGCTATTTTTTTTTTTTTTGAAGATTTTTGCATCTATGTTCCTCAGAGATATTGGCTGGTAATTTTCTTTCTTTTTTTTTTTTTTTTTTTTTTTTTTTTTTTTTTTTTTTTTTTTTTTGCAGTGTCTTTTTAGTTTTGGTATCAGGGTAACAGTGGATTCACAGAATGAATTTGGAAGCATTTCTTCCTCTTCAAGTTTTTGAAATTGTTTGAGAAGATAAGTATTAACTCTTTTTTAAATACTTGGTAGATTTCACCTATGAAGCTGTCTGGCCCTAAACTTAGGTTGGGAGGTTTTTTGTTGTTGTTGTTTTGTTTTTATTACTGATTCAAATTGTTTACTAGTAATCTGGCTGTTCAGAATTTCTATTTTCCTTCCGATTTAGTGTAGGGGGGGGCGTTATGTGGTTATAGAAAATTATACATTTATTGCAATTGTCCATTTTGTTGGCTTATAATTTTTCATAGTAGTGTCTTATAATTTTTTTTTTAAATTTCTCCCTTGGATGTAACTTCTCTTTCATTTCTGATGTTTTTTTATTTGAGTGATCTTTTATTTTCATGGTAAGTCTGGGCAAAGTTTGATCAGTTTTGGTCATCTTTTCAAAGAAACAGCTTAGTTTCATTCTTTTCTATTTTCTTCGTCTTGGTTTTATTTATTTCCACTTCTATCATTATTATTTCTTTCTACTAACTTGGGCTTTGTTTCTAGTCCCTTTGGGTGTAAGGTTAGATTGTCTGAGATTTTTCTTGTTTCTGGAGATAAGCCTGTATGACTGTAAACTTCCCTCTTAGAATTGCTTTTCCTGTATCTCCTAGATTTTTTTAAATGATTCCATTTTCATTTGTTTCAAAGTACAGTATGTTTAAATTTCCTGTTTTATTTCTTCGTTGACCTATTGGTTGTTTAATAGCATTTTGTTCCGCCTCCACATATTTGTGTTTTTTTCACTTTTTTTCTTGCAACTGATTTCTTTTTTTTCATCCCATTTTGGTCAGAAAAGATGCTGCAGATGATTTCAGTCTCTTGTGGCTTGTTTTGTGGCCTAACATGTGGTCTGTCCTGGAGAATGTTCTTTGTGCATTTGAAAAGCATGTGTATTTTTCTGCTTTGGGATGGAATGTCTATGTATGTCTGTTAAGCCCATCTGGTCCAGTGTGTCATTTAAGGTCGCTGTTTCCTTATTAATTATCTGTCCAGATGTTTCATCCATTAATGTGAGATGTTAACCCCCTCCATAATATTATTGTATTGTACTCAATTTCTTTCTTTATGTCTGTTGGTTGCTTTCTATAACTCGGTGCATATACGTTTGATACATAGATATTTATAGTTGTTGTATCCTCTTACTCGGTTAATCCCTTTATCATCACGTAATGGTCTTCTTTGTCTCTTGTTGCAATCTCTGTTTTAAAGTTTATTTTATGTGATATAAGCATTACTCCCCCAAGTTTCCTTTGTTTCATTTTCATGGAAACTTTTTCCACCCTTTCACTTTCATTCTGTATGTGTCTTTGGGTCTGAGGTGAGTCTCTCTTAGGCATATAGATGGATCTTATTTTTTGTCCGGTAACCCTATGCCTTTTGATTGGAACATTTGGCCCAATTACATTTAATTATTGATAGGTAGGTAATTATTGCCATTTTGTTATTTTCTCATTTAGTGGTCCTTTTTTCCTTTTCTCACTTCACAGTTTTTTGTTGAAGACGTATTTTATGGGACTTTACTAGGCTCCAGACTATTTCAGCAGTGTCAGAGTATACTTTCCTGTTTTCTCTATAGCAATTGTAAATAATTAAAATACTGGAGGAAATGTTTCTTTTGTAACATCATGACAGGTTTATTAAAAAAGGTGAACACATGGGGCGCCTGGGTGGCTCAGTCAGTTGAGCGTCCGACTTCGGCTCAGGTCACGATCTCGTGGTCTGTGAGTTCGAGCCCCGCGTCAGGCTCTGGGCTGATGGCTCAGAGCCTGGAGCCTGCTTTGGATTCTGTGTCTCCGTCTCTCTCTGCCCCTCCCCTGTTCATGCTCTGTCTCTCTCTGTCCCAAAAATAAATAAACGTTAAAAAAAAAATTTACAAAAAAAAAGGTGAACACAATTGACATTTTAAGTCGTGCCCAGTAATGAAAGCTGCCGTTCATCTATCAGTTTACTGAGTACCAGTCTTTGAACACCTATATAGATCTAATCATCTATATTAATCATATTAACAATAACCATGGGCTCAGTATCAGTATCATGTTTCACAGATATGAAACCTGATCTCTAGCAAGGTTAGGGAAGTTGTCCCTAGTCACAGAGCTGGCAGTTTCAGATTGAGGTTGATACCCATGTGTGACTCCAAATCTGAAAGTCCTGACCATTTCCCTGTAACACTGCCCTCAAATAAACGTAATTCTCCTTCCCTCCTCCATCCTGATACATAAAAGTCATTACTAGTAATCCCTGGTGATTGGCGTTTCACCAAATGGCTCTGATACACCTAGAGACATTTGCTTGACTACAGAAAGCCTTGGTTTCACACATGACACAGGCACTAATGTCCCCCCTCCGTCTCTTTCCCTCTAACTTCTCCCTCTCTCCTTTTCTTCTACTCTTCTACTACTCTTCTTCTACTCTTTCTTCTACACTTCCTTCTTCTCTCCTCTTCCCCACTCCTCTCCCTTGCCCTCTCTTCCTGGAGCTCCTTGAGCTTTCTGTCCCCTTGCTCTCCCTTCTCTCCCCTCCCTTCTCTCTTCCCTCCCTTCTCTCTCCCCTCCCTTCTCTCTCCCCTCCCTTCTCTCCCCTCCCTTGTCTCCCCTCCCTTTTCTCATTAGCCCAGCTCTCCCACCCACCCAACCTTGTAAGTAAGTTTACTTATCTGTTCACTTGTTTATATGATTTGGAAACAATGATAGCCACTTCTGTTTTATATACTGTGGAGGGAAAACGTTGTTTAATTTCTTTTTGAAAACAGTTCGTGGCTAGCCTGCATTGTAAGCTCTAGTTTATATTAAAGTAAATCTAATGATCAATTTAACTAACCAAACACAAATTGCAAAATGAATATTTTCAAGGTCATATAGTATATATGATTTGCTTACCATGAGCAAATCAAAATTTTAAAAACAGTCGTTTATCTACCCACATCTATGATATAAAACAAATAATTTTAACCAACAATTTTAATCCCACAATTAACAAATACTGATATAAATGTTCGTTTCTTTGACCTGACTTTGTTTTGCCGGTTGGCGCAGTATTTTATAGTTTGTTGATTTCCAGTAGATAATGGATTGAAACTGCTTTTAATAGTGTTGGTTACTGAAGCATGCTGTTACAATGTAACCTCAAGGTATCCCTCATAAATGTTGTGGAAAATCTCCTGTAGAACAGCAGTAAAGTAATTTGTCCTTGTTTATTCCCAGGAGAGCATATCCATACACTTTGTTCCTATGATAGGATCCCTTAAGAATTGTCCTTTATAATGTTGATATTGTAATTGTGGTCTGTTATTGCTGAAACCACCACATTTTCTGGTCTAATTCATAGACACTGAAACAATTGACCTTGGACACTATTGGCTTGTGGGAACGGCATTTTTAAGTACAGGCTTTCCTAAAATGATCACTCTATTTTCTGCTTTTCTAACCTACATTGTGTGTATTCATTTTCTATTTTATCCTTTTCTGAAATACTTCATTGACTTTCTGGCTTAGTGGCTTAGTCGTTCTTAAATATCTTTTGCTGCTAAGCACTTTGTACCTTTTCGGTAGCTTTTTTATTTAAAAAAAAATTTTAATGTTTATTTTTGAGAGAGACAGAGACAGAATGTGAGTGGCTTAGGGGCAGAGAGCGAGGGAGACACAGAATCGGAAGCAGGCTCCAGGCTCTGAGCTGTCAGCACAGAGCCCAATGCGGGGCTCGAACTCACGAGCTGTGAGATCATGACCTGAGCTGAAGTCGGACGCTCAATCAACTGAGCCACCCAGGCGCCCCTAGCTTTATTATTTTTCTATTCCAAAATTATAGCAAAAGAAAAATCAGAATATATTGAAACAGCACTAAAGCATATCCACAGTTCTAGCATCTAGTCTAAGCCTCTGTTAGTTTTGTTAAAAATGCTTTTAGGTCTTTTCTGTGTGAACGCATACGAATGATCTCTCCTATACATACGTACATATTCCAAAAGACCTGCAGCTTCTGTTTTCCACTTAGCGATCCACACTCATGTGAATAACTGTGCCTCACTTCATCATACTTACATATATGTGCACACATACAAGCATAAATCGATCTCCCATCCTAATTTGAATAATTTAAAATAATTTCCTATCGTCTCAAGCTATAAATTACAGATAGTGTATGGTACTTTAGCAAAATCTCTGAATTTTTCATACAGTTGTTGAAAACTAGACGTTGCTGATTATTTGAAGGCAAAAATTACATTTTAGGTATTCCATTTGATGAACTGTTATTCAGCCAAACCTAATAAGCCTGAAGGTAAAATTGTTGTTAAATTGTATTTTACTATGTTTTTTTTTTTAAGCCTCGCTACTAGGGTAGATGTTTTCATTCCATATTGGACCACCTAATCATAGAGCATTTCCATGGAAATTGTATTCTGTGACTGAAATTATGCTTCGGTAATTTCGTGTCCATATATTCAATTATTACAGTAATAATCCCCAAAGGATACATCATGGACCAACAGAGGTCTCATACAAGATGTACTATGTTTATGGGAAATGGAGAATTGGGTATATAATGTATTTTCCAGAACAGAATCAGAGTATTATGTAACCATAGTCTGAACAATGCCTTAAAATTGATTTTTTCAAAATTATGTGAGATAAGAACTAACTTTGGATGTGACATTTTTATTTGGAGTAAAGCATTTATTTCTCCAGGACCTCGGGGTAATCTGCTTTCACATTCCCCTAAAGAAGGAACAGCAGCATTGAGCTACAATTTCTGAAACAGCTGTCTCATCTAATTAGCTATCTATCATTAACATATATTTCTTGATCTAGGCGATCAAGTTGTAGAATAATTGGAGTGAGTAGGTTTAAATTTAGAGAGTTTGAATGGAAGTTGGCACTCGTATTTGCAATATGCCCAGTACTTACACACGGGGCTCAACACAAAATGGCCGCACATGCGTTACGGTTACCTCAGGGAGCGTAAAACATGCTCCTCAGGGAGCGTAAAAATAAGGAAACAAAAAAAGAGCTGGCCATGTCTCCTTAGTTTATGGTGGAACCAGACGCCGCTGTGCTCTGTGTTCATTCCACAGTTACCTATTGTTCATAAAAACTTCAGGAAATTAAGTGTGATATATTTGCTGAAATGGTTTCCTCTTAAGTCATAGGTAAATCCTGGTTTTCATCTTTCCTTCTGCAAGTCTCCCTACCCCCTCAGCTCGATCTTACAACTCCACTGTATTTTTTTTCATTCTGTAGGAAGGAGAGCGTGACACATTTGAACTTATTTTTGATTAATTAGGGCTGTGTGTGTGTGTGTGTGTGTGTGTGTGTGTGTGTGTGTGTGACAGAGGGAGGGAGAGAGAGAGAGAAAGAAAGAGAAAGAGAGAGCGTGCTAATTAGAAATTTATGGCTTCTGAAATGTTACCTGACATTATGAAAGAAGTTAGCACATTTGTTTTCATGGTAACAATAATTAAAATAAATTAGAATTACAGTAAAAGCCCTTTGTTGATATACAGGGTAATTGTTTTGCACCTGTTTATTTTTTCCCCCTCAAACCCAGAATACCAGTCTCCTTTCTCTAGTAACTAAAATGCACTTTCATACACTACTTAAATCGTACCCACTCTGCTGGCTGCTCAATGGTATTGCCTTTTTCTTTCATTTGCTATCTAATATATGCTATCTTGTATTATCATTTTTATGTCATTTTCTTCAGTGTATGGCCTTTTCCATGCTGGGCCAAGTAATTGAAGGATATCTGGAGAAATTAATGAAACGTGGAATATGGTACCACCGTAAATCCGTGAACACGGGTATCGCCAGGGGTCCTCAGGTAGGTTCTCCAACTGCCTGGAAAAACTGACCCTGCATCTCCAGTCTGACTACTTTTGCGCTGTCTGCACAGCTTCCCATCTCAGACCTTTTCAACCCATAGAAACGTCCGCTATGCCTACCCTTTTGTCCCTTCTGTATCTTCCTACTACCAGCAGCAGAAACAATGTGTTTCTTTTCATAAATATTTATTGGGCACTTATTGGCCAGGCACTGATGGTTCTCAGTGCCAGGTACAACTTAACAAAACATGCACAGTTCAGTCTCCTGCAGATTATGGTCCATAACTAAAGAAGTATTCAACATGCTAGGTGGTGATGAGTCAATGAAGCTGAAAGTGCATTATGGGAGATAAGCAATGACTATTATGCCTTTTGGGCAGGATGGTTAGGGGAAACAATGACAGTTGAGGAGAGTGGAAGTGATCCTTCCAGATACCCAAGCATGAGAGGTTGCACATGGAGGGAGCAGCAAACAGGAACACTGCAAGGTGGGATCATGCTTAGTTTATTTGAGCAAGATGCACAAAATACCGTTTTGTGTTTCATAGAGGAAACAGAATCGCTTAGGAATTTAATCATTTCACCTTGCAAATTAATGATGTGATTCCATCCATCTCTCTTCTTTGCCTCCTGCTACGACAGAACGCTTCTCCTATCAGAAGCCAATTCCCCCTTCAGGAATATTGTCTCCATCTAGTAAGAAATCTTAACCCCATGTTAGTCTGTGTTTTGTATTTTATCTTCTTCCTCTACTCTAGATTTCCTATTAACATACTCTTGTTCTAAAAGTAAAATAAAATGTTAAAAATCTTAGGCCAAGTGTATACCCTCTTTTAGCTATTGTACTTCTGAGAGAGCATCAGTGATGAAATCATGGCTAATAATTAATAAATCATTGGAATAACCATGTATGTTTTATATTAAACACCAACTTCAAGTCTTAAAGTAGAAGTATTTTGGGGCGCCTGGTTGGCTCAGTCGGTTGAGCGTCCGACTTCGGCTCAGGTCACGATCTCGTGGTCCGTGAGTTCGAGTCCCGCGTGGGCTCTGGGCTGATGGCTCGGAGCCTGGAGCCTGTTTCCGATTCTGTGTCTCCCTCTCTCTCTGCCCCTCCCCCGTTCATGCTCTGTCTCTCTCTGTCTCAAAAATAAATAAAACGTTAAAAAAAATAAAAATAAAATTAAAAAAATAAAGTAGAAGTATTTCTAGTCACAACAATGACGAAATTCCATTAACCAGAATACTGTTCCCCCCCCCCCCCGCCCCCGCTATGGCTAATATGTTAGTATTTTTCTATCAATTTGAATTACATGAATGTATCAAGAAGTGCACAGCCTGTATGTAGCTTAAGTATTTGATTTTCATGTAAGAGATGGGAGATACTCTTATAATCCTTGGTTTTAGGGGTTGAGTTGACTAGAACTTGCTGAATATGCTTTAGCAGTATTTTCATCCTAAAATAATTTTATCTGAAGTAGACATAAGAAAGTTTTACAAACTCAAGTATTTCAAAACGTATACATCTGAATCTCTAGAAATCATAATAGATGAGCAATAGGAACTTTTAAAATATCAAGAGCTAAAAGCTTCAGTCTACAAGGCTTTTATATTTGGGTTTCTGTACATTTTCCTTGTGTTTGATAAATTGCAAAGTTTCTACTTTATATCCAAGAGACTTTGAGTAGTAAAACTTATTTAAGTATTAAAAATATAGTCTAAAGAAAGTATAATATCAATATATATGCTATTAGATAAGTCAGAGACTTTGTAAAAATGTATTTGAAATAATATAATGTAGTTTAAAATGTTGCTCTTTAATTTTCTGGAATATCTGTTATATTTCCTTGTAATGGCATTTTTAATATTTATTCTAAAACTGTGTCTCATTGTCTCATTAGATTATGGGGACATTCAGGATAATGTAAATATAAATATACATGCTGTAATAATAATACAAACATAGTAATATACAATTATAAAATATGTAATAATGTTTAATTATAATATGCATAATAATAGTTTATCACATACAAATACTTTATTTAAAGATTTTTAACTTTTAATTCTAGTGTATTTAACATACGGTGTTATATTAGTTTTAGGTGTACAATATTGTGCTTCAACAATTCTGTATGTTTCTCAGTCTTGATAAGTGTACTCTTTAATCCCCTCTACCTACTTCTACTTCACCCGTCCCCTCCCTCAACCCCCGCTCTGTTAACCCTCTGTTCTCTATAGTTAAGAGTTTGGTTTTAGTTTGTCTCTCTTTTAAAAATGCATTTGTTTTGTTTCTTAAATTCAACATATAAGTGAAATCAGATGGTAGTTGTCTTTGGTTTATTTCACTTAGCATTATACTCTCTAGATCCATCCATGTTATTGCAAATGGCTGAATATATATTCATATACATAATATATGAATATTATAGAATATGGAATATATATATATAGAGAGAGAGAGAATATATGTACACACACACACACACACACACACACACACACACACACACACCCCACCACCACTTCTTTATCCATTCATCTGTTGATGGACACTTGGGCTGCTTGCATAGTTTGGCTATTATAAATAATGCTGCAATGAAAATAGGGGTGCATATATCTTTTCAAATTAGTGTTTTCATATTCTCTGGGCAAATACCCACTAGTGCAATTACTGGATCATAGGGTAGTTTTATTTTTAAATTTTGAGGAGCCTCCATACTGTCCTCCACAGTACCTGCATCAGTTTACATCCCCACCAATAGAGCACGAAGGTTTCTTTTTTGCCACATCCTTGTCAACACTTGTCTCTTGAGGTTTTGGTTTTAGCTATTCTGACGGGTGTGAGGTGATATCTCATCGTGGTCTTGATTTGCATTTCCTTGATGATGGATATGTTCAACATCGTTTCATGTGTCTGTTGGCCATCTGCATATCTTCTTTAGAGAAATGTCTGTTTGTGCCTTCTTCCCATTTTTAATTGAATTATTTTGTTTTTGGTGGGTTGAGTTATAGGAGGTTTTTAAAACATATTTTGGATACTAACCCTTTATTTTATATAGATAGATAGATAGATAGATAGATATATTCAGCCTTTTAGTTTTGTTGATTAGTTCCTTCACTGTGCAGAAGCTTTTAATTTTGATATAGTCCCAATAGTTTATTTTTGCATTTGTTTCCCATGCCTCAGGAGACCTATCTAGAAAGGATTTACTACAAGCAATGTCACAGAAATTACTGCCTGTGCACTCTTCTAGGATTTTCATGGTCTCAGGTCTCACATATAGGTCTTTAATCCATTTAGAGGTGTGTGTGTGTGTGTGTGTGTGTGTGTGTGTGTGTGTGTGTGTTGTGTAACAAGTGGTCCGTTTTCATTCCTTTGCATGTAGCTGTTCAGTTTCCCCAACAGCTATTGTTGAAGATACTCTTTTTCCCATTGCATATTCTTGCCTTCTCTGTCAAAGTTTAATTGAGCATATAATTGTGGATTTCTTTCTGGACTTTCTATTCTGTTTTGTTGATGCACATGTCTATTTTGGAGTCAGTACCATACTCTTGTGATAATTACAGCTTTGTAATATGACTTGAAGTCTGGAATTGTGATACCTCCAGTTTGGTTTTCTTTTTCAAGATTGTTTTGGCTATTCAGGGTCTTTTGAGGTTCCATACAAGTTTTGAGAATTATCTGTTCTAGTTCTATGAAAAATGCTATTAGTGTTTTTATAGGGATTACATTAAATCTGTAGATTACTATGGGTACTATGGACATTTTTAAAAAAATTTTTTTAACGTTTATTTATTTTTGAGACAGAGAGAGACAGTGTGAGCCGGGGAGGGGCAAAGAGAGGGAGACACAGAATTGGAAACAGGCTCCAGGCTCTGAGCTGTCAGCACAGAGCCCGACGCGGGGCTCGAACTCATGGACCGCGAGATCATGACCTGAGCCTAAGTCGGACGCTTAACCGACCGAGCCACCCAGGCGCCCCAATCGACATTTTAATAATACTTGTTTTTCCAATCCATGATGGTGGAATGTGTTTCTATTTCTTTGTGTCATCCTCAGTTTCTTTCATCGAAGGTTTATAGTTTTTAGAGTACAAGTTTTCACCTCCTTGGTTAAATTTATTCCTAGGTATTTTATCCTTTTGGTGAAATTGTAAAATGGGATTGTTTTCTTAATTTCTCTTTCTGTCACTTCATTATTAGTGTATAAAAATGCAACAGGTTTCTGTTCATTGATTTTTGTATCCTTAGACTTAACTGAATTCACTTGTCAGGTCTAGTAGTTTTTTGGTAGCGTCTTTAGGGTTTTCTATATATAGTATCATGTCATTTGCAAATAGTGAAAGCCTTACTGCTTCCTTACCAATTAGGATACCTGTTGTTTTTGTTGTCTGATTGCTATAGCTAGGACTTCTAGTACTATGTAGAATAAAAATGGTGAGAGTGGACGCCCTCGTCTTGTCCTGATATTAGGGGAAATCTGCTCAGTTTTTCCCCACTGAGTATGATGTTAGCTGGGGGTTTTTCATATAAGGCCTTATATATAGAAGTCTGTTTCCTTTAGACCTGACTTTGTTGAGGGTTTTTAGCATGAATGGGTGTTGTATTTTGTCAAATGCTTTTTCTGCATCTGTTGAAATGATCATATAGTCTTTATCCTTTCTCTTGTTGATGTGATACATATTGATTGATTCGCAAATACTGAACCACATCTGCATCCCAGGAATAGATCCCACTTGATCACGATGATTTTTTTTTTAATGTATTATTGGATTCGGTTTGCTAACAGTTGAGGATTTTGCATCTATGTTCTTTAGAGATATTGGCCTATAGTTTTCTTTCTTTCATAGCGTTTTTATCTCGATTTGGTATAAGAGTAATGCTGGCTTCACAGAATGCATTTGGAAGTTTTATTTCTATTTTATGGAAAACTTTGAGAAGCGTAGGTAGTAATTCTTCTGTAAGTGTTTTGTAGAATTCACCTGTGAAGCCATCTGCTTCTGGAATTTTGTTTTTTTGGAAGTTATTTGATGGATTCAATTTCCTTGCTGATCAGAAGTCTGTTCAAAATTCCTATTTCTTCAGTTTGGGTAGGTAGGTTTCTAGGAGTTTATCTGTTTCTTCTAAGTTGTCCAATTCATTAGCATCCAATTTTTCATACTATTCTTACAATCATTTGCATTTCTGTGGTGTCAGTTGTTATTTCTTCTCTTTCATTTGTGATTTTATGAGTCTTCTCTTTTTTTTTAATACTCTGTTAAGTGTAAGGGAAGTTAAGGAAGAAATAACCTCCAACTTGCAATCTTTTCAATTTCTTTAAAATGTTCTGCATGAGCCTCATTATTTATAAATATAGCAACAAATTCTAAGTTGATTGCAGAATTGATATGTTAATAACCTAAAAGAACAAATTCATTTTTAAGAATGTTTTTATGTGAAAATTAAACATGCTAATGATGAATTATAGACATAAGACATCAGCTCATTCACCTGCTTCAGATTCTGTGTCTCCCTCTCTCCCAGACCCTCACCAACTCACCTCACCTCTCTCTTTCTCTTTCTCTCTCTTTCTCTTTCTCTCTCTTTCTCTTTCTTTCTCTTTCTCTTTCTCTCTCTCTCTCTCTCTCTCTCTCTCTCTCTCTCTCTCTCTCTCAAAAATAAATAAACATTTAAAAACTAAAAAAAAAAAGCGGTGATTCCTGGGTGGCTCAGTAGGTTAAGCATCTGACTTCTGCTCAGGTCATGATTTTATGGTGTGAGTTTGAGCCCTGCGTCGGGCTGTGCTGACAGCTCAGAGCCTGGAGCCTGTTTCCGATTCTGTGTCTCCCTCTCTCTCTGCCCCTCCCCTGTTCACACTCTGTCTCTCTCTCTCTCAAAAATAAATAAGCATTGACTTAATGTCGCTTAGCATAATACCTTCTAGTTCCATCCACGTAGTTGCAAATGGCAAGATTTCTTTCTTTTTGATTGCTGAGTAATACTCCATAGTATATATATATACCACATTTTCTTTATCCATTCATCCATCGATGGACATTTGGGCTCTTTCTACATAGGCTATTGTTGATAGTGCTGCTATAAACATTAGGGTGCCTACCTGTATCCCTTGGATAAATACCTAATAGTGTAATTGCTGGGTCATAGGTAGTTCTTTTTTTTTTTTTTTTTTTTTTTTTGAGGAACCTCCATATTGTTTTCCAGAGTGGCTGCACCAGTTTGCATTCCCACCAAGAATGCAAAAGAGATCCTCTTTCTCCACATCCTCTCCAATATCTGTTATTGCCTGAGTTGTTAATGTTTGCCATTCTGACAGGTGTAAGGTGGTATCTCATTATGGTTTTGATTTGTATTTCCCTGATGATGAGTGATGTGGAGCATTTTTTCATGTGTCGGTTGGCCATCTGGATGTCTTCTTTGGAGAAATGTCTCTTCATGTCTTTTGCCCATTTCTTCACTGGATTACTTGTTTTTTTGGGTGTTGAGTTTGATAAGTTCTTTATAGATTTTATATACTAATCCTTTATCTGATATGTCGTTTGCAAATATCTTCTCCCATTCCGTCGGTTGCCTTTTAGTTTTGCTGATTCTTTCCTTTGCTGTGCAGAAGCTTTGTACTTTGATGAGGTCCCAATAGTTC
Source organism: Felis catus (assembly GCF_018350175.1). Classification (NCBI taxonomy): domain Eukaryota; kingdom Metazoa; phylum Chordata; class Mammalia; order Carnivora; family Felidae; genus Felis; species Felis catus. Next base: position 85,562,989 of record NC_058379.1, read on the forward strand.
ATTTTTGCTTTTGTTTCCCTTGCCTCCAGAGACATGTTGAGTAAGAAGTTGCTGCAGCCAAGGTCAAAGAGGTTTTTCCCTACTTTCTCCTCTAGGATTTATGCTAAATGAAATTAGTCAGAGAAAGACAAATATCGTATGACTTCACTCATATGAGGACTTTAAGATATAAAACGGATGAATATGGGAAGGGAGGCAAAAAATAATATAAAAACAGGGAGGGGGACAAAACAGAAGAGATTCTTAAATACAGAGAACAAACAGTGGGAAGGTGGGTTGGTTAAATGGATAAGGGACATTAAGGATTCTACTCCTGAAATCCTTGTTGCACTATATGCTAACTAAGTTGGATGTAAATTAAAAATAAATAAAATATTTAAATAAATAAACATAAAAATATTTCAAATAAAAAAAGACATCAGCTAATTCAAGTTATTTATGTACTTTCACATAATAAGATGTATTATAGAAAAACATCTTCAACTAAGATGCCCTTTTAGTACTGGAAATATAAGTATATATGGAACAGAGTTAACATTTTCAAGGAATTATCAGTGAAATGGAGAGGGACTGATGGTATGGATTTCAAATGTGGTAGGGAAGGAATGGGCATCTAGAGTTTTAGCTGCAATATTTTGTTCAGGAGGCAGCTTTAGCTGTGACTGGGGGATGGATAGAATTTAAATAAACCCAGATGATGCAAAGGGGGTCCTAGAAAAAAAATACAGTATCAGAAAAGAAGCAGAAATGAGAATTCAAATAGGGTGTTTGACAATCAGGTGACTAAGGATTTGGTCCTAGTTGAGGATTCTCAAAGCCCATCTCGGGAGATGAAATTTGGTAAAAAGACCTCGGATTTTCATTTATCCACATAATGAGTACATCACTCAAAAGATACATTATCTCACTTATAAAGGGTAAAATATTTATAATATTTATAAAATATTTATTTTATTTATATATTTATTATATATTTAATTTATTATTTATATATTTATTATATATTTATTAATAAATATATAATATTTATAAATATTTATAAAATAAAGGGTAAAAACCCAAGGATGATGCAAAACAATCTAATTCTAAAACAAAATATTTACAGTTTTCTATATTTTCCCCATAAAATAAACAGGTATTTTTCTCATATTAACCTTTAAATTATTTTAAAATCATTTAGTAAATTCATTTAGTAAATTAATCCAGCATTGTTCTTTTTCTCTTTTTTTTTCTTTTTTGGTCCATCTCTGTTTCTTTTTAATTTTTTTGAATATTTATTTATTTTTGAGATAAAGAGAGCACAAGTCAGGGAGGGGCACACAGAGGGGGAGACGCAGAATCCAAAGCAGGCTCCAGGTTCTAAGCTGTCAGCACAGAGAGCGACGCAGGGTTTGAACCCACAAACTGTGAGATCACGACGTGAGCCAAAGTCGGTCGCTTAACCGAATGAGCCACCCAGGTGCCCCTCTTTTTCTTTTTTTAATGGCCGTATAGCTAACATGCAGTGTCATATTAGTTTCAGGTGTACAATATGGACAGGCATCTTTTTACTTGCACAGAAGAACATTGGGTGCCTGCGATACATTTCTTTACAAATTTACTGGAATTCTTGTTTTTTTGTTTTTTGGTCAGAGGAAGATACTGATTCTTACCTATTAATTTCTTTTCCTTCAGTATCCATAGATGTACGTAAACTTTAAAAACAAAGTCTTTTCTTTGCTCTACACTAGATCAGTCTGATCAGGAGACAACTTCGTGTGCAGCTCTGCTCGTCCACTAACTCATGAAGTGATTTTCTACAAATAATGTAAATTGAAAGATGGCAAACCTTATGCCCCTCTTTCAAGTGGGGTTAATCGCAGCTAATTTCAACTCTTCAAAATTTTGACAACCTAATAAATATTAGAACATGTAAAATTGTAAGTTGTCCTAAAAAATGAAGTACTTTATAGCTTAATTTAGGTTTTAGAGAAATGTTGGATCTATTTTATCCCATAGGTTTTAATACTCCATTTAATACTCCATTTAACGGTCTTGAACCAATTTTTACCTTCGAAATCTGAAGTCTGCTTATAGGGTGAAGAGATCATTCAGGAGGGATGGGAAGAAAATATTCTGTCATGTCATTTACAGCAATTTAAAGGATCCAAATTTGAAGCTCCTGGGTATTTGGTCGGTTGAGTGTCAGAGTCTTTTTTTTTTTTCTTTTTCTTTAATTTCTTCATTTATTTTGAGAGAGACCTAGACAGTGCGAGTGGGGGAGGGGCAGAGCGAGAAAGGGAGGCAGACAATCCCAAGCAGGCTTGCACTGTTCCAGGTGAAGCCCAACATGGGGCTTGAACTCATGAAACCGCGAGATCATGACCTGAGCCGAAACCAAGAGTCGGAGGCTTACCTGACCGAGCCAGTGTCAGACTCTTGATTTTGGCTCAGGTCATGATCCTAGGGTTGTGGGATGCTCTCCCATGTCCAGCTCCGTGCTGAGCACTGAAGGCGGAGTGTGCTTAAGATTCTCTTTTTCCCTCTTCCCCTCTACCCCCTCTCATGCTGTTTCACTCTCTCTCTAAAAAAAATAAAAATAATAAAGTATTTAATTTTAATTGTAAATTGCGAATTTTAATTTTAATGGTAAATTGCAAGAGTATTAGGAAAAAATGTTCCTTTGTGAGCCCTTTTCTCCTCACCCATGAGCTTGCCCTGAACTTACACAGATGATATTAAGTGTGCATTTTTCTCCCTAACTGTGGAAATTAACTGAATTCAGTAAGAAAAATAGGAAATCAGCATCTTCCTACTTAATAGCAATTTGTTTTCATGCAATTCATATTAGCATTAAGTACGTCCACACATAAACAACATACTGATTATCCATCTACTTAACAAACTGACTTCATATGTAAGAAATATCAACCATCACTATTTAGATTAAATATTCAATTTCTTAGAGATTTTCGTGTGTTTTCTCCTCTCTACAACTCTTTGGTGGAGTTTAAGATTTTATACACCTAATGCCCTTCTAAGCACTTATCACTGCATCAGTTACCAGTTAAAACATGAGCAGAAGTACATCATTGAGTAGATATCTGTCTGGGATAAATGAACCAAGAAGGAAGAAGTCAAGTTCTCAGATTGAGCTGTTAACTGGGGGACGATGTGTTTTAGTACTTGATCAAACTTAGTGACAAGCCAAAGTTCAGGGCCTATAGCTGGAATAAAGTTCATTCAGGCCAAAATTCAGTGGCTAACTAATGGACAATTGTAAGCCCTTGGTCAACCCCAATGAGATGCAGTATTATTATCACGACTTGGCAAAAATTGTAAAGTTTGATAGTACCAAGTGCTATCAGGGATTTGCGTCAACAAAGCTGTTATACGCTGTTGTTGGGAAGCCAACTTGGGGCAAGAACTTCGGAAGAAATTTGCATTATCTTGTTAGCATGTGCAGGGTTCACGAATCCACAATTACACGAATCCACAAAGTCACGCCAATACTCTTGTACACGTAGACTGAAGATATGGAAGTACTGTATGAAATGGCAAAATATAGAAGCCACCCAAATACTTGTAAAAAATATAATGGGAAAAATAGTGGTACAGACATATGATGGTATATCTCAGAGGAATGGAAACAAAACAAAACACTGGAGCTCCAAGTGGCAGCATTGATGAGTCTTAGAAACATAATACCGAGTGAGAAAAAAAGTCTCAGAGTATCATGTTCAGGATAATTCTGTTTTTGCAACTATCAAAGGCAAATAAAAATCAAAACGGCGTAGGTTGTTAGGTACATGTAATCCACACAGGGAATAAGTTGATGTTTAAATATCTGAAGGATGAGGAGTGTAAAAGTCAGGATTGTTTACGCTGGGAGAAGGCAGACAGATGGGATATGGGGCGAACACACAGGTGGCCGTAACAGTATTGGTAATGTTCTAGTTCTTAAGTCTGTTGGTTTCACGGGTGGTCATTTCATTATATGCTTCGTTCATATCTTTCAAATATTCCGAATGAATGTAACATTATGTTAATAAATTTAGATGAGAAATCAGGTGAGTTTAGTGGCCACAGTAAATGTCACAGGAGAGACTGGATTATATTTGCGTATTGTTTTATGTCGCAGAAAGAGAATTTCATTCACTGGCTAATAGCCTTGATCATGTTTAAATTTAGGCATTGATTTCTGCTTAAATGACTAATCTTCCTGTCCCAAGGAAGAAATGGAAGGAAAGAACTAATTAGAAAGCTTCTTCTGGGATCTCTTCGATGTTCTACTTAGACCAAGTGGATTCATTGTTTTTGTTTAAAAACTCTTGTTTTATATTCATTTATTTGCTATTGTGGAATATGTCAGGTGAGCATAAAAATGAGTCCTCAGGAGAACCAAGTATTTATACGTAAAGGGTGGGAATAGAGATGACACCTGAAGAAATCTTACTTTCATGTGAATAGCTCTCTCCTCTGCCATAGGAGTTTTCGCGAAGCGTTAAATAGCAAACTGACTTTCAGGGTAATTTCATAACTTCTGGGATGTTATTTGAATCTGTACATGGCATTAAAATGCTCACAAGACTTTCATTGAATTGCTGCTGCTCTTAATGTCTGACTTAGGATTGCCTTGCCTTCTCTTTGACATTCTTGAATATTTACAGTGTCACTCATGCACTTTTTTAATATGAAAACATCATAAGCCTTAAAAACAACCACATCAGCAACAGACTTGACATGATACACTGCTTCACAGCAAAGCTACAACATCTATGGGAAATGCTGATCTGTGGAAATATCTTGCTACCTGTTCAGACAAAGCCTAGAATTCTAAAAGCTTTTTCTCCCTTTTTGTCTGAAAACTCTCTAATGAAAATGCACTAGATGATATCTACAGCACTAAACATCAAATATGATTGCTTTTCAGTAGTATTTGCATTTAATTTATTCAGTTTAACAAATTATTAAAATACAAATTTCTATTCTTTTTGTAGGCATGAGGGCTATAGGAAAGTCAAATTTATATTTCAATAACAAAAATAATGTTTACATGGAAGAAGAAAAGTGTAAGAATCACATTTTCAGATATACACTTTTTGCATATTGTGTGGTAAAGCATTTGGTATTTTTATATAATTTAATATTTATGAATCTACAATAATACTGTACTACTGTTATTAACAGTCTGATTTACAAAGGGAAAACTCGAGAGTTAGACACGTTAAATGATCTATGCCAACCACATTTACACAGTGGAAAAATAATCTGAGTGCAATCTTTCCTACTAAAACCAATTAGGATTCTGCTCACCATGCCTCTGTGAAAAGAGATTGGGCACAGATAACAATCTGGGCTACTTTCATAAGTATACATGTAAGTTGTTGGAATTCATTTCTAATTAAGGAATTCAAATTTAAATGTCTTCATTTTTTTATGCTTCATTCACCATCTGCCTTTATCATTTAACCATTTGTTTAAAGCTCAGTGTTTCCAAATGATGCTGATGAAAGCCTTTATAACTTATCTCTGAAGATTTTAATATTAGTGACCAACATTTTTATATCTTCTTTTTAAACTTTGTGAGGGTATTTTTGTTGCCCCATAGAATACCTTCCGGAAACTCTACCTGAGATCAGTTTATGTTTACATAAGACAAGACTCCTCCAGAAAGAACAGATTTAAATGCATCCAATATATCTCATGCTTCCTTTTCTTCGGAAAAGCAGTGTCTATAAGAGAGGGCTTTGAATTTAGGATTAGGAAAGTCCCTTGTCACCAGAGTGGAGGCGAGTAGGTGAAAGGGATTAAGAGAACACTTGTCATGATGAGCACTGAATGATGTATAGAATTGTTGAATCACTCTATTGTGCATCTGCAACTTATAGAACACTGTATGTTAACTATACTGGAATTAAAACTTAAAAAACTTGGTAAAAAAATCAATGTTTATTTTTAAAGGAGTTTAATTAGTTGGGTAGAAAGATAACCACACAAAGATATATCTCCATTTAGGAAACCATAATACATGGAAATCTGTATACGTTTGGGAAAATGCACAGGGTGGCAGAGAAGCTGTTAATTTCCATTTTAAATCACAAATGGGAAAGTCAAAGGAGGGCATTTCTGTAAACTGGAGTCTTGAAAATGCATTCATTATTTTTTGGCAGTCAAGAGTATTTCCTTCTGTTTTTGCCTTTTCATTCCTACCGGTTGTTCTTTCCATTTGTTGTTTTACTCTACCTCTTGTATACTGGGAAGAACAGTATCGGTTTGTTTCTTTTATATACTATATAAAAAAGAAGGCTGATCCGTGGCCCCTCAGCGACCATGAGTTTCCATGCAAATGAAGGACAATTTTTCTTGCTACTGAATCTCTTAATATGTTTGTAATTCTGAGTCTCTGGGAAATCCTGCTTTCTTTTCACACATTGCATTCAACTACCTTATACTCCCCTTCTATTGACAGGTCAGAATCATTGTCTCTTATTTGAAAACAAATTTATTTCTTTGGAAAAAAAATACTCAGTAGATTTTTGTTGTGTAGTTAATATTTTCCATACCATTACACTCTTCCAGAAGTGTGAATTCTCTATCTATAATGCTTTCATAACTAAGAATATGGGCATGAAGAGTAATAGAGGGAAATATGTTTAAACTCAATGAGAAATATTTTAAAAGTTTGGACTCAATATATATGTAGTCAGCCCTTTACATACTAAAATAATAAAATCTATGCATTCCTTTGTATTACATATTATCCATTACCAAATAATATAAAAAAAAATTTTAACGTTATTTATTATTGAGAGACAGAGAGACACAGAGCATGAGCAGGGGAGGGGCCGCGAGATAGAGAGACACAGAATCTGAAGCAGGCTCCAGGCTCTGAGCTGTCAGCACAGGGCCCAACACGGGGCTCGAACTCACAAACCGCGAGATCATGACCTGAGCTGAAGTCGGAGGCTTAACCGACTGAGCCACCCAGGCGCCCCCCAAATCATTTTAAATAAGAATCTGTATGTATTAGTTTTCCTGTAGAGAATAATTCCAGTAGAAGTTTCCAGTTGCTAATTATGTACGAAATTAACTCCTTGATACCCACAACATTTTATATTTAAATATGGTAAATAATGGAAATATTACTTATTTAGGGAGATTAGAGGTAACCTTTAAGTTTTTATTTATTTGTTTTTTTAATTTATTTTTTAAAATTTACATCCAAGTTAGTTAGCACATAGTGTGCTAATGATTTCAGGAGTAGAATGCAGTGCTCATCCCAGCAGGTGTCTTCCTTAATGCCCCTTGACCATTTAGCCCATCCCCCTACCCAGAACCCCTCCAGAAACCCTCAGCTTGTTCTCTATATTTGAGTCTCTTATGTTTTGTCCCCCTCCCTGTTTTATATTATCTTTCCTTCCCTTCCCTTATGTTTGTCTGTTTTGTATCTTAAATTCCACATATGAGTGAAATCATATGATATTTGTCCTTCTCTGACTAATTGCTCTCCGCATAGCATAGTACACGCTAGTTCTATCCACGTTGTTGCGAATGGCAAGATTTCATTCTTTTTGATTGCCGACTAATATTCCATTGTGTATATATACCACTTCTTTATCCATTCATCTGTCGATGGATATTTGGGCTAAGTTTTGTTTAAATGAAAAATGTTGTCATAGATTTCATTGAGTTCCTGAAAACCTCTTCAGAGTGAAATATTAATTAAGTTGCCAGGTTCATTAGTAATGAATATTGTGACTGCCCTGAATCTCGGCAGAATCGTCTTTGGATTTTCTCCCCACCACTGACCCTCACCTGTCTTTTATCACAGGAGCACAAGAACATGTTTTCCATTAGTACGGGAAAACGTGATGACACACGATTTTCCTTTTGCAAACTTCACTTCACTGAACTAAGCCCCAACAGCACAAATATTCCAGTGCCTTTTAAGATATGTATACTTTTTAGTCTGGGTTTGAAATATTAGAAAACAAGTGTATTACTACTTTATTAACGTTTTGAAACAAATGTATTTTAATGCTAACTTAAAAGGGATGTGTTAAATTGCCACATATAGACATACATGATAAATGCAAATTAGCATTTTCTCAGAAATTTTAAAGTATAAGAGAAATTATTTCTCATGCAAGATTCGTTTATATAAAAATCATTCACATTAACATGGAAACAATGGTGACAAAAATATCTGTATCATTTGATTGTACGTTTCCAAAAAATTATATGTGGGATCATGAGAATTTTCTAGCTTAGATATTCTGAAGCGTTCACACTTTCCTTTGGTAATAAGGCAAACCTTCCATTTCCTTAAAATAGATTTACAATAATATTCTTTCATGTAGTAGTACTTTCTTAGTATACGATTAAATTTATAAGAAATTTTAAGATATCATTTATTGGAAAAAGTTAGAATGTGCCTGTAAGATAACCAAGCTATTCTGCCCACAAAATTGTTATTTGAAATGAATAAGGAGGCTTTGAAATGTATCTTCTACTTTCTCATCCTACAAATTATATCGTAGCTTTTTTTATATTGAATATTTTGTGCCTGCGGTGTTGTGTGTATGCGCATATAAAAATAACATTTCTGTGGAAATATTATGGTAATTTAAGTTCTCCAAAAGGGGAGACACCCGCTAACATACCACTCTATGGATTTTAATAGAATTTTACCTGCTTTTATATATTCATTCTCTGTGGGACTCTGTAAATGTATTTTTAAATTTCATAAGATGTAGAATCTCTGAGCATTTTACTGCAGATACTATTTTTCTATATTGAGTATATGTCTTATGAAATAAGCATTTCTTTCACTAGATCGTTTTGCTACTGTATCCTGGAGAATTAGTTCTTACTTTTCCAAAGAGCAGCCAAATTGGTATTTAGAAATGTCATCCTAAGAATTGTAATGTTTTCTAATATATTCTAGAAAATATTCCATCCTTTTATTTGCTTTACTTTAGTTCTCCTAATTATGTTGACGCAGTATGTCTCATTAGTTTTGTGATGCAGTTTTGAAAAGCAAATAAAGCTTTACTCCATTTACTCTTTGGAGTCTCCTTGGATTGAGTTCTGAACTCAACTTAGGCAGCTTAGAAATCTGTGTATTTGGTCCGGTTCTTTTACATTCACCCCAATACTTTCCCTCCAATTATCCAAGAATCAAATACCCTTGGATGGCTTGCTACTACCACAATACAACATCCACTCTTTATTTCTGTTTCCAGACCAATCATGCTTTTCAACTGCAATAATATTATCCTTTATTTTATACTGAAAGCATTTTAGTTATTACTGTACCATCATTTGTATATCATTGCCTATCTTCAGAAATTGATTCAAGGATACAAAACTGCTGATTCAAAGGGGCACATGCACCCCAATGTTTATAGCAGCACTCTCAACAATAGCCAAATTATGGAAAGAGCCCAAATGTCCATCGACTGATGAATGAATAAAGATGTGGTGTATATATATATACACAATGGAATACAACTCAGTGATGAAAAAGAATGAAATATTGCCATTGGCAACAGTGTGGATAGAACTAGAGAGTATTATGCTAAGCAAAATAGGTCGAGAAAGACAGATATCGTATGATTTCACCCATGTAGAATTTAAGAACCGTAACAGATGAACATAAGAGAAGGGAACAAAAAATTAGATAAAAACAGAGAGGGAGACAAACCATAAGAGACTCTTAAGTACAGAGAACAAGCTGAGGGTTGCTGCAGGGGAGGTGGTTGGGGGGATGGGTTAAATGGGTGATGGGTATTAAGAAGGGCACTTTTTGGGATGAGCACTGGGTGTCATATGTAAGAGATGAATCACTGGGTTTTATTTCTGAAGCCAAGACTACACTGTATGTTAACTAACATGAACTTAAATTAAAAAAAAAAAGGAAATTGATTATATTTATATTGATAATTATTATTTCCTGCATCATTCATTTTTTCTGTCAATGTTGAATAATTATATATTGACCATTTGTGTTTAGGTCCTAAAAGCTAAAGCTAGGTACTGTATATACAGTAATAAATCTACTGAAGTCATTGCCTTCATGGAGCTTAGAGTCCAGTAAATAGGGAAATACAATTCAAATCCTATTTATTTTCCTTATGAATATGTCTTGTCTGATATCCATCACCTAAATGAATTTCTATTATTTTCCTATCAGTAATTCAAGCCCATGTATGGTATCATCTCCAGGCTTGCTTCCAATGATTCCTAAATACTGGCGTCAGCAATTTTGTTTTTCCCTATTAAAAGACTTTTTCTGACTCCCTGTTTCCTATTATACTGAAGACTCGAAACCACTTTTCCTTTCTTTTAAAGCATGGCTTCATTGATCCACTCTTTTATTTGTGTGTCTGTATACTCATTTGTTACATTTTTGAGTGCGTATATATAACCAGGCTCTACCCTTTAGCATTATGGGGATTGGCATTGGATGAGACTGTCTTACTCTCAGGGAGTTTGCAGGCTAGCAAGAAGAGGACGTGTAAACCTGTAGTCCTAATCTAGTGTGAGATCGGCCATGTTTGGAAGATCTGGAGAAAGTGATTTATCACTTACAAAATCAGGAGAGTTATGGAGAGTTTCCAGGAGGCAGGCTGTTGTAAATAGAGAGAAAATAGGCGTGAGCCTTGCACACTGCGTGGTTTAGAGAGAGAATTGTGGAGAAGTTCAGGGGAAACACTGATCGACCTAATCTCCTATTACATTTTTCCAACTGAGTGAAATATTAACACATATTTTGTGGTTAAGAAAATCAAATAATATTGACTAAACAAAAGTTACCCTTGATAGCTCCTTCCACTATATTCTCATTTTCAGAAGTTATTGATTACTATTTTCAGGTTGTTTTTTTTTTTTTGCATCTTTCCAGATCTCCATGTGAATAGAATTTGCAACTCATTGTTTACTTGGATTTCTCTAGTATATAAGTTTTCATCTCTGATCACTTGTAAATTTGAGTTTTCTCCAGGCATGTGTTAACCTTTATTGTTTCATGACTGTAGAAAAAGATCAATGTAAATCAGATCAGAGAAAGATCATGTGTATGTGGAAACTTGATACATTATAGAGGTGGTAATTCAATTCACATAGGGGAAGAAAGGCTGTTTACCTTCCAATAGCCTACCATTGACCAGAAGCCTTACCAATACATGAGTCAATTAACACGGTTTTTGTATGTTATATGTATTATATACTGCATTCTTACAAAAAACATGATAGAGCAAAGAAAATATCATCAAGGAAGAGAAAATGCATTTATAGTCTTACGCTGTAAAAAATCCACATATAAGGAGGGCTGCATAGTTCAAACCCAGGCTGTTCAAGGGTCAACTGTACATTTACACACATGCTTATTTTAGCAAATCTTGTTACTTTTTCTAGATGAACTTCACGGGTGGTATCATCCTGAATGGTAAAATGTGTGTCTCTAAAAACCGTTAACTTTGTTACTTCGAAACTGAATGAGGTTCCCCAAACTTTCAGGTATTGCTAATGACTTTCAGGTATTGAAGACCACTTTCTTCGAATGTGTGGTGACAGAGATACCAAGTTTGGGACTTGGGGGTTCTTGCAGAACAAAAGATGTCTGCAGTTCTGGAAAATTTTCTACCTGTATTGTTCTGCATATTGGATAGCCACGTATATTTCTTCTTTAGAAAATTCAGTTAGGCATATATTTAAAGTCATTGATATGCTCTCTGCTTTTTTTTTTCATTTAGTTTATGCTCCTGTAAGTTATTTGCAGTACATTCTAGGGCAATTCCTTGACTTTATTTTTGAGCTAACAAGTTTACTCTTCAGTTATAACCATTTCGTTGTTCTGCTCACCTCTTGTACCAAAGACCAAATCCTAATTTCCAAAATTTGTTTAACTTTCTATTGATACAGAATTCTCTTCCATCTCTCTGAGGTTATTAATAATATCTAAAGTTTTATACTTTGTGTTTTTTTTTTATTTTTTGAGTTTTATTTATTTATTTTGAGAGAGAGAGAGAGCATGAGCAGGGGAGGGACAGAGATAGAGAGATAGAATGAGAGGGAGAGAATCCCAAGCAGGCTCCACACTGTCAGTGCAGAGCCTGACACGGGGATCGAACTCACAAACCTCGAGATCATGACTAGAGCCGAAATCAAGAGTTGGTCACTTAACTGACTGAGCCACCCAGGCGCCCTGTACTTTGTTCTTTTAACTCTATTTCTTTGAGTGGAATACTTTGTTTAATTTGGTCCTGCTTCTCTATGGTTTGGCTTTTCTCAATTGCTTTGTTGAATTTAATGTTTAAGATTTCTAGTCATATAATTTGTCTTAATAAACTCAGGCTATCATAGAAAAATCCCATAGACTCACATAGCCTTTCCTCTGTCCAAGTGTGGAGAGGGACAGAGTGATAGAGGGCCAATGGGGCAGAGGCAAAAGAGGGGGAAAGAGAGCGAGCTCTCTTACTCTTCTCATAAGGACCACTAATCCAATCGTGAGGACTTCACTGGCATGACCTAATCTAATCATAATCACCTCCCAAAGGCCTCATCTCCAAATACCATTGCCTAGGGGTTAGGGCATCAACATGTAAATTTGGTGTGAAAAGAGGCACAGACACTCAGTGCATGGCAGTCCTTTATGGATGAAATTAATAAAGCTAACTATAGTTTTTTGTTTGTTTGTTTGTTTTGCTCATTTTTTCATGGCATTCTTTCTCCATACTTTTTTTTTTTTTTCTTTTTTACCCATTACATTTAAAGTGAATTTCTTGTAGACAGCGTGTATTTGGGGCATGCTTTTATAACCAATTTAACAATATTTGTCTTTTAATTGATAAGCTTAAACCATTTACCCTGTTGATCTTTTTTTAGTGGCAGGCTAAGTGGGCAGGGCTCCAAGGTCATTAATCACAGGTTGTAGTATAATTTCCACAGGATTAAAAATAACCCATTAACCAATAGGAGCACGTAACCCGAAATAAGCATCAGTTTCATCAGGAGAACGTGTTCAGAGATACATGCACTTTATGCAAATTCTTAAGAATTCCAGACTAAGTTTTTGATATCCTCGAGCAACCAGAGCATGAATATCACCCAGGTAATAAATACCATGTTTTGGAAGGTGTAATGGTTGAACAGGCATCTGCATGAGAGGAAATTTAATCAACATGTGGAAAGATGCCTAACTTTAATGGTCATCTTAGATATGCATTTTAAAATAATGATTCAATACCTTTCCAAATTTATTAGATTAGCAAAAATGGAAAGTCTCATAGTACAAGTGTGATGAAAATGTAGAAAAATGGGAATTACTTCCTTTGGAGAGCAATTTGGTCCCCTACGATAAAATTACATTGTGCCTAACAGTCTCCTAGTATCACCATTTAACTGGTTCAAATAGTGTAGAAACCTCCCAGCACATCCCTTATAGAACTATCGTAAATATTTTCTCTATAGATCTCAAAAACCTTAGATGGTGTTAAAATTTTTGCTTCAATATTAAACAATTTAAAAAAAACAAGAGGGGCGCCTGGGTGGCTCAGTCGGTTAAGCGTCTGATTTCGGCTCAGGTCATGATCTCACAGCTTGTGAGTTCAAGCCCTGTGTCGGGTTTGTGCTGACAGTTCAGAGTCTGGAGCCTGCTTTGGATTCTGTCTCCCTCTCTCTCTGCCCCTCCACCCCCCAACAACAAATAAACAATAAAATTGTTTTTTAAACTCAAGAGAAGGAACCTCTAGGCTATTTATCATACTTTTCCACTTTCTTTCCTTTCTTCTTTTCTTGGTGCTCTAAGATTCCTTCTTCTACCACTTTCATTTTAGAAACTGTCCTGTAGCCATCTTTTAGCATAGGATTGCTGGTGACAGATTCTTAGTTTCCTTTCACCTTAGACTGTCTTCATAAGTTCTTCATCCCTAAAGGACATTTGTGCCTGATAAAGAATCTGGACTGATGATTCTTTTTCCAGCACTTAAAAAATGTTGAGCCATGATCTATCAGCTTTGATGGTTTCTTATGAGAAATCTGCCATTGAATTGGTTTTCCCCTGTAGGTAGGGGGATATTTACTCTGGCTGCTTTTAAGATTTTCTCTTTGTCTTGAGTTTTCAGAAGTTTTACTATGATGTGTCTTTGTATGATTTGCTTTGAATTTATCTTCTTTGCCGTTTGCTCACCTTCTTGAATCTGTAGGTTTATAGTTGTTGTCATTATTCCTTCTAGTGCTTTTTCAGCCCTGACCTCTGTGTCCTCTTTTTTTTTCTGGGCCTTCAGTGATGTGACCCTTAGACTCTTGTACCAGTTCTGCAAGCCCCAGGGATTCCATTCCTTTCTTTTCATTCTGTTTTCTATGTTCATTGGATAATTTCTGTTTTCTAAGTGCAATTATTTTTTCCCTTCTCTTCCCTCGATTGTATTATCAACCCCATCCAATTCCTTTTGTTTAATTTTGGTTCCTGTACTTTTCACTTCCAAAGTTCCTATTGGATTCTTCTTTATATTTTATTTCTTTACTGGGAATCTCTATTTCCTGCTGAGAGTTTCTATGTTTTTATGTTCCCAGTGCATTTGTAATTACTTGTTGAAGCATTTCTATGATGGTATCTTTAAAATCCTTGTCAGATCATTCCGACATCTATGTCATTCCGGTGCTGATGTCTGTTGATCATCCTTCCTCATTCAGGTTTGATTTTCCAGGTTCTTGGTATGATGAGTGATTTCCTATTGAAATCTGAACTTTGGGTATTATGAGACTCTGGATCTCATTTAGAGCTTTTGTTTTATCTGGCTTGCTCTGACACCATCCCAGTAGGTGAAGGGGTACATACACCACCTTGGTAATTCCAGGTTTTCATGAAAGTCCAATTTCCCTATTTAGCCTCTGCTATCACACGTGGGTGAGAGGCTCCTCATGACTGCTGGGATTCAGGCTTCCCACCAGGCCTCTTCTGGTGTCATCCCACTGTGAGTGGAGGAGTGTGTTGTTATTATGACTCTGTGGTCCCCATTGATGGCCTGGTGTGGTTTTACACTCTGATGCTTTCCCACAGTTCTTGGATACTATGTTCTCTTTTCCCACTTTCTTTTCCATCTTACTATTTCAGTTAGCTTAGTTTCTAATAATCTACAAGTTCATGATTCATTCTGTGAATGTGTTGCATCTACTGGTGATCCCTGTCTGGTACTTCCCAACAACTCTCCTAAATCAGTCTCATTCTGATAATTGCTTTATCTCTCCAGACTGTTTTCTTGCTATTTAAATATACCTCCTAATTGTTTGCTGAAAGCTGGACAAATTATATAGCACAATAAATACATGAATATATATATATATATTTTTATGTCTGTAGATGAACAAGCCTTTCCTCCTGTTAGGCCTTCAGACTATGGGAAAAATCTAATCAGATTTTGAGTGGTTTGGGTGCTAGTTAATATGTTAGAGGTTCATCTCAATATCTGATCACCCTTTGACTTTGGTGTATCCCTTGGCCCTGCTCCCTAGAGAGACCTCCCTCTCAGCTGGCTTGACAGTTATTTTGCTAGTGTGGTGTTGAGTGGGTGGGAGAGTAAAATATTCCCTGGTATTCTGATTGAGCCTTGGTGTCTCTCTCTCTCTCTCTTTTAATGTTTGTTGATTTGTTTAAGGAGAGCATGTGTGAACAGAGGAGGGGTAGAGAGAGAGGGAGAATCCCAACCAGGCTGCACACTGTCAGTGCAAACCCAATGTGGGGCTTGATCTCATGAACCATGAGATCATGATGTGAGTGGAAATCAAGAGTCAGACACTTAACAACTGAGCCACCCAGGCACCCCTGAGCCTTAGTCTTATGGAGCCTGTGAACTGGGTATTGGGGAAGTATCTTTCTCAGGCGTCCTTACTCATTTTCCAGATACAATGCTTGACTTACCATATATTCCTGCCTCTCCCATAAGATAGTCTATTCCCACAGGAGTAGACTTTTGTGTTTCTTGCCCCCCCCCAACTTCCTATAAATAACCATTAGCACTATAATATCAATTCCTGTATTTTTTCATATGGTATAATGTTAAGTACACAATGCCCAAATGATACTTGTCAACCCAATAAATAAGCAATGTATTGTAATTTCCATAATGTATACAGTGATAAAATATGTGTCATAAAATCCACCTTTTTAGTGTTATTTTTAAGGGTCTTATTTTTTCTTCCAACTTCTAGATTGACAAAGACTATTCTTAGTAAACTACAATAATTTTTTGTTGCATTATTAATTTGTTTAAGACTATTTTGATGAATAACCTTTCTCTTTTTATCTATCAATGTAAGAAGTTCATAATCATGAAAAATATTAGAGCCCCCATTATCAGTGTTTATAAAATTATTTAATTGACCAAGAGTTTTATAACTTACATATGCATATTTATTCTGGTAAGAGCAAATTATATAGCCTTGAAATATAATTTCATTACTTTTCAGCAAATCTTACATCATGTAAATCCATCAGCCATGGCTATTTTCCTTATTGAATTTGAGAATGAGAAATTTAGGTCCCTTTTAAGCTGTCAGAATGAGAAAGTTTCATAAAATATATTAGCAAATGAGAAATATTTAGCATATTTATTGCTATGGTAATCATAGACCGACTGTATTTCAATAGTAAACAGAGATACAGTATTAGTAGTAAATCTTTAAAGAGCACTTATTTCTTTATCTTTCAAGCTCTTTGGATAACCCTTATTGGCTACGGGAAGAATATAGCTAGGACTTTATTTTTAGATGAAATAAATCAAAATATAAAGAACAAGGACTGCCACTATAAATTAAAAGTAGTATAAATATTCATGATTTTTTAATCTTACATAATTCTTCTTCTAAAAATGTTTGTCCATATCTTTCTAGAAAAACAACTGACACTCCTATCTGATGCCAAATTTGGCGAAATGGGATGCTCAGAGAATTACTGTTCTTATGTGATTCTTTAACAATATCTATATATGGACTTCATTACAATTGTATTATTTACTTTTGCTTTTTTTCTGCCTGGTTTCTAATTCCGTCTTTCCCACACACTTGCAGTTTGCCCTTGGGAACATTTAACTTGTTTTTTTTTACCTCACTTTCCTCATCTGCAAGATGGTGCTATAATAATACCAGGATGTTTAGATAATTAGATGGTTTCACACTTGTTGAGAGTCTAGATTAGCCTCTAGCACATAAGTAATGACATAGTGATATTATTTTCTGAATACAATACGCTTTCTAATTCTTTTTAAAACAAAATTGTCTAACCTAAAGCACTTCAGTAAGTTAAATACAACACATGTGGAATTTGTAATCATTTTGATAGTAGCAACTAGGGTAATGCTTACATCCTCAATTATGATACTATAATGAAAAATGTTTTTCTATGAACATGGGTCTCCTAATTTGATCCAAGGGATAAATAAACTAAAGGTGATTTTATTGTGTAGTAATATATATGTGAATGTGTGTGTGTGTGTGTGTGTGTGTGTGTGTGTGTGTGTGTGTGTAAGCAAATATTTGATTATAATCAAGGTGGCAATATTCAGGAAGAACCATGTGAAATAAGTATCTGTAATACAAAAACTTTGAAAAAGAACACTGTCCTTAGGAAGAGTAAAAAATCATATTTAAAATATCTTTTATCAAAATTTATTCTTAATGAGCTTTTAATCAAATTCATTTTGATTAGCTCCAATTTTTCCATACTTCTTTAAAAATTTTTTTAATGTTTATTTACTTTTGAGAGAGAGAGAGACAGAGTATGAGCCAGGGGGAGGGGCAGAGAGAAAGGGAGACACAGAATCTGAAGCAGGCTCCAGGCTGTGAGCTGTCAGCACAGAGCCTGATGTGGGGCTCGAACTCACGAACCATGAGCTCATGACCTGAGCCGAAGTTGGATGCTTAACCAACTGAGCCACCCAGGTACCTCATCCATTCTTTTTTTATACTTGTATGCAGACAGACCTAAGAGTGTGTTTGTAAAAGTATCTTCAAATTATATGTAATTAGAATCACTTCCCTATCTTACCATGGCTTTATGGATCTGGTTATCATTCGTTGTTAATTTACAGCCTTGTGTTCAGTTCTATTTCCATCCAATTTCTTTTTCACATATTCATCCACACCCCACCCCGCCAGAATTATCTAGTGAAATTCACAGATACATATTCAGAAATACTTCTACAGAAAAAAAAAAAGCCGAATTTTGCTCTATTGATTTGCTCCAATGATTAAAAGATAGGATCACCTGCTGTAAAGCCTAGACTTTTTCTTCTCTCTCCCTTTATCTTACTCACTACCCATCCCCTTCAATGTCTCCATACATTGTCTTATGTAAATATACCTGATAAAGTTAATGCCCAGCACCTGAGGCCAAGGCAAGACAACATGATGTAAAGCATATCTTTAGTCATAAGATGAAAGTCACTAGAAATATTAGAATAGTAGTTAGAAAGGTAGATATGATATTTTTGAAAATCCCCAAATGCTACATTTTGGAATTGTGTCCTGAATTCTTTCCTTCAAAAACAATGTTGGAATTTGGGGTCTGGACTACTCTTTATTCTCTCTTCCTGTTTCCATGTAAGTCTCTTCATCTGTAGAAGAGGAGAGAGTCACCTGATGGGTTTTGTTGGCAGAGGAATCAGCGTACAGCGTCCCGCCTGCCTGTCCCCTCTGGTCTGCCTGCGGGACACCGATCTCCTGAACTGAGTTGTGCTGCTGCAGGGGCATATGCCTGCACACTGCTGGGTGTGAAGGACACCTGTGCTTCTGTGTTTCCACGAGTATTAGGAATTCTGTTATTGTCCTGAAACTGAACCCGGGTCTCTAAGATCCTTCTCTAACATTTTGATTTCTGTCTGTTCCTATTTGTCTATCTCAACTGGCTCTGAACTATTGGGAGAAGATTTGTTATCTATGAGGCCCCTTAAAATCCCAATAGAGAATATATTTTTAAATGAATCAATTTTAGTAAGTGGACCTTTGGTTTCAGAAATATGCATGAAAAGGGGTGCCTGGGCGGCTCAGTTGGTCGAACATCCAATTCTTGATTTTGAATCATGTCATGATCTCAGGGTCGTGAAACTGAGCCCTGTGTCAGACTCCATGCTGAACACAGAGCTTGCTTGAGATTCTCCCTCTTCTTCTCTATCTCTAAAATTAAAAAAATACAGGAAAATATATTAGATATTAATATCATAATATATGTTAGTACAAGTTTATCCGAATGTTCATAATAAAATTTTAGAGATTCTTTACTGATTATATTCAGATGTAATTAAAAAGTAAAGACATGGTGAATTTTGCCCTTTTTATTTATTTTTAATTTCTAAAAAATGTTTATTTATTATTGAGAGACAGAGGCAGAGCACAAGCAGGGGAGGGGCAGAGAGAGAGGGAGACACAGAATCAGAAGCAGGCTCCAGATTCTGAGCTGTCAGCACGGAGCCCAATGTGGGGCTCAAACTCATGAACTATGAGATCATGACAACCCGAGCCAAAGTTGGGCGCTTAACTGACTGAGCCACCCAGGCAACCCAAATTTTGTTCTTTTAAAAAGCAGTATCTTTTTACTTTGTATAGTTTTCTTAGCTCTGTGAGCAGAGCTTTGTTTAAAAGTTATGAATGACTTCTAAATATCCACAATAGTAAAGGAAAATGAACATATGTTTGCAATTTTGTATGGGATATTCATAAGTTTTTTAGTCATCGGATGCTTTCATTTAGGAAGTATTACATATACCAGCAGCAGGTTTCTAATGTTCCGTTAGTGAGAGTTCTATAGTAGGTAGTCTAGTGGTAACACTCTCAAATCCTTGAATCTACTTATTGATTTGCAGGTTGGTGCAGGGTACAAGGAGTTCCCAATCCATAAATAGCCTGGCCGCATAAATATGGAATGTCTTCGTAATTTAAGTATTACTTTTTGTTTAGTTCTTTGTTTGACTGGCAGATCTCTCCTATTGTTTTCTATATAATGGCCTATAGTTGCAAACAAACCTATCACTGAGACCATGTCGAATTCTGGATACAAAGCAAACAAGAAGATCCAGAAAAGCAGATAAATGGCTACTGAACCACAAGACCATAAATTGCTTTTGTTTTCTTTGCAATAATCGTGATATTGTAGGATGTAGCCGACTGAGGGTCACCCACACCACTCCCAAAGCTGACATATCTGTTTATTCTAGATCTAAGAGGAGAATCACGTAGAGCTTAGCAACCAAAGGCATTGTATCTGATGTATGTCGAGGGTGCTTAAAACCAGTTCTCGATATACTTTTTATTTTTTATTTTTTATTTTTTAAAATTTTTTTTTCAACGTTTTTTATTTATTTTTGGGACAGAGAGAGACAGAGCATGAACGGGGGAGGGGCAGAGAGAGAGGGAGACACAGAATCGGAAACAGGCTCCAGGCTCTGAGCCATCAGCCCAGAGCCTGACGTGGGGCTCGAACTCATGGACCGCGAGATCGTGACCTGGCTGAAGTCGGACGCTTAACCGACTGCGCCACCCAGGCGCCCCTCGATATACTTTTTAATATACAGCATCATTTAGAAGCTTATTTACTATTATTTAGAAAGACATTTAAATTGCTAGCTCTCACAAATACACAACATTTATGATTCTTTTTGCATACATAAGCATATTTTCATGAAGAACGTTTTCTTTTAGGAAAAAACCTTCAAACTTATGGCAGAAAGGTTTATTGTTTTAGAACTAGATTCTTAAATGCTGACTAATTCTTTTTTCTAACAAAATAGTCACAGGTCTGCTTTTCACTGTTTTCGCAAGATTCACAAACATTGGGTCTCCTGCACCTTTAACTGCTGCAGCGTCAAATCTTAGCAAGAGCCAAGCCACTCTCTATATAGGTTATATTAAAAGATACTCAATATTGGGGCACCTGGGTGGCTCAGTCGGATAAGCGTCAGACTTAGGCTCATGTCACCATCTCGGGGTCTGTGAGTTCGAGCCCCACATCGGGCTCTGTGCTGACAGCTCAGAGCCTGGAGCCTGTTTCAGATTCTATGTCTCCCTCTCTCTCTGGCCCTCCCCCGTTCATGCTCTGTCTCTCTCTGTCTCAAAAATAAATAAACATTAAGAAATAAATAAATAAAAGATACTCACTATAAAGTAACCAACTGTGAATCCATGATGATTTTACAAACTTTTATCAGCAGTTATGTTGGTGATTTGATGTATATTTAATCATTTTATGAATAAGGCTTAAAATAAATTCAGGTACTCAAATATCATGTTTTTGTTGTCCTCGTTAAGAAAAATGTTCTAGTCCAGCTGTATGAGGCCATTTTTTTTTTCCTGTGGCATTTTCCCATTTATTTTATTGACCTAAGAAAAAAATATGTCTGGGGCACCTGAGTGGCTCAGTCAGTTGAGTGTCCAACTCGATTTCAGCTTGGGTCATGGTCTTGAAGTTGTGGGATTGAGCCCTGAGTCGGGCTCCACTCGGCATGGAGACTGCTTGGGAATTCTCTCTCTCTCTCTCTCTCTCTCCTTCTGCTCCTCCCTGACTCACACTTTCTTTCTCCCTCCCTCTCTCTCTCTTCTCTCTCTCTCCCTCCCTCCCTCTCTCTCTCTCAAAAAAAGAAAGGAGAGAAAAAAGTTTGTTGGGTATAGTCAATTTATATATGGTAGAACCCTTACCCATGCAACAGCTAACTGTTTTGAATGCTATTTAACTGTGGTATAACATAGTTTTCCCTCATAACCATAAGACTATACATTCAAATACATTCTCAAAATTTTAAAGTAGACCATCAGTGAAGAGTGGTGGAATTATAATGCAGGAATATAGGAAAAAAGATTTTATGATTTACAAGAAAACCCACACGACATCTTTACATATGTGGCTCTTTCCCCTAATGGTTATCAAAAGTACAATTTACCAAAAATCATTTAAAACATTTAGATAGGATTCTTTATATACAGAAAGTATCATAGTCTATCAAAATGATCTTCTTTGATCCTACACTGTGTTGAGAACCACTGTGCTAAATGCTATGAGCAATGTAAATTAGGAGATACTGCATGCTCCAAGGAACATACAAATTAGCTAAGATTTAAAACATGTCACCGTAGAAAGGTTACAAGAAGCAGTGTCCAAAGTCAAGTGACAAGTAGAGGCATCCTTCCCAGGCACCACTGCCAACTGTATCTGCACTTACATAATATGAAATTAATTTTCCAGGATTGATTACTCTTGGAGTTTTGTATGCCCCTTTCTTCTCCTTATGGATAAAATTTCTAATCATTATTTTCTCATGAGCATTCCATAGGTCAAGGGAAAGCAGAACTTCAAGTATTAAATATTTAACTCATTATTTTTGGCTTAAGAAACAATAAGATTATAGAGCAATTTATTGTATCTATAAACTCTCACCAAATATTTGAAGAAGGAGGCTGATACCTATTTGGGCAGTCTATAATAAGGTTTGAGGAGTCTGTGTGAATAATTTTTCTAATATTGCCTCCAACAGTTATCATCATGCATATAATCGAACTGATTGGGTCCTTTGAGGAATGTCCTTTGGAATATTTGTTTTCTTGAGAGAATACTAACAAACTAAGTCAAGGCTGTGAGCTCCGGGTCTATTTCCAAGTTGAAGTGTGTGGCTTGGGAATGTTTTCTCAGGTCGGTCTGCCTTCAGTGTCCCATTATTATTACCTAATAATGTGATTTCATAAGTAGCTGCCTAGAGACTTCGCACTCTCTTGTCTTAGGCCATTCTGCAAGTGACATCCTTCATTCATTAATTCTCTCAACAAACACCCTACCTTTTATGTGCAGAGGGAAAGCACATTCTGTCTCCTGTAGTGGCTCATTTAAGAAATTTTCTCTACACAAAATTTGTATAGATCAGCCCCATGGGACTTAGGCTCTTCAGACTCCATCACAAACAATATTTTCTTTTCCTCTCCTTTGAAATATTTAGCTGTTATTCATGCACACAGCACTAATTGAAATTTTATGTTCACAGGATTCAATAGAAATCCAGAGGCCTTTCAGAGAAGTTTGCTCTGAGGAGACAGTACCCATAGAAAATCCCCTTTTCTCAGTTAAAAGATATTTTCTCGTCATTGCGAAAATTATATAAAGTTTAAAGTATAAAATATTCTCTTAGGTTTGGCTTTGGTTTCAAGTAAATGATATTTAGATTCCTATTCATTCACCAGTACATAATCTGTACAAAAACAACCAAGTTTTGACTTACAAAACTTAAAATCCCACTAAAGATCTAACACATTTTCACAAATCTTAAAACTGTCATGTTAAAAAAGTAGTTAAGCATGCCCAGAATACTAATTAATTATTCAAAAAACAACTCTTAGTGGTCTTATTTTGATAACAAAATGGACGCGAATTCATGTAGAAATTTTGGAAAATACAGAAGATATCACAAGCATTAGGGATATTTTATAAAACCATTAAATTTTCTTTTGCAAAATAATTCTGAATGGATGCATTATATAATATGTACAGAATAATGCAGTTAACTAAAGACCAGAAAGTGATATTTAGGTTCTTTTTTAAAAAAAGTTTATTTGTTTTGAGAGAGAGGGAGAGAGAGGGAGAGAGAGAGAGAATGAATGAATGAATGAATCCCAAACAAGCTCCCTGGGCTCAGCTCGGAGCCCAATGCAGGGCTGGAACTCATGAACTAAGAGATCATGACCTGAGCTGAAACTAAGAGTTGTATGCTTAACCTACTAAGCCACCCAGGAGCCCTGATACTTAGGTTCTTTTTAACACATACACAATTATTACTTTTACAATAGTGGGTCAAAAGTTGGGCACATTTTAATCAATAAATTTGTATTACAAACATTGTCTCAAAAAAAGGTATCAATTTATTTTCATTAGCAATGGACAAGTAATTTATACATCCTTTGACTATTTAGACATATTTCTGAGTCTCTGCCTTCCTCAAAGTCCTCTGTTTGTCTATTTCTGTCATAATATCACCTGGTTTTAAATATTATAACTTTCCTGTATTTTAATTCATCAAGTAAGGCTATCAGTAAATTTCTTGTTCAAGTTTGCTTGGCTCTTTTCTTACACACATTCTGGCAGATAACTTTTCAGATTATTGTTCTGTGTTCCTAAAGAAAGCCCATTATGATCCCACTGATATGGATGGCATTAAATTTGTGAGTTAGAGATTTGCTCTTAAATTATTAATAACTCTTTACATTGGTCTGGTCTTTCTCTTCAGAGAAGTTCATTTTCTTCATATTCTTATGAACTACCTATTCAGTTTATTCTTAGACATTTTGTATTTTATGGATAATATTAATTAGCTCTCCTTTTATTATAGTTCATCTCAGATCAATTCTGGACTGTAAGAAAAGCTATGGTTTCTATGCATTTGATAGCACATAACTAGATTGGCCCCAATGTGTCTCATATGGTTTAATTTACAAACTTGGGGTTAGCTTGTTTATACTCATGCAAAATTTGGTGATTTTATCCTGGCCTGGCCATAATTTAAAGAGCAACACTGAAAATAGGATTGGCAATAGGCATCCTAAACTCTTCCCTGATTTCATAGTCATGGTGTGATGTTTTAACATTAACTATGATGATGATATTTATAGGTTATGGAGACTGTATCAGTCTGAATATCATCTTGCTCAATCTAATTTACTGAATTTTAATTTTTTTAGAATATATTTTTAAATTTTATTCAAATGCCCTTAGGACCTATATTGACAGGATTTAAATTCTTCCCCTTCCATTTAGTATTATTTAAGATGAATTATATCAATAACCTCCTAAGAGCAATAAATTTCAGCCAGCTGGAATAAACACTTCCTTTCAGTTGTATTATTCATTTTAATTCACTGCTAAATTCAATTTACTGCTGTATTATATAGAATTTGTCAATTTATACTTAAATTTGCTTTCATATGCAGTTAAATATGCTTATTTTTACTTGAAATATTTGCTGAGTAGCTCAGAAAATGTATTTATCATCACAGTACCGGCCAAACTTATCTGAATGATGGAGTATATGGGACCCTATATTAACCTATTAATGTACTTGAGGACTTTTTGAAAGTGGGTTATTTCATTTTATATAAATTAGTGAATTAATGTAATACGGCTTTCTTTAGATTCTATTATGATTAGCACAGGGTTTTGGAACTTACAATTGATTTGGGTGAAAATACAGAGGCAGTTACACTCTTTGAAATAATGTAAATTCAACCTGGGAATTGAAGAGGTCTTGTCATTTGTTTATCTATAGAAAGCACAGCATCTGACAGCCTGTCCCTCTTTGTTTTGTCTAGATCAGCTCAAATGGAAGCAATGAAAGCCATCACCTTGCAGGCACAGCCATATGCAAATATGAGTTGTTGAGTCCATTGTCTACCTGTAGAAATCTCTTAGATCACCCACTTCCAAAAGCATAATGTAGAGTTAACAACTCAGGCCTTGGAGTCAGACTATAAAGCACATAACAATGTGACACCAACACAGAATTAAATACTTAGTAAGTGTTGATAATAGTACTATTGCTATCATACTAATTCTCTGGGGGTAAGCCCTGGGCATCAGATAGCCTTTTGAACTCTCAGGGAGGTAGTAAGCTTTTCTGGTGGTTAATACATTCTTTTTGCATTTATTTTAATATGAAATTAGGCTAATAGTTACTAATATCGTTTCTTCATATTGTCTGGAGAAATAATTGCGCTGTTTCCAGCAGAAGATAAAATATGCTAAACATTAAAAAAAAGCAAAAGCTAAATTTCCAACTACATTGTTAAAAGTAATATTACTTCGAGATAATCCTAGATTGGGTTGATGAAGATTGGAAACACAGAAATGAAAGAAGGGAGGATAAAATGGGCCGTTTCTTTAAGTGTTAAAAAAAAATTGAATTATGCTTAAATTTGGTAGCTACAACTACCGTTCAAAGTGTTTATGACTTCAGACTAAGAATGAAGCCTTTGTGTATAAAAGGGAATCATAAACCTATCATAAACAGAAACAATCACAAAACATAAATACTAAAAAATCTCAAAAATTCTCCAATCAGAAATCGCACAAGCCATAATGCAGCAAAATTTGGCAACAGATATTTATGAATAAATAATTCTCCTAAATAATTGCATGAGAAAGAAATTAGTTATTCATCAAATGAATACTCCAAAAGATAACGGAAGTTAGCATTTTTTTCTTAATGGCCAAAGTCCAAAAATGATACAAATTTCATAAACAATAATATTGTTCAATCCATTGTATTTCTAGGGAATGTATATGGGAATGGGAGAAAACACACAAGAGCACGGCTGCATTTCACAGGTGGTTCTAGGTGGTTCTGATGTAAAGCATATTTGCTCCAAACATTTTCAACCCATAACTAATTGGCCCCAAGTCAATTTTGCTATAGAAGAAAAAAACATCACAAAAAAGAAGAGAAGGACTTTCATTTAAAAAGACCTGGCAAGGGGCATCTGGGTGATTCAGTCAGTGAAGTGTCTGACTCTTGATCTCAGCTCAGGTCTTGATCTCAGGGTCGTGAGTTCAAACCCCACATTGGGCTCCACATTGGACATGGAATCTACTTAAAAAAAAAAAGACCTAGTGAAACATAAAAAAATGAATAACACTTATAAAGCCTTTAATGAAAAATACAAAACATTTGAACATATTTAAAATGAGTGTAGATTCATGACAATGAGCACAAAGAACTGATTTTGCTTTGCGGACTGTACCTAAGCGCTGTCTTCACAGTCTTCCATTTATAGTGTTTTTACAATATGTTTTGCTTAGCGACTCACCTCCTCATTTGGCCTTGCACTTTTGCCTTTTTTGCTAAAATTTCTTCAAGAGAAGCATCAGTTTCCAAGTACTAGAATGCGTATTTGTAATCAAGCTTTATATGGCATCGTGAAAGCATTCTGCACAGGTGTTTGTTCTGGCCATATTGTCACATGTCTACTGATGGACATTGCAAAGTTCTGTGGGACATGTGGGTTTAAAACTCTGTGCCACTGTATAGACCACTATGAGGGCTAAATTTATATCCTATAAAAATAGGAGTACTGTGCCACTGGAGAAACGAAACCAAGTAGTCAACCGGTTATTTTTTTTATCTCTTATGGCAAAACTACCCCGTGGCCAAGTAGTGATGCTGAAAATGTTTGTGGCAAAGATGTCTACTGTGAAGATACCAGACACGCTCGCACACAATGTTGAGTGAAAGAAGCGGTTATAAAAGGATGTAGACCATGTGATTTCATTTAGAGATTGTACTGGCAGAAGACACAGCAGCAGTTGAAAGATGCAGGTGGCTTTTGTCATGTTGGCGACCTTACATATCTTAAGCAGGGTGCTGGACTCACAGGCCATTTTCCCCTCTGCAAAGTTTCTCCAACAGTATAACTCATGTTATACTTCATTCTGTATGAGTTATGTGTTATAAATAATTCAAAACCACATAGAATGTGTTCAGGATGCTATTCAAGAGTGGTGATTCTACAGTGAGGTAGCATGCGGATTTTCTGAAGAAAAAAAAAAAAACCTAGCAATACGTATAGGCTTAAAAGTATTCTTTTTCTGTAGTCCAATAGTTTCAGAGAAATGAGAACTCCAAAATAAAATGGATCTCTCTCCAGGTCATTTAATAGTGTAAAACTGAGGTCAAAGATACAGAAAGGAAGAAAAGAATAAAAAAACAAGCTAGTCAAAGTGATGCCTTCAGCCCAACTTTATGAAGAGTCAGAAGACCACTAATGTGGGGGGTGGTGAAGAAAATATTATTTATTAGATTTCTTCTTTGGCAGAATGCTGTGTGTGGTTTAATGAAGAAAATTAAGACTGAATAAAATGCAATTTCCTTCAGCAGAGGAATAGTGAATGGTTCAGACATAGGATGAACTGTTAATCAGTTTTCGAGAAGACAATTGCAAAGACTTATGTGTTCACTTTCATGGAAACATACTTCTATTAAGTGAAAAGGAAGTTGGCAAAATGGATCATGGTAAATACTATAGATTGCTCTTTTCTGATGCTTTTCTTTGTTGTAGAGGCTAAAATGCTGATATATATATATGTGTATATATATATATGTATATATATGTGTGTATATATATGTATATATGTGTATATATATGTGTGTCTTTATATATATGTGTATATATATGTGTGTATATATATGTATATATGTATATATGTGTGTATATGTATATATCACTTTCTAAGATTCCTTACAGCATTACTTCTGGATGCTAGTTAGGTTCCATGCTTTTCTGAGACTTGGAAGGCCAAAGGAAAGCAGAATCCACTCATTGTTCTGTTATTTTTTTTCCCGTTGTGTGGGTTGGCAAACAAGCCTGTTGGGCAAGAAGCAACTGTGGGCTGAGATGGTATTTCATTGTATTCTCTGGCCTCCAGGATGTCAAGGGCAGTTAAAACAGTGGCCACTTTTGTTAGGTCCTGGTTTTCTATTCCAACCTGTACTGAAACTCCCCCACCTTCCAGGTAGATCCCTTCATCGGTGAGTTCGCCGGTGGCTGGTGGCATTCTGGAGATCCAGGATGGAATTCTGTCGTCTAGCATCTTAAACATTTGATAAACACCTATTTCCTTATATGAAATTCCTTTCTTCTTGAAATACTTGCAGTTTCCTTCATTCATCACAGGATGGTATAGCGATCTTAAATAAGGTCGTTCGTTTATTCAAGCAATTCAACTTAGGGCTTGGAATTTTCTAGGTACTTGGGATACATCATTGAACAAAATGGACAGAGATCTTTGCCCTTGAACCGTTTAAAGTTTAGCCAAAGCTGTCCATGAAGGAAAACCAAAAATGATATAGAAGTATATACTCCCTGAGAAAGGTTGCTGTTTTGTTTTGCTTTGTAAAAAGAAATAAGATAGATCCAGGGAGGGCATGGATGACATAGTTTGAAGTATTAAACAGAGTGGTCAGATGAAGTCACATTGAGGACACTTGAGCAAAGATTAGTAGGAGTCAGATAACAAGCCAATGAATATATGGGGCAGAGGGAATGACTAGACCCAGGCCCAGAGATTGGAGTGGGCCTGACGTGTTGGAAGAACAACGCAGAAGGAAGGCAGAGTATCGCGGGGGGTGAGGCCAGAGAGATGGCAGGGGCTCCCCACCACGGAACTTGCAGGCCAATTATTAGGACACTGGGTTTACTCGGAGACAAGGGGGGCACTGTGCCTTTTGTGCAGATGAGTGTGCACCATCTGACTGGTGTTTTAAGAAGATCAAGGATCACTTAGCTGCTGAGATTGTCAATGGTATTGATGGGTTCCAGTAAGGAGGCTCTTGCCATGATCCAGGAAAGCTAGAGCTTGGAATCTGGGGCGACTGATGGCAGTGAAGGTAGCATGGCTATCACCAGATGGCTGAGTTTGTTTTCATGTCTTTACTTTTCTGTGCCTTCAGATATCCTACAATAAGCATAATTTACTTAATACTAAAAGCACTTTTAGGAATTAAAATTTATAGCTGGTAGAAGAGGAAAAGTGGCTAAAGGAGACAGGTATATTTAGTTCCAATGTAAAGCATCTGGAGAAAAGAGGGGAAGGAAGGGGGAAAGGAAGGGACGAGAAAGAAAGATGGAGAAAAGGTAGTTCATACTAGCAGTAAAGTACAAGGGCCACAAAATGTATGCATGCATGTGGTAATGCTGGCCTCCGTGCTGAGAACAATAACAGTAACAATAACCCTAGCATCTCAGGGACTTACCAAAACAAAGGATTATTTCTGCTCACTCCGCAACGCAATGTGGTTGGTGGGGTAGGAAGGTCAGCTCTAATTCCCGTATTCACTCGGGGACCCTCTGAGAGAGGAACCCCATCTCATTCTGTGGAGCAGCCAGGGACTCATGCAGGAGACACCTGCCTCTAAGCCATGCTGGCAGAATATTAGGCCAGCTCTGGTCAAATACCCAAACTGACCACAGGGTACTGGGAAATTTAGTGAGCATCGCAACCTTTAAAATTTGAGTAGAGAATGGGAAGAAGACATGAGAATAAAGGATACCCAGGTAAAAGAGAGCTGCCCTAGCAAAGGAAAAAGTATCCTTTAAGGACAGATGACTCTCCAGGGTCTTGCCTATCTGTAACACTTTGGTGATCTGAATAAGAGTTGCTTTGAAGAAGAAGAATAAAACCTGATCAGTGTTGAGTGAGAATATAATTCATGGGATGATAACAGTAGTGTATATACGTATATGCATATATGACCTAGAAGTTTTATTATAATATGAATGAGAAAGTGGGGCCTGCAGGGCTGTTTTGATATTTTAAATATTTAATGACATAAAGATCTTGGTATACTTAAAGGTATCAAGTATACTTAGTGTACCTAAAGACGTCAAGTATGTTTAATATCCTTAAAATATTTTAAGGTATTAAAGATATTCTGTATTTCAAGGGGCTTGGTCTACCGAGATATGAAAATATTGAGGTCGTAGGTAAGAATAGGGCTCTGCTGAAGAGTGAAGTCCTTAGGAAGACCGTGGAGGTAGTGGAGAGGTTGGTCTTAAATAAGAAGAGCACATATTTCCATTTTTCACAGGAGAGAAGACAGAGAGTGAAGGTGAAGGTGAAGGCTGGGTGTTGAAGCTGAGGGCTTGTCTGTTTCCGTTCCTGTGTGATGTATCCAGTTAGGTGACTAGTGAGAGCGAAGAGGAGAAGTGGAGATTTGATGAGAAATTGTCTTCGAAACTGAAGACGTGAATTTACCAGTAACGTGTAGTGACAGGCAAGTGCAAAACGCCAGACCAACAGAGAGGAAGACGTGGGAATAGGTCTTGTTTGCCAGGGAGATGTTTTATTGGAGTGCTTTTCACTTACGCTTGTGAGGAAAAGACGTGGAGGCAACAGAAAGCTAAAGGAGAAAAAATTATTGATTTTTGACAGAGTAGATGATACAGAGTCTTGATGAGAACAGCTGACACGGGAACATGAGAAACGCTGGACGCAATGGTTCGAACCTGCTGACCAGAGATATTTGAAAGCAAGATTCATCATTTTTAAGTCATTAACTCATTAATGTTATAAGCATCTTTTCGTGCCTGTTCTAACCATTTTCATGGAGGCCGCCAGGAACATGGCAGTGAAAACACACACGAGACCCTTGGCCTGACGAAGTTTGGCATTTCATTCATGCGTTAAAGAACCGATAGAGAGATTTCTGAGTTGGCATCCTAACCGGTTATGCCTGCTAAAGAGATAAGAAGGTGACATTTGAGCCGAAGCTCTAAAGTGAGTAGGATCTTGAGCTACTTAGGAAATAAGTGGGGAGATGAGAGAAAACTTCAAACGGGAGTAAGATTCTTTTGAGGATGAAAACAAAGCCAGTGAGCTGGAGGTAATGTAGTGTGAGATATCAACGGTGTCTTTGATGATAAGACATTACCCCGTCCTAGAGACAAATCCATGCAGAATTTTCTCTGATAAAATATAGAACACTTATTTTCTGTAGTCCAGTACTCTCAAAAATGTTGTGTTCATTTATCCCTAAGAATGTAAAAAAAAAAAAAGTACAATATGTGGATGTTTTATCTGGCATTAGAATTTATAGATTACATATATTTAATGCATATGATATATGCATTATATATGGATATATATGATATATGCATATATATGGTATATATATATATCATTATATATATATATATCCACACATTTGTATGTATACAAATGTATGTATTAAATATATATAATGATATGATATGTATATGATAATTTTAAGGAATGCTCACACATAAATGTGTACACACAAACACATTAGTTGGGATATTTTCTTCCTGCAATCTTAACCAGGCACACTTATTTGCAGTGCACATCCCTCTTGAAATAGATCAGATGGGAGCACCTCGATGGCTCAGTTGGTTGAGCGCCTGACTTTGGCTCAGGTTATGATCTCACAGTTTGTGAGTTTAAGCCCCGGGTGGGGGGCTCTGTGCTGACAGCTCAGGGCCTGGAGGCTGCTTCACATTCTGTGTGTCCCTCTCCGCCCCTTCCCCACCCCCGCTCTGTCTCTTTCTCAAAGATAAATAAAAAAATATTAAGCAACGGGTCAATGCAAATTTTATTTTCTAGTACATTTTCTAAAAACTTGATTTTTAATAAAAACTAGTGATTTTATTTTAATTTTATATGGATGAGACGGGAAAATAATTTCTATTTGTTTTTACAACGCTAATTTGCTTTTGTCTTCATTGTATTTTAGTCCCTGGAATATGCTCTCCCTCCTTCTAGACTATAATCTCATTCCGTAAGAAATAAACGTCTGCAGAGTAATAGCCAATGAAAAATATTTGTTAAGTGACTAAGGACCTAGTGAAATATCACAGCAACAATTTAATAACCTATTTTTTAATCTTCTAATGTATTGCATATCTACATTTTCTTTCAAAATCATACATAATTCTGTACGTAGAAATTTTAAGAGGTATTTGTATCTTTTCTGGTTAGTATCATAAGCCACAGATATTTGCACAAGCCACAAATACTTGCATCACAAATATAGTTCTTAGAATAAGTGCTTTTCCATCTGGTCATTTGTGTCTGTGTTACCCAATTTCCATTTTTAGTAGCATACTTTTTTCCCCTTATAATTGGAAGTATGCATTAATTTGAGAGGAATCCTGAGGGGTGATTAAGTTATTTTTTTTTTCAGTATAATTTATGTAATTTGGGTGAATATATGAACTCTTTCAAGTCATTTAGTAAATTATTCTCTCTCTCCCATAATCTTATCTGTATGCCAAAGTGAAGTGGACATTTGGCAAGTGACCAGTTAATTTGATCAATGCAGACACCAGACAGGATTATGCAGGGGGGGAAAATGTCACTTGGCAGCTTTACTAAGGTCTTAATGGATCAAAAGGTTTGATGCAACTGCAGAAACAGTTTAGTCACCTTGTGTGAACCAACCCACGCAATTCACAGAAAACGGCAGTAGTTGGACCCATGAACTCAGGCAAATGTCCCAGCTTTTATTTTACAAACCTGTGATCAGATAGACTGGGTGCATCCTAACCACACATGCAACAAAATGCCTGTTTCTTCTCAACTACCTATTCAACCACATAATTACAAAGTGCGCTACTTTTGTGATCTGAAGTGGAAGCCTGAAAAAAACAATTTTATTTAATGAAGTTTCGACTAATGAAGTTTCGACTAAAATACTCCTTACAAGTACAAGTACAAATACACCCTTACAAGGTGTTTACTGGGAGCTAACATTTGTTGTTGGTGAATAAACTCAGAGGAAGTCTTTTTGCTGAATTTTCTTTTAGGGTTATTATGAACTTTATCTCATACTTAAGGTTGAATTAATAAAATGTGTTAGTCTTATCTGATTTTTGGATGGTATGAAACTGATCTTGTACAATTATTATTATTATTATTATTATTATTATTATTTTTGAAAGAGAGAGAGCAGGTCAGAGAGAGAGAGAGAGAGAGAAATCTGAAGCAGGCTTCGCAGTGTCAGCACAGAGCCCGACGTGGGGCTCGAACTCAGGAAATAATGAGATCGTGACCTCAGCTGAAACCGAGAGTCAGAGGCTTAACTGACTGAGCCCCCCAGGCACCCTGATCTCGGATAATTCCTGCCTGGGAAATGATAGTAGTTGTACGTCTTAAGGAATGAAATAAGTATTTTGGAGAATAATACAAAAGTCATAATTAAAATAAACTAAATTACAATAATTTTTATAGCATTTTCAAGAAAAATTTTCACATAAAGGAATTTGGAAGGAAATTGCTTTCTTGTGTACCAGAATTGCATTTGCAATTGCTTTAACTCTTGCATTTGTAAATGCATTTGTGCCTTGGCAGAAATGTACTGTTTTCATGATGAAAAAAAAAAATTTTTTTTTTTTGAAATTGTGTTAGACTGTGTTAGACAGTATCTGTTTATGTAAAACTTGGGCTTAAACAGACTGAAATAACCATATTTCATATTGCTCATTTAAAAGATTATGGACAGAATTCCATTAAAATTCTAGAATACATGTTTGATCCTCAATACACAAATTATACATATTGAGTCTACTGACCATATATCTAAATTGATAAAGTATTTTCAGAGAAAGTGTACTTAAGATAGGCCACATAAATAGGGGAGGAAAAGCAGTATTTAGAGCTCAGAATGCTTTGTGTAATGTTTGGGGTAAGACCCTTTAACCCTATTCAATTTTGCACATAAAAGGTTTTATTAAAAAGTTTGCTACATAAGCTATGCATGCGTAATCTTTATTTCATAGCTATAGCATTGAAATATTTAGGAAGAACAGAAAAACCGTATCTGTGGCCCTATTTTCAATTATGGGCTTGGGAGGATACTTACAGCTGCCAATAAAAATCAAGAACATATTTCTAAATTTACCTTTTCCCTCCAGAGACTTTTCTTATTGCAAAGACAACAAGAATGTGTATAAATGTCACTTATTGCATAATGATAGCAGATATTGAAATCATTTAAATTCCTGTTTTTGCTATCAAAAAGAAAGAAGATGGGAGAAACTGTAAATACCACTCATGCAGGTTAAATTAATATGAATACCAGGGGCTAGAGTATATTCCCTACGTAGGAAAGTAATTAAGATTTTCTCTACTCCGTTTATCTGCGGGAACCACTCCCGGCCCTAACGTAGCACTCATTATGTTCTATTTTAATGTACAGTTAACTCATTTCATCTTCTAGAACAAGAGCTCCCTAAGGCCAGGACTGTTACCTTTGTAACACAAGGGCTGCAAAAATTTTTAAAGTAAACAGTGGTCTCTCTCTGAGCCCCTCCAGGCTGTTTCCAGCACTCTCCTGTTCTGACGTGCCGGAAACTACCCAGATTACGGGCAATTGGCATTTGGGACTATTTGTGTGAATGGCCAGCACACAGATTCCAATCACCAGGCACTGCTGACCATGCAGGGTGGTCAGAAGCAGGTGTTGATTTCCTGGGGGCGGGTCCAGACCCCAGGATGTTTCCAGAAGAGCACCAGCTCTGGCGGTGTCTCTTGAAACATTAGGAACCTATGCCTTTCCTTTCCTTTTTTTTTTTTTTTTCCCCTGGCCTAACCTTTCCTAACTCTATTCTTTGCCCCCAAGAAACTATTCCTTAATGCACGCAATACCACCTTATTGAATTCCTTGCTAGCCCTGGAGCAAAGCTGAGGACAACTGCAACTACAAAGGGACCCACCCACTTTGCATACCAGGCAAGCTCTATTAAGTATGAGGATATGTTCAGTTTTGGATAAACTTATTTTCCCACTTTTATTTTAAGGTTTGCCTAACTCTGGCCTCTAATGCTTCTCTTTTACAAACACCCAACACAGAAAGGAAAGATGAAACTCCAATAGTCTACATTGATGGATTTGTTTTTCTTAATTTACATGGAACCCCTTATTTCCAGACTCCCCATGAGAGTGCCTGAATGTACCAATTAGTGCTAGCCTATTTGATAATTCCATTAGGTAACATATATCGATTTCTGGATATGGAAACTATCTGGGGAATTAAAAAAATTTTTTTTAATGTTTATTATTTTTGAGAGAGAGACAGAGAGCAAGCAGGAGAGGGGCAAAGAAGGAGGGAGACACAGAATCAGAAGCAGGCTCCAGGCTCTGAGCTGTCAGCACAGAGCCCAATGCAGGGCTCGAACTCACAGACCAGGAGATCATGACCTGAGCTGTAGTCGCCGCAAACTGCCTGAGCCACCCAGGCGCCCCGGAAGCTATCTGGAGAATTAAATGTTAATAAATGCTATTATCTATTTCTTGCGGTCTGAGGCAATCTGAGTTTGTGAATGAAATATGAACTACTTGTGTTAGATCAAATTGAAAAACTGAATTAGCTTCGTGGTTCTCTATCGAAACTTGTGTATTTCAGTGGAAAGTAAAAGGCTAAGAGCCCCACTCAATTTGTACACCTATAATCCCACGCCTCCTCCCCGTGGCAAACGTTCTGTCCAAAGCGATGGTGCATTTGGTATTCCATGGAAAAGAAAAATTCCAGAGGATGATATATATTTAATGATAAGACATGTTTAAGAAAGCTGAGATTCACAGTAACAGCGAGAAGCACTTTGTAATCTTTTCTACATCAGCAATTCATATTTAAATTTGATATACTCCTTTGGAGATATCATACACATGTAATACATTATAAGTGCTGAAAAGACACAAAATGAGTAAAATGAAACCACGTCCCTCATGAAATATACACTGTATGTCAGTGGAGGCCCAGTCAAGTAAACGGAAAGTACTCCTGTGTCTACACACAGAGGAGATTCAATTCCAGGGACTTGATTACATAGTAACTGAGGAGGTGAGAAGCTAGGGAGACCCGCAGGCAAAACCCACAGCCCAGCAACAGCAGGGCCACGCTGCCAGGGGAGAGGGGAATAGTATGAAGTAGTGTTGCCAGACCCCAGAGCTGGAGCCATCTGATAAGAATAAAACAACTGTTGATAACTTCCCTTTTCCAAGATAGGAGTTAGAGCCACAGCAGATAAGCAACTGCATGCGTGAGATAACTCTGGACAGAGCCAGAGAACAACTTTGGATTCTCCCCTCCACCGGACCTCCGTGGTCAGGATCCATGGCCATTGGTGGAAGCTGCCTGGAAGTCCATTGACCAGGAGCCTGGGAAAGGGACTGACTGCAGTGCAAACCAGAGCAGGAAAGAAAGAGGAATAGATCTGAGAGCAGATATAAGCAAGTGGCCAAACAGCACAGACAGATATTCAAACAACTAGTATAGTAGAGTATGGGAAAGGCCATGAGAAAAGTATAAAATGATTGCTCAGGTGATAACTTGAAGGCAAAACATAAACTGGTGAGAACAGATTGTATTTGATGGGGGGGGGGGGGGGGTCAAGATTAAAGTGAATCTATTGTTGATCATCTAAACCAAAAAAAATTAACAACGTATGGGAGATTTTAGTAAGGACTCTAAGACTCTCAGCTGGGTCAAGCTCTTGCATTTCTTCAGTCTTGGCCTCTGGCTGGGAAACCTAGAGTGAGAATTGGCAATGTCTGCTTCTCTCTTTCCTACATCGCTCTCTCGCTCCGTCTCCCCGACTCACTGGGCCACCTCACATTTTTCAGGGCTGGGAGAGAGGAAAGGGGGAGGGAAGGTCCTACGGCCACTCGTGCTTCTCTGGCCACTGGATGCTCCTGTGCCAGCTGTGTCTGCCATGGCACCCCTTTCCCATTTAACTGCTAGGCCTACTCCTTGTGTTCTCGGCCCTTGTGTTCTCAGAGTTCCTTCTTCTCTAGCTACCACCTCACCCATCCTAACTAGTCCTATAATAGGTTTTCTTGTTTTAATGACGCAAGCCCAGCATCTCTCCTGGGTCCACTCATGATTCATCCCAAACATTAATGCTTTCTTTTTCCACCAAATTGCCTAAGAGTGCAGGCAATTACTAGTGAGATACCAACTCTCTGCCCTGTAGCAGCAGGTGCTTTTTATTCTTCTCATGTGACCAAGGTGCCAATCTGCCCCCCAACCCCAGCTCAAATGAGACGTGTTAAGATTGTTTTCTGGAGTGCCCTTGATTTGGGTTCAGGTGGGTGTGGGTAAATTGCCTGCGTTTCTCAGGAAAAGAGGAGAGGACGTACCTTGGCACTCAGTTATGGCCTCTCCAGAGTCTCCATGTCAATGTCAAATCCTCCCTTTATGTACCCTCCAGATGGGGGAGAAGCTAATGGGTGCCACACTAAATTTCTCTGTCCTCTTACCCTTTTGCTGTTCTTGACGGCCATCATGTTATCTGTTTCAGGAGAGGTACCTAAGAATCTTCTGATTCCATGTTGAAGCCTTGGGTAAAACTGAGCAAAAGGAAAGCCCCATTTCCTGTATATTTTGAATATCTTGCTACCGTGTGTTTATGTGGTATGTCCATACATCATTGTAGTTACTATGTATGTAGATTTGTACATTGTGCTGTTTTATTCCTCATTACATTAGCCTCATTTCTGTATTACCAAAACACTTGCCATATAGTTTAAAGGCATATAATATCATACTGTATGGATTATAATTTTTTCGGTAGGGGCCCAATCATATAGATCATTCAAGATGTTTATTTTTGTTGTTGCTATTATTATAAGCAACACAGTGATTTTTTTAATATTAAGCTTTACTATATATGTCTTTGTATTTTCCTAAAATAATTTTCTTATTATAAAATATACTACAGATTTAAGAATGGATATTTCTTTAGTAAATTATCTTCTCTCCCAAAAATGTCATGAAAATTTGAATTTTCCTTTAGCACCATATGAGAGCATGTTTCTCACCACTTCTGTATCAATATTCTTATTATTTTTTTTTTCATTTTTGGATTTCCTCTTCCATGAGTCTTCTTTGCTGTGCGTATCTTTGTCTTAACCTCTGGATTATTTCCTATTAATTTTTAGGAACACTTAATACAGTCTTTTTTCTATTTGCATTTCTGGGCACTTCTTATTCCCTCCTTTACTGACTCCTCTGTTATTTTTATATAAACAGTGGGAATTATTTGGATATTGGGTCTGTAAAACTCAGTAAGAAAATCTATTTATTTTTTATTTAAGTTATTTATTTCTCTAGAATTATGACCAAAAGCAATAACCTTAGCTATTGGTAGAGTTTGCTGTGTGCAGAACCACTTTCATATAAAAGGGCTGCCTGGGGACTTGGAAAAGCCTGATTTATTAAATGAAATTAAGCATTTTCAACAATAAAGTGCTTTCTCTGAATATTTGTAGCTTTGTGAAATTACAGAGTGCTGAGTGTGGGTAGAGAGAAGATTGCAAACTTTGGTTATGAAGGATTACTTAGCTAAGTATGCATGGCTTTAAGAAAAAAAAAAACTATGTAGGAGTAATGCATTCCCCCACTGAGAATGAGTCAGTGATCAGTCTTTCTATTTCCCATGGAGGCCTGTAAAACAGAAAAAGAACTTGTGATTCCATCTACAATTTTTGTGGCTAACCATTAAGGATTTAACATAACATTTGTGTGTTCTTTAGAGACCCAGAATGCTGTGTGAATACTAAATTATATTTGTAACTTATAGTTATGGTTTAACTGTAGGGTTAATAGCCATATTTGCATTTTTTTTTAAGAAATATTCAAATATCACACAGTCAGGATATGTATTGTATACATGAAATGTATTGCCTACTGTTATAGAACTTTATTATGTATAGATTTAATTGGTGATTAATACATGCTTTAAAAGAAAGTCTAGAGAGATATTTTTTATTTAGCCTATCTCATAAGAATATATATATATATATATATGCATATATATATATGCATGAGCCACACGAGATACTCAAGATGTATACATATTTAAACACATAAATGGGATAGGAAACAAATACAATATTGCTACTTAAGCCCTATAATGTTTCTCTGCAACATTTTTAGGTACATTTGATCCCTGTTCTAGCCTTACTTTTGCATGCTAGACTATTTTGATTGTTTTTCTTTGTTTTTTTCTTTCCCTTTGATATGGGTTTTTGACTAAAAGGAAATAACCAGCAGGTACTGTGTACTGAAACCTAAATGACCCAGACTATTGCTTCTAAAAGGAGCATGGACCTCCCATTTGGACTCCATTCTACATGTAGAATAGGACTCTGAATATTTTCATTATGCTTATTCATGGTTTCATTCATATAGATAATTAATGCTTATCAGCCACTATCCTTATGCCAACTCAAGAAAGAAATATATTGACAATGAATTCAGGAAGAAGGTCAGAGTCATCGCCTAGATTAACTCAGAAGCCTTCTGGCTGGACTCCACCTATATCCATCTCTGCTTCTTCTATTTCTTTTCACTTTGTTCTGGGACCTTCTCTTTATACTCTTCTTCAGACTTGATAGGTATCACCAAACTCTTCTCCCAAGTGTTTAGCCAACTTACATTCCTACAGTGTGCATCTATACTGGGGTTATTACTTTTTAAGTATAATTTTATAAGTATATATATATATTTTAATGTAATTTTTGTATTTTTAATGTAATTTTTGGTAGACCTTTTATATTCTCTGAAATAATATGGAGCAAGTTTATCCTCTAAAATTTAGTAAAATCTCCCTAAAATGCTTTCTGTGTCTTGATTGTTCAATTTTTTAATGATAATTCATTGACTTTAATTTTCTGTTTTTCTCAGTTCAATTTTGATAGGTTTTTCTAAAGTCCATTTATTTATTTAAAAACATTTTTACACCTTCATATATGTTGGTATAACTATAACATATTTCATAGTGTTCTCAAATCTTTTATAAATATCTATTCTGTCTGCATCCATCCTGATATTTTTCCTCTATTATTTTTTAAGTCAATTTTGTGTTCTCAATTTCTAATGTAATTTTTAAAAAATTTTTTTTCAACGTTTATTTATTTTTGGGACAGAGAGAGACAGAGCATGAACGGGGGAGGGTCAGAGAGAGAGGGAGACACAGAATCGGAAACAGGCTCCAGGCTCTGAGCCATCAGCCCAGAGCCTGACGCGGGGCTCGAACTCCCGGACTGCGAGATTGTGACCTGGCTGAAGTCGGACGCT
This sequence comes from Felis catus, assembly GCF_018350175.1. NCBI lineage: Eukaryota > Metazoa > Chordata > Mammalia > Carnivora > Felidae > Felis > Felis catus. The sequence continues at coordinate 85,603,584 of NC_058379.1, forward strand.
TAACCGACTGCACCACCCAGGCGCCCCTCTAATGTAATTTTTAAAGGAACTCTGTTATCTCTTTCTTCTCATTGTTTTTGTTAATTCATTATTATTTTTGTGCTTCCAATTTTCAAAAATCTACTGTTTTACTATCTCAAGTTTCACAATTTTTAATTGAATTTGTTTTCATCTTCATGTCATTTACTAAATGTATCCAATGCTATAAATCGTCCTCTGAACACTGGGTTAGTTGAACCCTGTACCGTGAATATATAGAACTTTTTTTTTGTAATTTGTATTATAATTTCCTTTAACTCATGTAAATTTCCACATAATTTTTAAACTATTTATAAAACTTTATACTTTAATTGCTTTATTACTGCAAAATGTCATCTATAATTTTTTTGAACATTGAGGTGGGAGGTTGTTGGAAATTGCTAAGACTTCTTTGTGAGTAGATATATCAGAAATTTTGTAAATATTCTATTAACTAAAATAGACAGGGATGTGTTCCCTTTTTGTTCTTTTTGTGTGTTTCCTTTTGGGGGGATGTATAGACACACCTCCACCCTCACCCATGTATTTTATACTAGATCAAACTTTCAATTTTGCCATTCAAGTATTCTACATAGTTGCTGTTTTAATTTGTTGTTTTTTTGACACAGACTGGCATATGAACCTCTGCACTTATAGGTGACCATGTACTCCAGGACTGATAATTGGGGGCTTGCTAGAATAGTATGGTTTATATATCAAGTAGACCACTGGAAATGCAAGTCTGGCCCTTAGTATTTCTTAACCCTTCTGTATAGTTACTTCATAATTCTTTGCTACAGTCTATGTACTTTAATTCTGATGTGTTGGGATAGTTAATTTCCTCTTCAGGGGTATCGAAATTTCTATTTAATTCATCCATTGACTTTTTAATTTTTAGAACTTTATTGAGATTTTCAAAGAGTTCTACTTGGTTCTTTTTCAGATCTGCATTTTCTATTCTCACAGTTTACTTTTATTATAATTTATAGTCTTTTTATCTTTCAACGATATTGTGATTGCTTTGTAGTATTTTCAGATTGTCATAGCTCAGGTTCTTGGGGTGCTAATTTTTCTGCTGTGTTTGTTTGCTCTCTCTCACATTGAATCACTACTTCTTAGGGTTTGAAATTTTATTTTTGAGCTAATTTCCCCATCACGTTGAGCCATTTGGTTTGTTTCTTCTACGTGTTCCAAAGGTTTCACTGGTAATTAGGTTGTTTTTCCCACCTGGTGATTGCTTTAGCTTCTCCATGTCAGTGCCTGCTCAAGTCTGTGAGTCTTAATATTTTTTACTATGAGAGTGATTTGTTCACACTCTGTTGAAGGCAGAAACAAGCTTGCTTTTTCACCTGAGCTTAATATCACATCGCCTATGTTAGTATGAGCATTAAAACCCAACCATTAAATGCTTATTTAGGGCTTACATCTTGGTACTCCTCCTTATTTTCTCGGGTTGTGATGACTTTTATGTGTTTTTTAGTAAAAGGCGTACTGGTTAAGTTTCCCATATCATTGGAATTATTAGAACAATAAGTCGTATAACATTTTAAATGTCTATTAGACATTCAAATGTAGATACCAAGTTGATAGTTGGGTATACAAGACCAGAACTCAGCATCCAAAATGAATTGATTGTGTGTATGTATCTAAAATTATAATCATAAAATAAAAACATTGTTGAGAGTTCGAGTTAGGATTGCGACTGGGAGGCAAGCAATGTGTTTGGCTCTCTAGAAGCCACTAGTGACCTTGACAAGAACAGTTTCTCTGGAATCATGTGAAAGAGTAATAATGAGAAGAGTTAAAGAAATTATCGAGGATGGAGAAGTAGATACAACAAATACAGAAACTTACTTCATAAAGTTTTATTTTGAGGGAGAATAGAGATAAGGACTCTATCTTGAATTGGGCATAGAATCAATATCTAAGTCTTCCCAAATCTTTTGTTTGTCTTATGTTACCTTTAAATGTGCCCCTTTTACACATTTCCTTGTTCTCCTTAAACTGTTCCTATTATTTGCTAATTTGCCTGCATCTAAAATTTCATCTGTGAGGGTGGAAACAGGGACTTCAGTTCACACTGACCATCGGCATCTAGCAGTGTACCTGAATGCAGCATAAACGTATTTGTGTTTTTAAATCACTTGAGCGGGAAGACTTGTTTAAGATTGGAGACAAATAGTATATATTGTTTCGCTATTGATATAGTACATGCCCTCTGGGAATTGTAAAAGAGAAATACGTGAAGTAAAAAGTTCTATTTACCCCAAACAGAACTTATACATATTGAATTTTAATTTTTTTGAGTTCTTGCAGTCATTGGATCTGTGCAACCCATAATTAGAGCAGAGTGAAGATAATTTATTCTTAGTAATAATAATAATTAGCTGTGTATAAAATATCAAATCTGTATTATATTTATATATATATGTACATATATATAATTTACTATGAAGAATATGCCTGTTTTAAACATACATGTTTATTACATTTAATATGGTAGAAAAATTCTTTTTGCCTGGACTTTCAATCTTTCCTCATCATATAGTAATTTTTAATAAACTCCAATTTCAGATACAATGTTCCTTTCTCTAGGAAATAATGCCTTCTTTGTGCTGTTAGCTGCTTTGTGTATCTCTCCCTGAGCATACCCCTAACATAGTTCTTCCCAAGAGAGGTATTTCATTTTTCTGCTTTCATTTTTCTCAGCAAATAAGTCCATGCGTTGATTTTATAGCTCTATCCTTGGTGCCTATGATAGTGTAAAGTACATAGCTGTTTGTCAATAAACACTCGAGAGTGAATGAAAGGATGGAATGAAGAAGAGAGGGATAAAAGGAAAGAGGGAGAGAGGGAGGAAGGAAAAGGAAATACAGAGAAATAATGCATTGGATAACAGGCATTTTTGGTTGCTCAGTGTCTAGCTCCTTGCCCACTGTAGCTTTCTTGACACATAAGCAAGTAAACCCTTCAACATGTGATAAAGACTATGAAAAGAAATGAACAGATCATATAAAAGATAATTAAAAATAGTACTATGAATCCTTACTCAGATTCGGGTAATCAAGAAAGCATGTCAGAACAAAATAATAGGTAAACTAAGACCCAAGTGATATTAGGATTCAGGTTACTGTAGAGCTGTAAAAGCTCTTGGCAGGGGGAAAGGAAAAGCACGTCTGAGTACTCGGAGGCAGGCAAGGATTTGATTAATTCAAACTGTAAAAAAGGTAAATTCCTGAAGACTGTCCTGAGTTCTTCCATCAAGATGTGAATGGAATATCCTACCTCTGCCTAAAACTACAATTGATTTTGCCCTGCCTCTCACATATTAGTTTACCTGGGTTTAGAATTCTATGTTATTCAGTAACTGAAGACATTCTTTTATTCAATAAGGTTTCTTGCTGTTGCTGATTATAAATATAGTATTCATTTATTTACATGTTCTTGTTTCCCCTAATCTGTTTGTGCTTTAATAATCTCTTTCAGCCTTTGATGTTTGTTTGTTTACAATATGTTTGGCTTTGAATATATTTTTGTGTGTCCTCCTCAATATTTTGTGCAGTGTTTTTAGCATTTCCCCCCTGTAACATAGCGTTGGGAGGCTGTCTTATCAACAAAAAGGCAGAATCTCACTAGGAGAAAGCCATTTTTATCACTGCTCCTTCTCCTCCTACTTCCCGCCCAGCAAGATTCAGCAGATATTTTGTGATTATAATACAAGGAGCTTAAGGAAAAAGCCCATAAGAATGAGCTCAGGGTGGCAAAGCAGAGAGATGAAAAGGGTCCAGTCCTTGATGGTGTTTGCTCTATCTACTCTGGATTCCTGACACTCAGACTTATCACTGCATTTGATAAAAACCAAAGGATCTAGTCAGTCTGTTTTTTTCTTCTTTATGTGTAATTAGTGTATCACAAATGGCCTGCACATATTGTGTCATTTAAAACTTACAATTCTGTGAAGTTGCTATTATTTGCATTTTTATAGATGAGGAAACTAAGACTTGGAAGTTAAAATTAGTGAAGCTTGGGCACCTGGGTGGCTCAGTTGGTTAAGCGTCCGACTATGGCTCAGGTCATGATCTAACGGTCCGTGAGTTCGAGCCCCACATCAGACTCTGTGCTGACAGCTTAGAGCCGGGAGCCTGCTTCGGATCTGTGTCCCCCGCTGCCAACTTTCCCCAACTCACACTCTGTCTCTATCTCTCAAAAAATGAATAAATGTTAATTTTTTTATAATTAGTGAAGCTTTTCCATATTTTCTCCAACATGAATATTTTGGGGAATATTGACTTAAATGACTAGATAGTCCTTAATGGAGGCTCAACAAACATTTTTTTAGCAAATTGTTTAGTTATCTCTGGCATTTAACAGACAGTCATACTCCAAAGTTCAATTTACATTCTGTGGCCTTTACCTTGTCATATTCACTTTACGCATATTCAAGCATAGCCTCTATATAGACGGTTCCAGAAACTCTCTTTCTTCAGACGTTACCATTGGGAATTCCTATCTCTCGACATAGATATACACAAGATGGCCCACCAACACCTCAAAAGAACATAGCAAAGTTGAACTCATTACCTTCTCTCATTTTTTCAAACTTGTCTCTTTGACCACTGTTTTTGCCTGAGCTACTTTAAGCAACATCTTTCCGAACTTCTAGGAAACAAAAAACCCTAAACTAACCTGCCTCCAAAAGCATCTGTAATATTTTTCCACTGCTGTTTATCTACATTCCCTACTCCAGTCCATAGTTGCATGATTTTTCACCCTGACCATTGCAATGTATTTGTAATTGACTCATTTCCTCCGCTTTTTATTAGGTTTGTCTTTGAAACTCTGGTGTGAATATTTTTGTTCCTGCTTAAAGCCAGACCCTCTTTGCTTATAGAGTAAGTCTCGAGTGCCTTAGCATGTCATTTAATGGACTCGTAATTTGTGTTCCAATATCTCTTTTCCAAACTCAAGTCCTCAATTACTTAGGTTCATTGGCTATCAACAGACCGTCGGCAAGTTATTTCCAGTTTCCCAAGTGCTTCTCTCTATTAAATATAGTTGAACTATATACTCTGTTGTGGATTTCAGATTTGTACGTGTCAATACACTATTGATATGAATATTTGGTATTACATACAACACTGGTGAATACGATACTGTAAACTCACACTGTTTCCACATTATTTTGTCAGCAAAGTTTCTACCCTCTAGCTCTCCATCCGTGGCCTTTTTGCTCTCATATTTAATTCTTCATGGTAGATGTCCCCAAGCCACAGCCATGGGGCACGCCTGTTGAAGTTTGTGTTAGCCAGGAGGCAGATTCTGAGACAGATAACAACACGTGGGAAGTTTATTAGGGAGGACAACCCCTATGGGAAAAGGGAGCAGGCGATATACAGCAGAGGGAGAGGTGGGACTGGAATGAGAGAGAACAGTACTTCAGCTGGCCTCTGGGGAGTTCTGAAGCCAGGATAGACCCGTGGAGCTGTGCCCAATCAGAGTGAGGAAAGCAGTTGTTTTTACTTCTAAAAGAGCCAGGCACTAAGTCAGTTAAGCATCGGACTTCAGCTCAGGGCATGATCTCGCGGTTGGTGGGTTCGAGCCCCCCTCAGGCTCTGTGCTGACAGCTCAGAGCCTGGAGCCTGCTTGGGATTCTGTGTCTCCTCTTCTCTCCGCCCCTTCCCTGCTCACACTCTGTGTCTCTTTGTCTCTCAATAATAAACACATGTTAAAAAAAAAATTAAAAGAGCCAGGCTGCTCCTGGGAGAGGATATGTACTTAGGGAGAAGGCTCTTTGTCCCCAGGGAGAAAGAGCCATCTCACATTTCCAGCTGCCGGTGGAATACATTCTCCCACCCTTCCAGGGGTTCTGAGGAGCATAGGGCAGCATTCCCCAACACCAGGTCTTCCGTGTTTCTCATCCACCCCTCATAATTTATTCCCAATACCCTATCTTAATGACTCATTTGATTATTTCTTAGTAATTTTCACAGTTAGAAAAGTTGCTTATTAGGCATCTTTAACCCATCGCCTCTACTGGCTTCTGTGCACCGCGAAGGTAGAGATTTTTTCTGCCTTCTTTACTTTTCTATGTAAAATGCAGAACCCAGTCATTGGCACATAGTAGATCCTCAATGAACGCTTGCGGAATGAATGACTGATAATGTGGCAACTCTATAGCTAGCACTAAAATCACTCTATTTTTATTTAACATATATTAAATGAGTCTTCTAAAGATGCTACTTACAATCACAGCGCTCTTATAATAATGTATCATAAGTATGTTCATGAATAACATTGAATTTATTTCTGTTGAAATATATGTTGCTTTGATTTCTCTATTTCTTGATGTAAACATTTATTATAGATACAGAGGTAGGCACTTATCATAAGAAGCAGGCAGGTGGTACCAGATATTTTTAGAATATGCTTAATTTGGGTGAGATTGTGAGTTCTTTAATGTATTTAAGTAGATGGATTTGATCTGCTATCAATCCAATCTATCTGAGTCAACTCTGAGAAAAATCTGCCCTTGTTGATAGACTCCAGCTATGTAATAGTGCTAAGAAGCCCATCAACAGACCATGAGCAAGTTATTTCCAATTTTCCAGGTGCTTCTCTCTATTAAATGTAGTTGAACTATATATTACATTGTGGATTTCAGATTTATAAATGTTAATATACCATTATTATGAATATTTGATATTATCGATGTAAAATTCATAATTTCCTATAGATTTAAAAAATCGATCAAATAACATAACACATAATACTCTAAATTTCCTGCACGTTATTTTGTTTTTCCTTCAAATAGATGCCTAGAAATGTATCTGATTAATTTTTACCAGCCTCCCATGTCATTTCAAGTTATAATAAATGCATTTTAGTTCTGTCAGCTTGTCACAATCAAGAACATGTAAGCCTCAATACTTGATGTATCAGATATAAAATTAATTCTAGGTAGAAAGCAATATTCTTACTTATAAGAGCATAAACTAATACATGTGTTCAAAACCACATATAAAATTTAAATCAAATGCTTTGCATCACTACAGTCAATTTGAGAAACTAGTATTATCCTATCAAAATATCTGTATATAAACACATTATGCATGTTTGTTTTCTACATTAAGACTCAATATCATTACTCATATGCACTTATAAAAAGATTTTGAATTATATTTACTGTTCAGTTTTATAGCTTTAGATTTATAGAGGATTACACACTAACAAAAATCTGTAGTACTGGATATTCTTTACATATGCTTGATATCCATTCAGATTTTTCTCTTCCAAAATAAACTATAAACATATTACATCATTGTTTTATGTATTTTACCATTAAAATATACTAGAATAAGCTTGCTCTAAAAGACCATAATAATCTGTATTATCCATTTAATTCTCTTTTCAAATGCAAAACATTAACTCTTAAATAAACATATATTTGGACGCCTTCCAATTGAACATTTAAGCAACTTACAGGGAAATAGATTCTTTGGATAAAGTCATCAAACATATGCATGGGACTATAATTTGTGATACTAAGAGCTTTCATCTTTTAATGTGTATTCAAAGAAAGAACTGGGGTGGTAGAAGTCTCATTACAAGAATAACAAGAAATGGGCATATAGTAGCAAAGGCCAGAGCTTTGAGAATTAAAGAAATCCATCTCTCTCCAGGAAGTAAAATGGGGATTTGGAGAATTAATGGCTTAAAATGTTAAAAAAAACTTGTGAAGTCTTGAAAGTAAGGCCTGATAACAAGATTAAAGCCAGCTATGATATAGTGTTTTCATAAAATGAAAAGTGCAAGAGTAATTTACAACTAGGTTGACTATAAGCAATTTGCATAGTGTCTCTAAGACTGAAGAGGGAAAATCGTAAAAAAGGAAAGGTATGTGAAGAATTTGGCATACAGCAGGTACTTAGCTAATACTAATTCCTTTCGCCCTACACTGATTTTTTTTTCCAATGTTTATTTATTTTTGGGACAGAGAGAGACAGAGCATGAACGGGGGAGGGGCAGAGAGAGAGGGAGACACAGAATAGGAAACAGGCTCCAGGCTCTGAGCCATCAGCCCAGAGCCCGACGCGGGGCTCGAACTCACAGACCGCGAGATCGTGACCTGGCTGAAGTCCGACGCTTAACCGACTGCGCCACCCAGGCGCCCCGACCCTACACTGATTTTTAAAAACATCTTTGTATTAATGAACTAATCTTTTTCTTCTAATGTGGAATCCAGTTTTTATTTTTATTAGAATAGAAAGTAAAAGTATGCAATAAATGTAATTAAAATATGTTTGTAGATAAAATTTGATATATTTTCCCATGTAAGAAAACGAGGCCAGGCCAGGTTTGCCAAACTCAACTGTAAGCAGGATTCCCCTTTTGGCCTAGATCATTGTAGCACCTACAAACATGTATCTTCCCTTTACATATTTACATGCTAAAAATTCTAGATCATTTCCTACCACCCAATATTTCATTGTTCAGTTAGGTTACATCTACTTTACTAAAAAACTCACGGGTTAAGAGTAAAACTTTCTACAACTAGCATATACTACTGGGTCCCCAACTTTAAGTGGAATCACTAACACACAGAGGGGTTGTTAAACACAAAGTTGCTGTGGTTTCTGATTCATCTGGTCTTGGATGGAATTCCCAGGTGATGCTGATGCTGCAGGGCTTAGGAACAATGTACTCGGAATAGAGTTTGGCCAATAATACATAGCCACCTCCTAGGCCTGAGAATAGGCTGACCTTCCCTAAGCAAATGGCCGAGCAGTAGAATGTGAATGCTAGCGCTCTGCCTGCAAGGATGACACATGCTTGAGGTGCAATTTGCACTCACTGACAAATTTTTGTGTTTTTTCCTTCCTTTCTTCCTTTCTTCCTGCCTTCTTCCTTCCTCCATCTCTCCCTTCCCTTTCTTGCCTTCTTCCTTCCTTCCTCCTTTTTTTATTCTCTTTTTTTCCCTATATGCACATCTCAGAGTTGTTTTTGTTAGTTTTCTTTAAATAGAGTTAAGTAAACAAAGTGAGACTTCCAGGGAAGATGGCAGAGTAGAAGGACCCTAAGCTCACCTCATCCCATGGATATACCTAGACAATAGCCACATCATTGTAAATAATGTAGAAAAGGACTGGGAGACCAGTAGAATGCTCTCTCCAGCTAAATGTAGAGAAGAAGCCAGATCAAAGAGGGTAGGAAGGGCAGAGACAAGGTTGGACCCATGGTGGTGTCTGCAGGAGGGAGGGACACTGCAGGAGTGGACAGGGCAGAGGGACAGAACCTACATTAGGCATCCCAGGCACAGGGAACTCACACTGGGAAGATGAATCTCCATAATATTTGGTGATAAAAACTAGATAGATTAACTTCACAAGTTATTGTAATAGGTGGGGCTTAATACCTGGAACTTTAAAAATCAGCAGGTTGGCTCTGAAAGCCAGAGGGTAATAAAAAACTGAATCCCACCCTTGAAGAGATAACAAACAGATATAGCATAGAAACAGCAGTTTGAAAAACACCTAGTATATGGGAAGAATTATTGACTAATCTCAATGTGTGCTATAGGGGCAGGGATCATTAGGAGACTTCTCCAAGAACAAAAGAGCTAGAGGGCACCACTTCCCTCCCCTGACCCCCAGCCTAGATACACAGTCACCTGCTGGAACCAGCACAGAACAAACACTCTTGATCTAGCTTGCTAATAGTATGCCTGACCCCTGCATTCTCCTGCAACTTACCCCCTTCAACCAGGACTGGAAAGAAGTTTTCCAAAGCAGCTACAGGTCCCCTCCCATAGCAGCCAATGCAAACCTTGCTAATACCATGCACCCTGCCCTCATGTTCTGAAGATCAGCCCCCACCAACAGACCCTCAACAAGAATCCATCCAAAGCAGCATCATAAGCATAGCAGTGAGAAACCCCAACAGGGGCTGGCATCACTCCAAAGTGACTCCTGCCCCAGGGAAAGGGGAAGATAACCACACACACAAATTCAGCTGTGGTCCTAGCAGTGGGCTAGGGGCAGACATCTGGTGTGACTACAGGCCCTGCCCACCAATGAAAACTTCTCATAGGACAACACAGGAAGAGCACCCTGCAGTTTGGTCCTACCATAGATCTGGCAAATGTCTGATCTGACCCAACTCAAGACCAAGGCCCCAGACTGGCCCATTAACACCACAGGAACCAAACCCTACCCACAACAGGCAAAGAGAACCATTGCAAATAACTAGACTGAAGGCAAATACAGCTCATCCACAACAGTAGGATGCATGCAACACACATAAGAGATACCCATGAAGCACCAGGTTGCAGTAAGCAGGGGACATTGCACCACAGGGCACTACAGGATCTCCTCTTTATAAGGCCACTACTTTAAAAGGCAGGAGATGTAGCTGACTATCCTAACACATAGAAACAGAGAGAAGGGGTGCCTGGGTGGCGCAGTCGGTTAAGCGTCCGACTTCAGCCAGGTCACGATCTCGCGGTCCGTGAGTTCGAGCCCCGCGTCGGGCTCTGGGCTGATGGCTCAGAGCCTGGAGCCTATTTCCGATTCTGTGTCTCCCTCTCTCTCTGCCCCTCCCCCGTTCATGCTCTGTCTCTCTCTGTCCCAAAAATAAATAAACGTTGAAAAAAAAAATTAAAAAAAAAAAGAAACAGAGAGAAAATGGAGACAGAGGAATGTATCCCAAATGAAAGAACAGGGAAAAATTCTAGCCAAATGAAATGGAGATAAGTAATATGCCTGATAAGGAAATAAAATAAAGTTCATAAAGATACTGGGCTTGAGAAGAGAATATTTCAGTGAGACCCTCAACAAAAAGATAGAAAACATTAAAGAAGAACCAATCAGAGAAGAATTCAATAAATGAAATGAAAAATATAGTAGTAGAATAAATAGTGGACTAGAAGAAGCAGAAGAATGGATCAGGGACCTGTAGTCCAAAGTAATGGAAAGTAACCAAGCTAAAAAGAAGAGAAAAAAAAGATTAATAAAAAAATGAGAATAGATTAAGGGAATGCATAGACATCATCAAGCATAACAACATTCACATCATAAGGATCTCAGAAGGAAAAAGAGAAAGAGAAGCAGAGTGTATATGAAGAAATCGTAGCTAAAAACTTCCCAAATCTGGGGAAGGAAACAGAAATCTAGATCCAGGAGGCACAAAGAGCTCCCTAAAAAATCAGCCCAAGGAGATCAACACTATGTCCCTTACATAGAAATGAGAATGGCAAAAAGCATGGACAAAGAATTTTAAAAGCAGCCACAGAAAACAAAATAGTCACATACGAGGGAAACCCCATAAAGCTATCAGCTGATATGTTTTGTATGTAATGTATTGTCAAATTGGTTTCCATACAACACGCAGTGCTCATCCCAACAAGTGCCCTCCTCTCTGCCCATCACCCAATTTCCCCTCTCCCCCAACTACCATCTACCCTTAGTTTGTTCTCAGTCCTTAAGAGTCTCTTATGGTTTTCCTACCTCCCTCTCTGTAACTTTTTTTTTCCCTTCCCCTCCCCCATGGTCTTCTGTTAAGTTTCTCAGGATCCACATAAGAGTGAAAACATATGGTATCTGTCTTTCTCTATATGGCTTATTTCACTTAGCTTAACACTCTCCAGTTCTATCCACGTTGCTACAAATGGCCAGATTTCATTCTTTCTCATTGCCAAGTAGTACTCCATTGTATATATAAACTACATCTTCTTTATCCATTCGTCAGCGGATGGACACTTAGTCTCTTTCCATAATTTGGCTATTGTTGAAAGTGCTGCTATAAACATTGGGGTACAAGTGTCCCTATGCATCAGCACTCCTGTATCTCTTGGGTAAATTCCTAGCAGTGCTATTGCTGGGTCATAGGATAGATCTATTTTTAATTTTTTGAGGAACCGCCACACTGTTTTCCAGAGTTGCTGTGCCAGTTTGCATTCCCACCAACAGTGCAAGAGGGTTCCCGTTTCTCTACATCCTCACCAGCACCTATAGCCTCCTGATTTGTTCATTTTAGCCACTCTGATGGGCGTGAGGTGATATCTCATTGTAGTTTTGATTTGTATTTCCCTGATGATGAGTGATGAGCATCTTTTTATGAGTCTGTTGGCCATCTGGATGTCTTCTTTAGAGAAGTGTCTATTCATGTTTTCTGCCCATTTCTTCACTGGCTTATTTATTTTTTGGGTGTGGGGTTTGGTGAGCTCTTCATAGATTTTGGATACTAGCCCTTTGTCAGATATGTCATTTGCAAATATCTTTTCTCATTTCGTCGGTTGCCTTTTGGTTTTGTTGATTGTTTCCTTTGCAGTGCAGAAGCTTTTTATCTTGATGAGGCCCTAATAGTTCATTTTTTGCTTTTAATTCCCTTGCCTTTGGAGATGTGTCGAGTAAGAAATTGCTGCGGCTGAGGTCACATAGGTTTTTTCCTGCTTTCTCCTCTAGCGTTTTGATGGTTTCCTGTCTCACATTCAGGTCCTTCATCCATTTTGAGTTTATTTTTGTGAATGGTGTGAGAAAGTGGTCTAGTTTCATTCTTCTGCACACACACAACTTGTATATTTATGTGATGACATTTTAAAGCTATGATCTCATGAATGAGATTGTGCTTAGTAAAACTTGCCCTGTTTGGTAATTTAAAAAGGATCCAAATGATTTCCCCAGTATTTTCTAACGCTTTATGGCTTTATTTTTACTGTTGGATCTCTGACTCTTGATTATTATTAGTGGTAGTGGTAGCAGTATAATATGTGGGAAAGAATACTATTTTCGGTTGTCTGCCTACTTGTTGGAAAACAATTTAACTATACATTTTTAACTAGTATCATTTTATGTGATTTTCATAAAGTACCATGACGGTATTTTTCTGAAATTTAAATAAATAGTTTTAGATGTTTTTCTTAAAGGATTACATATGATGAAAAACTAGATGTTTTCTACAATAACAGTGCTGTTAACTTGGCCCAACACATTTTATGAGAAGCTACATTAGTGATAATCTGAGGCCAATTAGTGTAATATATTGATTCATATCTTATATTTATAACAAGGTTGGTTGGAGATACAGTCAGTTAATGATAGGTTTATTCTGTTTCTTCCCAGGGTAGGACCCTTACTCCAGGTATCTTAGCCCAAATCATGTGGTTTTTAGAAGGGGAATGTTCACAGCAGGACTTCAGCAGCACAAAACCTTTGTTCTTAGAAAAATAATTAAAAGCAGATAGCTAACTTTTAATACTTTTCCTAATTTAGCAGAGGAACAGCTCTTCTCGCATTTATTTTTATTTTATTCTTCATTTGTGAATATGTGATTTCCTGTTTTGGAAAGCATACATACAAACCATATTTGCATAACAGAAAATGGATCATTCATTCAAGAACATAAATTTACATTGTTTTTCAGCCATTCTAGTCACACAAAAATAAAGTTTCCATTTATGGTTATATGCTAATCATATTTCGTTGCAGAAATAAAGAGTCCCAGTTGAAGAGATGCTTCATCTGAATTCTTCCTAAAATGTTTTTCTCCTTTGTCAGAAGAAGTTGCCATTCTTCTGACCTTATCAAAGCAAACTATAAATAATGGAATTTCTGTTTTCTTTTCAAAGGAATTGTCGGGCTTTCAACGTGCCCACTATAAATGAAGCAGACAATACCAGGCAAAAATAGTGGAATTGACACATGCAAACAACTGTGTGGACCAAAAGGAGTCTGAAGAAACAGAGGTCCAATGGAAGGACTAAAACAGGGACTCATCCAAAAGGAAGAGTGAGGCATCATATGTGTGAGCACATGTTGAATAACATCAAAGTAGCATCTTATAGCTTATATAAAGCATTTCCCCCTTTATTAACATATGGTTTCATTGAGATAAAAATCTTCACATTTTAAAAACTAGAATCAGTAAAAAGTCAAATGTAAGGGAAGAGAAAAATATCATATAGACAACATGCTCATCTTTGTGATGACAGTAGTATATTCATTATGTGTGATCTACAACTCCAAATATGCTTCGTCATGGTCCTCTATGTGTGTGTTTCCATATGGGTCCAGTATCACTGAAGCTTGATGTTTTAAGCTTTAAGCCTATACATCAGAGAAATGTGATATATGTCATGATCATATGTTATGTCATATATTATAATACGTATTCTCCTCAGGGCTCTCTGGTGTTTAGAAAAAAAATGTAGGCATCTTGTTTCGTTGGGTAAGGTCAACTTGTTAATGGTTTACGGAGTATGTAAGAGGTTTCTGGAAGGTGGAAAACTCAGTGTCATGAGCAGCGTGACATCTGCAACGAGGAGGTGATTCGAGTTACAATTACAAACCACAGAGAGATTCTTTGGGAAGGAAACACAATCTCAAATGGTAATGTTCTCGTGAGACTGTCACCACATGGCGACAGTTACTTCAGATGGTGTTCCAGTCACCACATCTGCTCCTGTTGGACAACTTATGACTTGAAAAGTATCAGTTCCCTGGTTGGTAAGACTGTTTCCTGATAATGCCAAACAGTTAGAAATTTAAAAAAAAAAAAAAAAAGAAAGAAAGAAAAACACGGAATCATTTTTCCAAGTGGTAATTCTGTAACAGAACACATTTCATATTTTGAGATTTTATTTTAATCAATACTATTCTAGTCAAGCAAACTAGGGTTTCTCCTCTAATAAAGCACCTGAAAGAAGAATCGTTGGCCAGCAAAGCTCATACATTGTCCCCCGCTGTTACTAGCAATGACTTTTTGGAGGACATTGTATCTGTGATTCCTCCCCCCCCCCCATCCCCTTCATCTATTTTATCATCCCCTATCCCTCTTTCTTTGGCTACCACCAGTTTGTTCTCTGTATTTATGAGTCTCTTTCTGCTTTTTGTTTATTCATTTTTTTGATTCCACATATAAATAAAATTGTATGATACTTTTCTCTGACATTTCACTAAGCATAATACCCTGAAGATCCATCTAGGTTGTCACAAATGGCAAAAATCTCATTCTTTTTTATGGCTGAATAATATTACTCTGTGTATGTGTAATATATATATATATATATATATATATATATGTATATATATGAAATCACATCTTTTTAAATATAAATATACACATCACACACACTGTGAATATTTTTTCACATATTTTTCTTTTTTATTATTTTTTTAAAAATTTAAATATAGTGGGGCGCCTGGGTGGCGCAGTCGGTTAAGCGTCCGACTTCAGCCAGGTCACGATCTCGCAGTCCGTGGGTTCGAGCCCCACGTCAGGCTCTGGGCTGATGGCTCAGAGCCTGGAGCCTGTTTCCGATTCTGTGTCTCCCTCTCTATCTGCCCCTCCCCCGTTCATGCTCTGTCTCTCTCTGTCCCAAAAATAAATAAAAGTTGAAAAAAATATATAGTTAACATACAGTGTTATATTAGTTTCACATATATGATACGGTAATTCAGCAATTTTATACATTACTCAGTGCTCATCATGATAGGTGTATTCTTTAATCCCCATCACCTATTTCACCCACCTCCCCACCCTTCTCCCTTCGGGTAACCATCAGTTTGTTGTCTATCGTTGAGTCTATTTCTTGGTTTGTCTCTCTCCTCCCCCACCCCCACCCTTTGCTCAATTGTTTCTTAAATTCCATATGAGTGAAATCATTTGGTATTTGTCTTTCTCTGACTGGGTTATTTACCTTAGCATTACACACTCAAGCTTCACCTATGTTGTTGCAAATGGCAATATTTCATTCTTATTTTTATGGTGAATAATGTGTGTGTGTGTGCGCGCACACGCGCACATCTTTTTAATCCATTCATCTTTCTATGGGCACTTGAGTTGCTTCTATACCTTGGATACTATAAATATGCTGCAATAAAAAGGGGTTTGTAATCTTTTCAAATTAATGTTTTTTTTAATTTTGGCAAATATCCAATAGTGGAATTACGAAATCATATAATATTTACATTTTTATTTTTTTGAGAAACCTCCATCCTCTTCTACAGTGGCTGTACCAGTTTGCATTCCCACCAACTGTGCATGAGTGTTCCCTTTTCTTCACATCCTCACCAACTCATTATTTGTCTTTTTGATTTTAGCCATTTTGACTGGTATAAAGTGATATCATATTGCGGGTTTTAAATTTCATTTCCCTGATGATGAGAGATGTTGAGCATCTTTTTATGAGTCTGTTGGCCATTATGTATATCATCTTTGGAAAAATATCTATTTAGGTCTACTGACCATTTTTCAATCAAATTGTTTATTTTTCTGCTATAAGTTTTGTGAGTTCTTTATATATTTTGAATACTAACCCCTTTTCAGGTATATTATTTGTAAATGATATTGTGGTATAGTCCCAATCATTTGTGTTTGCTTTTTTTTCCTTTGCCTGAAGAAATGTTCCATAACTATGCTGCTAAGTCTGATATCCAAGTGATTGCTTCCTGTGTTTTCTTTTAGGAATTTAATGGTTTCAGGTTTCACAGTTTTAGATTCCACGTAAATGAAGTCATATGGTATTTGTCTTTCTCTCCCTTACTTCACTTAGTATAATAACCCTGTAGGTGCATCCATGTTGTCACAAATGGCAAGACCTCATTCTCTTTTCTTCATCATTTATTTGAAAAATAAATGTCAGTTAAAGTTGAATTTTCTGGTAAGGATCAAATCAATGGTGTAGTCATCAAGTCTGTTGTTAAAAGCTCTTAATCTCCTAAATTATGTTCCCTGTAAATTATTTGGCACAGGGAGAAGAGATTGATATTGTCCTTCTACCAGAACATCTCCCAGATTCAAGGTAAGTATGAATAGTTCGGAGATAATGGAACATCTTCAAAAGATTTACAGATGTGACAATTGACTTGTGTTAAGTTAATGGAATAAAAAAAAAAAGACTACTAAATTTTTGTGAACGTTATACTGGCAAATGAACCTCTGGGCTGGGATAAAAGAGTAATTTTCCAAACTCGACTGAATCCATCCATTCTCATGCTTCTAAATTTCCACGGGCAGAAAGCTGGCTGAGCATGCTGTCAGCACCTTGAGATGGAATCATGTCCATAATATCCATTGCCATTCAAATATGGATACAGTATGGATATATATGGGCCTCCTATAAAGTAAAACCAAGGACCATATAAAACTGCAGAATAGGTAGGGGTGCCTGGGTGGCTCAGTCGGTTAAGCATCCGACTTCGGCTCAGGTCATGATCTCACAGTTCGTGAGTTCGAGCCCCGCGTTGGGCTCTGTGCTGACAGCTCTGAGCCTGGAGCCTGTTTCAGATTCTGTGTCTCCCTCTTTGTCTTTCCTCCCCTGCTCATGCTCTGTCTCTCTCTTCTCAAAAATAAATAAACGTTAAAAAAATTAACAAAACAAAACCGAAAACTGCAGAATAGGCAACTCTTTTCAGGGGGCAGAACCAAGGTCAAATAAGCATTTCCCATAACAGAGCATAATAGAATAATAGAGTTAGATTTCATGAGTTAGATTTCATAAATATTTTCAATGATCTCCTTTCTATATGGGGTCTTTATTGCCCTGCGGTTTCAATATAGTACATTGGGTGTGTGGGGGAGGGGGTTAAATCACGTGCTGTTTGAGTACACGGACTTCTGGAGCAATCAGACATGCTGATTTCTGAGGTACATATTATTGTAAGATCTTTGACTGTGAGGAAGGTTGCTGGGGTAATTTCTCTCGGGGAGAGAAAAAAAATTTGAAGAAGGAAGGCTGACAAACTCTGTGACCAAGAGGATGGACTGTGTTATATTGTATGAGAATGAGTGTGTATGATCGTATTTTAATACTTGCTGCCCTTTTCTGTGGAGAGAATATAATCCCAAGCACAAAGGATGAGCATGATCCTGTAATTTATTTTGCAAAGGGGATTTGTGCTGTTCTCCAATGGAAAGTTTGGGAATCAGAGTTCAATGTGGAAAAGTATTTGGGAACATTTCATGTTTGAAACCTAGAAATAGAAGTATTGAACTACGTGTTCAGTACACAAAATATTTCCATGTTCTACACCTCTACATACAAGCAGTTGAGCACCAGAGAGGATTGACCCAAAACAGCATCAACTCATAGGAATATTGTAATTTGGATTATTTGATTGCAGTTGTCAAATATCAGTTTTTCTCTGATGAAAGGTCATCACTGTTTCTGGCGGTGGATGGGAATGAACATAGTCCTCACGGAAATAAGATTTTGTAATAGCAAGCAACACTTACACATTTTGACTTATCGTTGAAAGCAAAGAAAATTCTGTCACTTTTCACTGCTGAGTTTTTTAAATTTATAGTAGCAAATTCTTCAAAGTATAATTAGGTGAAATTAATTCTTAATTGAAAGTGTCAAACATGAGGTTTCAAACTCCCTAAGTCAACAGATTTCAAATAAATGAAAATGAAATATTAATTCTCTATGTTGTAGAGAGAATACATATTTGGGGGCTCATAAGAGAAAACGTAGGGCTTAATTAAAGAAATGAACAAATTAAGAAATCCAGTGTTTTGGATGAGTTCTTTTCTTAAGGCATATTTAGAAAACAAACAAACAATTTGATGTATACATGTTAGAAGGTAAACATTCTTTTTTCATCATTTCATTGACATCTCTGTGAATACATAATTTCAAAATATGTAATTTGTGAAATTTAACTGAGACTTCATTCCCATACTGCAGGACCAATAACATCTATGGCCAGATTAAAATACTGAAAATAACTGACCACTTTAATAAATACAGTAGAAGAAAAGCCTAATGAATAATAGGGTAATAAGCAAAGCTATTATAGACAGAACAGGTGTCAGCCAAATTTACAAGATTATGCCTCTAGTGTCTAAGAAGAAAGGAGTATAAAATAAATGATTACGGGGATGCCTGGGTGGCTCAGTTGGTTAACTGTCTGACTTGGGTTCAGGTCACGATCTTGCAGTTCATGAGTTTGAGCCCCGCGTCAGGCTCTGTGCTGACAGCTCAGAGCCTGGAACCTGCTTCAGATTCTGTGTCTCCCCATCTCTGCCCCTCCCCTGCTCATGCTCTGTCTCTCTCTGTGTCTCAATAATAAAAATAAAAACATTAAAAAAATAATTACGAAGACACATGGATGTTCACACTGCAGAAATAGTGTCAGGAAGGCTAAAGGATGATTGAGATAAGGTTTGCCAAGGAACATTTTATAATTTGTAAAGTAAGATCACATTACATAAAGAAGGAAAAATAAAGGGAAAAAGTCAAATTATCCACTGCACTGTGGTATCCTTCAGTGCATTGATTTCCAACATTTAGGCAGTTTTACGCATAATTGCAATCATTGTTTGCAAATAATATACTCTGCTTTTCAATTGCCATATCCGGTTTTCATGTTGCTGTGTAGTTCTCATACTTGGTATTTCAAGGGAATATGTGATATTTATTTCCTTGAATATAAGTTTAGCTAACCAATCCTCCCTCATTTAGGTCATTTGGATTCTTTTCTGTAGATCTTTTTTTTTCCCCATGGGATAAAAAAAAATTTCTAGGTGGAATTATTATGAATGCTTCATATACACAGTATTCCCAATTTTCTATGCTTCTCAGTGATAGGTCAAATTGTAGAAATGTTTATTTTCTAATGCAAAATGTTAACTGCATTTTAACCGATACAAAAGTATTTAAATCTCAAATGATTTACATACAAAATTAATACAAGCTGAATCACTCAATTTTCCGGGTTGTTAATTGGATATACTTTTCAGTTTCATCCTTTTATTGAGCTCTTTTCCCCCTAGTGTGATTCAATACTCTTGTTTTGTTTTCTCTATTTAGTAATAGCTTTTCTATGTAAGAGAGCTTTCAAAATACTAGTGAATATTTTACGTTAAAGAGATGTAAATCACGGTCAAGTAGTGTCCAGACTCTAGACACCTGTTCCCCACAAACCAAGATGTGGGGTGAGCTAAGATAGCCAAGATAAGAGTGAGCCTCGTAATTGAAAAATAAAAGTCTTATGGTAATGGGAAGAAGAATCACCTAACTCTAAGATGATATTCATGCTTTAAGTAATGCATGGATTTCTTTATCAAACTAACATTCATTTAGGGGCTTGCTACAATTCTGTGTGAAAGACTATAGAGATGGATAAAATATAATAAGGTTTAATGTCTAATACATTGATTTTCTGTCTGCATGATAGAAACACTTCAGAAGATTTTTTAAATACTAATATTCAAGTCTCATCTCCAGAATCTGAGTCAGTTGTTAAAGGGGGGACTTGTGCATGAGTATCTTTAAAAGCTTCTCAAATGATTGTAATGTCTAGTCAACTGTCAGAACGCCCGGTCTAATGAGAAAAAGCTACCAACAGTGAGACTCAAATTCATAACTTTGGTTCCCATTGAACATATATTGAACATAGTTGTGATAACAGATTTTACTAGTAATACAAATGTAAAATAGCTTGCAGCTAAAGAAGTTCTTATTTCATTGTAGTCTGTACCTGTTAGCATAACATGCAAAATTAATGTATCGCCTTCTAGTTTGAGAAGAATCAAAAGAAGAAAAATCACTTCAACAGATGGAAAGAATAAGCTACTACTGAACACCATAAGTTCACACTAAAAGTGTTAGTGTTTTGCTAGATACATTGTTGGTGTGGCTTTACACTTAGCAATTATCACATTATTACAGTTTAGCTAATTCTGGCCTCACATTTTAATGCCTTCTGGTGTCAAAAGATGAATCTTTTCAAAAGTCTGATATCATCAGCGATGATGAATGTGAGAGACACTTTGTTTAAACCTACAAACCAGTAATTATCTAAATTAACAGCTAATTTATAAACAAGCCTTTATTTGGAAGGACACAGAAATCCTTTTCTAGCCCTAAATATACTTTGGTAAATCTCATTAATTTGCACCTCACTAATTTTAGGATTGTGAGAATAACGATAGACTGAAATTCACGTTTATCTATGAAAAAGTTGTAAGTGTTTCGGGTAAGATGAGTTAAAATAAGAAAGAGGCCAAATCTGCAGGTTCGCACGGGGACACGGGCAGTGACCACAGACCCCAGATCTGAATTGACTATAACAACCAGACTGTTCATTTAATATCTATTACTTCCTAACCTCTATGTTGGATGTTAGAATATACTGGAGGCTTCCCAAGAAGAGGTTTTAGTGTGGCAGGGGATTTTCAAGCCTAAGTATAGGAAGTTTGAATGAAACAAATGTAAAGATGTTCTTTTCATGTTTCTTTCCCTTCCAGTGCTTAAGGGCCCTTTGTAATTATGTGCTCGTTTTAATTATTTCTGGTCTGACACCTCAACTGGACCACATAGGAAAGGACAGCACTGTCTGTGCCCATAACAGTGCCAACATTCAGTAGAGCCATCCAGAGTTCTCTAAAATGAAGACACAACGAGCACAGCGATACGGACAGAAGTCCAGCAGCCCAGTCTCTCCGTATTTCTAATCTAAGTCACTCTAATGATTTCATTCTGCTTGCCCTGAATAATGTGAAGGTCACCAATTTCCTGCAATCCTTTATCATGACTATGTTCTCCTTTTACTTTACGAGCCACCTCCATTGCCCAGCACTTCGGTTCCCCTTCGGACACACCAAACTTGGCAGGCATGTCCTATCCTCTGCTAAATCCTCTCCAGGTTTTGTGGAAAGGTTTAGATCCTGATCTTCTGTTAGTTTTCTCTCCTCTTAAATCCATGCACAGCGCTCATTAGATTACCATCCTTTACCTTTTATATTTGTTTTTTGAATATTTGGCAGTTTATTCCTCTCGTTCAGCTTTATTGTTGTCTACACATACATGCTCTGAAAAGTGATGAAGTGACAACCCTCATTCTATTGGAATGAAATGGCAATGGGAAACCCAGCAGAGAACAATATATATATATATATATATATATATATATATATATATATATATATATATATATATATATATTCTTCTTTGGGGCTCTGTGCTGCAGGCTTAATTAATCTCACTTATTTCTTATCACATTCGTTCCTCCATGCGAAGCCATTCTTTCCGTGTATACATTCCTTTTTACACTCCTATCCCATCCCATTCACCTCTGCCCCGTGCAGCCACTTGAAGGAGGGTTTTGTGTAGCTTTTTAAGTGTATTGTTGCACAGTGTGTCCTTTGTTTTGTGTATATGTATTTTAATTTATGCTAACCCTGTTCCCAGTCATCTCCCAGGGAAGTTCCCACGCAAGAGCCAGGGTATTTGTTGCAGGATTGTTTCTGGGGGCTGAAAGATGGGTGCAGTTGGGCTTTGCTCCCGGGGAGAGCAGACAGAGCAAATCTGTGGATGTGCACCCCAGAGGCTCTACCTTACAGCAGATTACACAAATACACTGTAATGCGGAGGGATTTTAACAACTATGTTAAGTGAAAATAGAGAAGGAGATTTTTTTTAAGTATCTTCTGGATCTGAGACTGAGATTGAATACTACACACACGCACACACACACACACACACACACACACATAAAGACAGGTGAAAATTGTAAACTCCATCTAGCTTCTGAAATTTTCACACAATGTATGGTCTAGTTGGCAAGATAAACAAATGGAGTTAGATCTGGAAGTAAACTGATGTACACATTTTCGTGGTATGATCTTGAGCTAATCATTTAGCTTCTGTGGGATCCACTTTCCTCATCTATAGAATGAGGACTCATGCAGGAAGTTACCTAAGTTTAACCATTGAAATACATGTAGTTGATTTAATAAAATCTTAGAGGGGAGTAAAGAAACACTGCATCTTACAATATGAAAAAATCATGCATAATTAACTAGGTCTTGGGTCAGGTGTTTAGTGTTTAATGTTACAGTATGTAGAAGTCCTTAATTGAATGTCCTAGTATTTAACATGTAATATATATAATAACCTAATTTTTATTATAAACTTATAATGGCTATTATAGTAATTTATCAATATAAATATTGATCTCATTAAGTTTTACTACAACCATAAAAGTAGGTATTGTAATTATAGTAATTACAAATATTTGAGATTTAAGCAATAAATGACAAGACCATAGTCACAGATAGGCAAGGAAGAGTTAAGAGACCAACTCAGGTACTGTTAAAATATATTAAAAACATTTTCTGTTTTTATGTTTTATCGTATTCTCTACATGATGACAATATTTATTATGTTAGGTCAGCTATTTTTACCTGCAAATGAAAATTTAAAGAGAAAATATTATTTAGTATCTAGGCTTCCATTTTGGATTACCAAGAATTCTGATAAAAGATTCATATTCTTTATTCCTTGTGAGCCATTCAAAGGGAACACCCAGGAACATATTGTTCCTGTTCTAATCAGAATGTTCTCTTCACGCAAAAATCAAAACTAAGTTCAATAGTAAAATATTTCACATAGTGATCCAGTAAAATGAAAATATAACAAGGAACATTTTATTGTGTTGAAGGAAGTAAAATTCTAAGTTTTCTTGTATACAATATATAATAATGGGAAATAGTGGTATCTTTGGGTATTAATTTATGTTCAAGAGAAAACAAATGTCCAGGGTAGACTTAAATGTTTTCTAACTTCTAAAATAAAAATCATATTAGTTTTCACCAGTGATATTTTAAGTTGTGTCTTTTTCAAACATTTTTCAGGGTATTATAAGATATTTTGGTTACCTGATATAAAAGGTTAAAATATATATTTATATTTATATTTATATTTATAAACATATATTTATAAACACATATTTATAAATATATATATTTTAGGATTGTTCAATCTATAACTATTTTTAAAAGGAATGACTACTTGTATTTAAAAACTCAGAACTCTGAACCCATGAAATTATTTTTAATTATTTTTAAAATTTTAATTCCAGTATAGTTGATATACACTAGTATGTTAGTTTCAGGTGTACAATATAGTGATTCAACAATTCTATAAATTACTCAGTGCTCATCATGATAAGTGTACTCTTAATCTCCTTCACCTATTTCCCCCCCCCCCCCCACTTCCCCTCTGGTAACCATTAATTCTCTATAGTTAAGAGTCTTTTTCTTATTTTGTCTTTCTTTTCCTTTGTTTTATTTCTTAAATTCAACATGAGTGAGATATGTTATTTGTCTTTCTATGATTTATTCCACTTAGTATTATACCCTCTAGGTACATTCATGTTGTTGCAAATGGCAAGAAGTCATTCTTTTTTAATGGCTGAATAGTATTCCCTTCTGTGTGTGTGTGTGTGTGTGTGTGTGTGTGTGTGTGTGTGTATAACGTATATATAAATTATATATACTACTTCTTAATCCATTCATCTATTGATGGACACTTGGTCTGCTTCCATAATTTGGCTATTGTAAATAATGCTGCAAAAACATAGGGGTGCATATATCCTTTTGGGTTACTGTTTTTGTATTCTTGGGGTAAATACCCAGTATGTGATTCCTAGACCCATAGTTCTATTTTTAAATTTTTGAGGAAACTCCATACTATTTTCTACCATGTCTGCACCAATTTGCATTCCCACCAACAGTGCACTAGGTTCCTTTTTCTCCATATCCTCACCAATACGTGTTGTTTCTTGTTGATTTTAGCCATTCTGATAGGTGTGAGGTGACAGCTCATTGTAGTTTTGATTTGCATTTCCCTGATTAATGATGTTGACAATCTGCATATCTTCTTTGGAGAATTGTCTCAGTCTTCTGTCCATTTTTAATTGGATTATTTGTTTTTTTTGGTGTTGATTTGTGTAAGTTCTTTATATAGTGTGGATACTAACCCTTTAGGGCTTTATTTGTTTGTTTGTTTATTTATTTATTCATTTATTTATTTATGAGAGCACATATTAAGTGAGCAAAGGGCAGAGACTGAGAGGCAGAGAGGGAGAGAGAAAGAAGCAGGGCTCACCTGAAGTGGGGTTCTAGCTCACCCGCTGCAAAGCAGGACTCAAATTGACAAACCATGAGATGACCTGAGCCTGAGCCAAAGTCAGATGCTTAACTGACTGAGCCACCCAGGTGCCCTAGGGCTATGATATTCTTAATGAGCCATTTCTCCTTCATACTGCAATAAAGTTGAGAATTTTGGGAATTGGAAAAGTATATATGTGGGACACCTGGTTAAGCGTCCAACTCTTGATTTGGCTTAGGTCATGATCTCATGGTCTGTGAGTACAAGCCCCACGTTGGGCTCTGCGCTGACAGCATGGAACCTGCTCATGATTCTCTCTCTCTCCCTCTGTCTCTGTCACTCCTCCACTCTCTCTCTCTCTCTCAGAATAAATTAAAAAATAAAATGTATGTATGCCAGAGTTGTAATTATTCATATGTGTGGGTCTGCTGGTGTTGATAATTAGATAAAACATAAATCACACAATTATATATCTAAGACTTTATTATTTGATGTGTTTCACACTTAATGACTATAAATAAATTTATATTGGCATAAATTATCAAGAAATATTGAATAACAGGTCTTTTTCCTTTTGGTGGAAGAAAAATGAATGTGTTGTGTTTTTTTTTAATTCAAGATGGATAAATATACCTGATTTTATACTTTAAAATATGTATAGATTGGGCTAATTATATTTGAATAAAGATATATGAATAAGTATAGGAAGTTTTCTACAGTAGATATTTATGAACATTCAGTTTTCCCTTGTATCACTGACATTGAGAATTTTAGGGAAAGCTCAATAAATATTTTTGAAGTATCGCATAAACATACAATTTTTTATAAAGATTTATATACTTTTAAATAGTATATATTGAAATTGTATGCATTTTTGCATATGTTGGTCATTAACACCTTATCAGATATATGATTTGCAAGTAATTTTTCCCGTTCCCATTGTCTTTCACTTTCTTTTGCTGTGCAGAAACTCTTTAGTTTTATGAAATTCTACTTGTTTATTTTGCTGCTTATGCTTTAGGTGTATCTAAAAACTCACTGCCAAGACCATGTCAAGGAGCTTTTTTAAGGAGTTTCCTGGTTCAAGTCTTATGTTTAAAATTCTAATCCATTACTAGTTAATTTATGTAAATGTTTAAATTTCTAATATATTACTAGTTAATTTATGTGTTATAAGGTAGAGGTCTTCATTCTTGTGAATATTCAATTTTTCCAGAACCATTTATTGAAAAGATTGTCTTTTCTAGACTGAGTATCTTTGGCTCCCTTGCCAAACATAAGGTGACTGTATATGCTTGGGTTTATTTATGGGCTCTCAATTCTTTTCCATTGATCTATTGTCTGTTTTTATGCCAGTACCATACTGTTTTGATTAACATAGCTTAAAATCAGGAAGTATGATGCCTTCCATTTTGTTCTTCTTTCTCAGGATTCTTTTGGCTATTTGGATCTTTTGTGGTTCCATATAAATTTTAGGATTGTTTTTTTTCTCCCTCTGTAAAAAATGCTACTTGAATCATTATAAGAATTGTATTGAATCTATGGATGGCTTTTGGTAGTATGGACATTTTGATTCTTCCAATCTATGAACATGGGATACCTTTCTATTTATTTGTGTCTTTTATTCCTTTCATCAATATCTTGTTTTTGGAGAGATCTTTTCCCTCCTAAATTCATTCCTAAGTATTTTATTGATTTGATGCTCTTGTAAATGGGATTTTTACAATTTCTTTTTCAGGTAATTTGTTGTTAGTGTCTGGAAATGCTACTTATTTTTGTGTGTTAATTTTGTATCCTGACACTGTATTGAATTTATTGATTAGATCTAACAGGGTTTTTTTGTGGAGTTTTTAGGATTGACTCTCTATAACATCATGTCCCCTGCAAATAGAGACAATTTTATTTCTTCCATTCCAATTCTGATGCTTTTTTTTTCTTTCCTGATTGCTCTAGCTAGGACTTCTGGTACTATGATGAATAGGAGTGGTGAGAGTGGGCACTTGTTTGGTTTTGTTCCTGATCTTAGAGGAAAATAATTCAACCTTTCACCATTTAGTGTGATGTGAGCTGTGGACTTATCATATATGGCCTTTATTATGTTAAGGTACATTCCTTTGGTACATAATTTGTTTAGAGGTTTTATGATAAATGGGTGTTTAATTTTCTCAGATGTATCTATTGAGATGATTATACGAGTTTTTCTTTTATTCTATTAATGTGATGTCTCACATAGCTTGATTTGATTTTGTTGAACCATCCTGGTATCCCACACGTATTTCCACTTGATTGTGGTGAATGATCCTTTTAATGTGCCAAATTTAGTTTGCTCGTATTGAGAATTATTTAGAATTTTTGCATTTTTATTCATCAGGGATATTGTTCTATAGTTTTTTGGTAGTGTCGTTCTCTGGCTTTGGTATCAATGACCTGATAAAATGAGTCTGGGAATATTCCCTCCTCTTCATTTTTTTGGAAGAGTTTGAGAAGGGCTAGCATTAATTCTTCTTTAAATGTTTGGTAAAATTTACCAAATTTACCAAAAATTTACCAAAAGGAAACCATTTGGTCTTAGGTTTTTCTTCATTAGATTTTTGCTTACTGACTCCATCTTGTTATTATTAATTGATCTATTCAGACTTTCTATTTCTTCTTGTGTCAGTCTTGGTGGTTTATGGCTCTAATTTTTTTTTTCCATTTTATTCTAGGATGTCTGGTTTTTGGGGGGTATAGTTGTTCATAGTAAACTCATGATTTTTTTGTATTTTTGATGTCATTTGTAATATTTTCTTTTTCAGTTATAATTTTGTTGATTTGGGTCCTATTTTTATTTCTTGGTTTATCTAGGTAAAGATTTATCAATTTTGCTTGTTTTCAAAGAAACAACTCTTAGTTTGGTTAGTCTCACCTACTGATTTTCTGTTTTCTATCTCATTTATTTCTGTTCCATTCTTTATTACTCCCTTTCTTCCACTAGCTTTGTACTCAGTTTGTACTTCTTTTTCTAGATCCTTAAGGTGTAGAATTAGGATCTCTCTTGCTTCTTAATGTAGGCACTTATTGCTATGCACTTCCCTCTAAGAACTACTTTTGCTGCATCCCGTAAGTTTTGGTATTTGTGTTTTCATTTTTGTTCATCTCAAGATACTTTATTCTTTGATCCATGCTTACTCAGGTGAATGTTGTTAAATTTCCACATATTTGTGAATTTTCCAATTTTCCTCTTAGTGTTGATTTCTAATTTTATATACATATATTTTTTGAGAGAGAAAGAGCACACGTGCTGGGGGGAAGGGCAGAGGGAGAGAAAGAATATTAAGCAGGCTCCACACTCAGCATGAAGCCCGATATGGGGCTCTCAATGTCATGAATGTGAGATCATGGCCTGGGGAGAAATCAAACATTGGACACTTAACCGACTGACTGAGCCACCCAGCCCTATGTGTATCTTTAAGCATAAAGTCAGTGTCTTATAAACAGCGTATCATTCAATATGATTTTTAAAATCCATTCAGCCATTCTGTGTCTTTTGATTAGAGAATTTAATATGTTTATATTTAAGGTAATTATTGATAATAACTTACTATTGCTGCTGTTTTCTGGTTGTTTTGTAGATCCGTTGTTCCTTATTTTTACTCAGGTGTGTGTGTGTGTGTGTGTGTGTGTGTGTGTGTGTGTGCGTGCATGTGTATTGGCGTGTCTGTGTTGATACCATGTGAGATCAGTATGTTTTGACTTTTTTTAATCATGTTCTTACGTGCAATTACTCCAGGTTTTTCCTTTGTGGCTACCATGAGGCTTACCTAAAATAATTTAAAATTATAACATCCTATTTTAATAACAACTTAACTTTAATAGAATTCCCTAGATTTACACTTTACTTCTCCCCTTCCTCATTTTTTACGTTATCAATGTTACAGTTTACATATTTTTTTATATTGCATAAAAAATAATAGGTTATTATGGTATGGTTCTTTTTACTCATTTTTTTTTAATTTTTAAACTAGATTTGTTAAATGCTTCATGCACCACCATTACCATATTACAGAATTCAACTTTGACTATATATTTACCATTATCAGTGAGTTTTGCACTGCTTTATGTTTTTATGATGTTCATTAGCATCTCTTTATTTCCACTCAAGGAACTCCCTTTAGCCTTTCTCCAGTGGTGAGGAAAGTCTTCCTATCACCTCATTTCTGAAGGACATCTTTGCAAGGTAGAGAATTCTTGGTTAACAGTTATTTTCTTTCAGTGTTTTCAATATATTATCCCATTACCTTCTGGACTGAAAAGTTTCTGTTGAGAAATCTACCAATAGTCTTATGGGGTTCCCTCATATGTGACTTCTCTCTTTTGCTGCTTTTAAAATTAGCTGTCTTTGACTTGACAATTATTTGTCTTGGTGTAGCCCTATTTGGATTCAACCTATGTGTAATCCTTTAGGCCTCTTGGATGCCTATTACTTGGATGCCACAACATTTTCAAAGTTTTCAGCCATTATTGCTTTAAATATACTTTCTCCCCCTTTTTCTCTTCTCCTTCTGGAATTCCCATAATTTAAACATTGTGGGTTTTTTTTTATTGTGTCCCATAGGCTTTCTTCATTATTTTTTATTCTTTTTTGTTTTTGCTCCTATGACTGGATAATTTCAAACATCTTCCAGGTCATTGATTCTTTCTTCAGCATGGTCAAGTCTGATTTTGAAGCTCTCTATTGAATTTTTCAGTTCAGTTGTATTTTTCAGCACTAGGATTTCTGATTTTTTTAATGGTTTCTATTTTCGTCAAACTTCTCGTTTTCTTCATGCATTGTTTTCCTAATTTTAAAGAGGATTATTCAGAATTTTTGTCTGACAGTTCATATGTCTCCATTTCTTTAGAGTTATTGGAGATGAGTTTCTAGTAGCCATTCTTCTTTCCACCCTAGTATGTCTTGGTCTCTGTGCTGCAGGGTAGTGCTTCATCCTCCCTCTCATGTTCCAGGATTCTCTCCAGTGATGTCTTGTCCCTAAATAGTCTTCTTGTGAGGGGGAACAAATTCAGGAATGACCTATGTTGCCATCTTTTTGGTGTCACTCTCAACAAATCAAAATCAACTTTTCAGAGTTAAAGTAGTGCATTGAATTCCAATTTGTATGTTCCAGTGCTGATCATATTTCAGGACATAATTGGACACGATGGTAGAAGAGTATAAGAGTGGAACTGAGTAAGAGTTGAGATCCAGAACTCAGTACGTGCTCGGATGAAAGTAAGCCAGAGCTGGAATGCCAAACCTAACTTGAAATCATAATGGTAGACAATATACACAAGGCAATTCCAAAATTGGCGTTCTAAACATGATTTGGAAGAATCTAGGAGGGTGTGGTCCTTAGAGTTGGTACATGATTATCACCCTCCATCATAAAACTCTTTTGCAGTCATTTGCACTGTTTTTTTTTAATGTTTATTTATTTGAGAGAGAAAGAGCATAAACAGAGTTGGGGCAGAGAGAGAGGGACACACAGAATCTGAAGCAGACCCCAGGCTCTGAGCTGTCAGCACAGAGCCCGATGTGGGTCTTGAACCTACAAACTGTGAGATCATGACCTGAGCCGAAGTCTGATGCTTAATTGACTGAGCCACTGAGGCACCCCTTTGCATGGGTTTCTAAAGGAGAGAAATCTTGTTCTGAGGGAGAAGACAGCTATGATTCAATCAGGGTCTCAGGTGAAAAGGAACTGGAATACTCAGCAGTGTATCAAGAGAGGAACCTAGTCTCAAAGCTAAGAAAAAGGTGATGTCTCAGAATGAAGCAGAATATGTTAGAGATTCAGCATAAAGACAGACTATCAACAGATGTCCCAGAATGGTAATCCTGGAGTCCTTAAAATATTCTTTACTAAACTCGGGAAGAACTTTAGGAAAAAAAATTATTATATATTTAATTATATCTGGAGATGGGAGAAAAGAAGGCGGCAGAGACTAAGAATTTGTTAAGGTCTTCAAGGTGACACCTTTGTCACCCAAAACATTATGTCCTATTTCTTTTTCCTGCTGTATATCTACCTGTTTTTTTCTACTTTATACATAGGAATAATTCTAGGAAAGAATACAGTTATAGAAATAGCATCCAAATGTACAATACAAATAAGCATATGTGGGGTGGGAAAGTATGAGAAAGGTCTGGGAGGTCTCACTCACCTTACTCGGTAGTGTTTGAAAAATGATTGAGTCTTTCTATTCCTCAGCTACATCAACCATGAATTGACAGAGTAGGATTCAAATGAGGTTCAACCTCTACTTCTAGTATTATTCATTAGAACTTTCATTCAAAGCTAACATAAGTTTTCCACAATTGTCTGTTTGGTAATGTCATCTCACAGGTGTTAAGTAGGGCTCACCAGATCTTTATGAATAGAGTTTATTCAGTAGAGGTGGATTACCCCATTGTTTGAGGCAACATGACGTCTTAGATGACATCAGCAAGTGATTTTCATCTCTGTGATCTTACGGAAACAGTTTGCTTCACTCTTAAAATCGTTTTCAAACTCTAATAAGTCCTAAAACAATGAAAGCACATTTTTAAATTTTCTCATTTGCCGTAAGATAGGCACATACCCTTCTCTTTTCATGCACTCAATTTTTATTATGTCAATGTATGTACTTTGAGAAATGGAATTTTCCGTATGCAACAGGAAAGACTTATTTTGAAGGTTCTGCATGCTCTGTCCAGATGTAAATCATTTGTAACATTTAACTTTTTAACTTTCAAGATCTGGCAGTTGAAAATCTTGTTCAATGTTCTGTTTTACACATTATGACATCAGCAAAATTTTAGACTACTGACAGATTGATAGAGAAGGTAAGCTTTAAGTTTTAGGCAAATTAAAACTACTTCATAGTAAAAGCATTCCATTTTCAAGACAGAATTTCTTTTTCCCTTAAGCAGTGTTTATGTGCAATATTGCTATGAGTGACAGATAACCAGTGACTATCACATAAAATACAAATAAGTGAATTCTCATTTATCCCACACATGCATTTATACATGGAAGGATAATATGTACCGAATGCTTACCAAATTCTAGGTCCTAATTAAATAGCAATGATACAATGATGATATAAAAATTTCAATAATAATGATGAGTACTTAGTAGACACTCAAATCTGTTGAACCAATGCATGATCTCTAGCTTCGTGGAATTTACATTACACTTAATTTGAGAAAACAGACAACTGAACAAATAATTAACCTGAAGAGGATTTAGTACCCTATTGAGGCAACCAGGGACAACCAGCTTAATCTATTTAGAAAGCTTCTTGGAAGAAATGTAAGAAATTGAGGACAAAAATGGGGATTATCACTTAATTAGGGCACAGGGAAATGAAAGGAACAGCACCTCTGAAGGCTAAATGATGAATGAATGGCAAGTTTGAGGAAGTGAAGTGTGGCTGATCGGGGTAGGTAGTGAGGACAGAATTTGAAAAAGAAGCTAGGGCTGAAAGCACAAGGCCTTGAATGCCATGTTAAGGAAGTTAAATGTTGTTTGGTGGGAATGGGAAGCCACAGAAGTATTTTATATAGGCCAGTGATAAGGCTGATTGCCACCTCTCAGATGATGACTTTTTTCCCTATTCTGGAGGTGAAGGAGGTGACCTCTCTTCTATTCACCTCTTCATTTCTAACTGCAGACCTTTGTCCCTTTCTTTAGATGACAGATGGAGAACTGGATGGATAGGTATGGTATTCCCTGTCCCTGCTCATTGCTGTCATTGACACAGCTCTGGCCAGTCTCCATCACTGATATTTTAGCACCTTGCTATTTCTTTGCAACTCTACTTTTGAGTACAGTATCTGAAACAACACCTTTTAATACCCTATGCTCTCAATTCCTCAAATTTTTCTCTTCCAATCATCTTGTCTTCCACCGGACCTTAGGAATCCACTCCTAAGGTCATACTGCAGATATTATCCTCACAAGTTAGGACATCTTCTTTAGGGTCTCTAATCAAGCAGTCCACTCTCCAAACATACTTTCTTACTCTTTCCAGCTAACTCCTTTCAGTACTAACTACAAGACTTCAACCACTGGGGCATATAATCTTGATGACCCCACTTCTTTGCTGTTCTTTACCCACCCCCATTTCTGATTTTGCTCCTTACACAGAAATGTAATGGCTCAGCATTATAATCACTTCAATGCATACACCTCAATTTCCTTGCCCTCATACCCTTTGCAAAAGCTTACCTGTGATACTCAAGCTTTGGTAAATGCAACCCTCTGTTCCGTCTGCAGCTGAGGGAAGAAGCTGCATGAGGTCATAGAAGAACTATGGTGCTAGGTCTTGGTTTAAATCCAGGACCACTCATCTCAAGTAGCATCTTAGTACTCCATTCAGCATTAAATTCTTCAAAATGACTACTTCACTTGCTCTCTTCCCTCCAACCTGTAATCCCTCCTCACTTCTCCACACTCTCCGCTGACAGTTTTTCCTTTTAATTTACTGAGACACAGAAATGGGAGTAGGGAATATTTACACACTCCCACCATTGTATCTACCAAACTATACCAGTTAGAACCATTATATTCTGCCAACATTACTGACACTATGGATGCAATTTCTCCTGTGATCAGCCCCTCCATGTATGCAGAGTCCTATCTATTTTTGCCAACAGATATATATATATATATACACACACACACACACACTCATTATATAATAGTGATATCTATTTGATTATATAGCTCAGCAATAAAGATTACATATATATCTGATATATCTCAGATATTTATCTATAGTATAGATGTACATACATATGTATTTACACACATACATGCATATTTAAAGATTGTATGTTTAAAATAAACCAGCTTTCTTTAAGCATGCATTCCATTGCTGCTACTCAAAATTTCACTCCCTCCCTTCACAACAAAAAGTCTTGAACGAGATATATTTATCTTCACTTCATCCCCTAAATCCCAGCAGTAAGTGATATTCTGACCACTTTGTCTTTACCCAAAGATGTCAAGAACACACATGTTTCCCATACTTTTAAAGCCAGAAGTCCATTATCAGTCTTCATCTTTCTGAAAATATCAATTTGACGTACCCAGTCATATTCATAAGGGAATTTAATCACCTGGATTCAAGAAAAAGTAGTCTTTCTTGAGTTTCATCTTCTGCTGTACTTTTTGACCTCAATCTTATTGACTTCTCTTCATGTCTCCAATTTGATATGTGCAAAAGTCTCCAAAGTTAGCCATTAGTTTACTGTTTTTGCTGTGCTCACCCCAGAGATGATATCATTAACCCTCATGACTTCAGAATGTTATATTTTTTTTAAAAATGTTTATTTGAGAGAAAGCACATGAGAGAGAATCCCAAACAGGCTCTGTGCGGTCAGTGCAGAGACCAATGTGGGGCTTGATTCCACAAACTGTGAGATCATGACCTTAGCCAATATCAAGAGTCGGATACTTCACTGACTGAGCCACCTAGGTGCCCCTCAAATATATATCTTTAAACCTGCTTCTCTACTGATTCCAGTGCTCAATCAAAATGCTCTTTTCTTTCTCCCCCACTCCATATAAAATCAGTCCTCACATTCTTTAAGCCTTATATTCTTTTTTTTTTTTTTTAATTTTTTTTTCAACGTTTATTTATTTTTGGGACAGAGAGAGACAGAGCATGAACAGGGGAGGGGCAGAGAGAGAGGGAGACACAGAATCGGAAACAGGCTCCAGGCTCTGAGCCATCATCAGCCCAGAGCCCGACGCGGGGCTCGAACTCACGGACCGCGAGATAGTGACCTGGCTGAAGTCGGACGCTTAACCGACTGCGCCACCCAGGCGCCCCAAGCCTTATATTCTTAATATATCACAAATGTGACCACTTAAGACCAACCTCATAACTTCCAGTCTTGCTCAAGACAGCATCATGTTTGGTCTATTCCACACTAACACAAGATGTTAATAATAGGGGAAAATGGGGTCGGGTGGGGGGCGCAGGGCTACATGAGAACTCTTTACTTCCCCTTCAGTCTTTATGTAAACTTAAATCTGCTCTAGAAAGAAAACTTAAAGTCTGCTAAAAGTCCCTAAAATTTTTACATGCAAAAAGTCTATTAAATTTATAGTCAACTAAACATCATTAGTGTTATAGCACTTAACTTCAGTATCTGTGCTATCAAACTGCATTTTAAGTTCGAAGTAAACAAAAGTAAATATTTCATAGCATATTGTCTTTTAGAAGAATATGGCCTTTGGGGAAATAAACTTAAATTTTAATAAATAATCTTTCCAAGGAGAAATATATCTAAATTTAGTAACGTGATTAAAAGTAGTGTTGTCTTATGTAAGTATACTGGTGTTCTAAAGTGATGGCTATTTTTCACAAAATTCCCTGAATAAGAGAGTGGACTAGTAGCCCAGAACATTCTACATTATGATCCTCAGCTAATGTGACATTTCTTTGATGTTTACAGTTTCTATTACAGAAAATATACATGGTAATCTTAATGTAAAATATTTAAAGATACTATTTAATCAGTTTACATTTGCCCAAATTTAGGAAAAAAAAGGAATTCTAATGATTGCATGATTTTGTCTTACCATATAGATATGGAAAGTCTTACAGTGGCTTCTCTACATGGAATGTGTTCACTCAATGACCTAGGTGTGGAGGGCAAA
This sequence comes from Felis catus, assembly GCF_018350175.1. Lineage (NCBI taxonomy): Eukaryota > Metazoa > Chordata > Mammalia > Carnivora > Felidae > Felis > Felis catus. Next base: position 85,639,164 of record NC_058379.1, read on the forward strand.
GTGGATGTATGTAAACCAGAAGTAAATACCCTGTTGGATCACCAATAGCACTGAGGATTTTTTTCCAATCCACATCTCACTTCATTTGTATCCATTTTAGGCATGTTTGTTTGCTTTCATTTACTCACTTATCTTTAGTTCTTTATCAAGAAGCTAAATGTGCTATGAATTATTACACTATTACACTATTGGAAGAAATCTCCAAAACTTTACACAGGTAGTTTTAAATGAACTGAATAGCAGCATTCCCCACTGGTATCTTTTAATGTTCTTTTTTTTTAAGTTTTAATTTAAATTCCAGTTATTTAACATACAGTGTAATAGTTTCAGATGTAGAATACCTGGTGTCTTTTAAAGCAGGTAGTGTTCTCTGACATTCTTCACATGAGGAGCCTTCATTCTCCACCAGGTTGGATGATGTGCTTCTCCATTTATTTGTAGCCTATATGCAAGGAAGTTTGTGTCAGATACAAGAGGGTTTTTTCATACCATCTCTAGTAACTTCTAGCCGAATGCAAAGTAAATTAAAAATGCTATGAACTCTTCCAATTTGGAATGTATTGTATTGAGATAACAGTCTTCAAACTAGCAGTCCTCAACTGTGGCGGGTCCTAGAGAATCTTTCTGGAGATCCTGTGAGGACAAAACTACTTCTATAATACTTTAAAGATGTTGTTCACCCTTCTCATTATATTGACTTTGAATGGGTAACACAAAATAAATAGCGATGCAGTTACTTCCAGGGACCCAGACTGTAGGCAGAGGCGATGCTCAGAGAAACGTACAAAGAAATGTTTTGAAAGTTTGGAATGCACGTTACTCCACTGAAAGAATACTTACTATTTTATCGTTAGTTTTCATAGGTCAGAATTGGGTTTCTGTTTTAAACAATGTGCTTTAGATACTGCTCATCTGTCTTTATCCTATCAGCACCAATGAGTCTCCTTTGACTTTTGTAATATCACTAATGCTATGACTGGAAGTGATATGTTGGAAGTAAATTAAAGTATGCCAGCTTTATCCTACGTCTCATTTAGTGGAAAACATGTTTTCCTTATTATTCAAGACTGCATAAAGTTTGTAAAGCATGACTACATTTTCCATTTACTATTTCTTACTGTCATTTAAAATAGTTTAACCATGACAATAAGGACAAATCTAAGTTGATCATAAACTTATATAACAAGGAATATGTAAAATAAAATATTTAAATTTTTTTTTCCATTTAAACACTTATCCCAATGTGCCAGTTAGCTCCTCTTGTCTCACGGATTAAGCAATTTAGTTACTTCTATAAATGCTGATTATTCCAGATAATAGTCATCAAAATTATTTAGAGGAAATTAATGAGAGTTTCTTGGTGGAGAATGATCTGGAAAGATAGGACTATAGGTCCAGTTAGGAAACGATCAAAATTATAGTAGACAAATGCTGGAAGTTTGGAGCTCAGAAACCTAAATATAATGCAGCAAATAATGAGTGTCCATTTCTGTTTCAGAAACATTTTTAGAAACATAGTTTTGGAATCTCTTCTGGTTCTTTGAAACTTTCATAGGAATGTGTCCAACAAACATGCTTATGGGTTATATAGAAGTTCATATACAAGTCCATATGTATTTTTTCTTTAAATGGAAGGGCATATATTTCAGTATAAGATTTTCTACTTGAGTCTTATTCAATAGAAGAAAGATTTAGTTTGTCCTATCTTATTTTCTATCCGAGGAAAGAAACCTATATAACAGCTTTTAGGTACCTCTGATCTGAGGGTGTTCATTCAAGAAGGAGAAGTTGCAGGGTAAGTAACTTCACCTGCATGCTTTTGTCATTTTGGAAACTGTAATCTGGAAAATATTTGTATTATAGAGGAAAATATTTCTTCCTATTAACATACATTACTCATCTTTCATCATAGTGCCTTTTAGAGATTTAGGGGTTCACTTTTAAATTAAAAAAATGAATATTGCAATATCCTTTCCTCTGTAGGAACTTAAGGATTAGTCCTTTGATTTATAAGCCAATCATACAAATATCATTTTATTTCCCCTTCTCTTAATTTGTATTCATTTCTGTATTACTTTTTGTAGTCTGCTTAGTTATAGAAACAACTTTTTGAAGACTCTTCTACTTACTCTTTATGTCAATTTCATTTTGAAATAACATTGTTTCCCTAATTTTGGATATCTAATTTTTGTTTGATAATAGCATGAACATTAGTTGTAATCCATTAATCAACAGTACTTACTGGTTTTTAAATATTCCATTAGTCGCTAAAGTTAGTTCCTAACTTGTTTTTCCTTCAGTTTTTCATTTTCCTTCATTTCCTTCATCCTTGGTTGCAGGTCACAGGGCTCTTAATAAAATTACCATTTCCTGCGTTTCATGAAAAGTTCACATCTTTGTGGAACCAGATTTCTGGTCTCACTGTCAGATAGTGCTGGCCACACCACAGGCCGTCTACACAAAGGACTGTCTTAATAACTGGGCTGAACTGCTAGAGTGTGCAGAGCCATGAGGAAGGGTTTCCAAATCATGTTTTAATGAGTAAAATTGAGTAGTTTTGTACTGAATTCTCTTGTTCTTGATGTTTACATTCTTTTAGCCAGCTTCGTAATTTTAATCCCATTTTACCTTTGCATTTCTATAACTCATGTTTCTGCAATTTCCTTTTCTTTGGATTAAAATAGTAAGAGATATAATCGGATTTTTATACGTATATTCAACATTAGTTGGAGATGAATTCTGGTGGCTCATGATTGAAACTTGGGGGAAAATGGCAATTTTACTTCTTTCATTGAGTTTCATGATTCTGGAACTCATTCCAATATCCGAAGGCAAAGAGGCACATAGCCCAGTGCTCTTAAAAAGCTTCTTCTGAAAGCAGACATCTGTTGTATGTTAATTGACTAATATAAAATAGGAAAGGAGGGATTGTTTGTTCCCTGGGTACGTTATTAGTGCTCTCACTATTCAGATTCTCAAAGAGAAAAGTGGGGAATACATATATCATGTGATGATCAAATACAAGTGCTGTTGCCATGAAAATTAATATATTATTTGACAATGTTTTGTCTTCCTTTGATGTTAGACAAGATATTGTTATCCCTGCACAAACATTTTAGCACATTACTAAGGTTACTGCAACTTGAAATCAGTTTTAATAAAGATCCATATCAAAACCCTTGTGAAATACTAGTTATAAATTAAATACCCTTACCATTTTGTTACACATTTTTATGAGACCATTCTTCTCTATGGAAAGAGATGCTTTAAAGTTGTCTTTAATTTGGATAAATTAACACCAATTAGGTGTCCCTTATCAAGATGCCACACCATGAACACTTGGAATAGTGCTGCCCCAGGTGATCCCACAGAATCCTGAAGTGTTCTCTCAGCTACAAACTTGCCATATGAGATCATTGCTTTGATTCTGCAGTTGCTATGGTACCCTGAACATATTCTCAGTATTAGTCCCTCAGGGCATAAATTAAGAATCACCAGCATTGTAGGATGTCAAGTGCTTCACTCCCACTGGTCATGAGGCTGGTTTAATTTGTTGAAAAGAAAAGAAAACTAGCTCTGAGCTGGAGCAAACTGTTTCTTGATATTTATATACAAAGGATTCTATTAATCATATAAGATTAAGGCATCAATGTCCATTTATCCACCCAACTATTAGGGAATATTTCAAAAGTTCATTATATAAAGAGATAAAGCAATGAGATATTCTAGACTCAATTGATGCAATTATTTAAGATAATATGCCTAAGAATTTTGGAACCACTAGTTATATTCAATTGACTTCTTTTGTAGATACCCTAAAACTAATTTTTATTGGCCTTATATATACATATTATAGCAACTGAAATGCATGCCATATTTACTTTTAAGAGCTAATTGATATCTAATTCATATACCACAAAGTTTACCCATTTAAAGTGTTCCATTCAGTGGTTTTTAGTAAAATCAGACTTGTGCAACAATTACTATAATTTTAAAAGAGTTTCATCATCCCCAAAAGAAACTTCCTTCTCACCAGGAGTCATTCCCCATTCTCCCTTTACCCCCAGCCCTTGCCAAATACTAACCTGCTGTCTGTCTCTATGGATTCACCTATTTTGGACATTTCATATAAGTGGAATCATAGAACGTATGACCTTTTGTGACTGGCTTCTTTGACTTAGCATAATGCTTCCAATTTCATCCAAACTGGAGTATGGATCGATACTTCTTTCTTGTTATGGCCAAGTAATGTTCCATTGTATGGATATAGCACATATTTTTTTCGTTCTTCAATTGATGGGTATTCCGATTGTTTTCATTTTTTGGCTATTATGAATATGATGCTATGAACATTTTATGTACAAGATTTTTTGCAGATGTGTTTTTATTTCCCTTGGAGTTGCTGGATCCCATGATAATTCTTATGTTTCCATTTTTAAGGATAACCGAACTACTTCCAAAAGTGGTTGCAATACTTCAAGCAATGTTTGAGGGTTCCAATTTCTCCACATTCTCACCAATACTCGTTGGGGTCCATCTTTTTTATTACGGCCATCCTGTGGAGGTGAAGTGGTATCTTATTGTGGCTTTGATTTGAATTTCCCTAATGACTGATAATGCTGGTCATGTTTTCATGTAATTGGTCACTTGTATATTTTCTTGGGAAAATATATATGTTTAGATACTTTGCCTATTTTTAATTGGGTTATCTGATTTTGTTTTTATTGTAGTTTTGCATATTCTGGATACAAGTCCCTTCTAATTTGCAAATATTTTCTCTCATTATGTAGATTGTCTTTTCAACTTCTTGACAGTTTTATTTAAAGTATAAAACTTGGGGCACCTGGATGGCTCGGTTGGTTAAGCTTCCGACTCTTGGTTTGGGCTCAGGTCATGGTCTCATGGTTCAGGTGTTCAAGCCCCATGTTGGGCTCTGTGTTGACAATGCAGAGTCTGCTTGGGATTCTCTCTCTCTCCCTCTCCCTTGTCTCTCTCAAAATAAATAAATAAAAATAAAACATAAAATTTAAATTGGCTTCATCAAAATAATTTTTTAATTGTTTTGTTGTGTTTTGGTATTACATGTTAAAACCACTGCCTAATTCAATGCAATAAAGATTTACTCCCATATTTTGTTCTAAGAATTTTATAGTTTTAGCTCTTACATTGAGGTCTATAATCTATTCTGAGTGAATTTTTATAAATGAGGTGAGGTGAGGTAGGGGTTCAACTTCCATGATTTGCTTGTGGCTATCGAGTTGTCCCAGAACTATTTGTGGAAAAGATTATTCTTTCTTAGTGAAATAACTTGCCAATATCCAGGCAACCATAAATTTAAGAGTTTATTTCTGGTCTGTGGACACAAATTTTATTCAATTGACCTACATATCTATACATCTGTCCTGCCAGTTAAACATTGTGATTACTATAGCTTTTGAAACCAGTAAGTGTCAGTTCTCCTTCTAATTTTATTGTTCACATTTTTTTTTCTTTTTTTAGGTGAAGAATATTGAGCTTTATCACAGATTTATCCACATGTGCTTCCAAAGAGAAAGAAACACTGGCACTAAAGCACAGCCACTTGGAAAGTTATTATGGCTTTGGTTGCTAAGACAGAAATAGAGCCTTTGGAGAAATGATTGGTTCAAATCATTGGGAATGTAATTTTCATCATTGCATTCACTAAAAGGCTCACTTAGAGAAAATGGCCTCCCAGTTTCCAAAAATACAGTTTCCTTAAAATGGGAATATCTCAGATCTGATCTTTGTGGGTATTAAACCAATTTACTTATAAGCAAAAATTATACCTTTTGCCCTAAACAAATTTAATTCACAGATTGAGTTATTTAGCTGAGATATACTCCTATTAGTTTCATTAATCTTATTGACAATTACACTGTCACCTTAGTTCATTAGAAAAGTTTATAGACCTCAAAGGTCTAGGGGTGCCTGGGTGGCTCAGTCGGTTGAGCATCCAACTTCAGCTCAGGTCATGATCTCATACTCCGTGAGTTCAATCCCCACGTCGGGCTCTGTGCTGACAGCTCAGAGGCTGGAGCCTGCTTCAGATTCTCTGTCTCCCCCTCTCTCTGCCCCTCCCTGCTCATGCTTTGCCTCTCTCTGTCTCAAAGATAAATAAAAACATTTGAAAAAAATTTAAAAAAGGTCAATAAATTGTTTCAACAGTGCATTTATCCAGTACTAGCTTAACATTTCTCAAACACTTTCACAACTGTCCAGGAGACAATGAAACTACTTACTTTAAATGGAAAATACTTGGTAAAAAATTTAACAGCCAGTTTCATAAAGCTTGAAAGTCCTATGAAATAAAATGACATATGTGTAAAAAGGTAAGTAAGTATGAGGAATAAACTTAGGAATTCCCTGAGCCTGCACTGATGGGTTAACGAGGCATAAAGAAACTAGCCATAGGATGTACACACCCAAGTTTGGGTAAACAAAGTTAGGTAAATGGGGCAAAGGCCCCCAGGATAGGACAAAGGTATAGGAATAGGGAATCTCAGGATGAAAACATCCAAGATGAGGTAAACAAGATTAGGGTGGAAACGCCCCCAACTTAGTACAATAGCAGAAAGCTGCTTTCTCAGGAAGGAAGGACCAAATTAGGTAAACAGGTAAATAGGGCTATAGACTGCTGTGGGGTGAAGTTGCCCAGGGAAGAGCTAGTTAGCAAAAGAAAGGTGCCTTGTTGAGCCTGAGGTTGCATGCTCTTTCTCCTTCTCTGTTTACCTAAACTGGTCTAGAGGTGGGGCCTCATGTTTGCTGTAAACAACCTTCCAACTCTAGCCAGGGTTTTGTTTTGTATTGACCCAAACCCCTAATACCACATATCTTCAGAACCCCCTTTCCCTTATGCACATGAGTTAATGTTCACGATTTCATTGTCTCTTTGTGCACATCCATCAACACATTTGTAAGCCTTTTGATCCTAATAAAAATGGAGCAAGGACCCTTACTCAGGGGTCTTGTCTCCTCCCAGACATTAGCCTCTCTCGCAGTTTTAATCCTGCATCCTGCTTTCTTGCTGGACAAGAGAGAACTCCAGACCCAGAGTCTATGACAAGTAAGGAAACAAATAATTCTGGTATATAACACTTATCATCATGGGTTATAAGATCACACACATGTTATATTCTATTAAAATAAGATCACATTAGATCATAAACTTATATTTATTTAAATAAAATGAGATCACCATTTAATTTTTGAATACCTTAGTAATAATAACTTGAAGTCACTGAATTTAAGTCATCCAATAATTTCTATACAGGTAGGAATGAATTATTACATTTAAAGACTTGAAGTTAACTTTGACATTGCAAAATAGGCGGGATCATGTAACATGAGCTATATACTTAACAAACCTTTAAAAATACAACCACTTTCCTTTAGAGATCACCAAGAAGTTTTAGTAAACCATTGCTATTTTTTTTTTAAGGAGAAAAGCATATTGTGGTATAATCCTTAATAAAACAGTTCAGAATACTTCAGTTCCGATTATAAATGTCTGTACAAGATTTAGTCTATTAATTATTTGAAGTTGGCAAGTTGTCATACCCACTCATTCCTTACAGAGACTGCATTACACGAGTTGGGTTTAGGGAATTTATGAATAGGATATTTATTTGAATTTGTGCCATCATTCCTTGTTACCTTAATCAAATTCCAGGCTGGAAAGATTATAAAGACACCCCACTGTGGATGCCCTGGAGCAGAGTTGGAGCAGATTGGCCAGGAGGACTTGCCAGAATACTCCATGCTCAACATGTCAGTTCAATTGCTGTGACAAGAATCAGTCCTATTCAGTTGCTAACGGAAAGGCATATCCAAACTGATCATATCAACTGTTTTCAGTTAGATTTAAAGATTTATAATACAAGTGAAAATATGATTTACATGCTGTTGTCCACAACATCTAACAAGCTTTCCTTTTCTAGTCTTCTCCTTTCCTTTCTTTCCAATAGTAGAAATGAGTATTCTCTAGGAATTTCACCTTTTGTTTTCTTGTTTTGGTTTTGGTTTTCGGTTTTTTTTAGCTGAAGTCATTGTGTCCCTATCAACAAGGCTTGGACTATAGTTTGGATATTGTTATATTGCCAGTTTGATCAGATTCTAAAGATGTGGTTGGCACACATTTTTTCTTGAATCATAAATTTTTGGGAATCTACCCAGATTTTAGCCAGATTGCCTGGAGCTTTAACAGAGTAGCAGTAGGAACAAAGCAATTATTCTCTACTCACAGAATATATTGAACTGGATTTATCTGGCATATGAAAGTTCTAGGATACTATTGATACAGACTTTTTAAATTACAGCCTACTTTCTTGGCAAAGAAATAACAAATTAGAAGGCATCTGTTGCTTTAACCCATCCATCATCCATTTATTCCTTATTTCTAACATGTAAACACTATTCCAAACACTAGAAATACATATATGAATAAAATAAATACTTTCTTGCCTAAAATTTGCATTCCAGTGGAGAGAAACTGACCTAATATATAAATCATATACCTGGCAGAAAAAAAAAAAAAAAAAAAGTGTTCTTGCTTTTGGGACAGGTTGCAGTATTAAATATGGCATCTGGTCCCAGATCTGAGTAAATACATGAAAAAAGTTAAAGAAAGTTAATTATTCAGATATCTGTTGAAGAAGGTTCTAGGCAGAAGGAACAATCAGGAAGCACAAAACTCTTGATGGGAATGATCAAACAGAGAAACAAAATGGCATGTGAGTAAGCAGTGCATATTGAGGCAACTTTAGTAGGTGAAGAAAATGGGGTCTAGTACACAACTCAGGGAAGTACAAGTTAAAGTATATGTAAAGTATATATTTATATATAGTCTATAAATTGTGTGTGTGTATATATCATACCATATATATATGGACACATGCATACAATATGTATGACTGCAACATTATCAAGAAGCCCATAATCTATGAGAGAAAGAGACAGAAAATGACCACCATAGTTTAAGTTCAAGGATAAAGGTAAACAACAGGTATAATGGAATATCTAAGGAAAGCCACAGCACTCAGGTCATTGTCCTGACTTCTACTCACAGTATATGCCAAGAACCAGAGCGTTAGTATCACCTGGGAACTGGGCAAAATAACAAAAATCTTGAGCCTTACCTGAGAACAGTTGAATTATTATTTTCATTTTAACAGGATCCTAAGGTGATTCACAAAAAGAACTTCAGGAAGCCAGTTTTAAAGAATTTAGGAGCAGGTCGTCCATTCCAGAGAGAAGATAGAATGTGAGTAACGGCCTGGGAAAAGAAGGAGAAAACCAAATAAATAACATGACCAACATCACTACCGCCAAACTGTCTTGCTTGTATGCGTAGAACAACAGAAAGTTCAAGGTTGCTGGGGAAAAAAACAAAACCTGGGGTTACCCTGGGAGGAAGTAATGTGAGAGATGAAAATAGAGGGGGGTTTACAGGCTAATCTGGGCACTGAAATTCATTCTGCAGATGCCGGAGGCTATTAAAGATTTGTCAGGTGGGGCAGCATGGTGAGCATTTTGGCCAAGTCTTCGAGGTGGCCAGATGAGAGATTGTTAAAGCCTGGATCTCACGTTGGGTACTTTCCATTGCACTTAAAACATCCTTAAAGTTATCTGAAAACTTTATTTTTTATTTTTTTTTACTGTAAATTTTGTGAGAGCCTGGCACAGATTTAGAAAACATCAAAACTTCTAAACACCTCCACCAGTATTTTGAGGTCTGTGTGTGTGCATAATTTTACCTGAGAAATATCATTCACTACTCACAGTATTTTAAGGGTTTTTTTCTCAAATAACAAAATAACATTATGAAAACCAAATAAACATTTTGAAGTCTGTAGAATGTTCTATCAGCGTGACAGACTATAATTAAATGTAATACTTTTAGTAACCATTCAGGTCAATCTGACTTTTTCATGATTATAATAAAAAATATTTGTACTGAGAGCTTTTATGTTTTTCTGATATTTTATTCAGACATTCCACTACATGGTAAAAAACCACAAATGTTAAGACTTTTGGCATACATTTCCAAAACATATCACAAAACTTATTTATTTCATTTATTCTAATTTTGGTATAACTTTTACTTATTTTAGTATCAAACTCTACTCAGTTTTTCATATCATCGAACCAAAATATTCCTTCAACATCTAATAATACCAGTCTGTGATTAAGCTTCCCAAGCATTTATCATGTATCCTATATTAGTATTCACATATTGAAATCAGCAATGAAAGCATAGAAGCTAAAACTTTATACATTAAATAAAAAAAAACTAAAAGATAACATTTCTCATTCCTAAGTCATTTAGGAACTGTCCTTGGAACCGGCACCATCATGCAAAATAACTGCTGTTTTTACAAGTAGATATTTACGAAGGAGGATTAAAGTGTGAAATAATCTGAGGTTCCAGAATATTATTAGTCAAACATTATTATTAGCCTATTACCTTATTGTTCTAATTTACATCTTGACCATATATATAGTCTGTATACATAGCCTATTGGAATTTTATAAAAACATTTAGATTATATACAGGACATAACTGTGCTCAAATACTTTTGTGATCTTTACCCATTAAGTTGACAACACTGTCTTTGATATGAATAACTTTAGGTAAAATATAATGATTAGAATGCAACATACACCTAATATATTAACAAAAACATGTTGTATTAACAAATGCAGACAAAATTAGAACTGGAGAAATGTAACAGTTCTGTAAAATTTTTCTAATTCAACATTTATCTATATAAAGTGGAAATTTTAAAAAGTGAGGTCTGCAAAGATCTATGCAAGTTTGATAAAGAACTTTTATGGTAAACAAGTAAACTCAGATTTACATATATAAAGGTAATTCTATTAGGTGTCTATGAACTTAAGAATTGTGGCTGTAAAGGGGCGCCTGGGTGGCTCAGTCAAGTGTCCGACTTCAACTCAGGTCATGATCTCATGGTTTGTGAGTTCAAGCCCTGCGTCGGGCTCTGTGCTGACAGCTCAGAGCCTGGAGCCTGCTTCAGATTCTGTGTCTCCTTCTCTCTCTGTCCCTCCCCAACTTGTGCTCTTTGTCTCTCAAAAAATAAATAAATGTAAAAAAAAATAATAAAGAATTGTGGCTATAAATAAAATGGGTATTACTAAAAATGTGTGAATGTTTGAAATTTAGAAATAAAATTTGGGTGTTAATTTTGAGATCCTTTAACAAAATGTTCATTCTATGGGAACCAATAATTGATAAAAAGAACTTACAGAATGGTATTACTCCATGAGCATATGAAGAAAATAGCTATTTTATTCTCCCTAGAAAATGGTACCAACTTAACTATATACAATTCTTTCTAATGTTTAAAGTGATTTAATTTGAATAGCACTGGCCTAAGGGATTAGGGTATTGGGACCAGATTTTTAGCAGTACTCTGATTTTGTACATCATCAGGAAGATTTGATTATCCTTACAGTTTTATTAAATACTAAAATTATTAACTTTATGTTACTAGACTGTTAGCAGAAATCTGCTTGGAGAGGTGGGAGTTTTGACTTGAAGATGAATATGCATGGAAATTTCCATGAGATTTTGAAGTATTCCATTGGATTGGAGGAATATGATTGCTTAAAATTGTGAGAAAAAGGATAGTAAAACTAAAAATATTTAATGATTAAATTGAAGAAACTCAGTAATATTTGAAAAAGATATAGTTCTTCCTAAGAAGGGCAGTTCAAAGCCAAGAACTAACCTTGTTCCGAGTGTGCCAGGATCCACTGCTTAAACTTGCTTTTCCAGAAACCTGATGTTGTCTATGAACCAAGAGTTGAAGGAGTATTTTGCACACAGGTTTGTTCTCCTCTAGCTCACAAGGCTTGAGCATTTCAACTTGTAAATATAAAGATAAAATATAATGTCAGTACGATTAGATCTTTTTGTGAACTTCTCTTGTTGAAAATGTCTGATTTCTGGTTCCACCGTCTCTGTTACACGCTGGTCATCACCTTAGGTTAAGTCTTGCTCCCTCTAGTTTTGCCTTGATGAATGTTCTGCCTTTAAAGCGACTTACACATTTTTACTTTTATGTGCTCATTTTACTGCATTAGCATTCCCAGTCATGATGATGTCACACTGTAGCTAAGCATTACTCATAATTGCAGTACTCAGAATTACTCTTGACTCTTTAATCCTAATTATCCTTCCAATAAAACGAGTTTAGATTAGTTAACATACAGAGTAGCACACAATGTGCTTTATGTGTATTATTTTATCTTCTCAACAAGCCTGTAAAATAAGTGCTAGCATTACAACCCTTTTATAGAGAAGGAACTTGAGACTCTATGAATAAGAAAGTTATTCAATGACACAAAGCAAAAGAACTGTAATATGGACTCTAATTGTTTGATTTCAAAGCTTAAAGTCACTTTTCAAAAATTATTTTAAAATAATTACCTTGTATCAGAGAAAAAGGAAAATACAGCCTAATTTCTAGGAGTATAATGTTTAGCAAGATGTCAGTTATGTAAAATAATTCATTAATAATACAATTACTATATATCTACAATAAAATTGAGAAAATAGTTCAATTATCCCATTTAATACCGTAAGTATAAAATTCTGAGAAATAAAATGGAGCACAAAACTTCTAATGAATAAATTATAATACTTAATTGAAAGAATTTAAGGATGACCTAAAATATACCTTGCTCATGGGCATTAAAACATTAAATATTGAAATAATGTCAAATATACCTGATTATTCTATAGAATTAATATAATGCCAGGCTAAATAAGATTGTTCATGGAATTTACTATGTTATTTCCAAAATTATGAAGAATCAAAATACCCTTAATATTTCTGAAGAGGAAAAACCAGAAGGGAGCTTACCCCAGTATATATAAAGGTTTATAATAAAGGCTCTAGCAAGTCATAGGAAAAAGAAAAAAATAAAGTAACCACCAAAACCTGATCCAAAGTCAGATTTCATAAAAGAAACTTGATGCATGTAATATAGAATTTTGATATCTGACAAATTTGATATGTCAGAGCAATAGGAAAAAGTTTATTCAATACATATACCTATTAAAATTTTCTGTATAGAAAAATTAGAATTAGATATCTACTATACATCATACATAAAAATTAACCCAGAATGATCAAGGACTTAAATAACAAATGCAAAATCTTAACAAATTTCAGTTCAAAATACAGATTGATACTTCTCTAAACTGAGTAGGGAAGTATTTTTAGCATTATTAATAAATGCATTCCAATGTAAGAAAATATTGAAAAATTGTATTAGTAAAATAACTATTATTAATTCAAAGATATTTTAAATAAAATGGAAAAATTTGTTATAAATTTGATATACACTGGGTGAAGACAGTCAATATTAATCCTTTATCAGTTACAACTGTTCCAAGATTGTACCATAATAATGTACAGGTTAATAAAGGAAAATCTCCAAGTAGAATGAGCATAAATTTGAATAAGCATAAATGAAAAATTTTAAAGAGGTATCAAATATAGTTATTAATCAGGGATTGGCAAAGTTTTATCCCACAACTTGTAATTTCCCTTAGGAGGTAAATTACTAAACCATTTTGGGGAAATGTTGGTATTATCTTAAAAATTAAACATTGGAAAATTATAACTTGGTAATTCTCTACTAGTTATGTCTCAAAAGAAAACTTTGCTCATATGCATGGAGACATATACAAGAATATTCAGGGCAGCACCAGGCTACAAACTAACACTGATGGACAGGAGGGTGGTGTAATATCATGGCATATTTATGCAATGCTCTAAATGCAGTGCAAAACAGATACAACCAATAGACTACAGTGTAACACCAATATAATGTTACCAGTTGAAATAAACAAGTATCAAAAGATTGCATAAAGCAAGATAACCAATTTTTTGTATATTTAAGTTAAAAACAGAAAGGAAATAGATCTTAAACAATATTTACATCTATACATACATATTCATATACTTAGTATATGTGTATATAAATACACATATATGTTTATATATTAATATACACATATAAATATATTTATATGTATGTTAGAACTGTGATTTTCAAAATCACAGATGAAGTAAGTACATGTTCCAGTACAGTAACTCATTTAAGGGAGGAAAGGGTACAAAAGGAGAAAGAGTGCCTAAATAGAGAAGATTTTGTCAAATATTCTATACTCCATAGAGATATCTTATTGTTGAATACATGAGTTAATTCATTGAAAGTAAATGAATATTCCCAATATCCGTGTATATATGCAAAAGAAACTCATGCATGATAAAAGTGTGTCATACAATAGTGTCTTTAAACAACCTGTTAAACTAGATGGATATAACAGATGTATACAGAACATTCCGACCCAAAACAACAGAATATCCATTTTTTTCAAGTGCACATGGAACATTCTCCAGGATAGATCACATGTTAGGCCACAAAACAGTCTCAATAAATTTAAGAAGGTTGAAATCATAGCATGTATCCTCTCCAACCCCAATGATATGAAACTAGAATTCAGTCACAAGAAAAAAAAAAAACTGGAAAAGGGGAACCTGGGTGGCTCAGTCGGTTAAGCGTCTGACTCGTGATTTCGGCTCAGGTCATTATCTCACTGTACATGGAGCTCCACATAGGGCTCTGTGCTGGCAGTGATTCTCTGTTTCTCTCTCTCCTCTTCCCCAACTCACATTTATGCTCTTTTTCTCCTCCATCTCTCTCAAAACAAATAAGCAAACATTGAAAGAAATAAAGAAAAAGGAAAGAAAAAAGCTGGAAAAAACACAAACACTTGGAGGCTGAGCAACAGCTTCTAGATTACCAATGGATCAACAGACAACAAAGTAGACATAAAAAATAGATGGATGGAGACAAATGAAAATGAACATGCAACAGTCCAAAATCCATAGGACATAGCAAAAGCAGCTGTGTATATGTGTAGCTGTATATATGTAGCAATATAGGCCTACATCCAGAAATAGAAAACTGCTCAGATAATACAAATTTACATCTAAAGGAACTAGAAAAAGAAAAGCAAACAAAGCCCAAGGTGAGTAGAAGGAAGAAAATAAGGATCAGAACAGAAATAAATGACATAAAAACTAAAGAAAAATTTTAAAAAGATCAATGAAACCAAGAGCCGGTTCTTTGAAAAGATAAAATTAATGAAACATTAGCCAGACTCAAAAAGAAAGAGAAAGGACCCAAATAAACACAAACAAAAACAAGTAAAAACTGACAACACTGAAATACAAAGGATTATAAGAGACTACTATGAAAAGTTATATGTCAACAAATAGACAACCTACAAGAAATGGATAAATTCCTAGAAGTATACAATCTTATAAAACCGAATCAAGAACTGAAAACTTGAATAAGTGTATTACTGGTAACAAAATTGAATTAGCAATCAAAAAACTACCAAAAAATAAAAGTAAAGGATGAGATAGGTTCATAGGAATAGAATTTAAATGGAATTTAAATGGAATTCTACCATTTAAAGAAGAGCTAATACTTATTCCCCACAAATTATTTCAAAAAATAAAAGAGGAAGGAAAGGTTTCCGCTTTCAAATACATTCTACAAGGCCACTATTACCCTGGCATGAAACCAAAGACACCACAAAAAATGAAAACTGCATGCCAATATCCTTGGTGAACATAGGTGCAAAAGTCTTCAACAAAATAATGGTGTATCAAATCCAAAAATACATTAAAAGGACAATTCATCATGACCAAGTGGGACTTATTCCAGGGATGCAAGTTTGGTTTAACATTTGCAAACAAATTAACATGATATGTCACATCAACAAAACAAAGGATAAAAACAGTCAATGAAGAAAAGCATTTGACAAAAGTGAACATCTGTTCATGATAAGAACTCAACAAAGTGGGTTACAGGGAACATACCTCAACCTAATAAAGGTCATATATGAAAAACCCACAGCTAACATCATGCTCAAAAATTTTTAAAAATGAGCTTTTCCTGTAAGATCAGGAATAAGGATGTCCACTCTGACCATGTTTATTCAAAACAGTACTGGAAGTCCTAGCCATAGCAATTATATAAGAAAAATAAATAAAAGGCATCCATATTGGACAAGGAGTTAAACTGTCACTATTTGCAGATGACATGATACTATACCTGGAAAACCCTAAAGACTCCACCAGAAAACTATTAGAAATAAATGAATTCAGTAAAGTTGCGAAATTAATATCCATAAATCAGTTGCATTTACAAACACTATAAGTGAAGTAGTAGAAAGAAAATTAAGAAAACAATTCATTTACAATTGTACCCAAAAGAATAAAATAGGAATAAACCACACCAAGGAGGTGGAAGACCTATACTCTGAAAAATATAAAACACTGATGAAAGAAATTCATGACACAAATGGAAAGATCTGCATGCTCATGGAGCATAGGAGTATTGTTAAAATGCTTATCCTACCCAGAGTAATCTATAGATCCAATGCAATTCCTATCAAAATACTAGCAGAATTTTTGCAGAACTAGAACAAACAATCCCAAAATTCCCATGGAGCCACAAAAGACCCTAAATAGCCAAAGCAATCTTAAGAAGAACAAAACTGGAGGTATCACAATTCCAGCTTTTATGATACACTACAAAGCTGTAGTAATCAAAACAGTATGGTACCAGCACAAAAAAATTGACATATATTAATGGAACAGAATAAAAAGCCCATAAAGAAATCTACACTTTTTGGTCAATTAATCTATGACAAAGGAAGCAAGAATACACAACAGGGAAAAGATACTTTCTTCAATAAATGGTGCTGGGAAAACTGGTATCTACATGCAAAATTAATGAAACTGGACAGCTCTCTTACCCTATACACAAAAATGAACACAATGTATGAAAGACCTGAAACCATAAAATCCTAGAAGAAAACTAATTTCCTAGGAGAAGACAGTAATTTTTTATGGCATCAACTGTAGCAGCATTTTTCTAGGGGTCCCCTGAAGCAAGGGAAACAAAAGCAAAAATAAAATACTGGGACTACCTCAAAATAAAAATCTTCTGTACAACAAAGAAAACAATCAACAAACCAAAAGGCAACTTAGTAAATGGGGGGATATTTTTACAAATGATATATTTTATAAGGGATTAATATCCAAAATATATAAAGAACTTATATAACCCAACACTAAAAAAAAAATTAATCCAGTTAAAAAATGGGCAGAAGATACAGACATTCCTCCAAAGAAGACACCCAGATCACCAAAAGACACATGAAAAGATGCTCAATATCACTCATCATCAGGGAAATGCAAATCAAAACCACAATGAGATATCACCTCATACACAGAATGGCTACAATCAAAAACATAAGAAACAAGTGTTGGCGAGGATGAGGAGAAAAAGGAACACTGGTGCACTGTTGGTGGAAATCCAAACTGGCACAGCCACTGTGGAAAACAGTATGGAAGTTCCTCAAAAAATTAAGAAAAGAATTAACATAGGATCCAGTAATTCCACTACTAGGTATTTACCCAAAGAATATGAAAACACTAATTCAAAAAGATATTTTTACTGTAGCATCATTTACAACAGCCAAAATATGGAAGCACTCCAAGTGTCAATACATAGATGAATAGAGACGTGGTGATATATATACACAATAGAATATTACTCAGCCATAAAAGAGGAGGAGATTTTCCATTTGCGACAACATGAATGGATCTAGAGCGTATTGTGTTAAGTCAGACAAATACCATATGATTCTACTTGTATGTGGAATCTAAGTGAATAAACAAACAAAAAGCAGAATCAGACTTACAAATAAAACTGATGGTTGCTAGAGGAGAGGTAGCTGGGAGTCTGGGATAAATGGATGAAGGGGAGTTGGAGATACAGGCTTCCAGTTATGCAAAAAAAGTCACAGATATAGAAGATACAGCATAGGGAATATAGTCAATTGTATTAGTGTTGCACGGAGACAAATGGTACCTACACTTGTGGTAAGCATAGAGAGTTGTGGAATCACTATGTTGGATACCTGAAACTGACATAACATTTCATGTCAACTATACTCAATGTTAAAAAAAATTAAAAAGAATGAAATGCAAAAAAATGAACTTGATTTTAAAGAGGACTGTCTCATATCAATCATTGATTTCAGCTTGAATTGTTTTCTTTCACCTTGAAGATTTCTTGAATCAGATCTGTGAGTTCCAGGGATCTCTAGATGAACAGAAACAAACAAATGAGAACTTGGAAATCCAACTCAGGCACTTACAAAACTAGTAATTAGCTCACAAACTATGTTGAATTCAAGGATGAAATCTTAGATAAGAAAATTCTGATATCCATTTTTTTCACATTTTCTCATATATCAATATTTTCATTAATTAGAAATATGAATGAAAGACACTAAATGCCACTTAAAACTTGATTGGCTTCTTAGCTTTTATTATTTACCCAATAGACGTTGCGTGTTATGGTAAACATAATTCAAATGTCATTGAAAAATAACTTTAGTTCTAAAAGGTATAGGAGCTGTAGGTGAAAAGTAGGTAGAGGTGTCAAACAATATGATTTGTGTTATAAGGAGCCAGAAAGGGCAAGCTAAGATTTGCATTCTTAACTGATAAAAATACTCTCAGAACAGTAATAGATCACCTGTGATTGAAGCTATGGAAAAGTTACAAGCACCTCTGAGAAACTCAGAGGGTTTCTGGCTTCATTGGGATAGTCATTTTGCAGTAAAATCATAGAAAACCCACTAATGTTGAAAAGTATTTTATCTAGATATAAATTAGGCTGAAATAAAGCTGTCATTTCCCTTTGAGTGGTATGAAATTGTACTTAGGGGAATAGGTCTCTAAAATGTTTTACTTTACTTAAAATATTTTACTGCTTTATATTTTAGTTTTTAAGACAAATTTACTTTAAAAAACCCACTATGTAATCCTATATAGTTACTTCCAAATGAAGCAGACTTGCAAAATTTTTTTTGTTTTAATTTTTTTTTTCAACGTTTTTTTATTTATTTTTGGGACAGAGAGAGACAGAGCATGAACGGGGGAGGGGCAGAGAGAGAGGGAGACACAGAATCGGAAACAGGCTCCAGGCTCTGAGCCATCAGCTCAGAGCCTGACGCGGGGCTCGAACTCACGGACCGCGAGATCGTGACCTGGCTGAAGTCGGACGCTTAACCGACTGCGCCACCCAGGCGCCCCAAGACTTGCAAAATTTAACGGTCAATAATATACATGGTGTTTTTTACCTTCCCATTAGTTAGTGGGGGGAAAAATGAAGCTCACTTTTGCCTGAGAAATTAGCTGTCTCGGTGTGAAAGTTTTCATTGTTCATCCAGCCTTCCCTTTTGCTCCTGTTCCTTTCTCTAAAGTTGGGGAAGGTATGACTAAGGGGGATTCTGAGATCTGGGGCAAGAAGGCCAGTTGCCAGCCTCATACTGCCCCTTAAGCATGCACAGGCGAGTGTTTGTTAGTCTGTACGGGGGAGTCTAAACCGTCTTGTCACTGGATGATCCGCAGCATTCTGATGCCGAAATGTGAATCACTTCATTTTGCTCAATATTCCTCTTGCCAATCTGGCCCCATTTTGGCTCTTTTGGGTAGAGCTTGAGTTGTATCTCCGCACATCTCCTATGAACCAACTGACTGAGGGATTCATGCAGCAGAACCTTCAGCGTGGGCCCCAGGACGGGCTCTCACTTCAGCCAGAACACATATGAGAATTACCACAGTTTTGAGAAGTTAAATATTAGCACCTCCCTCTGCCTGACCACGTTTCTCAGTGGATGTGCCCCAGGTGAGGATGGGACAATGTGGGGTATCTTCCTCCTGAGAGCCCAGATGCTTGTAAGAAAACAAGAGTCTCCTCACCCCCATCCCTCAACACCTTCCTTACTTTCTGTAGCAGTTCCTTGCATACAATCATCTCCACACCAAAGCACATTAGGGAGAATTGAAAAACTTTTAAAATTCACTCCCAGAGGTAAAAAAGAAGCGGGCTTTTATAGTTTCATCATTTTATGTCCTTTTTCTACTCTGGAGCTCAACTATTGTGACGGGCAGGGGAAGCAGCTCCCTAGGGTCTCAATATCGACTCTTACTGGCAGCTACCACTTACAGGGCCACTGTATGCAAAGCATTGTTCTAGGTGCTTCATACAGATCAATTCATTTAATTGCCATAAGAGTTCTGTGACGGGGCCTGTTATTATCCTCATCAACCAAATGAAGAAATAGAGGTACAGTGGGTTAAGGGGACAGGACTGTGGAAAAAAGCCCTGGGAGAGGATTCATCCTCAATCAGGAATGGGATTTGCACAGTGGACATTTGATTTGTCCTCATAATGGTTTAAGACCGTCAGTGGTCTCAATGATTTCCTTACTAAATGTTGGGAACGAAATTTTTGTTTTAGCTCTAGCCTGCTACGCAGGAAATTGTGCCAAGACTCAGTGACTAAAAGAGCAATAATTTCCCACTGTTCAGGTTTTGGTGGGTGGACTGTGCTGAAAAGTTGGTTTTCCCTGTGTGATATTGGTCTGGGGTGACATTCAACTGGTATTCTGACTGGGGCTGGGGTTGGGGCACTCAAGATGGCTTCTGTCAGATCCCTGCATGGGCTGGATGTCAGTGTCGTAGGCTTTTCCTTCAGGTACTTCATTTCTCACCACTCAGTAGCAAAGTTCATGCTTCTTAAATGGTAGCTGGCCCCCAAGAGGGTAACTATGGTTGCAGCTTTGTCATCTAGACTCTTGCTTGACTGCATAGTCACCCTTCCTTTGGAAGAAATTGTCACGTTTCCTGTCAATTAGCTCTTCTCCCAAAGCCTCGCCATAGAATATTGGGAAAGTAGAGGAATCTTTTCTTTCTTTTTTTTTAAGTTTATTTATTTTGAGACAGAGTGTGGGGGGTGGGAGGTTGAGGGCATAGAGAAAGAACCCTAACTAGACTCCGAGCTATCAACATGGAGCCCAACATGGGACTCGAGCTCATCAACAATGAGATTGTGACCTGAGCCAAAACCAAGGGTCAGTCACGTAACGGAACGAGCCACCCAGCCTTCCTGAGTCCTCTTTTCATTTTTAACTCTATTTCACCTCAACCTGGTGGTGATTTTCCTGGTAGTACTTCCTTTAAACCTTTAAGAGTTTTGTATGAACCTTTTCAGGACTTACCACATCCGTGACCCACAACAATAGCTATAGTCCTTTTGAGACAGACTTCCCTCTGTGCTTGTCAGGCTGCTATGAAGAATACTCTCGAGATCTGCATCTTCTTTGTCTACCCAGGAACTGCTCTTAAGCCTGCCATAAGTTTTTTGTTTTGTTTTGTTTAGTTTTTTTAGTTCTTAATAAAAGGTGTTATTGCCAATTTGATTTTACCTTAACCTGGAGACAAGTTCTTACTCTGAGTCTGCCTTCTCTATTTCCTGTAAATTCTGCTTGAAAACTAAATTGTTTAGCTTGTTTTCCTCTTACAAGCATTTGTCATTCATGGCTCGAAGAAGACATTTGGCACTTTAACATTCTGCCTGGAAATCCCGTGAGTTAGGCTCACAAGTATGTGGTTGTATTTTCCACGTCCTCTGCTGCTAATAGTCACACCACTGTGTTACATGTGCCTCCTTTCCTCCAGCCTTTGGTAACAATCTCGTCCCCGATCTTGCAGCCATCGCTGACAGTCTCTTCTCTGTCCTTCTGGCATTTATTTGTCCATGGTCCCTAATCCAATGCTACCTACTTTAAGGCTTTGTTATGGCAGCACCCCGCTTCCAGGTACCAATGTATGTTTGAGATATCTATTGTTATGAAATGAATTGCCCAGGTATGTAATTGCCTAAGACATTTATAAATTGTTTATCACAGTTCTGTGGGTTTTCTGGATTCAGCTGGATGGTTTTCCTGTTTTAAATGGAGGTGGCTGTGGTTACCCTGGCAGCTACATTCCACAGAGATCACTGGGGCCAGAATGTCCCAGATGACTTCACTCAACATCTGATACCTCAGAAGGGGTGAGGAATGGCAGGCATTGGCTGTGCTTCTCCTTTGCTCCGAGTAGTCAGGCTTGGGTTTCTTTATGTGGAGGTTAGCTCTCAGGAGGATTTCTGGGGAGTCACACAGTGTACCTTTCTCCAGAATCTACTCGTCAAAGTAGGTCAAAAGGCCATCCCAGAGGACATGGGCATGGGTTTATTCAAGAGAAGAGGAAACAGGCCTCGTGGCTTTATGGAAAGAGCCAGATGCACATACAGAGGCATCCTTGGAGTTGTTGCCATTCATCTTTGCAGACAATTCAGCATGGATACAATAACTTTTCATTGGTTTTGCCTGTGCCCATATTCCTCAAAATAAATCAGAAGATAGACTTTGCTGTGGATTACCTCTGCGGCCTTGAGCATGTTGCTTATAATAGAACTATATAACACTCCCTTAAAGGTTGCATGAAATAGTATATGAGAACAATCTGGTCCAGAACCTGACATTACTAAATATTTAACAAATACTGGTTTATTCGTCTTCCTCTACTTCTTTTTTTTTTTTTTTTTAATGTTTATTTTTGAGACATAGAGAGACAGAGCATGAACAGGGGACGGTCAGAGAGAGGGAGACACAGAATCCGAAGCAGACTCCAGGCTCCGAGCTGTCAGCACAGAGCCCGATGTGGGGCTCGAACTCATGAACCATGAAATCATGACCTGAGCCGAAGTCGGATGCTCAACGAACTGAGATACGTGGGCACCCTCTCAACTTTTTAAGATATAATTTCCTTCAGAGCAATTATATTTAGAGAGTAAATTTTCTGTGCAAAAAGCAAAGTGCACTTTTAAGAAATCTTGGAAATGCCTTACAGAAAATTTTAAAATTGTAATGATGCTTGCCGTTGATGTTAAATACTTAAACCTGTGTCCTTTTATTGTCCTTTTAAGTGATCTTCTCTTTTGAATTATCTTGATAAAATTCTTTACATTTCTATTGAACAGCATTTCATAATAAAAATCTTGACAATACCTGAAACTTTTGTATATTATACTCAAAAACTGTCAGGGACATAGTACTGTGGAATCAAAATACAGGCATTAACCAATAAAATTAATCTCTGAATTTTTCTCTTTAAATGTTATTATTTGTAATTTTAAGAAAATGTTTAGAATTGTAAATACTAGAAAAGCTTCAGAAGAAAACATAATCTAAATATTTCCCTTAAATTAAAATACACAAAACCACATTAAAAAACACTATTGTTTTAAAAATACCCCATTAATTTTCTTATATCAATCAACATCAGATATATACATTTATAATAGAACTATAATAACTTAAGCATAGTTTATATTGAACAATCTAAACAAAGAGGTATTGCAATAAAGTTTAACATTTTGTTGCAAAGTACCACACATTTATGTAAAATGTGAAGCGATATATATACAGAAAATAGCCTTTGTTTATTCTATTTCCAAGAATGCCTATCTTATGATACTGCTGCTACAGAGGTTAATATAAAAGTATGGAATAGGGGGGCGCCTGGTGGCTCAGTTGGTTGAGTGTCTGACTTAGATCCAGGTCATGATCTTGTGGTTCATGAGTTCGAGACCCACATTGGGCTCTGTGCTGACAGCTCTGAGCCTGGAGCCTGCTTTGGATTCTGTGTCTCCCTCTCTCTCTGCCCCTCCTCCACTCGCACTCTGTCTCTCTCTCAAAAAAAAAATTTAAAAAAAGTATCGAAGAAAGGAGCTGTTAGTTGATTTTAAATCAGTCTGTTGAAAATATAGTATTGTCTCCAAATCTCAAAAGGCGTTACATAGACTTTAAAGATTAGCGTAGAGCAAACATATACATTAGGCATATTTTCCTCCAAAATCCAAAGGCCATCTGTGTTCTGGCCTGACCCTTGCTTATTCCTAGGACTAAAAGTGTAGACTGTGATCGGTGTGAGAAATGAAATAATCTCCAAAGCCTTCTGGTCTTGGTAGCCTGCAGCTCTCCTCACTGTGGCTGAACTTCAGGAACATCACACCAGATGGAGTGGAAAGTGAGAGAATGGTTATTTCTAATTTTAATACACTTTTATCTTGTTGATATGATGCATTTCTCATTTAGAAATAAAAAATTAAAAAGTTTCTTCCCATTATATATTGTTTTGAAGAAGGCCACCAGTTTTATGATTATTTTAGAGGTTTAAGTTAAGGATAGATTCATTGCAGATGAGAAATACATCGATAAAATGCTTTTCATGGGCCAGGATTTCACTAATCCTTTACACTGATTCATTTCATTTCATAGGTACGTTATTAATATTTAAAATTGACCACACTTTTCATTTTTGGTCACCAAAAATGAAAATAAAAGGATCTCAAGAAGGACAATGATGAATAGGTTTGAGAATGTTCCCCATAAAGGGATAATAGAAGGAATTAAGGTTCTGTTTCTCCAGAACTAGCTTGCTCTAGTTTGCTCCACTTTTGACTGTTATCATCAGGTCAAATTTTGTTCAGAGAAAGATGCAGACAACCCTCCATACCAAGAGATGACAAAGAGAAAAATCAGAACTTCGAACTAAAAAGATATTTCAACAGTAAGCTGAAATTTGGGATAAAGAGTAAGAAAATAATATTCAGATCTATAAATTGTAATTTTGTGGATGAACATGTTACTGTACTCTTAGGTTATTCATTCCATTAAGTAAAATCAGAAGATATCTGTTCTTTTTTTAGCTTGCTTTTAGGGATATTTTTATTTCCTATGAGTGATGGGACAATATAGCTCAGAGGATATTATGGTTTAATGGAAATGGAGATTTTTACATAAATCTTTAATTAACTTAATTTCTCTAGGTATGAAATTTATTTTGGACTAAATTCTCTCATCTTAAATGTAACATTTAAGAAGTGACTGCTTTAGTTGAACTGCTGAGTAGAAATTTAACAGTGATTCCTGCAGTGCTATGGTGGGACTAATGTTTCCAGAATCTGAATCATTATTTAGAAAAGGAAAAACAAATTGGAGGTTGCAAAACACTCTCACACACACATATCACAGTCCTCCTACTCTGAGCCTAGATATTATATAGACGTTAGTAACAGAGAATGAGATAATTTCTGAAAATTTAAGAAAGGCAACACTTATTTTTTAAGGCAATACTTATTTAAAATCAAGGGTAGGAATAGGAGTAATTCCAGAGGATTCCAGTAACTCAGTGATTCTGAGGATCCAGAGGATTCCAGTAACCCAGTGATTATATGCCAGTGCTTTCTCCCAGGGACATCACCAAAAGGAGCAGTAGCTACAAATACATGGAAACTAGAAGATAGGTTAACAAATGTCTTGACTAACGCCGAGGTAACCTGGGGGTTTTATTCCAAAAGTTCATCGGAGCATTAAAAAAAGTGTAAAGTAGCATTTAACCAAAGCAATTTCAGAATCAAAAAGCAGGAATGCTTCATATTAACCATATACATTTCCTGTCCCTAAGATTCCCTGAAGAGTGGATTAAGTATACCGCGTGCTTGGATGTCAGTGCCCATGACCTGGTGATGTGGCAGGGCCACCAAACGCCCGGTCGCAGAGACTGGAAGAGGTCTAGAGAGGAAGGAATAATCCTTCGGTCAGACTTACCATTCCTCTGACACTAGATCGATGTGAGAAACTTCTGTAGTAGTCCACTGAGAACTATAATGAAACCCCTAATTTAAGGATTGCCGATTCCACTGGCATGAAATTCCTTTCATATAAAACAGGGAGACCAAGAAGCAGACTCTTAACTACAGAGAACAAACTTACGGTTCCCAGCGGGGAGGTGGGTGGGGCGGGGGGCAGTAGGTGATGGGGATTAAGAGTTCACTTGTGAGGAGCACCAGGTGTCGTGTGAAAGTGTTGAATCCCTATATTGTGCACTCGAAACCAACGTTACACGGTAGGCTAACAGGAATGGGGAAAAAAAAACTGTGAAAGAACACAATCCAGAAATTTAAACTCTGTGATAACTACAAAAAGAAGAGAAAGTGCACAATATGTGTTAATTTCACTGAATCTATTTGGGGAGAACAATGGCATGTATGATACTTAAGGCATCTATAAGATGATGTCTAAAACACGAAAACTTTGTACCGTTTGCTCATTACAACACAACGGAATTAAGATTTTGAACAGAGTGCACAAGTCTATTAGCCCCATCCCCCTAAGTTCATTAAAATTAGTAACATTAAAAACAAATCTCTGAAAGTATAGAGTTAGATTACAAAATGTTTTAAAAACCATCAATGGCAAGCCATACAGAATCAAACTGCAAGCAGATTAAAAAGATAATATTAGGGGCGCCTGGGTGGCCCAGTTGGTTAAGCCTCCGACTTCAGCCAGGTCACTATCTCGCGGTCCGGGAGTTCGAGCCCCGCGTCAGGCTCTGGGCTGATGGCTCCGAGCCTGGAGCCTGTTTCCGATTCTGTGTCTCCCTCTCTCTCTGCCCCTCCCCCGTTCATGCTCTGTCTCTCTCTGTGCCAAAAATAAATAAACGTTGAAAAAAAATTTAAAAAAAAAAGATAATATTAAAAAACAAAAGTAAACTGTGAAAGTCTTATAAGAAAATAGATTTTTTTTAAAGATTTTTTTGTTGTTGCCATTTGAGGCAGGCCTTTTACAGCAAACAAATCTCAGAAGCTATATAACATTTTCGACTTTATGAAATTTTGTTTCTAAATTTTTTATTTTAATTCCAGTTAGTCAACATACAGTGTTAGATGTGATCTTACAGTGTTTTCAAATATATTCCATTTTTTAAGTTTATTTATTTACTTTAAGAGAGACACGCGGGGCACACAAGCAGGGGAGGGGCAGAGAGAGAGGGAGGGAGAGAGAATCCCGAGCAGGCACCTCACTGCCAGCGCAGAGCTGGATCCGTCCATGAACTGCGAGACAGTGACCTGAGCTGAAGCCAAGAGCTGGACGCTTATCCCACTGAGCCACCCACGTGTCCCTCAAATATATTTCACTTTAATCAAAGGCTCAATCCCCAGGGGCAACTGCTTTTAAATACGTTAGTACTTCTCCTGCTTATCTTCCTGTTTCTATATCATATGCTTTCCCTACAATTGCTTTTCATAATATCTCTTGAGGTCCCACTCCAGTCGATAAAGATCCAGCTTTAACTCTCACCCCAGCCTCCACCCTTCTTCGATCTCCTTATGCCAACCGAGTGTATAACAAATTCAGGGGCAGATGAAGTTAACATTTTTAGGGGAACGTTCAGATCGCTTCCCTCAGACTGTAAGTGTTCTGTCTGGCATGTTTTGTGGTTTTTTTTTAATTCAATTATTGCTCATTTTTATTCACTTGTAGATTTCTGTATGTGCCCATCTCTTTTTTTTTCCTTCAGACTACCCTTCTTGCTCAACCACTTGATTCCAAATAAACAATATTTACCAAATGAAATGGGACAGATCCCTGTTCAGGCACCACTCTATCATTGTGCAATGTCCATTTCCCAACATTCCTAAATTCCTTGTTTTTATCTCTTGCGCTTACCTACCCATTTATCACTGGTCATTTAATAAAAATGACATTATGCGAGATAGAAATTTTATGCTATTTTGTTTTTACCATTTATTTATTTTTGAGAGGCAGAGAGAGACAGCATGAATGGGGGAGGGGCAGAGAGGGAGACACAGCATCTAAAGGAGGCTCCAGGCTCTGAGCCGCCAGCACAGAACCCGATGAGGGACGTGAACTCACAGACTGCAAGATCGTGACCTGAGCCGAAGCCGGACGCTTAACTGTTCGAGCCACCCAGGCATCCCAATGCTATTTTGAACTTAAGCAATTTCCTATTCTGTTTTTTTATTGTTTTAAGTGTCTTTGTGTTTTATGGATATAATGTTCTTTTTGACCTCTGTGACGATAATAGCTAAATATTTATTTTATTCTCCGTTCTTTTTTTTCTTCTGAACCATCATTTTGTTTCTTGGTTTCAACCTTTAGTATTCTCCCGTTTCTGGCTCGACCCAGGATGGGTAGGGGTGTCTGGGTGAATCCCTGCTTCCTCCGAGGCTGTCGTCTGTCATCTCTTGCTTGCTCTATTTCTAGGGCTTTGTCTCTGGTGGGAACGTGGGAGACTCTTCCTTTCAGAAGCTTTCAGCTTAACTCTTTAGCCTACCAAACAGCCTGAGAATTCAGGAAGGTATTGGAAAGCTGGCCCTCAGGTCTTGAACTTGTTCTTGTAGCTCTTTATGGTCCCTAAGAGCACTGCTTGCTCCCCACCCAGGAGTGGCTCTCAGTCTGAGCAGAACCTCCCCGAGAACCGGCTGATTCTCCAAGGAGATAGAAAACAAGGAGTGACCGGCGGTTGTCAGCCCAGATCTGAACTGCTTTCTCCTCTTTGAAATTTTAGTCCCTCCATCTCTGCTGCACCTACACATTTCAGATGCCTTTAAAAATACGGCTTTTGCAATTTGGTCATTTTGTGCCCTAGGTGACGCTGGCAGTAGCCTTGGCTTGGGTTGATGTGTCAGCTCATATTTTGAGGAGGAGTTCCCATCAGATTTAGAATTATACTTGTCCCTTTTTTTTTTTTTAGTTAACAAAATGTGATCTTCATACTCTGATTCCATTTCCATAGCATTATTCTTTCTACTAATTAAAATACTATTCTCAGCCACATTTTGGATAGGATTTTTTGTCCCCTGAGTGGGTATTCATTTGGGGGGTATGTAAGTCGTTCAGCTGCAGCAAACCAGATGCCCAGCAGGTTCTGCTCTAACAGGTGTTGAGAGCTCAGAAAACTCTCATGAGAAGAGCGTTCTGCCCTCAGGTGCCTATATACTCAAGTTGTATCTCTCTCCCAACCATGAGGCCTTGGACATAGACAAATGACAAACACCATTCCCCTTACATTCACCAGAACCCTCAGGGTTAGAAGGGCCCCTTAGGAATGAAAGCCACAGTGAGGCACAACCAGCTCCCATTAAGGAGTCAAAGATGGCTGAACTACAGGGAACCTGAGGCCCCACCCCCACCCCCCCAGGGAGGCAAGTCTGCATTTTTATTCCCACTGGACTGCCAGGTTCATTGACCTGAGCTGAACCTGGGTTCATTGAGCCCACGCTGGTTTGCACTCCTGAAATTCTGGTAGAGATGAAAACATGACCTCTAGGAGCTGCAGGGTTGTGCCCACAACGTTGTGTTATTAGGGAGAGCGGAGGGGAGGTCTGGAGGAAGAGGAGTCTGGATTCGTGGCAGGGAGGGGCAGCAGCGTGGGGTCTGGCTCAAACTGGCATCTTCCATGTTTCCAGATTCAGCCTTGTGCCTCTTTTACACAGAATATAAATGGGCATCACCTGAACTTAATCTGAGAGTTGTATCTTTTATAAAAGGGTTTAAAATATTAACAACAATGTCATAAATAAAAAATTAGTATGCTTTCTTTTCTTTATTGCTTTTGCATGCTTGATGTTCTCTATGCATTCTGTTTTCCTGTAGGGATTAGGCTGTTCACCACTGCTTTTATGTTGTGTCCTGTGCCCTTGGTTGGAGAGTTATAGGTCTTGATTTTGTTTCTACTAAGAATCATTTAAGTTATTTTTAAAATCTCGAATCTGGGGGTGCCTGGGTGGCTCAGTCGGTTAAGCAGCCGACTTGGGCTCAGGTCATGATCTCGCAGTCCATGAGTTTGAGCCCCACATCAGGCTCTGTGCTGACAGCTCGGAGCCTGGAGCCAGTTTCAGATTCTGTGTCTCCTTCTCTCTCTACTCCTCCCATGCTCATGCTCTGTCTCTCTCTGTCTCATAAATAAACATTAAAAACATTAAAAAAATAAATGAAATAAAATCTTGAATCTCTTAATTATAGCTCTGTAATTAAGGTTAAGAATAAAATTACATTTTAAATATTCCCCCTCCATGAAGACTTCTTTATCTTAATATTTGCTTGTGTTCTTCCTGCCCCTTTCTAGAAATCACATGAGTAAAAATATACAAACTGTAGATATAAATTCATAGAGTTATGAAAATTTTATTCTACCCTCTCAGGTTGTAACTGTTATGCTTCAGATTTAAATCTATGTAATCAATTGTGTGACTCACAGATTGTTACCGTACGTCACAGTTTTCATGAATCCTCAAATTTATGTCACTTTTCAAGTCAAGTCATTTTGTGTGTATGGTCCAGTTCCTGGAGTACTTTCTAAATCCGTTCCTCCCATGTAAAGTTATAAGCTCAAATACACTTAAAATTCTCATAAGGTTTATACTCCCAAATTATGTTTATTATCATTTTTAGTGGGGATTAGACTATTTTTACTTTTTGTCCATATATAGATGTTTCAATGATTTTGGTTTTTGAATTTTTAAAATAAAAACAGATGTATTTTTATTTGAGCTCTTCATTGTAAAGCTTTCTTGACATTTTGATCTAATTCTTGCTGTTACTAACCTCTCTGTTTTGGTTCCTCATAAGCTGGTGTACATATGTCATATTTTCTCCAAGAATGACAGGCAGGTAGTGTTGCTTTCACACATGAAAAACAACTCGAATTGCACAAAATTCTAAATTCACAGAATGTTGCCATTAATGAACACAATTCTATGTATCTTGTTGGTGTTACGGGAGAGATGTCAGTCCTCGGTTTAATGTTTGCCCCTTGAAAGTATACTATTTTTTTTTCTGCCCAAGTACTAAAATTAGCCTGGCAACTAATTAAAATGCAAACAGAATATATCCTGATGTAAACACGAGTTAATAAATGTAATGGAATTGTGAAGAGCACGTTCAAATCCGTGCATTCAAGATTTTCCATCTCAGCTGAGGAAGCTCTTACCGCGATAGTCTTTCTTCTGTGTCCTAACTTATTCTGGGTTTTCTTTCTACCTCTTTTTTTTTTTTTTCAACGTTTATTTATGTTTTTGGGACAGAGAGAGACAGAGCACGAACGGGGGAGGGGCAGAGAGAGAGGGAGACACAGAATCGGAAACAGGCTCCAGGCTCTGAGCCATCAGCCCAGAGCCCGACGCGGGGCTCGAACTCACGGACCGCGAGATCGTGACCCGGCTGAAGTCGGACGCTTAACCGACTGCGCCACCCAGGCGCCCCTCTACCTCTTGATCATCAGTTACTCCTCCAGCAAGGCCAGGATCTGGCTGCCTGCTCCCTTTGGCTTGCTGTGTTAGTGATATTCTCACCCAGCATTTTAAACTCGTGCATTTCTTTTCCCCTGAGTTCCGGAAAAGCTTTTCAAGTCTGTTCAATTTTCATGGCTGCCAGTACACTGCATTCAAAACAATTTTAAAATCTGTTTTGCAGATTTTCTTTGCAGTGTCTCTGTTTCCATTTTAGCCATTAACTGCACACAACCTTTCCTTATAATGTCTCCTCCAGCCTTCATCATAAAGGCCACTTTACATTGCGTCTTGTAGGAGACATCTAACAGAAACACACACTCACTCGCTCGCGCTCTCTCTCTCTCTCTCTCTCTCTCTCTCTCACACACACACACACACACTCTCCCCCCCCCACACAATTTCAAAATTGTTTTTTTTAAATGCTTATTTTTTCTGACTTCTAATAATACTATTTCCTTTCCTTTCTGATATAATATTTTTCTTTCATTAAATGTCCTTGCTGTTTATTTTTCTGTTTTGTCTATTTTTCTTATATGAAGAGATATTTATTCAGGTTGAGTTACCTACGTTATTACGAGTTCATTTTCTCAAAATTCTGTAGCCTTCATAATATGTGATCCAAATGGAATACAGGACACACGACTACCTCAAATAAAAATGACAGTTACCTTGACAATTTCGACAGTGACTCCCAGGGGCTGGGGATAAGAATAAAATTTGTTCCAGCTGTTGATTTCCAAGCAATGGGATCTGTAGCAATTTTGCAGCACTATGTTAGTCATATTTGAAATGCTCTGACACCTTCCTATTAAAATACCTATTAAACCTTGCAAAATCTTAAAACGTTTCAGTAGCACTGGAAAAAAATATATACTGTGATATTTCTGGGATGGAGAGAGACAGAGTGTCAGGAAGTGGCAGGGCCTGAGTGCCCAGCTCAAGCCTGATCTGAGTTTTGGGTTTTCTTCTCTCTAGTTCTGTCCCACAGAAATCCCTAACGGACTGTGTCTGCTCTCTCTTCCACTTGCAATTCTTCTTCACCCTTCATTCCAGAAGAGTGTGCCTCACTTTATTTGGCAGCTCTGATCTTGCCAAATGAATGATTTCCACTTTCCACCTTTGCTCTCTGTCCTTTTCTGCCAAAGTAATTCTCTCCTCCTGTTCTAACAGGAGCTCTTGGCAAGGAAGAAAAAGAAAAGGAACTACTTCAGGACATGTGTCATACATACATAGTTGACTTCAGACCCTATGAGTTAAAGGTTTCCTACTTGGCTCTGATCGTGGTGTGCTTTGTACCAAAATTTCTCCGCTATTTCATAATATCCCAAGTTCTGTACTTTGAATCTTTCCTGGTCATAAATGTGTACATGTTATGCAAAGACGGTCAACCGCTAACATGTTTCTTCAGTAGCTAATGAATTGTGCTATCATTGCCGTAGGTCAATTCCTATGGAATTGGAATTTAATACAGTGCATGGCCAACACAGAATAGTTGTTAATAAAACAGCATAATAAATTCCCTTAAAAACAAATACAGAAAATTGTTCAATGTGCAGAATAATCTTTTATTTCTAGGACTTTTCCTGTGGTTTCTACAGTGGATTAGATCAGCAGATTTGCATTACTAAAGAATATTTCAAGTTCTCAGAAATGGAGCTGATCAGGAAAATATCCATTTTCTCTTCTACTCGGCTTCTAGCATTGAAAAATTAAAGTTTCAAACATCCGTGTGCAACAGAAATAAATGTGAGCCAGACATGAGCCACATTTAAAAAAGAAAAAAAGAAGTTGATGAAATTAGCTGTAATATATCTTGTTTAGCCTAATGTATCCAATATATCACCATTATCAGCAGGCGATAAATATAAAAAATGAGATAAATAAATGGAAAGATGTTCTGTGCGCTCAGAGATTGGAAGACCTAAGATTGCTAAGATGGCCATACTACCCAATGCAATCTGCAAATTCAATGCAATCCCTACCAAAATTTCAATGGCACTTTTCCCAGAAATAGGAAGAAAAATTCTAAAATTTGTGTGGAACAAAAGACCTCAAATAACAAAAGCCACACTGAGAAAAAAGAACAGAGCTGAAGACATCATGCTGATGATTTCAAATCATATTATAGACCAATGGTATTCAAAATGGTATGGTATGGACATAATAACAGACACATAGATCAATGGAACGGAATGGAGAGCTCAGATATAAATCCACACGTAAACGGTCAGTTAATTTATGACAAAGGGGGCAAGACTATACAAACTCTTCAATAAATGGTGTTGGGAAAACTGGAGAGCCACATACAAAAAATGAAACTGGACCAGTATCTTAGACCATATACAAAAATCAACTCAAATGGATTACACGCTTGAATACAAAACCTGAAGTCATAAAACTCCTAGGATAAAACATAGGGAATAAGCTCCTTGATTTTGTTCTTTGCAATGATTGTTTTGTGTATGACACCAAAAGCAAGGGCAGCAAAGCAAAAATAAATAAGTGGAAATACATCAAACTGAAAACTCCTGCACAACAAAGGAAACCATCAACAAAATGAAAGTCAACCAACATAATGGGAGAAACTATTTGCAAATCATGTATCTGATAAGAGGTCAACATCTAAAATAGATAATAAAAACTCCTCATACAACTAAAAAGTAAAACAAAACAAAAACTGGACAGCTACCTGCAGAACAATGAAACTGGACCACTTTCTTATAGCATACACAAAAATAAACTCGAATGGATTAAAGCCCTAAATGTGAGACCCGAAACCATAAACATCTTAGAAGAGAGCACAGGCAGTAATTTTTCTGACATTGGCCATGGAAACATTTTTCTAGATATTTCTCCCCAGGCAAGAGAAACAAAGGCAAAAATAAACTCTTGGGACTACATGAAAATAAAACAGCTTTTGCACTGTGAAGGAAACCAACGAAATGACAACATAACCTAATGAATGGGAGAAGATATTTAAAAATTATGTATCTGATAAGGGGTTAATATCCAAAATATGTAAAGAACTTATACAACTCGACACCAAAACTACCAAAAAAAAAAAAAAAAAGAAAAAAGCCAATTAAAGGGCAAAGGACCTGAACAGACATTTTTCTAGAGATGAAATACAGAGGGCCAACAGATACATGAAAAGATGCACGAGATCAGTAATTATCAAGGAAATGCAAACCCAAACCATAATGAGGTATCACCTCACACCTGTCAGAATGGCTAGAATTAAAAAGAAAATAAATAATAAGGGTTGACAATGATGTGGCAAGAAAGAAACCCTCATTAACTATTGGTAGGAATTCAAACTGGTGTAGCTATTTTGGAAAAAAAACGGATGAAGAGTCCTCAAAAAGTTAAAAATAGAATTACCACATGATTTATTAATTCATTCCACTGCTGGGTAATTACCCAACAGAAATGAAAACATTAATTAAAAAAGATATATGCACCCTATGTTTATTGTATTTACCCTATTGCCATTTACAATAGCTGAGATATGGAAGCAACCCATGTGTCCAACCATAGATGAATGGAAGAAGAGGTGGTGCGTGTGTGTGTGTGTGTGTGTGTGTGTGTGTGTGTGTGTGTAATGGAATATTAGCCATAAAAAGAATGAAATCTTGCCATTTGCAACAACATGGATGCACCTAGAGGGTACAGTGCTAAGTGAAATAAGTTAATCAAAGAAAGACAAATACCATATGATTTCAGTCATATGTGGAACTTAAGAAACAAAACAGGTGAACATAGCGGGTGGAAAACAAACAAGGTTCTGGAGGGGAGGTGGGTGGGAAGATGAGTTAAATAACTGATGGGCATTAAGGGGGGACACTTGTGATGAGCACTGGATATTTTATGTAAGTGATGAATCATTAAATTCTATACCTGAAACTCATATTGCACTGTATGTTAACTAACTGGAATTTAAATAAAACTTGGGGGAAAAATAAAAGAATTAAACAATAAAAAAGAAACAAAACAAATGAACAAAGGAAAAAATACAACAACAACAACAACAACAACAACAACAACAACAACAACAGACTCTTTCTCTCTCTCTCTTTTTTCCTCAAGTTTGATAATATACAGTGTGTCTGGCTTCAGGAGTAGAACCCAGTGATTCATCACTTACATATAATACTGAGCGCTCATCCCAACAAGTGCCCTCCTTAATGCCCATCACTCATTTCCCCACCCCCATCAAGCCTCAGTTTGTTCTATGTATTTAAGAGTCTCTTATGGTTTGCTTCCCTCTCTGTTTTTATCTTATTGTTCCTTCCCTTCCCCTGTGATCATCTGTTAAGTTTCTCAAATTCCACATATGAGTGAAATCATGTGATATCTTTCTCAAACCCAGAGGACAAACTGGTGGTTGCCAGAGGGGAGGTGGGTGGGAAGATGGGTGAAATAGACAAAGGCATTTGAGAATATACTTATTGTGATGAGCACCAGGGAACATACAGAATTGTTGAATCATTGTCTTGTACACCGGAAACTAATGAAGAACTTTATGTTAATCATAATTCAATTAAAAAATTTTAAGTTTATTTATTTATTTTGGAGAGAGCATGAGCAGTGGAGGGGCAGAGACAGGGAAAGGGAGAATCCTAAGCAGGGTCCACGCTGTCAGCACAGAGCCTGACATAGGGCTCAATCTCATGAACTGTGAGATCATAACCTGAGCTGAAATCAAGAGTCAAAGACTGAATCAACTGAGCCACCCAGGTGCCCCAAAATTAAAAAAAATAAAACAAAACAAAACTTTTTCCCATGTCTTCTGAATCCAAGATGGAACCTAGAGATCATGCTCCTTGTGTATACATATTGTTTTCTTTATGGTTGGTCTAATTTTTCTCTGGTAAATGAGTAGGATTCTTTCTTCCATGTTAACAATAAATTAATTCTGTGTCTATTTAAAATATGATTAAAAATAAGAAGATCTGAATATACATGTTTCTAAAGCAGATACACATATGCTCAACATGTACTGAAAAGATGATCAACATAACTAAATCATCAGAGAAATGCAAATCAAAACCACAATGAGATACCAACCTCACATCAATTAGAATGAATATTATTACTTAAAAAAGACAAGAAGGAACAAATTTTGGTGAGGATGTAGAGAAAAGGGGACTGTTATGTCACTTCTATGTGGTCTCTAAACAAACAGAGCACATAGATAGAACATATTTGCGGTTACCACAGGCAGGGGATGGGAGGTCTACAAAATGGGTGAAGAAGGTCAAAAGATACAAACTTCAGTTACAGAATAAATAACTCATGGGGATATAATGTTCAGCACGGTGACTATAGTTTACTGTGTTGCAATTTTGTTGAGAGCAGATCTTAAGTTATCACAAGAAAAAATTTGTAACATGGTGACGGATGTTAACTAGACTTACTGTGTTAATCATTTCTCAATAGGTACAAATACTGAATCATTATGTTGTACACCTGAAACTAGTAAGTTACATGTTGATTATACCCCAATTTCAAAAAGAGGTATTTACAATGTTTCAAATGTATTTTATACTTTGAGCAGCACATCTGTATTTGTACCAGCCTCACCACTGTGGCTCAATAACCATATGTGGCTAAGGGATAGATACCATACTAGAAAGTGCAGGAGTAACCTTTGAGTCACAGATATTTAAATTCTTTCCGTCTCCTTTCCTTTTACAAGTGGTAGTAAACATTTGAGAAAAGGCAAGATTTACTTTAATACAAAGTCTATTCCATATAAAGCTATTTCAATAATTTTAAGAGGAGAAAAGCAAAACGTATTCAATGTCTATTCTAGATAAACTAAGTTAACTAGATGGTTTATTGACATACTTCAAGGCAGTCAAAGTAGAACATATTTTTAAATGTTAAAAATTATACATATATATATATATGTGTGTGTGTGTGTGTGATATATGTGTGTGTGTGTGTGTGTGTGTAGCTATGCCCCTTCTGAATTGTTTTATTTTACTTTCTCTTATATGTGGCAGGGTTTAGTGAGAGATTTCATTTTAAATTTCCATTTTAATTCTAGCAGTTATTGTTATTTGATCTTGGACAAATTCTTTTCAAAATATGTAATGCTACTGATTTTGTGGTTGTTACGGAGATTGGAAATAATACATAAGAACAGGCATAGTCTCTGGCACTTACTTGATAATTAACATAAAGACTTCTTCTTATGTGACAAAGCCTTTAATAAGTTAAAAACAGCATCAAGATGAAACTTGACAAAGGGCTTATTAACATGAGAGAATCTCTGGGGAAATACGGTAAAGGAAGGAATAGCCACCACTCTTGTTGACTATGTGTTCAGCCAGCGAACCAATGTGTTCACATATGTTCACTTTAATAATCTTCACGATAATTTTTTTTAAATGATCTGTTGGGTGAGTTTATGAAAGATATTGTCTGCGCTTCTTTTTATGTTTTATTTATGTGTAATAGGATTCTGTGGATCAATAATTAATGCGAATAATTGGAATATGTCTTTGGATGTCATGTTATTATAGGTTTTCCCCTTTTTCTTGTTGACAATGTGTTTTCACAAAACTAAATGGGTATTGCCAAGATACAGAGTGAAAATATATTTTGCCTGTTAAAGTATTCCATGACTTCATAGACCTATGACCTTTGCTTATTTAAGGATTGAAGAGGGGAGAGAGGAACGCCCACAATATGACAATTTGATCATTCACGTTCAAGAAATTTTCTGATTACCTTTTCATATTTTATGTTCCTAATTATCCTTCATGTCCATCTGGACTACTTACAGTGGTCATCTGCCACCCAAGCCACATGTTACCCACCACTGTTCTCTTCAAAGCTTTGTCTCTCGTGCCCTCCCTCTAAAATGTGAGCATGTAAGTGAATTCTGTAATTGCTTATATTTGTACTGAGAAATATTTTTTTTAACGTTTATTTATTTTTGAGACAGAGAGAGACAGAGCATGAACGGGGGAGGGGCAGAGAGAGAGGGAGACACAGAATCGGAAGCAGGCTCCAGGCCCTGAGCCATCAGCCCAGAGCCCGATGCAGGGTTTGAACTCACGAACCGCGAGATCGTGACCTGAGCTGAAGTCGGACGCTTAACCGAATGAGCCACCCAGGCGCCCCTGTACTGAGAAATATTATCAGTCATAAATCTGTCCCAAATGTTTTATTATTATTAGTGACTTTCGGGAATGTCTCATTTTTGAAAAAAAAAAATTTCATGGAAAAGAAATTTTGCATGTCAATAGCATCTTACAGTATCTTGCTTACAAATATTTAAATGAAGAATTATTTAAATTATGACTTACTCAAATTTAAATGCATTTCATATATCCCTCCAATTTTATAATGCTCTGTCAATGCTTGGTTTTAATCCATTTTAGCACAGATGTATTTTAATTTACTCCCATGTTTGAGCAGAGCTTTTACTACTAAGGCATGCTTTTACTTGTAGAGAATAGGTTTCTGGTGTCTCATTTAACGTTTCTGGTGTCTTTGTGCCTACTATGTGCACCAAGGACTCTACAGTATCCCTGGGAAGGAACTTCAACATTTTTCCAGTACTGGGCGACCTCTGAAACTCTCAGCCTTACTTCTCTGCATCTGTTCTCTGCTCGACCTTCTAGAATCTTGCCTTGCACATATTCTGCTTAGGAAGCACCGCCGGGCCAAGAGCATATTCTGTGCAGATGTTTGGAGCACTTCTCTATCCTTTTCTACTCTCCAATATTTTCCCACCTAATTCCCAGCCACTTCCACAGCCCCTAGAGGATTCGGCTTGCATTTTCTCCATTCAGTGAAACAAGGGCTCTTTGTCCAGTCTAATGGTCTGTGTGGCATTTTGAAAAATTCCCCAAGCGAGAAGTCCAGGGTTCATGTGGGTCTCACTTCACAGCCTTTCCTCCCTTAAAATTCATAGTATAGTGCATTGCTTTTAAGTGTGTTTTTATACAGTCTTCTATATTTTTGCCCCATTTTGGTAATTGTTTACCACGGTTGGATCAATCAGATGTGAGCTATTTTGTCTTGGTCAGAAAATATTAAGTTCTTGACATCACTCCTACGCCTCCCCTAATAAATCAGAAAACTCAATTAAATCTTTTAACTTTAAACCTGCTCTCCACCACTCCACCATTACTCTGGTCTAGACCATTATTCTCTCTTCCCTGGATTCCTACCCTGGCTTACGTTTCCAGTTCCAGTATATACTTAAAGAATGGGATTCTAGAAACACAATTTATATTATGTCACCCTCCAGGTGAAACTTTCCAATAGCTTCTCATTAAACTTAGAATAAATATTTGAACTCCTTACAATGACCTATAAAACTTGGGATGATGTAATCCTTTGAAATCATTTTCTATGCACTTCCTCGTTCCCCCTTTATGCTTCAGCAGCATTAATTTTTTTTTTTTTAATTTCCTGAACCTGCAAAGATCTACCCATAGCTATACTTTAGCACAGTCTATTTTTTATGGCCATGGCATTTCAAACATCATTCTTCCCCTGACTTCTTTCTCTTGTTTTAGGTGACAGCTTAAGTGTCACATCCTTGGTGGGGCAATTTCAATCACACAGAACTTTACCCTTAAACTCACAACCACCTGATCTTTTCATTCTAGTCACACATACCAGATGTGATTTCCTACTTGTATATAAGTACATGCTTTTGTTTAACATCTATATATTAGGCCAGGTGTAGGCATCATGGGGACAGAGATGCCTTTGTTTGATTTACCACTGTATGCCCAATGCATCTATATGGTACATGGTACACAATAGGGGCTACATAAATATTCATCGAATTAATGAAGAGGTATATTAAACTTCAGAAGAAAAGTCTTTAAAATCAATACTTGGGGGCTTAACAGAGCATCAAAATTTTCCAAAAAAATCTTAGAGAATTGGGACTAGAAGAAACCACCAAGATTACCTATCCAATCATCACCTTAATGTAATAATTCTTCTGATAACATTACCTGCACTTAAATCCGTTTAGTACTAGGGAACTCACTATTTCACAAGGAATTATATTCTATTTTCAGACAGTTATAATTATTTAAAAAATGTATTTCCTATTACATTTAATATAATTTAAACCTTCTATTGAATTGTTTTACTTATTGTCTTACAGCAATAGTTCTCTACTTTTGAAAAGAATTTGGAAAACAATGATACGTACACTTTCTTTTTGTGACATCTTCTGAAATTATAGTACCAAGAGATACAATTGAAAATTCTTACAATTCATTGAATGTTAAAGAATGGCATTCCTTTTTGGATGCTTTGTCACCATTGGGATTCTTTAAGCTATATATTGGGTCTCTTTCTTTATCCTTACGCACAGTTAATGGCCCATATTTGAATGCACTACAAATAAGAAATTTTGGATTTCACTCAGAATGAAAATACAGATTTTAAAGACCAAATTTAGAGAAAGACAGCAGTCTCCGTGTAGCTAACATTAAGATATGTCAAAATATCCTTTAAGGCTTTATACTATTCACATCTGTCCATTGTCTTATCACAAAAGAAATGAAGATCTCTGTATGTGTATGTATGCATTAGAATAGAGTAACTGCCTCAATGAGAAGACTTGTATACAATGTGGAAAACATACTTGCCTGCTTTAGCTCAGCGTGTGTGTGTGTGTGTGTGTGTGTATATATATATAAAATTTAGAAACATCTATATTCTCTCTCTCTCTCTCTCTCTCTATATATATATATAATTTAGAAACATCTATGTTCTCTCTCACACAGATTTGTAATGGCAATCAAATGAGAAAATGTATTTGAAAGCATTTAACAGAAATTTTAAGTGAACTGTTCTAATACTGCACATTATAATCATAAATAATTTTTTTAATTGTTACACATTTTTAAATAAATAAAATGAAACTCCCAGGCACAATTGCTTGGTTTTATATGCATGAAGCAATTTGAAAAATTGAATTATTTTGTTATTCTGGTTGTTTGTCCCTCTTTCTAAATCATTTTTATCACCACTATTCTTTAGGATGTAGAGGTTTGCTTACAGAATGACCCACTTTCCCTTAGCTCTTCTTTGGGACTACATTAGACACCTCTAAAATTGCATTAACTTTTATAGGTCACTTAGATGCCGCTATATAAGGTTACTGTTTCAGCACAATAAATTACACTTTCCAAATTGCTGCCTACGGACATTTATCTAGGAAAATGGAAGTGTTTGGTGGTCTAATTACATATCTGATCCTTTTATGATCCTGGCTGAATAAAAATATAAACCAAATGTGACAAAATAGTGTTTTAGACATTATACTAAAATCTAATAAGACAAATCATTTTTATATTCAAATGTAAAATGATTGCTGACATAAGAATATGTAAGCAATCCGTGTCAAGATATTATAAGATTATGCATCTATTGTCTTTTCTCTGTTCTGAGCATAGCAATAAAACCTATTTTAATAAGTCACTAAGAAACATAGGCATGTTCAATGTACAAGTAAAACACTCCACTGGCCAGAATAGCAGAGTAGTTACAACTAGGGCTTTGCCTATTGCTGGATCCAAATGCGGGTCATGGGGCCTGGAGCATGACCTTGAGAGTGACAACGACCAGTCACTTCTTAGAAAGCAAAGTTGGGGGAAAGAGAAAGACATTCAAGATAAACCAGAATCCCCCAAATTTCTCATCAAAAGACTGTTACCAAAATCAATCAAGAAAAAAGAGGGAACATACCCACAAAAATTTAAAAACAGAATCTAATTATAGTTACAGTTGACATTTAAAAACGTGAAGTTTCTGAAAAAATTTAATCCATTAAAGTTAAAAATATAGATACTTGAAATTTTCTAGGATGTAATTTCCAGTACTTCATTAAAAAATAAAAAAGAAATCGGATAGAGTAATTATCATTAAATAGTTCACTCATGCATCAAACTCCTTATTCCTTCTTGAAACAAACCAAGTTTTGTAGCTGAGTTTTACAGATGAGTTTTAGCAAAACCTTAAGAAATGGATTTTTAAAATGCTTTAGAGTAGTTCAAAAGGACACATTTCCTAACACTTATGAGATGGCAAATTATTGAAACGAACTTGATGAAAATAGTCTGAGAATTATAGATTAATCTATGATTATGAGTGCAAAAATCCTAAGCGATGATCTTGGCAAATGGAATCTGGAAGTGTTATAAAACATTCACCATGACCATATGGTGTTTATTCTCAGAACTCAAGGAGGGTTCTCTATCAGAAATGGATTAATTTATGTCACCACTCGAATTGAGAAAAACAGCATGGTTTTTACATCAAAATGTTAAAACAATTTAAAGATATTAACCCCGTTCATGATGAAAGCTAGGAACATAAAGCCTTCCTTTACCTACTTAGAATGTCTACTTGAAGCCTATATCAAATATTGTTCTTCACGTGAGCACTGAGAAATGTATAGAATCTTGAACCCATACTACACACCTGACACTAATAACATTGCATGTTAATTACGTCTGCATTAAAAATATATACAGAAAATAAAAATACAGCTCTTCACAGCAAAGCATCAAACCTTTCATCAAGTTCAGAAGCAAAGACCAAGGACGGCCAATCTGCCATTCAGTGCTCTACCTCAGTAAAGCAAGATTACACAGGAAGAATGCAAGGGGAAAAGGAAACACTCATTACAAAGATAATTTTGCTATTACATACAGAACGAAGTATCTGTCCAACACCATGTACAGTCCATTTATATAAAAAGAACATAGGGGTGCCTGGGTGGCGCAGTCGGTTAAGCGTCCGACTTCAGCCAGGTCACGATCTCGCGGTCCGTGAGTTCGAGCCCCGCGTCAGGCTCTGGGCTGATGGCTCAGAGCCTGGAGCTTGTTTCCGATTCTGTGTCTCCCTCTCTCTCTGCCCCTCCCCCGTTCATGCTCTGTCTCTCTCTGTCCCAAAACTAAATAAACGTTGAAAAAAAAATTTTTTTAAAAAAGGAACATAAACAAATTTTCCGGCAAAGTTCAAACCAATTTTAAAACATAAGAAAAATTTCAGTAATTCAAAATCTACAAACATTTTTTTAAGATGCCTTTGAAGAAATCAACTACGTATGCAAAACTCCTTTTGAGAAGTTTATGAAAATTTTTATAGGTCATGAAAGGGGTCCTAAATGTTAGAAGTTATCTTGCATTCACGGATAATACATTGTAATAACAACATCAGGTTTCTCTGTGGTAGTCTTTACATTTACGTATTTCCAATCAAAATATCAACAAAAATCTGCAAGGGACTTGTCAACTTGTAGTGAAGTTTCTATAGAAGAAAGTAAAATGTAAATTTCAAGAATAACTATGCCATTTCTGAAAACAAATTTTAAAAATTACTTCAATCACCAGATATAGACAGTTATTTATAATAATTAAGACAATGTCTACTGATTGCATGCATGTTGTGCCATGTTTACTGGTATTGCAAAACATTTTATAGCAAGTAAAGTATGCGCAACTTAAATCACGGAGAAATATCCTTTGAATAGTGTTTTCCATTAAATAAATCAAACACATTGTAAGAATGCCCCTAATATTTTCCTAGGATGTTTTTAGCCATTTTACAATGTGCGTATTTAAAACCAACTCGGGCAATGAGCTTTGTGTCTTCTGACAATTTATATCACTTTAAAAATGAATAATAAATAAATAAATAAAAATGAACTAATAATACTAAACATAACCAAATACCAGCATGCTAATGGTCTTTTCCTTTTTGTGCGTGCAGTGTTTTCATAGTGAATAATAAATAATAAATAAATACACATAAATACACATAAATAAATAATACACATAAATAAATATACATAAATAAATAAAATAATAAATAAATACACATATATGGTTTATAGATACAGATAGGATATCTATATCTGGATTGTAAGCTTCGTGATGTCAAGAATATTATTTGTCTTGCTGCTTTATGACCAACACCTACAACAATATCTGTAACATACCACATTGTTTTAATGTTTATTTATTTTTGAGAGAGAGACAGAGCCCAAGCGGAGGAGGAGCAGGACATTGTGTTCTATTTTTAGACATACAGAAATATACACA
The DNA here is from genome assembly GCF_018350175.1 of Felis catus. NCBI lineage: Eukaryota > Metazoa > Chordata > Mammalia > Carnivora > Felidae > Felis > Felis catus. Next base: position 85,683,395 of record NC_058379.1, read on the forward strand.
CATATATAGACATTCCTTCTATTTTTTAAAATATGTAAGTTAAATATAATTTGTTGAAAAGAATTGAGGGATGGGAAACAGTTTAAAAACTTTTTTAATGTTTATTTATTATTGAGAGACAGAGACAGAGCATAAGCATGGGGGGGGGGGGAGCGGGCAGAGAGAGGAGGAGACACAGAATCCGAACCAGGCTCCCGGCTCCGAACTGTCAGCACAGACAGAGCCCAAATGGGGTTCAAACCCACAAACTTTGAGATCATGACCTGAGCTGAAGTCGGATGCTTAACAGACTTAACTGAGCTACCCAGGCGCCCCATTTTTTTTAAATTTTTTTGTGGGGGAGCAGTTTAAAGGTATAGACCTAACTAAAGATCTTTATATATGTGATTTCTCTATAATTTATATTTCGATAGAAGAATATAATTTATCATTCGGATTATCATTTCATATTGTACTGTATTCCCGTTTACTTGTATCCTCTAAATACTACTCTACATATTATCTTCATCGTTTCTTATAGTATCTTAGCTCATTGCTAGATTTTTACATAGAAAAATACTTCACCTGTTGTTGAAGCCCCAGTGATTTCTGGAGGTAAGAGAAATGGCCTTGAATTCAAGGGTAAGTGTCCAACTCTTCATAGTAACCAGATTAAGCTAACTAAAAATTATGCTGGGTAATGGAACATTTGGATTCTACATTGCTTTTCAATTCTAATATAACATAAAGAAACTATTTACACCCAAGTGTATTCTATGATTCTTTTAGGAATCTAGAATATTGAATTACTAAATTTTACTCTATCATAGTGTATATTTATTAACATCTTTTCATTACATTTATTGTCTTCTTAATATTAAACAGAAGTTATATAATTTTTTATTTCCCCATTAAATTCCACACACTCTCTTCACTTTGAAAATGTCCTTTATGTATAGATTTCCATTTCCTCTCACCTTATTTAAGCATTTTATATACAGTATATTTCTCAAACCATATCTATGACCATTCAATAACTTCAATTATAATTTAGGTATTTCTATTAAACTTGTTCTCATAAGAACTGGGGCGCCTGGGTGGCTCAGTCAGTTAAGCGTCCAACTTCAGCTCAGGTCACGATCTCGAGGTCCGTGGGTTCGATTCCCAAGTTGGGCTCTGGGCTGATGGCTCAGAGCCTGGAGTCTGCTTCCGGTTCTGTGTCTCCCTCTCTCTCTGCCCCTCCCCCGTTCATGCTCTGTCTCTCTCTGTCTCAAAAATAAATAAACGTTAAAAAAAAATCTTTAAACTTGTTCTCATAAGAACTAAATGCAGACAATGTCAATGAACTAAAATATGCTGTTGATTTTTACATCTTTAGTCATCTCCCATGCTGGTATATTTTCATTAATATTTAACTTCAGTGTTTATACTACACAAATTTGTCTTTCTGATTTTTACACCATTGGTAGGCACAAGGGAGTTGGTACTTAAGAAAACTGAGTCGAATAGCCATATCCCTCTTTACTTCAAGATTTGCAATATTATCTTATTATTGCTATGTCTGTCAAGAACACTACAGAACTCTGTAAAACTTGCTTACACAGTCAGATGTGAGGACAAAAATATTGATTCAATCACAGATGATTTTCTAGTAGCACAGTTGATGCTGCGTGTTTACTTCTGGTTATTAAATTTTGACAACCATTTCTATGGCATGTGCAATTGACAGCCTCCAGTAACAACAATTAATGGTGACACAGCATTCAAATTTTAAGAATATGTCTTCCGTTTTTAGAGATTCCCGTTTTGAAAAATGTCGATATCAAGTAAAAAGAAAGTGGTGTAAATTACATGGGTAAATCTGCGTGGGTATAAAGCAGGAAGTTGATAGTTCGCATTTTTTTTCAATATATGAAGTTTATTGTCAAATTGGTTTCCATACAACACCCAGTGCTCATCCCAAAAGGTGCCCTCCTCAATATCCATCTCCCACCCTCCCCTCCCTCGATAGTTCGCATTTTTCATCAGTAAGCAAAAAAGAGAAGTCTCAGTGGCCTACACAAAACTGGAATTTCCTCTTCCATGGACAATAATGACAAGCTCATAAATGCAAGTGATTTGTATATAACTCCCACAGAATTGTATTTTATTCTATTTATCACTTTTTATCTCTTTATGGAAAATAAAGTCAGCTGTTTTATAATATTTGTGCCTTATTTACGTATTATAGCATGGCTGGTGCAGAGACAAAAAACGTAATGTAATGATGAGGAGAGAGAGAAAGAAGGAGGGAGGGTAAGGAGAAAAACTAAGTTGTTTTTGGCTACTTTAAGACAGTAAAATGAAGAATTAAAATAAACCTACACTACTAAATCTACTGTTTATCTTATACCTCATCCCATTAAATGAACCTGAACTCTACTCTCTTAAAGATACATTTTAGCAGTGTTAGCTTCATCAGGCTTATTAAAATAAGTCTATTACCTCTGGGTGCATAAAAATAAATACCTTCATCTATTTAAGTCAAAGATTAATTCTGGCTGCAGAATAAAAAAATTAGGGGTTTTCCATAGAACCTAAAATTTAGTCTGTGCTATTAAAAATAATACATTTTTAAAAAGATAAATGTTGATTCAGCATTAATGAAATTTGCATATATAAGTTTACAGACCAAAGAATTCCCACAAATATTCTCAATGAGGGGTCAATGGGCATCTGGTGGATTTTAATAGCATTATATTACGGATCTGATGAACGTCGGTTAGGATACTAAGAGACCGTATCACATGAGGGTATTAAAACTTGTGGATGGCCAGTCGAGGTTCCTATTTAATTTCTGAAAGTCTTTACAGACTAGTCATATATTGGAGAAATTACATCAGAGATTAAATGTAAAATACATTTGCATTTAATACATTCCCTTCTTATAAAAATATACTCTATTACTAATTTACTTAATAAGTGGCAAAACTGGGATTCACATTCAGAGTTCACGCTCATAATGTCTATGTCTGTTCTATATAACCGCTCCCTGGACACATACACACACACACACACACACACACACACACACACACACACACACTGATTTGTAAAATGGTAAATTATATCTAGATTTTAAATACATGACTATACATTATAACCACAATTATGATATCTGTGCATATTTGAGCTTGCTTTTTCACCAAAATTATATTTTGAGTGTTTGGAAATTTTTTTCATGTTTATTTATTTACGAGAGAGAGAGAGAGTGCTAGCAATTAGGGGAGGGAGAGAGAGAGAAGGAGATGCAGAATCCCAAGCTGGTTCCATGCTGCCCATGCAGAGCCTGATGCAGGGCGCGCACTCAAGAGTTGTGAGATGACGACCTGGGCCAAAATCAAGAGTTTGACACTGAGCCAACTGAGGCCCCCAGGAGCTCGTCTTCAACTTTCAAGTCTTAAAATATTATGAGTATTATGGCAATAAATATCGATGCATATACACTTCTGTTCTAATTTCTCATTATTAACCCCAGAGAAACTCCTGGAAATGAGAAACTGCTTTTCTCTCAAGAAAAGATTTTAATTTCCACTGCTATTAGAGCATTAACTCAAAATCTATCATATGCCATTCATTAAATAAAGAGATATGTAACTGTCATCCCCTGTCACAGATGCTGTCCTCTGGGCACAGAGTAGACAGGTAGACATGGTCGCTGATGTTTGGGTATGACAGTAAGTGTGCGTGTGGAGGTGGGACAGGGTGGCCAAAAAATTGATGCAATCTGATTAAAATTCCCCACTACTTTGCCCAACAGGAAATATCAAGGATAATATATGGATATTAGTGGGCTGGTTGAGGCTATTTTATGCTTTATGTTATATATAATAATAGAATATCATGACTGAAAACACTAATTTGATCAGGAAAGCTAAAGGGCTTTTAAAAAATCTGTGTTTTGGGGCACCTGGGTAGCTCAGTCGGTTAAGCGTCCGACCTCGTCTCAGGGCATGATCTCACCGTCTGTGGGTTCAAGCCCTGCATCGGGCCCTGTGCTGACAGCTCACAGCCTGGAGCCTGCTTCAGATTCTCTCTCTCTCTCTCTCTCTCTCTCTCTCTCTCTCTCTCTTTTTCTCTCTCTCTCTGCCCCTCCCCCACTCTCACTCTGTCTCTGTCTCAAAAAAAATAAAAAAAAATCTGTGTCTCTTTTTTGGAAGGAGAAATTTCCATCCATACAAATAATTTTGTAGCTGTAGACTGCCCACTCAGATAATCCAATTCTCTTTTCTAATCGTTTTCTTCCATGAATTGTTCAGCTTTCCTGAAGGTCACTCTTGAATTAGATATTATCCAAACCCCTTACTTTTACTATAATCTATTTCTTCCCGTTCATTTCTTTTTAAGTTTGCTTGGGTTCTTGCTAAAATATTCCATTGCTTTTCAGTTGTAAATCTTGTCAACGCCATGGGTCCTTTATGCACTTGTGGTCTTTGACCAAATGATCACTGAAAGCAGATTGCTGGGGACAAGCAGAGCTCGAGGCGAACCTGACTTTTGTGGCTTAGTGCCTTCTTATTTCTTCCAGGCTTTGCCTCAGGCCCAACTGCATTTGTAGTGATATACTTCTATAATTCTGATTTAATTTTTCTTATGGGAAATTATGCAAGTTCAGGAGCTCTACGCCCTTTACTGAAATAATTATTTTCAAATCCCCTGAAAGCGATTACATAATTCAAGGGAAGTAAAACATTCATTGCAGGACGGGTAAAACATCTACCACAAGTTGTTTTTTTTTTTTGAAAAGTGATGTTTAATTTTTTCTTGTATGCTTCCTCTGCAAATGGAAAATGGTGTTTTTGTCCAAATTTATGAAGTGAGAAACCATTCTTAATATTTATACATTAGCTGGAAAAGGAAATATATGCTTTCTCTATTTCCTAAGTATATTATTGCAGTTAGACATTCTGGTAGTCTTTTATCCTGGGTAGAGATTCTGTGTTTTCACTTCTTCAGAAGACAAGCTCCCATCAGTAAAGAAATTACAGAGTCATGACTGATCATACAGAAATTATTGTTCGGGGAGGCAGGGAGAGAAGGGGAGAGAGAACTACAGAGGTGCAATAAAATAAAGAATCCCAGTCTTCTGGATCAAACGAAAGGAATGAATAGCTCTGGATGTCCCATTCGCACACAGGATCTCATTGTTAACTTTACAAACTCACTTGCTCAGCCGTCTAGAATCTCTTGTAGCAGTAAACTCGGCCTTTTCCTAGTTCTATTTTCTTTGTCTAAAACATATAGTCTTAACATCGGAAATACTTCAACGGTTTAACGTTTCTTGTGTCAAAAGATACTATTTAGATTATTTTAAAAAAATCCTAGTAATTGTATGAATAGATTCTTCCTTCAATCTGAAGTAAAGATCATTAGTATCACTAAAAAATGTATCATTGTTTCCTGTTCCTTGACTTTCTTTGTTTCTATCCTAGGGTGGGAGAGGGGAGACCGATTAACATGAATTATGTTTCATTCCATTTTTCTTCTGCTTCATTCCTGAAAGTATATATATTCCTACCTCTGCATCTAATTTAGTCTGTTCAGGCTTCCATAGGAAATTACTACAGACTGGGGGACTTACAAACATACACAAAACCGCCTAATTGTCACAGTTCTGGAGATCAGATGTCTGAGAGCAGGGTGCTGGCATGGCCTGAAGAGGGCTCTCCTTCGATGGCAAGACTTCTCTTTGTATCCTCACATGGTAGAAGGGGTGAGGGAGCTCTGCAAGGTCTCTTGTAAGAACACTCATCCCATTCATGATGCCTCCACCCCCCATGACCTAATCACCTCCCAAGTCCCTGCCTTTTAACACCATCACACTGTGTGGAAGGATGTGGAGTCATGGAGTCATAGGGGAAGTTCGGACCACAGCAACAGCCCCCCCATAACCCTCCCTGGCTTCTTGTTCTCCTGCTGACTCCCTGCAGTGCCAGCACGAGACAGAGTGGTATGGTGTGCCGATGCCATTGAACATGTAAGTTGACCAGAATGACCATTCGAGGTTCACGATAACGATGCTGTGGAGTTGAGCAAACTCCTGCCATGTTCAGATGCTACCACCTCTGCATTTACGCATGCTTTCTAGCAATGCATTTAGAATCCACTGCACCTCCGTCAGAGGGCATCACACCCAATTCTGACTAAGAGCTTCACTCCTGTGTTTATGATGCACTCAGAAGTTCAAGTGGTCTCTTCACATATACACATAAGGCTGTGTTTTGTTCCAACAGATCTTAGAGAAAGCTCAAGTCCAAAATTAGATACATTTAGGGGCACCTGGGTGGCTCAGTCGGTTAAACATCCAGCTCCTGATCTTGGCTCAGGTCGTGTCACCGTTGGGAAGACTGAGCCCCACGTGGGGCTCTACACTGACAGCCCGGAGCTTGCTTAGGATGCTCTCTCCCTCTCTCTCTGCCCCTCCCCTGCTCATTCTCTCTCTCTCTCTCTCTCTCTCTCTCTCTCTCTCTCTCTCTCTCTCTCGATATATAAACTTTAAAAAAGTCAGATACAGTTTTCTATACAATAAATAATGGATATATTCAGCAATGTCTTTTAGGTTTTGTAAGTTTCAGTGTCAGAGGGTATTTTCTGGGTGAGGATAATAGCTATTCCTGTGAGCACATGCTAACGCCACAGCAAAATTCAGTGTTACTTTGACTCATGAAAACAACAATGGGAAGAAATACTTCCATCTGGCCTACTACTAATATTTTGACTTCCTATGTGCATCGATGATCATTTTTTTAAATCTTATTTTAGATGATGCCTTCAGGTATACTGTTGTCTTGCAAACTTTAAAAGTAGAATAGAAAAGCTTAAATACTGTTTTGTAACTGTTACCCTGCCTCTGTTGTCTCTTTTTTATTAATTAATTAATTAATTTATTTATTTATTTATTTATTTTTTATTTTTGAGAGAAAGAGAGAGAGAGAGAGAGAGAGCGCAAGGAGGGGTCAAGCAGAGAGAGAGAGGGAGACACAGAATCCAAACCAGGCTCCAGGCTCCGAGCTGTCAGCACAGAGCCCGACATGGGGCTCGAACCCACAAACTGGGAGATCATGACCTGAGCCAAAGTCGTATGCTCAGCTGTCTGAGCCACCCAGGCACCCCGGTTGTTTCTGCTATACTTTCCCAACTTTCCAACTGTGCGTTTAATGATGTATCATAGTGTCTCAATAATGAACTTTATTGGTATTATGATTTTTCATTTTTCTATCCTGTTTTGTGTAGGGTACCATGGTTCTATTATATTATATTAATCATTTTATTTGGTTTGGGAAATCAGATATCCTCTCCGACTGCGTGTGACATATCACATTTATAAAGTATTTAAAAGATTTTAAGTCTGTTGTTCTATTGCATTAAAAGTGGGATACAGTTAATTCTGTGTTTGGTTGTATGCGTGTATATTGTTTAGTCACAGGATAATTGCAGTTTCCATTTCCCTGCCTTCCCACTGCATCACATGGTACTGAGTTGAGCTGACCCAGAGATGTTTCTGGAAGTTGTCTCCAGCTACATATGCCAAATATAAGCATAAAGCTCACTATATACTTATAAATAGTCTAGAAAGACTCACAAGAATTTTATTTATGGCAAGGCTTAGAAAGAGTTTCCTATTAACTATTGACCTAGTCCCGTGTATGCTTTCTGCACCTGCCATAGATATAAAATGCCTGTGCAGCAAAGTGACCTCTTCCTGTAACAGTATCGCTTTGCAATGGATTTTCTTATTTGTGCAAATATTAATCTTTATTTATTATAAAATGCATGTATCTTTTTAAGTTTTTTCTTTCAAGTTTTTATTTATATTCTAGTTCACATACAGCATATTTATTAGTCTCAGGTGTGCAATATAGTGATTCAGCACTTCCGTACATCAGCTGATGCTCATCACAGCTCACTCCTTACTCCCCATCACCTGTTTCACTCAATGCCCCCACCCATGTCTACTAGACCCCGTAGTCCAGTTTCTATCCGTTTGTGATACTACAAATCTGGGCCCTGGTATAAAGACCTCAAGGAGAATAGGGGGGAAGTCTGATGCTCAGTTTTATTTTCATGAGAGATGCCCTGTGACATTGTTATTATGGAATTAAGAAAATCAACTTTTGATTCAGAACATTTTGTAATTATGTTAAACATGTTACCGTAGTTCTGACCCTCAATTAGAATGACGCGTATGTTCTTACCTGTGATTTTATTTTCCTTTGAAGTCTACAAAGTTGTCACTTAATATTTATTTTTTTAACGTTTATTTACTTTTGAGAGAGAGAGAGAGAGAGAGAGAGAGAGAGAGAGAGAGAGAGAGCGCACAAGCAGGGGGAGGGGCAGAGAGAGACGGGGAGAGGGGACCCCAAGCAGGTTCCATGCTCAGGGTGGAGCCCAACGTGGGGCTCAATCCCATCATCTGTGGGATCATGACCTGAGCTGAAATCAAGAGTTGGACACTCCACCAGCTGAGCCATCCTGGTGCCCCTTCATTTAATATTTAAACATACAGATTTCATATAGCTTTTCAACACTAACATTACATTCTGAGTTTCTGGCTTGAAATTTTAACTGTTACAATATAAACAGCATAGACTACGTGTTTATGATTAGTTATTGTAACAAATGCATTTTACTGTATCATTTACATTGTTGGCCCTTGGCAGTTTATACTAATTTATATCACATTTCATTCTCTTTTTGAAATTTCACATTTCTTAATTTTATTTATGTTCAGTTGCAAAGCTTAGGGTTTTGACAAAGTGACGTCTGAAAAGGGAGTTTTTAATAGAACTTAGCAAAAAATATTAAATCATTCAGCTGGATTCAGCATATGTGTTTTCTTACAGAAGAAATTTTTGGAATCAGTGCATTTTTGTCCAGACAGAGAAGTTTAGGGTTATCATTGATATAAAAAAAATTATGAGTAACATTATTTACGGCACAATTGGGAATTTTTTAAGGAATATAAACTAATAGTTGGCTCTTGCTTATTCAAAATTTGACAAGCTAAGGTTTTTTTCCTTCAGTAGTGTGATAGTAAAATATATATCAATATTCTTTTCATTGGCCAGATATAAATCTCCTCTTCATTATGGCCAAGTGATCTGCTATTTTCAGTACCAACATGAAGTCCTTCTCAATGTAATCAATACCTTCCTACACGTTAAAGAGAAAAAATAACTCTACCTTTAAAAGTTTAAAATTTTTAAGACACCAATTCACACTCCCGTTTAGAAATATTGAAAACCATTCACAGCTATTTGTGTCGTTGAGAGTAAGGTTCCATCAAGCTTCCTGTTTTCTGACATACTCTTAGTGACATCGCTAACCAAGATACAGTCGTATCGATTCTTTCTCCAGCAAAGAAATAATGGGGATATAAGAAACGGTGTTTTATTTGTATCACATGTGACCATACTAACGGTTATATTTCCAAATCATAAATCTCAGGGTCACAGTCTTTGTGCTCACAAAACCCAAGTAAAATTTTAAACTACAGATTATTCTGAAAGTCCCATTACCATAACACATTTTCTCTACCAAACTGAGGACAAATAGTAAGCATAGATTTGGAAGTCCCACACCTGGTTTATTACTCACAAGATGCGTGACTTTGAGAATTTGATCTTAACTCCTGCTTCCATATCTGTAACGTGGATATCATCTCCACTCCATCAAATTACTTTGACAGTATAATGCATACAAATGTATAAAATTTAGCATAATTGCTGGGACAGGGCAGGAACCATATAAATTTTAGTTTACTATTGATTATTTTTAGGACATATACGGACTGCTCTTAAATCTCAGCCAAGAGCTAGTAAAACTAAACATTTTATGTAGTTACGATAGGCAATGGTTTTTAAGGTTTTGAGTTAGAATGTGCCTACATCATGTATTTTAAAGCATTTATTGTCTCTTACTGAATTTAATCCTCTATTTATGAAGCAGTGTTTCTACCTTTAAAAATGAACTACCTATAAAGGTCTGTCCAAACCAATGACTCCTAGGTGCGGGTTTAATTTTTAATTCTACAAATGGAGAAATGCATACAAGGAAAAATTAAAATAAAATAGAAGTCTTACTTGTATGACATACATAGCCAAGAAATATGTAAGGCTTCTGTATATACAAAAGAATCAACATAGATGATAAATGACAGTAAGGAACTAAAGCCTAATTTGCATGAGCATTCTGTCCCCAGTTACCGCGACCCATTATAGCTTCTCATAACAGAAAACTTAAAAGTATAAAACAAAATGGGCCATTTGCCAGGTGAGTTCTTGCTGAATCAGCCTACTTGGTATGATGCCAACTTCTACTGTTTCTCACTAAGGGAAAAGATCCCTGAATAAAATGCTAGTAATGCTTAAAGGGAAATAACAGCCTCAATTTGAACTTGAAGGCTGTGACTACAAAAGATTTTGCCACAAAATAAATAAAAATAAGGAAAAAAAAGAAAAGTGAACTTTAAATACGCAACATTGAAATTGCAGAATCATTTTGAACCTGAAGAGCTTATCACAGAATTACCACAGGCCGACAAAACAAAAATAAACAAAACACATTTATTTGTAGAAACAGTGTTTGGGAAAAACTGTAATGAAAGTGATGTCTGCTTAGTCCCATTGGGATGGGAAGGCAATCACTAAGTAAAGAAGAGCCATTGGAGATACAGGAAGTACATCCCTTTGTTGGCAAGGCTGCCTAGAATCACGGAAAGATCTCAGGCTGAGAGGTCAGAGTGCACATGTCCTTTGACTACTTAAGCATGCAGTTTCCTCATCTACAAAACTGGTTTAGCAGTAATTGTCCACGTTATCAGTAACAGCCGATAGTGTAAAATTTTTCTTGGATCTCAGACAGATCTAGCGAATGAAGTATTAGCAGAAAATTTAGCGCCCTATGTTCTACCAATGAGCATATTTATTTCCCAGATAACTTCTTAAGAAACAGCACATATTTTGGAGAAAGTCTGACTGGGTTTAAGTACTGACTCATCCTTGAAGTGTAACTTAGAGAAAGGACATAAACTTCATGAAGCTTCAGATGTCTCATCCTAAAAATAGATAATAGTTTGGCTCCTTGTCCGTTTTAAATAAATTCTAGTACTTATTAATATTCAAGAATCATATTATCTTATATAATTAACAGGCATGTACCAGTTCGGACCCTATGTTGACCATGAGAGCTTGTGCCTAACTCCCACGTGCATGACATAAATACTGAGGGTCACTTATCAAAAGTACTTGGAAAAAAAATTATCTGGAATTACTAACTCAGAATTACTATCAAGAGCCTCAGACTGTAGTGGAGACCCTCATCTGAAGCATTCAAGGAGTCTGAGAGAAGAGAGCAGATTTAGAGGCGTATGTCTCACAATGTGGCAGCTTAGCCACAACACAGAACAAGAGGACACCTCACAGAGTGACAGGTTATTGGGTGTCAAACGTATGTACTGAGTGTGTAGGAATGCAGAGACAGTATAATCCGTGTCGAATGGACAGCTTCAGAAAGGTTACATGGAGGAGGTGAGTATGGGCTGTGCGTGTAAGCCTCAAGAAGTTTTGGATGAATAAAAAGAAGGGACCATCAGCAAGGATATGAGGAGAAAATGCAAAAGGCATGGCAAAGGCATAAAAGACAGCTTCCATGTGGTGTTGAGGATATGACAGGGCATGCGGTTGGACGGACAGGAAACAAGGCAGATGGAGAGGTCATGGGTTATTCTGTTTCTAAGTTTGAGTTGGGCATCCCTCCAGAGGCTTGTGGGAAGGGGAGGGGGGTGCCTCCTCCAAAAATAAGCAGGATAAAATGGTTTACAGTTCTGAGACACCCTAGTCCTAGAATGTTAGAATGTTCTGGGAGCTGCGAACGAGCTCCTTTTGGCTTTGAAGCTTTTCTTCACAAGATCCAGGGGTTCTCGTCCAGATAGTACCTGTTTGTTCACATCTAAGTTGCTCAGTTGCAAAACTAGGGGCTCAGCAGCCCCTAGTATCTCTCTTGGAACGTGAAAATATTATAGTCATCTGAATCAAATTTCAAAAGGAATGCATAACATAAAATAGCATTTTAAAATGTATCTCAAACTAAGGCTTAGAAATGGTTGTCTATTTAATTTTCATGGCTTGAGAAAAGTATGTACAAATTTCAAGTGTAAAATATCTATTAAGAAATTCCTGAATTTTTGTTAACCCTGCCAAAGACAAGGATTCTCATGTTTGGTTTTCATGGTCCAACTCATGGATAGTCAAAGAGCATGTGATGAAGCTGTGAACTTTTTTTTTTTTTTTTGGATGGAGAGACAAATTATTGCCAGGTTTGTCCCAGAGAAACAGTTCAGAAGTCAATTTACTAATCTTATTGAGGGGGAAAGAGACAGGGAAACTCTCAGACACATGAAGACAAGGACCACATCATCTTGTTGATGACAGTTCATCCAAAGATAAGCATGATGCCTGACCCATAATAATTGGAGGAAGTGGGAGCAGGAATAGGAGAAGTCACAGTCTCAAACTGATCTCTGAAAGTGTAGTGTCCCTCCTGAATATGGGGTTTGCCCCCATTAGATGCCCCCCATCTAATGATGCCCCCATTAGACTGATTAGACTAAGTTCCATCTTCAAGAGAGAGAAAAAGTACAGAGGAAGAACCGTGTTGAGTAGAGCTCATGAGAACTTCTTCCTAACTATATCTCCTCTAATCTAACATGTTTATAAAGGAGGAAACTCATACTTAAATGATTGTCTTATGTGGATCCTGAGAAACTTAACCGAAGTCCATGGGGGAGGGGAAGAAGAAAAAAAAAAAGAGGTTAGAGAGGGAGAGAACCAAAGCATAAGAGATTCTTAAAAACTGAGAACAAACTAAGGGTTCATGGGGTGGGGGGGTGGGGGGTGGAGAGGGTGGGTGATGGGTATTGAGGAAGGCACCTTTTGGGATGAGCACTGGGTGTTGTATGGAAACCAATCTGACAATAAATTTCATATTAAAAAAAATAATACTAAAAAAATAAACACCTCAAAAATACGTAAAAAAATAAAATAAAATCCATTGCCAAACTGAAAAAAAAAAGATTGTCGAAATTCATGATAGGATATTTATTATGTGTTTTGAAGAGTGCCCGTCACAGAGGAATCCCTCAAAACTATGATCTTAAGTAGACCTTAAGTAGATCTTAAGTAGACCTTCTATAATGCTCAGGTTGCTATCCAAGTCGGTGTTTTCCCATGAACCACCACTTCCGCTCCATGTGAAAACCCTCCCCACCTAGACTGCAGATATGAATGACATCACCGAACACAAAATGCTCTGGATTTAGGACTTCGAAATTCAGTGCCAAAGTTATACAGACAATAAACGATATGTTCACCTTTCAGTGCTGCAATTAACATGTTTTGTTGCTAGGGATACTTAGAACCCACCCCCACACGTGCACGCTGTAGTTTGTAGTCCTTGCCTGAGCTGTTTGGAGGTACTCACCAGGAGTAGGGGCAACATGACTGTGGATGTCCCCTCCACCCACCATTTTTTTTAAAAATTTTTTTTCAATGTTTATTTATTTTTGGGACAGAGAGAGACAGAGCATGAACAGGGGAGGGGCAGAGAGAGAGGGAGACACAGAATCGGAAACAGGCTCCAGGCTCTGAGCCATCAGCCCAGAGCCTGACGTGGGGCTCGAACTCACGGACCGCGAGATCGTGACCTGGCTGAAGTCGGACGCTTAACCGACTGCGCCACCCAGGCGCCCCTCCACCCACCATTTGAGGCTTGGGAATGTCTAGCTCTCTTGGGCCTTTGGGTACCAGGGGACCAAAAAAGAAAAAAAGAACCCATATTAAGTTCTCTTATTTTTAAACAATACTAAAGAATGAGGTCGGTATTCTAAAATGATATGTACTCTTTTATGTAAGTGTCACCTTATTGTTAAAAGTGTCCACGCATAATTTTCCCACTTGCTTTAAATGTGGTGTCCTAATTGATAGCCTTTTTGAAGTTAAATAAGCTTCAAATAGAGACTCAAAGACTCTGTTATCACCAAGCAATTACATTCAGTTAATAACCTGGTTGTATTTTCTGTCCACATAGGATGGCTTTGTAAAAGCCCTAGCATTAATGGATTTTATTCACAGTGACAAAGGAAATATTAAAATTGCAATACAATTTCCTTTATCTTCTCTTATCTAAATGGGGAAGGGATCTGCATGAAGACGTTAACTCACCCGGAGATGAGGAAGTTAAAATACTATTATTTCTGCAAAATAACCTTTCGGTTGTAGTATTTGCTTGGCTTAGAATCATAATTTGGCTATGAACATGTTGTTTAAAATATACGGAGCTGGAAATGAGCAAAAAATCCAATTTGGGTATATATTCAGTAAAACTTGTACAATTGTTCTCTATTCCTTATTTTTATCTCCTAACATTAGAATCAAAATGTTGTCAGTACTTTTCCTATGTCTTTTCATAATTTCTCAAATATATATCATCTATTCTCTCAAATGGACTAAATGATAATAAAAACAAAGGCAGACCAGCTGAGCTGACACTAAATTAAAAAATATCTCTATCCTTTCAACAACTAAAACCTTTAAAAACACATTTGCGAAATGTCAATTTTAATATTCATTCCAATTTAGAGATTACAATGGATGAACTGATGTCGCTAAGAAAATAAGCAATAGATATCTGACTCAATAGCAACTCTTATAATAATGCATATATATTTAAAAATATACAAAACATGTAGCAAAATTTTTCAAGAAATGCAAATTGACAATTGAATAAGTAAACTCGATTAAAGCTGTGTTGTGATGCCTTGCTCAATATTTTATAATCAACCTGAATTTCTGCAGTTTGGATAGAAGTACCAGACGGTACCACTAAAAAAATGTTTATTGGACACTTAACTGTGTGAGAAACGTCTGGATTATGAGTAAGTCATAAAGCACCCCATTCGTTCATTCACTCATTCACCCTTCTAGAACTATTCTGAGACTACAATAAGCCATGCATTTTACTAGGCGCTAGGGAATGAACAGTAAATGCTGGATTTAGACGAATTTAGACACTGTTGGAACTTATATTCCAGTTAAGACAGAAGATACGTAAACTCAAATTTCAGGACAAGGTGATAGAAATCTGCACTGAACACTGTGGGCCTGAAGTTGGGGGTTTGGGGTCCTACACAGGATGTGTGTGAACCCCAAGCCATAGCTCTTTTACTGCATCCTCTCCCTCTCCAAGCCCAGGTCTGAACAAAGTGTTTGGCTACAGAGAACTTTCCTCCCCATATTTAGTTAAACAAAATCATTACCACGTTGTAAGAATCACCATATACTTGGACATAAGTTGAATCAACAAATGAAGTATAATATTAAGGAATTTAAGAAATTTCATGTTATCCTTTGTTTTTTAATGTCTTGTGTCTTATATAAATCGGATCAAAATAAATCAAATAAGGAGAAGCCAGTAAGAGTAGGACTTCACAAAATATAACACGTATGGATTCCCGCGGCATCATATGTCATCGATGACCTAAGGGTTATTTTCCTTAGTTTTATATTTACCTTTTTATTGATAAGTACACATTAATAACTGCAATATTAGTGGTGTTTTTTAAAAGCATTTCCTTCTTTTCTTATAGTTTTTGATCCTTTAAAGTTCATTGCTGTGTTGCAACATGTGTTTCAATATTTAAATTCATATGAAAATAGAGTCTGATTTTTATATCTAGAGATGAACTTCATGAATTCACCTTATATCCTTTAGGAATAAAAGCATATATACCTAAAATATATAAAGGAGTGGAGGAATACTACAATATTTCAGTCATTTCCACTTTTTATATTTCTATATATCCCCAGATAAAAAATATTTTCCTCAGCTCTTCATAGTTTTCAGATTGTATATCTGACCGAACCCCAAACCCAACCTTATATTGCAATGCCCTTTATGCAAACATGTGTGCATCTGATTTTAAATATACATTATTCTCCTAAATCAACATTTTAACACAGGGCTCTGTTATATCTTTAATAATGACAATGTATCTTCACCTAAGTAATGTGATTTCATTATGAAAAGTTATCCAGTCTCAAGGCTTTGATACCAGGATTAAAAGATAAAGATTATAGAAGGAAAAACATGATCATTTTTGTGCGGCTGGAAGTCATCCCTGCTACAATTAAGCTGGTTTAATGAAAAAAACTGTATATATACTTACTACCTCCAATAAATTGGGATGCAAATGATTTCAAAAAAAATTTTGGCTTGATAAATTTGGAAAGATCTCAAACTTACTTTATCAACCTATTTTAGGGCACTTGAACATCTGAGGCACTTTTTTTTTTTTTTCATTTTAGCTTTCTGGTGTACCCTAGCAATCTGGAAAAATAGGATATATGGTCTAGGTTACACTAAGTGTAGGGTTGGAAAGTCTAACATAATGAGGGCTTAATTAAGGCAGGGGAACTCTACTGATACCAGTTACAAGACAGTCACAGGACTCTAGGTGAGACATGATCAGTGTTTGAGAATTGGATTCAGAAAACATCCAGGTCTAGAAATGTCCTGAACTCTGAACTGGGAGAGGGTCACGAGCACAATGAAGGAGAGTCTACATTAGGATTAGTTCACCCATTTCACAATTGCACTGTGTATAATAAGCACATATATAAATTTATAAATATATTTTATATTTACATGTAAATATGTAAAGGGATGCAGGAAGTAGAGCAGGTTTTATACGAAGAATGGACAAATGATGACTCTATGTTAGAATGTTGATTTGTACTATCTATGAATGTGGCCAGCACACAGACCTAAGTAGAGGGCCCAAGAGCAGAGGAGAGAGTATTTGGGGATGAGATATAGCCTATTTTATCAACTATATGCCTTCTGTAGGCATGCCACAGGTATCTTTTCAGAATGAAGAAGAGATAACAGTTTGTTTTTAATTTTAAATTCTTTTTTAAAATCGCACTATAAAGTGCTAGATTTATGTCACTATAAATAGTACATAAACTGACGCTACGTAACTTCAACTGGAGATCACAACTGCTTTCTGATCCCTATGGTCTTTTCCAAGTTTCCAAACTTGAAACAGCAGGCTTGAGATGCGCCAGGTAATTTTACCGCCATGGCTGCCATAGAACCATAGGGCAATCTGACACTAGAACTTTATTTGGAAATGGGTATCCACACTATGATGGGTATCAGTAAATATTTTGGGTTATGTTTGTTTATCAGGTTAGATTTCCAGTATCTAACAAGTGCATTTGCTTTTTATGAGTTTTTATAAAAAGAAAAAGGAAAATACATTGCTCTGGTCTTCTTGTTTATATAGCACCTATCATGTATCAAAAACAGTTCAAAATATTCTTCTAAGTTCTGTTGTGTTTAGAAAAGATAATAGGTTTTTATACAAAGGGATGCTTTAAGAGGATCCCTATGCTCGGAGAATGTTCTGGGAATTGTTTAAATGTTCAGAGTTCATTACTTAACACAGAAGCTCTTTGCCTTGATTACATGGAGATAATTACTTGTATTTATTGTCTTTTCCTACTACTGTTCTTCAAATGCATGTAATACAACAATGGGAAGTGACACACAACAGATTCTCTTGATAATGCACTTACAGTAACTGTGGCAACATATAGATCACTATGTGTGGACCAAAAATAACCGATTGCTTACAATGATCTGATCACATGATGTTGTTCAATGTCAGTATGGGAATCAAAAGGTCTGTTGGTCCTGACTTTACCTTAGTTGGGTGATAGCAAGGCTTTGCTCGTTAGTGGCTACTAAATAAGAACTAAATAGGCCACAGGTCATTGGGGGACAATGTGACCCAGAGCATTATTCCTAGCCCTAAAATATTTATGATTCAGACTAATGAGTAAGAAGTAGACTACTTTAGGAAGATCTAAAAAATTAAAAGAAGATGGTAAATTTTCAACAGTTGATATTTCAGGCAAGGACCAACAGAGAGTAATTTAAGTGGGGTTTGATCAAAGAGGAAGCCTTGGGCCTGTGGACTGGATCAAGCAAGGTACTCCATGCACTCGTCTTCTTACGAAGCTTTGGGCACCACTCTTACTTGTGGTTTAGGTGACACCATGGGAATGAATTCTGTATTTGTCTATTAATTCAGTAACTAATTTTAAAAGGAAGCCTACTGATCTAACTCTACTCTTATCTTATTTAAGGACGAGGTAATATATATGGTGATAATTAATGATTACATAATTAAAATGATAGTTTTCTACTTAATTTGATATGCATAAGTTTTACTGGGTAATTTCTAACCTAAAAGGATCAATTAAACATGATGGAAATTTCTGTCAAAAAATCTTGTCACAGAAAACTCATTTTGTATGGCTTAATGATGGTTTTATTACCATAAATATACAGAAAGTTGTCTGTTTATGAATAAATTATCTGCTCTCTAGTACATAATATGGGATTAAAAAGTGTGAGGACTGAGAATGTCATGAAATATTTTTGGAAATATGGGAAATTGAGTTCATATAATGAATGTCCTTATTGGATCTACAATGATCTGCCTGGTCTGTGGTCACTGACTTGACTTGCTAAGATGTTCCAAACGAATCAAAGTGCACATGGACAAATAATTACAAGGTCTGGAGATACCATTCATTAAATTTAAGCTCAGTGTATAGCATTTAGAAACTCAATATATGGAATATAAAAGATAATGTGTAAACTATAGAGAAACTATAAAGCAAATAACTATCAAGTTTTTCCCTGGAAGCATTACTAAAAATGGGGTTTTCTTTGGTAAATTGAATATTTATTTTACAATGATGCTTATTACCTGTGCGTTATCAAAAACATAAGTTATTATGAAACTGTAAAGTGAATTTCTCATAAAATCAAAGTCAGTCAATGTAATAATTTCCTTTTCTTTTTAATTGCCTAAAAAGCTGTTATTTTTATTTTACATAAAAGTTTAGAATTTCTAATTCCCTATTCAGATACCATACTAGATACTGGTGTGGTGTTTGTCTCTCTACTGGACTCTGAGTATACAGAATATACACACAGAGATTGCACGTGTATATATACACACATGCATGTAATAAATGTTACCTCAACTACAGATCTTGTTTGTTTGCAACATATAACAGGGCCCTTGAAAAAACGTATCCTAGTGAAAAAAGCTACAATATCTAAAGTATTAATGGGCCTATTTAAAAACAAAACTGTTTTAGTATAAGCATTACATATCAGTGTTACTTATTACTGTCATTACTAAATGAAATGAATTCTAGAGGTACTTCTAAGGTAACTGCTTGAAACTTGTCTGCAGCAAGATATGAATCTAAAATGTAAATCAACAAACTCATTTCTTCATCAACAAAGTCTTGATATATAGATAATTTGAAAAAGCTGAAGTCAACACTATATAGTCGCTTTATCTGCAGTTGCTCTATATTCTGGCACAAATTCCTTGTCTTGTTAAAGGACCAGCATCCATCTATGTAGACCATGACTTGAGTCTCAGTGTCAGACAATCTAACTGAAAATTGCACTAATGTTTATTGAAGACTTTAGATTTCCTTGTGTGAATCTCCTGAAGGCTCTCTCTTCTCACTACTTAATTTTTTTTTTTTTTTTTTTTTTTGTATTTTAAAGAGAGAAAGTGAGACAGCACAAGTGGCGAAGGGAGGCGGGGGGAGGGAGAGAGAGGGAGGGAGAGGGAGAGAATCTTAAGCAGGCTTCATGCTCAGCACAGAGCCTGACACAGGGCTCGATCCCACGACTCTGGGATCATGACCCGAGCCCAAATTGAGAGTGGGACACTCAATCCACTGAGCCACTCAGACACCCCTCTCTTCTCAGTACTTTTGTAAAACCTACAGATGACACCATTTAATGCTTATAGAATTCTAGCTTTAACTAGTTTCCGTTATGTTGAAATCTTCCACATTTCTTCTGAAATAAGAATATTTTTTCTCTGAAACAATTTTCTACTTGTAGACTACTGCTTAATCCCTTTTACTTAGTTATCACAAAGGCATTACTTTATCTCCATCCTCCCGTAGTAGACGGTATCTTTGGCTGCCTCATCAGATGAAGTCCATTTTTAAGTAGGTTGCCATCCTAGAAAATCCTTTTATTTTTTGTCCCTGCTCTACTCCTTCCCAATTTTAATTAGCACTGTTTGGTTTGATTAGTGTCTGCAGCTGTTGCTGAGAAGAAAGTTGCTCTGTCCCATTGCACTTTATCTTCCTATTGTAACAGGCAGACATTTGTTGGTAATTAGATTATTGTTTACATCAAAACCTGCAACTGAGCAGTCATTGTCAACCTTCAGAAACATCAGTATGAGTTCGCACGGTACCTGCCATCTGTTCCTTTCATGGGGTCATAACAGATCATTTCTGAAATTTAACTGCTTTTCTATCCTTTCACTGAATAGTATATAAGAATATCCAATAATCACCATCAAGCAATATACACATTTTCTCCATTGATATACCTACCTAAACACTAAAATGCTTGAAGCCTGTGAACAATGTCAGCCTCATAAAATACAAAGCAGAAAGGATGTCCCCATGAGGAAACATGAGGGCTTCTCCCATACGGAGCTCTGTCGACACTCACCAAGAGACCATTGAAACCTCCAGAAATTCAATCTCCATCCCAGCTCTTCTCATATTTAAATTTTTTTAATGCTTTATTTATTTTTGAGGGGTGGGGGAAAGCACATAATCTGAAGTGGGCTCCAGGCTCTGAGCTGTCAGCACAGAACCCAACGGGGGGCTCAAACCCACGAACCATGAGCCAAAGTTGGACGCTTAACAGACTGAGCTACCCAGGCTCCCCAACTCTTCTTACATGTTTATTCACCTCATGCTTTAACATAGGGGTATCTAAACAACCTATGATATATACTGACAGAGATGTATAGTCTTTCCTGCATTTATTTACCGTATAAGAAACCATATTCTTGGTGTACAAATGGCACTATGAATGATAAAGTATATATTTTGCTCACAGAAACTTTCTTGGTTAGGTCCAGCTGGCAAAGATAGTTTCTTTGAAATTCGTTCTCTGACTTGACTTTCAAATTATTCCATTGTTTGTTCGATTCTTAGGAATAGTCTCTTGTGTCATGACTTTGTGTTCAGACGACAGCCCGACCCAAATGCTGCTTCCTTTGTGCACCCTTTGGCCTTGACGCCTTTTCTCCATGTTATACAGTCTTTTTTAAAATGTTTATTTATTTTGAGAGCAAGTGTGCATGCATGCTCATGCACTAGCGGGGAAGGGACAGAGAGAGAGGGAGAGAGAATCCCAAGCAGGCTCCGCACTGTCAGCACAGAGCCCCACGTGGGGCTCAGTCTCACCAACTGTGAAATCATGACCTGAGCCGAAATCAAGAGTTGAACACTTAACAGATGGCGCCACCCAGACACCCCCCCCCAATCTTTTACAGTCTAGGTCAACTGTCTGATGTCTATTTTTCCCATTATACCCAGTCTTGCATCTGGGAATTTTCTCTGTGACTCAAGCTGTATCAAAGCCATTTGTTTTATTGTCCCTATAATTACCTGCACATCTAATTCTCATTGCGAGTTCCCTGTCCAATTGAGCTAAGATGGCATATAAATATCTTCTGATTCCATTTATGAATCACATTCAAACAAACAGCCACAGTCATTGTTTAAGAATTAACATCTATAGGGGCATCAGGCCCCACACTGACCCTCTCCCCCACTTGTGTTCTCTCTCTCTCTCTCTCTCTCTCTCTCTCAAAAGAAATAAAATAAACTTTAAGGAATTAACGTCTATAGCAACAAACGTCCATGTGCAATTAAGGAAGAGGCTAGTCACAACATCCTATTTAAATTTCTTATGTGTTTATTCAGTTCATGTTTTATGCAAGACGTTAAAATAGAGGTATCTAAATAATATATGGTACACACGGACAGAGTCTATAAATTCAAATCTAGAAGAAAGAAGTGTTAATTTATTTTTATCTACCTTATTATAAAGAGAATAAATGACAAGCTGGGCAGGAGTGGAGGTGTTAAAATTCTGTGAATCAGCTTGTTTAATAACTACTGTTTGGAGGCAGCTGCTTGTCAATTTATATTCTTGAAGATTCATACCATGTAAATGTTGCTTAGAATTTCACCAGGTGCACAAAACCCTCTCAAGTATAATCAATTAAAAGTGCATGAATGCCATTTAATTTATCAACATCCAGGAATCTTCCTAAAACCAGAGAAGTTACTGCTCAGTCAAGATGCTTGGTCACCTCTACTATGTGATAGAAGTACTATGTCATCATGAAATTACACCATGTTCAGTATTCAGATTTTTTAAAGTCTTATATACAATTAAGTTTACCTTTATAAAATGGGAATAGGATTAAATACACAGAGAATCTGTATTTTCCCATTTTTGTCTTTTTGAGTTCATGATGCTTTTTTGTTTTAAAGTTTATTTATTTTGAGAGAGAGTGAGCAGGGTAGGAACAGAGAGGGAGAGGGAGAGGGGGAAAGGGAGGGAGGGAGGGAGGGAGGGAGAGAGAGAGAGAGAGAGAGAGAGAGAGAGAGAGAGAGAGAGAGAGAGAGAGAGAATCCTGAGCAGGCTCCACAGACAATGCGGAACCCGACAGGGAGCTCAATCTCACGAACTGTGAGATCATGACCTGAGCCAAAATCAAGAGTCAGAGGCTTACCTGACTGAGCCACCCAGGTGCCCTTAGTTCATTATGCTTTATAAGCTATGTGTAGGGTTTGGGGGGTTTTGTTTTGTTTGCTTTTGTTGACATTGATCCTGCTTACTGTTCTGCTCTTCCGGGATGTGTGGTTTTGTGTCTGACATTCATTTGGAGACATTCTCAATCTTTGTGTCATAGCTTTCTTCCATTTCCTTCTTTCTTCTCTTTCTGGTATCCCCATTACTTGGATAGGATACCTTTTGTAGTGTGCTATGGTCCTTGGATAACCTGTTATGGGTTTTCGTTCTCTCTGCCTTTTGAGGAGTTTTTTGATGCAGTGTCTAGCACAGAGATCCTTTCTTCAGCTACATCCAGTCTACAAATAAACCCAGAGGTGCTTCATTTCTGTTACTTTTTTTCTTTAAGTCTCTAGATTTTCTTGTTAGTTCTTTCTTAGGATTCACATTGCTCACCTGTTCTTGCACACTGGTTACTTCATCCTTTAGGGCCTGCTCTATATTAATCACAGTTGTTTAAAATGTTCAGTCTGATAATTCCAACATTCCTTTCATGTCTGGTTCTGATGCTTGCTCTGTCTCTTCAAGTGGTGTTTCTTGCCTTTTAGTATGTCTTTAATTTTTCTTGGTAGCTGGACATGATGTACTGGGTACAAAAGGAACTGCTGTAGATAGGCAATTAGCGATATGATGGGCAGAGAAGATCATAATCCTGTGATTAGATCTCAGGCTTTTAGTGAGCCTGTGTCTGGACTGAGAACATCGTAAGTGTTTCTCAAGGTTTTTCCTCCCCCTTTAGCTGGGACAGGATGGCTAGGGTGGGCTGGAGTTGGGTATTTTCCTTCCCAATGTCAATTAGGCTCTGGTTAATTAGTTTGTCCCGAGAACAGGACTTTCTAGGAAGAACCAACTGCTCTCTACCTATCTCAGATGGTTCTTTTTTCCTCTCCTGCCAGAAGCCTGAGGTGGTCTTCCTCCACTATTTATTGCGGGACTCTGGTCGAGGTCCTGGAGGTACGTCTCACAGTATGTCAGGCCCGTCCTGTGACTGGGTCTCCTTGGAGTTGTGACTCAGCTGTTTACACTGAGCCCCCAGCAAGTCATCAGTTCAGTTTGGATATTCCTACCCAGCACTGATTCCCATGGAAGTTGCCACAGTTCCCACTCATTCCCTGTATTCACCTCTTGCTTCAATCTTGGGGGCAGTGGTTTGACCTGTGTCCTCTTTGGTCTGGAATCTCTCAGATTCCAAAAGAGTTGATGATGTTTCAAACTGTCCTGATTTTCACTTGTTAGGATTGAATAGCAGTTTCCAAGTTCATTACATGAGGAATTGGAAACCAAAAGTCCACCATTATAATATTAATTTTTAAATTTTTATCTTTAAGATTTGGTCACTAAATTTTTATAGTGAAAACATTAACTGAAGTAACAGAAGTAAATCTTCTGATTTAGATATCTTTGTCTATCAAATGAAAATTATTTCCCATCTCTCCAGGACTATACTTTGTTTTAACAAGGCTTTCTACCATCTGGTTCCTTCATTGGCTTATTACTTCCATTTATTAGGTTTGTAGATAAAACCAAATTTGTAGAAATGGTTGCATCTCTATACACTTACTAAATCTCATTTAATTGCTTTTCTTCAAGTGTGAGAATTTGTGGCATGTAACTTATACGTCAGTAAAATTGTTTAAGAAATGAAGAACCAGACAAATTTAGTTGGATATATAATCAGTGGATAGATATTTTTTTTTCCATTCAAATATTATGCTTCACTGGTTTGGAAAATCAGTGTTTAATTTTATATAACTTTTTTCCTAAATGTGGATATGCACTAGTCATCACTGGAATGACCAGAAATATATCTTTGAACGTCAAGGAATTGAGATTTTTACTTGACAAAATGGAAACATTAGCATTGTTTTCAAGAGCCACAGAACAAATTTCATGCCTATTAACCCATCACTGGTTTTTTTCTGGAAAGCTTTAATATAACTAATAAACACAATTGTCTAATAAAATAAAGATATAGCAGATTGTATGGTTTTAAGTAGTTTTACATCCTTTGAATTGGTATTAGAGAGGGATAAAAAATTAATCTAGTTTTAAACTGGAAATTACAATAAAACTAACACATAAGAACATGAAAAGTACTCAACCATCTTTAAGATGAGTCAACTTTGAAATTAATGTCAAGAGAAGAACCTAATATTTTGCTGATAAGCCATGATTATCCATTCAATAATTATCTTTTAAGAAAGTCACATTTTATTAAAATGATTAATTCACTGTACTACTTTCCTAATACCACAGGAGCCATGGTAATTGAAAGGACATAACAAGAGTTTTCAGTAAAAGTGAAATGTGAGTGGTGACAGGGTCTGCATTCCAGCATCAATTTAAATATAAATATGCACCCACAATATCGATCTGCTTTGTAGAACCACAAAGGTGGAAATTTCCTGCTTAGGTACTAAAAGCAACTTTAATGATGATGGTGAATGTACTGTAAGATTTAACGCTAATCAAACCCCAAATCCCCTTTTTATCTATTACACTGAATCCCAACAAATCTCAAGCAAAATATCTAACAGGAAGAAGCAAATTAAGCCTCAGACGACCACGCAAAGCACTCTATCAATCCCATTAGTATGAAAGCTATTGAATTCATACTATAAATATCATAGTGCCTAGAGCTTTGTGACAAGCTTCGGCATCTATAATCCCATTTACGTAAATAA
Source organism: Felis catus (assembly GCF_018350175.1). NCBI lineage: Eukaryota > Metazoa > Chordata > Mammalia > Carnivora > Felidae > Felis > Felis catus. The sequence continues at coordinate 85,708,873 of NC_058379.1, forward strand.
AGAATATTTTGTTCTATGTTATGATCCAAGAAACTCGATCTAATTCTACAGGGAATGACAATTCCCTCTACCTACAGGGATTTGCATCTATACTGAAAATTAAATGGTATTATCAACAGCCTGGAAATGGGGTATTTTTAGCACACTCAAGAAAGACAAGTCCTAGTGGTGATAACTGGGGTTTATCTGCTGGAGTGAATCCCCTTGACACTATAAAGAGGTAATTAATGAGACTTGAATTCCCCTTCTGAGGAGTGTTTTGACAGAAAAACACAATCTGTAAAATTTTATTGCATTTTCATAAGTTTACGTACTTGCCAATTCCCCATAGTGACTAAATTTGGAGTCTGAAGATAGGAGACATATCCTAACTCTAAATTACCATAAAAATATAAATTATGTTATCATTATGCTCCTATGAAGTTGTTAAAGAATTTCTACCATCTGAGTTAAGTGTTGTATCCCTTGAGCTATCAGTAAAAACTCCTAATTAGGATAGGTGTGCCTGCAAGCAAAAAAAAAAAAAAAGAAAAAAAGAAAAAAGAAAAAAGGCCCCTTCAACAAGAAAGAACTGTAATTCATTCTACAATGAGAATGAGAATTAATTTCTAGATAGGTAATGTCATCCCGGTAAAGCAGTTTCAGTTTGTTGGCAGGAACCCTGGCTTCCACATTTCTGCAGGTTCATAATTTTCCATAACTGCTAGACATTGGGCAGTCATGCGTGGTTTCACAGAGGAGGGGTTAGAAGTGCAGGATGAGGGGTGCCCGGCTGGCTCAGTCAGTTGAGTGTTGGCCTTTTTGTTTCTGCTCGGGTCATGATCTCACAGTTTTTGTGAGTTCAAGCCCTGCATTGGGCTCCATGCTGACAGTGAGGAGCCTGCTTGGGATTCTCTGTCTCCCTCTCTCTCTGCCCCTCCCCAGCTCGCTCTCTCTGTCTGTCTCTCACTGAATGAATGAATTAATGAATTAATGAATGAATACATAAATAATAAAATAAACCTAACACAAAATGGTTTTAAAGTGCCTGATGCCAAGGCAACGTCCTAAAACTGTGAGCCCACGATGCTGCGGACATCCCATCGACCAGAGTGTAGTCACAGGGACCCACGGAGCAGCCAGGCAGTCTATAGTAATAGGTGGTGATGAACAGGAATAACAACTGGGACATTATTGCTAAAGAAGAAAATGACAATGGATATTGAGAGGCAACAACAACAATTATATAGCATTCATCTTTACTAATCCCCCCAGGGAATTTTTTTCAGTTCAGCACATTTAAAATTAATGTTAAAATGCAATAAACACAACTATCATTTACAATTGTTCCTAATTCTGCCATATCAGAGAACCCACATTTTGTTCTTACCAGGGAATTTCAGTACCACACTCATGTAACAGCCCCCAACGTCCTGCACAGAAAAGGGGGTGCCATCTCTTTCTCACAATCTCTACGAGTATCTTTCTCTACCAATCAGAATATGCTTTTCTAGATCCTTCTCTGTCTGGATGTCTTGCGAGTATGATCCATATTTGTGAGGGAGTGTGGTTTATTTGGGATAAATATCAAAACCTACAATTTTCAATTTCAAGCCTATGATTTTCTTGCCCTTTCCTCTGAAAATCAGTGTATTCTGAACAGTCTTGCCCCTCTGGTTAGTATGGCAGGGAACGGGTTTCCAGATTCCTTTGAGTTGATTCCGCTGTCTTTGCCTTTAGCTGAGTCATGGTGCACTTTGCGTTGCTGTGTTCAGTCTTAATGGCACAGAAGGGAAAGAATGAACAGGATTGGCCCTCGGTTCATTGTTATTCTGTAGCCCTAAAAGCACATGCAACGTGTAGCTTTTCCTTTGCGGATAAGATGGCCCCCACGGTCTGCGTAATGTCCACGCAGGTAGAGTAAACCAAAGTGAGCCAAGTAAAACAGAAGTGCTTGTGTAGCTCGGCGGTGCTCCTACAGTGTAAGTCAGTACAAGATGGATTCTAGAAATGTCTGTGTGAATTAAATTTAAGAAACCTGTACCTGGGTACAGGGAGCTGTTGGTTATAATCAAGAATTATTCTCAGTCTTCTGGATAGCCAGTTCATGATTATGAAGTGTATGTGTAATGCATATTAATTGTAAAGGTGTATTGTGTCAACTTGTACATGCAGATGGCTTACAGGTTTCTGTCAGATACTTCTTGGGAAAAACTAAATATATAAGTAAATGCAACTTTTAGAAACACAGGTTAGTGAATATTTACAAGTAGATAAAAATATAAGTATGTAAGCACAGATGTATTTAAGATATTATATTCGTGTATAAGACTATACATTACATTTGATAACTATAGATATAAAATACATATAAGCAGGTAAAGCATATGGCAAAAGTGCCCAAGGAGACTATGACATGTGTAAGAGTATTTGCGTGCAGATGCACACACAGGTACTAGCAGGGTCTCTGGACAGAGTTGGATTCCAGCTGCTACTCCAGGAACAAGATGTGTAAGAGTTACTAGATTAGGTCTTAGAGCCTCATTCACCATTTTACAAAATAAGGGGGGTTAGCTCATTCTGGATCATTTTTAAGTATCCTTTTTTTTTTTAAAAAAAATGGTCTATGATCTTTAAGAAATAACATAACCATAGGAAAACAAAAACAAGGAAATTGGTCATTTCTGAATCAGTTTTGGATCTATTTATCCATAAAGAAAGCTATTTTAATTCAATAGGAGTACCAGCCAGGATCGTAGATGACAATCTGCTACAATTGTGTATCAAGTAAGTCTTCACTATACATACTGGACTCAGACTAAATCAATTTACCTTCGCAACACTTTCTAACTAAATAGAATTACAGCATGCCTTCAGTACCTACCTCCTCTTAAGAGGTGTCAGTTCCAAAATTCTTTGACATTTTTCTTTTTTTTAAGTAGGCTTCATGCCCAGTAATGAACCCAGTGCGGGGCTTGAACTCACGGCTCTGAGATCAAGACCTGAGTTGAGACGAAGAGTCAGATACTTAACTATCTGAGCCACCCAGGTGCCCTTCTTTGTCATTGTAATTAAATACAAAAAGTCATTGTGACTTTATTCTGGCAGATATGTGGAATTCCTATCAAATTTTAAAATTCCAGGGCACCTTGCTGGCTCAGTTGGAAGAGCCTACAATTCATGATCTTGGAGTCATGAGTTCAAGCCCCATGTGGGGTGTGCTATGTATTTACATAAATAAAGCATCACAAAATTCCTTCTTTTGAATTTAAATTGTACATCCTTTTTTGGAGGATCAGCTTTCTACTTATTTTAATCTTGCATCTAATAGGCCCTTGAAAAAGATGAGCCAATAATAAGGATTTTTTCCAATGTTATTGGCACAATGTGGAATGTGGACTGTCTGAAAAATGTGTGTTCAGATGTAAAGAGTTATGAAGTAGCCTTATGCAGATGTGTGAATTCAGAGAGCATTAGATCAACTCCATGCCCTCATTTCCCATTTTAACAAGCAGTCTCTTCAAAAGCAGTAACAAGAAGGTGTGGGTATCTTCAGGTATCAACCCAGAGATGCTCTAGCCCCGATCAGGAGGATCAAAGGGAAGAAGGGGACACAAGGAGTTCAGAGAACTTTCTGTAGACTGTAGGCTGAGGCTTAGGGGAGACATTTCATAGCTGGTATTAATGGCATGATAATTTACAGCACAATTAGTGGCTTCTGGGGATTCTAGCTCAAAGGCCCTTTGGAGACCATTTGTTCCTCACCATTTAAGGTTTATCAGAAAGATAAGAAAGGCACAGGTAAGTTAAGATTTAAGCATTTCATGAGATTGGGACTTTGCTTAAACTGGACTTCCAGTGCCCTTCCTCTCACTCTGAATTATCCACCTGAGGACTCCTAACTTTTCAAAGAGAACCGAGGACTTTCGCAAAAGAGACCTTTTTTGCAATACACATCTATTCCATAGGTTAGCTTGAGTTTGATAGTCACCTGGATAAAGAAAATAGCTCACCTACCAAGATAGAAACCTAAACATCACAGAACATGCTATAAACCAATAATGGAGTTAAGTTTTAAATTGTATTTGAAAGGCACAGAAAAGCAAAACTGAGGTGTAAAATCATCCGTAATTGCACAGATTTAAAAAAAATAATATGATCTCAAAGGTGAAAGATCCTCTGAAATCTCAGGTGTCAGAGGTCACCACTGTTTACCCTTTAAATCCTCACACCCCCTACTAAACTCACAGTGCCCGCAGTACAACAGCATCTTTTAAAAGCGATTCAGTATTTCCCATGGGGATTTTTGTTTTGTTGCCCTATTTCAGCAATTGGAATTATGGGAATGAAGAATTTGGGAAAGAGAGTGAATCCAAAATTAAAAAGACAAAGCTGAGCTTTCTCATGCGCTTGTAGGAGTCATTCCTTGAAAGGATCCTATGAAATTCAGCTTCTTGAAGAAAATTCCAGTCTTCCCAGTTTCAATCTGTACCTTCTTGCCCAGGAGTCTGACTGTGTACGTGTGTCTGTGCATACGTGTATGTGTTGACGAGTAAACAATTAAGTGGAACATAGGGAAGGTAGATTTCATTTTCACTCATGAGCTGATGCTGTTCATACTTCCGGATATAGCTTTAAAATACAAGAGGTAAACAACTCTAAAAGTCACACTAAATTTTGTATTAAGTTTTCTATCTCAGTCTGATGTTTCCCTGTCAGTGATTCATTTTTACCTCCATGTAACTGTGCTAACTGCGATGTACCTGCAGCTACCAATCCCCAAATTCCTTAGAGTACAAAGGGACGCACTGGTAAAAGCTACACTAATTCTAACGAATGATGCTCTCATTCTGTGTTGTTAATAAATCATTGATAAGGCAACATTTTCTTGGGAAATTTATTCGAGCCCGGTCACCATGGATGCCTTTAAACGACCTTCCAAAGTTCTACAAATGGGAAAAATATTTAGTATGAATCCAAAGTAAATTGGTTTGCATAATGAATTCTTGTGTTTTTCCATGGGCAAGAGAATTCTCTGAAAGTTGTTAAATTAGGTTTCCGCTTTGTTTCAGTGCACCTGAAAAATATAAAGCAATGAATCTCACAGGTGGAAAGTATACTAGCTACTCTGCCTTGTTTGAGATCCACCCATCTTTCGATAAAATTGTTCTGTCAAACCTAGCTGTATTATTGGCAAAGTTAATATAGATGAGAGCAAAGGCAGTGCCGAAATCGGACTTTTGCTCAGAGGTAAATACAGAGTCCCTGTGGCAGGGCTTCAGGCAGAGCAGAGACATGACCCAACATATTCTGGGAGTACATCTGAAAAAGAGGGCGGATGTAATACGCAGCAGTAAGGGTGCTGGTGGGGAGGTGTTGGGGCAATGCAGGAGCGAGAGCACATGGTGGCCTTGCAGAGACCGAGATATGATAGAATTATATATATATAATATATAATGGGATGATAACTAAGAAGAAGTTATCGATTATAGGCAGCACCATTAATTATTTTTCAGACATTTGTGGGTTTAATCATCAATAAGCCCAATATTACGTTTATATAGGCTGACTTTCCAGCAAAATCAAAAGTACGTGCATTTTTCTGAAATACTTTATGGCTTGAAATTATTTTACAAAAATAGCGTTTCTGTAAAGTGAACCAATCTTTCGTCACCTGATAGAGTTGATGTTGTTCTTAATATGATTGTTCATAACTTAATAGCCTGTTCTCTAGCTACCAAACTGTTTTATTTCAATACTTTGTTCTGTCCAGGTGACCAACATTTCATGACATCTTTCTGCCCATTGCAAAAATCCAACCTACACAAAACTAATATGCCACAGGGAGTAAAGTTACCGTTACACTATTTCGAGAATACTGAAAGCCTGCTTTGAAAAAGGTGTCTCTAATCTGTTTTCAATACTGGTGAGTAAATGCAGCCAGGCACATTAGAGCGCATAGTTGTATTCTTCGATATCTACAAAATACTAGATATACAAACTAATCTATACTGAAAGAAAGCAGGTGAGCGGTTGCCAGGGATGGTAGGGTGGGGACGGTTGGGAGAAAAGTTCATGAGGATACATCTGGGGCTGATGAGGTATGCTCCCTCACTAAACTGAGATCACAGTTTTCTAAAGTGTATAGATGACAAAACTTATTAAGTGTTATAACTTAAATACTTACAGAATTGTATATCAATTATATCTTAATAAAAATGTTAAAAATAAGTATAGCTGCATTTACAAGATTTCTATTTCCCCAAAGATAGTGGCACCTGTCTGTTTCATTGAAAGCCAACCACACTTAAAGTTCCAGAAATTTCCAAAACTATCATCATTATCCTGTTTGATATCAACTGTACTTGCTTATGGATTTTATATTAGTTTTATGAAACTTTTGGAGGATAGTAGCATGGCAAATTAGTACACGTCATGGGCAACAAACCTTTTTTTTTTTTTTCAACGTTTATTTATTTTTGGGACAGAGAGAGACAGAGCATGAATGGGGGAGGGTCAGAGAGAGAGGGAGACACAGAATCGGAAACAGGCTCCAGGCTCTGAGCCATCAGCCCAGAGCCCGACGCGGGGCTCGAACTCACGGACCGCGAGATCGTGACCTGGCTGAAGTCGGACGCTTAACCGACTGCGCCACCCAGGCGCCCCAACAAACCTTTTGAATAGATTTTTAAGAGTAATAAAGTAATACAATTTTAGAGTAATACGTATATTCCTTATAATACAGTTCCGAGCAGTATTAAAATCATAATAATAAAAGTTATTTTTCATAGGTCTCATTCAGAAAAACCCAAATTCAACCATTGAGAAATAATCTTTGTAAAAATCAGGTGACTACCATTCCATACCTGTTGTGTTCCCAGGTATAGACGGATGTTGAAGAAAGCATTCGAGCCGATCTATATGTACTGAACCCCGGATCATCGTTTTAATCTATCAGCATTTCTGATCTTCCTTGATTATTTCCCTATTCACAGACTCTTCTTGACCATGACTTAATATCCATGACAACAGAGCACTGATAGAATTTTTACTCTGAGTGAAACGTGTTCATAAAATGTGTGAATTTTCGTTGATGTATACTCGTCAGATCTGCCCTGTAATCAAGAAATTTACCAGTTTCTTTCCCTTTAAAGGAACTTTTTTGCCAATAGGCAAAAGGGGTCAGATTTTCAGCTGAGAATGTTACCATGGTATCATGAAAGTTAAAATGAGATAAATGATATTAAATCAGCTGTGTAATTTAGCATAGCTCAGAAGGACCTAAAAGAGGCCCTGAAATACTTTCACTGTTTATACTGTAAATATGATTAAAGGAGTTTGACATATTTTCCTTACTAAATATTAGTTAATACCTGCAAACAGTGCACACATATGTTTGATGTTCATATATTATTTCCTATCTAGGAGACTTCTAGTCATTTAGCATCCTGCTTCACACCTTGGTAAAAAATACGTATACGAAAAATTGCCTGTATCTAAAGCAAATACTTCCACAATGGATTAAAAATGTGTAAAGGAAAATTAACAAAATTTAACCAATTAAAAAAATTAAAATGCAAGACAAATTCATTAATGTTTAAAACAATGCCCTGTTTAAACCAAAAATGAAACTACCCAAACATTTCTGGATAGAAACATCTCTGGCCTTTATTATATACAAACATCTCTCCCCACTTATGAAGAAGCAGTTTTGAGTTATTTCTTCATGAAGCATATGGGAGGCAACATATGAAAGACAGTTTTTCATAAATATCTATTTTGTTAATTTTGGTAAAATAAATTCAGGGTCTAAAACTTCATACAAAATATGTGTTACCATCATAAATCTTGTTTCTTTTTTACTTATAGTCAGCCAATTTACTCAATAGTTTAAAAGACTTTTTTTAAAAATTTTTTATCCATTGATTTTTATTTAATTATTTAACTTTTATTTATCTTGAAAATAAATAAATATTTTTATTTATTATCTGCGTCTGGGGAGACGCAGAGAGAGAGGAGAGAGAGAATAATCGCAAACAGGTGCCCCACTGCCAGCTATGAGGCCTGACTGAGATCCAACCCACAAACCAGGAGATTATGACCTGACCTGAAATCAAGATGCTCAACAGACTGAGCCACCCAGGCGCCCCCCCCCATTTTTTTTAAAATTCCAATCCTAGAAGTGACCTTTGGGCCCCCCTTCCCCAACGTGTAGGAGGTGCCCTGAAGGGGGTTAAGGCCCTGGAGCACAAGGAGCTACCAGATGTTGAAACCCAAGCTGTACTCTGATGCTGACCCTTCCTTTTTATAAAAGACCCAACTAAGAATAATTGATCCCACATTCTGTAAAGGCAAAAAGGGTTAGGCTTAAGGAAAATATTCATTAGGTAAATTTCATTGACAGCTCAACTTTCCGGTCATTTGAAAAATGCAGGGTTTCAATTACAATAACCGTTAGGGACTAGCTAATGCTGAGCTGTCCCTGAACACAGACCCTGTTCTGTGCTTGAAACGGGGATCTAGAATTTATTACTCAGCTCCAGTTTTCCTGGTAAATAATTTCCCTTGTAGGCCTCTTTAACTTCAGAAATGTTTAGAGAGGTAAAAATGTTATTGAAAAACATAAAACTCCTGAAGAATTCTAATGTTGTGTTCCCTGGTAGAATCATTCCAGTTGTTCAATCATGCGAAATCTCACAGGACGCGGCAGGTGTTGTTGCTTAGTGCAAGGACACAAGCAGTGGTGACCCACGCCCTGTGGTTCTCTTGAAGCTTTCTTTCCCACAGAAAAGGGAAGAAAAACTGCATTATGTTGCACGCCAGAATGTGAAGCACCATGAAGAAAGTACTTCACTCGTGGTAAGACACAACGCTCTAGTAAAAACTGATGTCCCAGCAATCTAAACGAAGTGAAAGAGGGAACCACGCAAGTATCTGAGGGAAAAGGGAACTTCCAAGAAAACTTCCAGAAAACCCACCAAAAGTTAAGGCTTGGATATCAACAAGGGCACATTAAGTTACAGGAAGTTTTATGTAAAGGAACTTTAATAGAGACTATTTTTTTTAACAGTGTATTTTCTTTTTAAGTTTATTTATTTATTTTGAGAGACAGAGAGCAAGCGGGGAAGGGGCAGAGAGAGAGAAAGACAGAATCCCAAGCAGACTCTGTTGTCAGGTCAAAGCCCAACTCAAACTCACAAACTGCAAGATCATGACCCAAGCCAAGATCTAGAGTCAGATGCTTAACCGACTGAGCCACCCAGGAGCCCTGAGACTAATTTCCACATCATTTCCCCAAATACAAAGTGATAAATGCTGTCCTTTTTATCCCTGTGTGTAAATTCAGAAGCCCTTAAATACACTATACCAGTACCTTTGGACATTCTGTATGTAAAATGTAGCTATTATATTTTTATGTATTTGTTATTTCTCAAGAAATTGCTGCATACAAAACTGAGTGGCTTAAAATAGCATTTCAGCTTCTTACAAGGTGGTTCAGGGAAATGGAAGCCATCAGACTTCTCAGGGGACTAGTACCAAAATGAGACAGCACATCAAGGGTGCCATACTCTACATCTCCAAGCGAACAGTGAGGATAATGATGAACCAATGAGCAGGAAACAGACAACACTCATCACGCTGATCGTATAGCAATAGAATGAATCGTTAGAAGTCAATTTTGGAGGAAATTGCCCGCAGACCCCCATGCACTTGGACCCCACCACTTTAACAAATCAAATTGTTTTACAAAACTAGAATTTACCATTAAAATGTAAATATATTCACTTGCATAGTCTTTAAATGCTCATATATTTATTCGCAATAATTCTAAAACTATTTAATATTTATTGACTGTTACATTTAATACAAAGTTGATAATTAAGAAAAATGAAACCTGGGGCACCTGGGTGGCTGAGGTGGTTAAGCATCTGACTTCGGCTCAGGTCATGATCTCACGGTCAGTGAGTTCAAGCCCCACGTCGGGCTCTGTGCTGACAGCTCAGAGCCTGGAGCCTGCTTCAAGATTCTGTGTCTCCCCCTCTCTCTGTCCCTCCCGTGCTCGTGCTCTGTCTCTGTCTCTCAATAATAAATAATCATTAAAAAAAATTTAAGAAAAATGAAACCTGCACAGCAAAAGAAACAAAATAAAAAGGCAACCTACAGAAAGGGAGAAAAATTTTGTAAACCATATATCAGTTAAGGGGTCAACATCTAAAATACATAAAGAACGCCTAAAACTAACTCAATAGCAAACAGAAACGTTCCAACTAAAAAATAAGCAGAGGAACTAGATTTTTCCAAAAAGACACCCAAATGGCCAACGGGTCCATGAAAAGTTGCTCCACATCACCGATCATTATGAAAATGCAGATCAAAACCATGAGATATCACCTCACACCTGTTAGAACTATCATGAAGAAGAGCTAACAAGTGATGGTGATGACAAAAGGGAACCCTTCTCTGTTGGTAGGAATGTAAATTGGTCCAACCACTATGAAAACCACATAGAAGTTCCTCAAATTTTTTTTTAAAAAATAGATCTACCTCATGATTCAGCAATTCCACTTCTGGGTGTACACCCACAGGATATTGAAGTGATATCTACACTCCCATGTTTGTTGCAGAATTATTCACAATAGCCGAGATACATAAAGTACCTAAGTGCCCATCAACAGATGAGTGGATAAAGATGTGATTTTATATTTACACACACAGGCACACACACACACACAATGGAATATTATTCAACGTGAGAAGGACATCCTACCATCCGTGACAAAATGGATGGAATTTGAGCTGAGGTAAGTCAGACAGACAAAGACAGATACTGTCTGTGATCACGCACGTGATGGAATCTAAAACAGCCAAATTCACAAAAACAGAGTAAATGGCCATTACCAGGAGGCGGGGGTGGTGACAGGACAGATGTTGTTTAAGGGGCCAAGCTTGCAATTAGAAGTGATTAAGTCCTGGAAATCAGATGCACACGATGGGGAGTGGTGTAATCATCAAACTCGGGAAGAGGCCAGAACTTTAACCACTAAAAAGAAATGATAATCATGTCATGTTATGGAGGTGCCAGTCATTGTTACAGTTGGCATCGTATTACAATATATAGACATATGAAATTAACGTGTTGTACATATTCAATTTGCACGATGTGATACATCAAACATTTCAATAAAGGACACATAATTGTTTATAAATGTAGAATCTAGGTAAACAAATACAACTTAAAATTAGTTGATCTGCAGATGTATCTTTGGCCACTGGATGTGTACACAGGTACTCTGTTAGCAAAACTGACTTGAATTACCTAAGTTTGTGATATTTCACTTAGGATGTCAGGTCCATAACAATTAGAAATAGTACACACACATTGAAACAAACAAACAAAACTAACAGCTCTGACACTTCCCAGGTAATTTATATTTAAATACTTTAAGCATTCATCCCCTTTCTTACAGTATTTATGTAATAGAATTTCACTTGAAGAGTATAATATAATCTCAACAAGTTGCTTAAAGATGTTACTCTAAGCTCTTATTCTACTATCAAGGCATAATTGATGTTGCACCTTTTCAATTTTGTAAGCACCTATGTATCTACATTTTTCATTTGCAATGCCTTTGCAATTTTTGAATTTTTAAGTTTCCATGCTCTTGTAGTCCTTCCCAAATATTACTGCATATTTGGTTTCAGATACAGATTATCCAAATTTTAGCATATGCACCCTTAGAAGTGACCAGGATATAGATCTACATCATCTTTTGTTGAAAGTCACATAAAGTTGTGATCATCTACTTTATAGCACTGGACACAAAGGGGAAGTCTGGGACGTTGAAAAATGACACAGCAATGTGTGACTTTGGAGACAAATTATTGATACGTATGTTAACCAATCTCCCTCGGGTTTTATGGGAATTTATCACCAAAGATCAGGAGAAACTCTAGTCCAGTATGCAGGGCACAGATTAATTGATAAATACATTTTTCAAAGGCAATAGATAAAAAAAAAAGTCAGAAAGCAAGGAGTTCTATCTGTCAGAAGGATTTTGAATAAATTGCCTTTATTTTCTGTTCAGGGCAACAGAAAATGAGGATCAAATATTACTTCTCCTGACTTCTAAGGCCTCTGCTTTTCTTGAAATGTTTTTTTTTTTAATTTTCCAGCAGAATTTGGAGATTCCCATCCTTCCGCTCGAGTCCTAAATAGGAGTGATAGAAATGCACCCTTCTTTCTGTGCGTGATCTAATCACAGCTTTCTGCTCTCAGAATAACTTGCCTCTCTTTTTTATCTCAAGATTGTCAGTGATGTCATGCAATTACTTTTGCTTTTTTGGTAGAGGGAAAAAGAGCACGTTATAAAGACTGAAAAACATCTCATGTCTGTGTTCCCATTTTTTCTGTAACTATAAATGAATTTTGTCTTAGCAATGTAAGATAGCTTGAAAACATTCCACAAGCTCTTTGACACACCTTTGGTAAAGAGTGGAGTCCACTTTTTCTCTCCTTGAATATGAGCCAGGCTTTGTGCCTGGAGCAAAGAGAACGCACTGGACGATATTGTGTATGGCTTGTAAGGCTAGGCCAGATAAGGTGATACAGGTTCCACCTAACGTGCTGTCTCTTGAGACATGTCCCGAGTCACTATGTAAGATATCTTGCCTCTCTGAAGCCACCTTGGAGGGATCATGAGACCACGCCAAACAATGACAGTTGCCCAGGCAGCCAAGCTTCCAGCTGTTTGAGGTGGCCCGGAAAGCAACTTCCAGGCAACAAACCCATGAGTGAGTTTCCATAACCTTAGTCTTCATGCCTTTCAAGAGGCCTCCGAAATCATGGAGCAGAGAGAATTCACGCTTTTTTTTTTCCTCTCCTTGAATTTCTAATCAATGGAATCTGAGCAAAATAAATATTTGTTTTATCGCACGCATTTTGGAGTAATTTGTTTTGTATCCATTGGAACACAATGGACTAGCTAGAGTCATTGCTCTGCTTTAGTGACAATTAATCCACCAGGACGTGCTCACAAATCTTATTTTGGTAATCATTCCATGATATATACGTGGATCAAGTCAATCACACTGTTCACCTTAAACTTGCACAATGTTATATGTCAATTATATCTCAAGAAAGTTTGAAAATTCAAAACTAAAAATAAACCCATTGTTTCTGGATGAAGGAATGGTGGTCACATGACAAGGGACATCATCTCCTGTGTAGTCCGTTACTCCTGCAATCACGGTGGATATATCTTTATCGTTTGTGCATATATAACGTTGCTTGACATCTCAGGAGAATTTGCAGTTTCCTTTTTAAATCCAGTGCTTACTAACACATGACTTTTCGAACTTGGTGCCCAAGTATATTTGCTAGCTCATTAGAATTAATACTAAAAATGGACAATTTTCATTGCTTAAGCAGTGATTCCTTACAGTATGAAAAGCCATCCCAATTTTTGGAAATCATTTATGACAGGTTTTTTTTTATATTGAGAAGCATTAAAATGTTATGGCAGTATAAAATAAAATGTTTGCAACTTCTACCATTTTTGAAGAAGTACTAACTTTGTTAATATTCTCTGAGTAAAAATATCTTGGCTGTAAACAACAGATGCTTTGATTCCTATGTGCAGACTCAAACCACAGGTAGGAACCGTTATTTGGGTTGAATTCTTAGCATCACTGATGAGAAATGTAAAGGATATTTTTCATATTTTATTAGACAATATTCTTTCTTAAACTGACTTCAAAGAAGTGATCTCTTCCACTAATTTCAAATAGATAGTTATAAAAATGTCTGAAAATTCATGTTGTCAGTCATGTTCATTACTAGGTAGCTCATCAAAAATAGCAACAGATATCAAAATGGATGAATTGGCATTATATCTGCTCTTTCTTCTGTGTGTTTGCTTCTATAATGTGATGGCCAGCTCCCCCCCGCTCAACCTCACAATGAGTATGGAAAGCAGCAAAAAGTGACCAACAGGGGTGAGACCCAAGAGAAAGGCTTTCCAGAGAAAGCTTTGGATGCTGATGAAGCAGATGATTAGTGTCCCAGAAATTAAGGGTTTGACTATTGCTAACGAAGTTATTATGCATAAAAGAAACTTAAAGTAGCCTACACACAGGAAAAATTTTGTCTGTTTGATAACCTTTTCCTAATTAAGCATTTTACCTCAGAAGTTGTCTTTACATCGTTTGCTTCTAAAATTCTATTGAAATACAAAGATTATCATTCTTCTGAGATCATTTTTTTTGCTTCAACATTGTACAGCTAATATAGTTTCTTCAGTTCCCTCCAAAGGTTGCCTTTGAAATGTACTGCCTCTCAAACATTCTCAATCTTTTTTTCTCCAAATTTCTGCATGTTGAATCTTGTGGAAGAAATTGAGCTCCAGTATTTGAAGAGAAATATATGATAAATGAATGTGTTAGCCATTTATGAAAATTGAGTTTAATTCTGTTCCTACATATTGTCCAAATGTATTTTTTCAGGTTATCTTTTTTGCTTTGTGCATACAGCCCCTCAGTATAAGTTTCACTCAACACATTCTAACTATGGCACCATTTAATGCTGTCGAAAAAAACCAGTAAAAGTAGGACAAATTTGGTCCGAGTCCAGGCCTGTGCACTGATGGCTGGGCACCCACACACAGCCCTAGCTGGCAGTACAACTTCCCAGTTCCTATGTGACATCTTAGGATCTGGCAGAGTGCTACAGAAATGGATTTTGAGGACAGCTTACTGGTTTCTCTCACCAACAGCTGGGTGCCCAAGGAACGTGGACAAGCTTGCTGATGATTTCTCCCTAAATACCTATTCTAGAGATCATAGGCACGGAATAGAATCTCTCCACAGGTTCATCTGAAAATCTTCAATCAAGCAGCATGCACATTCTAATTAGACAAAATGTATCTATAATATGTGTATATTTTAGGATGAATCCTTTCAGGATTTGCAGACTGTGATTTTTCTTTCAACGAACCCAATCACCATACTATTACCCTGATAAAAACTTTTATCAAGAGTACTCAGTTGTCACATTGGGAAAGCTTAATACAAATCGGCAAATAAATAAGTAAGCAAATATATAATGACCAAGCAAACAAATGACCAGATGAACGCAGGAATGGATGCTGCAATTATAGAAGCCCCAGTATGTGTGATGTGAAACATTTAGTCAGAGAATCAAGTCCTAGCTCTCATAATTCCTAGGATGCTGTTTGGACAAGTTAATCTCACTTACTCTTATGGTCTCCTCACAAGAAAAAAAAAAACCCAAATCTATATGTCTGTTATGGATGTTACACGGACACATCTATGGTAAAGGAACCACACGGAATCTCCACCATGAATGACCTATATGCACTTTGTTCCACACTAGATGCTATCAATAAGACTAAGATCTTGAGCAATACCACAATATTGGGGGTTCCAGACTGGTGTACATCCCCCAAAATTGGGAAACCACCGTCTTATTGTTAGCCTATTAATGCGTAAGCCAGGAGATCATTTTTGGTTTTCTAAGGAAGAACTGCCAGGAATAACTGGACTTCGATCTTTCCCAAATTGAGCATCAGCTACACAAATCTATAGAAGTAATCCTTGACTGTGAGAAGCTGCATTCTTCCAACTGTCATTAAGATGAAGAACACTGCTAAAGTCTGACGTCCCAGGCATGCCTACTTCTCCCCAAGAGGCAGGCTTCTCACTGGTGGTGTTCTATCTGTGTACCATAAAGTCCTACCAGATAAGTGAAAACCACAATGGAGCATTTGTGTCACTCTGAAAATTCAGCAAATTTATCTTCTGTTAGTGCACAATCTTGTTTTTGTAAGCCATAAAATCTAGATACAACTTGCATGCTTCATACTATGCCATCTGTACCAACTTACTACATTGTATATGGCTTATAATAAAATGAGAAAGTACCACAATATTTTTACATTTCCTTTTGTGTTCATATTGCATCTATAAAACTAAGACTGTGTGTGCCTTTTTAAAATTATCTGTGAACCTAAGCCTTGCTGAGCATGGCAGGGCTAGTCAGGGTTCACTCAACAGGACTTGTCTTTGCTCTGGCATCTTGTTATTTGAAATGTAGTCATCCAAAAGAACCTGGTAGGCACCATTTCTCTCCCCTTCCCCTCACCTAATCTAACTTCAGTAAACAGCATCAACACTGGCTGCCTAACCTGCTTACACCGAGTCCTGCCCCTGCTGCACTCTGCTGGCACTGCTTCTCCCCAGCAAGTGTGCCTAACAACCAGAGAAGCCAACCCCTCCCCCAGAAAACAAGCATGTGCGCACACACGCACACGCGCACACACACACACGCGCACACACACACACACACACACACAATCTGCATGCACTGACCATAGACTTCTACAAAGCTTCAGCTCTAGTGTAAATGCCATCAGGTCTCTTAACAAGCAGACCAGAGCACACCTAATTAAAACTCACCACACTCTGGCCACGGTACAAACACTCCCCGCTCCAGGCAAGGAGAAGCTCTTGCAGGGGGCTGACCCGAGAGACAGGGAGCTCATAAGACCACCCCAGAATGCA
Organism: Felis catus; assembly: GCF_018350175.1. Taxonomy (NCBI): domain Eukaryota; kingdom Metazoa; phylum Chordata; class Mammalia; order Carnivora; family Felidae; genus Felis; species Felis catus. The sequence goes on from NC_058379.1 coordinate 85,725,430, forward strand.
CACAGTACACACCAGTGACACTTCCTGAAGCACCAGGCCCTGGACAGTATAGGACCTATTCTTCCTAAAGCCATTACTCTCGAAGGCAGGAAACATCATAGGCTTTCCTAAAACAGAGAAGAAGACAGAAACTGAGTCAAAATGCCAAGACAGAGGAATTCATCCCAAAAGAAGGAAAAAGAAAAGGTCATGGCCAGGGATCTAATGGAAACAGATATGATATGCCTGAGCCAGAATTTAAAGCAACAGTCATAAAGATACTAGTTGAGATTGAGAAAATCATGGAAGACATCAAGGAGACCCTTACTGTAGAGACCAAAGAGCTAAAAATGAATCAGGAGGAAATGAAAAAATGTGATAACCGAGTAAATAAATAAATTTGAAACTAGCTGGATGTAATGACCACAAGGATATGAGAATCAGAGGAATAAGTGATATAGAAGAGAGAATTATGGAAAATAATGAAATGGAACAACAGTGGTAAAGAAAACTCTTGGATCATGAAAGTAGGCTTAGGGAATTCTGTGAGTCCATCAAACCTAATACCATTCTCATCATGGGACTCCCAGAAAAGAGAAGGAAAAGGAGGCAAAAGGTTTATGTGCGGAAATTATACCTGAAAACTTCCCTAATCTGGGGAAGGAAACAGACATCCAGATCCAGGAGACAGAGTGACCCAACAAAATCAACCAAAGGAGGTCCACACCAAGACACATCGCAGTAAAATTTGCAAAATATAGAGACAAAGAAAAAATCCTAAAAGCAGCAGACAAAAGAAGTCTCTAACTTACAAGGGAAGATCAATAAGGTTAGCAGCAGATCTCTCCACTGGCAAGCCAGAAGGGAGTAACATGATATACTCAACATGCTGAATGGGAAAAAAATCTGCAGCCAAGGATACTCTATCCAGCAAGGCTATCTATTCAGAATAGAAAGAGAGATCAAGAGTGTCCCAAACAAAAAAATAAAGGAGTTTGCAACCACTACACCAGCCCTGCAAGAAACATTAAACAGGACTCCTTGAGTGGTAAAAAAAGACCAAAAGCAAAAACACTAGAAAGGAACAGAAAATCTCCAGAGACCATACAGAACAAGTAATTAAATGGCACTAAATACAGATCAATAATCACTCTGAAAGTAAATGGACTAAATGCTCCAATCAAAAGACACAGGGTGTCAAAATAGATAAACAAGACCCATCTATTTGCTGCCTACAAGAGACTTATTTTAGACCTCATAATGCTTGCAAATTGAAAGTAAGGGGGTAGAGAAATGTCTATCATGCAAATGGATATTAAAAGAAAGCCAGAGTAGCAATACTTATATCAAACTTGATTTTAAACCAAAGACTGTAACAAGAGATGAAGAAGGGCACTATGTCATAATAAAAGGAACTATCCACCAAGATCTAGAAATTGTAGTTATGCACACAAATATATAAAACAATAGCAAACATAAAGGGACTCCTTGAAAATAATACAGTAATAGTAGGAAACTTTAACACCCCACTGGACAGATCACCCGAGCACAAAATCAACAGGGAAACAATGACTTTGAATGACACACTGGACCAGATGGACTTAACAGATATATGAAGAACATTTCATCCTAAAGCAGAATACACATTCTTTTCAAGTGTGCATGGGACATTTTTCAGAATAGATCCCATTACAAACTAGGCCTCAACAAGTAAAAAAGACTGAGATCATCCCACATGTATTTTCTGACCACAACACTATGAAACTTGAAGTCAACCACAAGTAAAAATTTGGAAAGACAACAAATACATGGAGGTTAAAAACATCCTACTAGAGGATAAATGGGTCAACCAGGAAATTAAAGAAGAAATCTAAAAATACATGGAAACAAATGAAAATGAAAACACGATGGCCCAAAACCTGTGGGATGCAGCAAAAGTGGTCCTAAGAAGGAAGTATATAGCAATATAGGCCTACCCTAAGAAGCAAGAAAAGTCTCAACTATGTAACCTAACCATATACCTAAAGGAGCTGGGAAAAGAACAAATGAAGCATAAAGCCAGCAGAAGAAAGGAAATAATTAGAACATAAATAAATGATCTAAAAACAAACAAACAAAAACACCCACACACATACACAAACAAAAAAACCAGTAGAACAAAACTAACAGCCAGTTCTTTGACAGAATTAATAAAATTGATAAATCCCAAGCAGGCTTATCAAAAAGAAAACAGAAAGGACCTAAATAAAATCACAAGTGAGAGAGGAGAAATAACACCATCACAGAAATACAATTATAAGAGAATATTAAGAAAAACTATATTCCAACAAATTGAACAAACAGGAATAAATTTATAACATGTGTTATAAACATGTGTTTCTAGGAATTTATAAATTTATTCCTGTTTGTAAATTACCAAAACTAAAACAGGAAGAAATAGAAAACTTGAATAGACTGATAACTAGCAAAGAAATTGAATCAGTAATCAAAAATTTCCCAAGAAACAAAAGTCCAGAGCCAGATAACTTCCAAGGTGAATTCCACCAAACATTTAGAATGAACACTTATCCTTCTCAAACTATTCCAAAAAATAGAAATGAAAGGAACACTTCCAAATTCATTTTATGAGGCCAGCATTACCCTGATTCCAAAACTAGACGAAGAATCCACTAAAGAAGAGAACTACAGGCCAATATACCTGATGAACACAGATGCAAAAATTCTCAACAAAATGCTAGCAAATTGAATCCAACAGTGCATTAAAAGAATCATTCAATGGTGCCTGGGTGGCTCAGTTAGGCGTCTGACTTCAGCTTGGGTCATGATCTCAAGGTTCATGCGTTTGAGCCCTGCATCAGGCTCTGTGCTGAGAGTGCAGAGCCTGGAGCCTGCTTCGGATTCTGTGTCTCCCTCTCTCTTTGCCCCTCCCCCGCTCGTGCTCTGTCTCTGTCTCTCAAAAATGAATAAACGTTAAAATTTTTTTTTTTTAAAAAAAGAATCATTCACCACGATCAAGTGGGATTTATTCCTGGATTGCCAGGATGGTTCAGTATTTGCAAATCAATCAGTGTCATATACTACATTTAAAAAAAGAAAGAGTAAGAACCATATAATCCTCTCAATAGATGCAGAAAAAACATTTGACAAAGTATAACATCCATTCATGATAAAAACCCTCAACAAAGAAGGGATAGAAACAATATACCTCAACATAATAAAGATCATATACGAAAAACCCACAGCTAATATCATCTTCAATTGGCAAAACTTAGAGCTTTTCCTTTTAGTCAGACAAGGATGTCCACTCCCACCACTGTGGTTCAACATAGCACTGGAAGTCCTAGCTTCAGCAATCAGACAACAAAAAGAAATAAAAGGTATCCAAATTGGCAAGGAAAAAGTCAAATTTTCACTATTTTCAGATGACATAATACTCCACATAGAAAAAACAAAAGACTCCACCAACAAATTGCTAGGCCTGATACACAAATTCAGTAAAGTCATGGGATAGAAAATGCATATACAAAAATCTGTTGTATTTCTATACACCAATAATGAAGCTTCAGAAAGAGAAACCAAGGAATCAATCCCATTTACAATTGCACCAAAAACCATTTGATACAAGGAATAAACCTAACCAAAGCGGTAAAAGATCTGTACACTGAAAATTATAGAAAGTTTATGAAAGAAATTGAAGAAGACACAAAGAAATGGAAAAACATTCCATGGTCATGGATTGGAAGAACAAATATTGTTAGAATGTCTATACTACCAAAGCAATCTACATATTCAAAGCAACCCCTATCAAAATAACACTGACATTCTTCACAGACCTGGAATAAACAATCTAAAATTTGCATGGAAGCAGAAAAAAAACCCAAATAGCCAAAGTCATGTTGAAAAAGAAAACCAAAGCTGGAGGCATCACAATCCCAAGACAGTATGGTACTGGCACAAAAACAGACACATAGATCAATGGAACAGAATAAAGAACACACAAATGGACCCACAAATGGATGGCCAACTAATCTTTGACAAAGCAGGAAAGAGTATCCAAGGGAAAAAAGTGTCTTCAGCAAATGGTGTTGGGAAAACTGGACATTGACATGCAGAAGAATTAACCTGGACCACTTTCTTATACCATACATAAAAACAAATTCAAAAATGGATGAAAGACCTAAATGTGAGATAGGAAACCATCAGAATCCTACAGGAGGAAACCTCTTGGACCTTGGCTGTAGCAACTTCTTACCTGGCATGTCTCCAGAGGCAAGGGAAACAAAAGCAAAAATGATCTGTTGGGACCTCATCAAGATAAAAAGCTTCTGCACGGTGAAGGAAATCATCAAAATTAAAAGGCAGCCTACAGAATGGGAGAAGATATTTGGAAACGACATATTGGATAAAGGGTTAGTATCCAAAATCTACAAAAACTTATCAAACTCAATACCCAAAACCCAAATAATCCAGTGAAGAAATAGGCATGTGGATTTTCTGCTTCCCCATAAATTCCAAACTCGGTTGGTAATTGATGTTTGCCACTGTGATATATAGGATGTGCAAATTCCTTTAATGATCTAATCTTACTCATTGCTATTGATATCTTACTATCATTATGAAGAATAGGGAACAAACTATCCAATGGTTGAAGGGAAGACACAGATTCAAAACTTTCAGCCACCAAAAGGACAGGCAACCGGTTCTATTGTGAGTGCCATGAGGACTTTTAACACGAGATAAGAGTGTCAATGCATAGTCTAAGAATGAAGTAGAAGACCATAAGAAGGCAAAGCTGGACAGACTATTGGAGTGACACTAAACAGCAGATTCATGCAGGGGGTGGATTACGAGTCAGACAGTCCTAAAATAAAGCCTCCAGGAAAATGCTGGTAACAAAGGCTATTTGACTATTTATTACACAGACACAGACACATCCATCCATCCACACCCACACACAAATACAGTTTGTCTTTCTTTTTAATTTGAAGAACTTTAAGAGATTAATGTAGCAAGAAAACACATCATGAATCTCAAACAGAAAAATGAAAAAAATTGTGAAGGAACACCATCTGGCAGTTAATAGAGACGCACATTCACACTTTATGTTTCTGCATCTGGACAAGCCACGCAGTGGAGAACCAGCTGCCTGTACCAAGGACAATGCAGACTAGTAAGGCTTTGATTTGCTTTGCTAGCACTTCTATAACCCATGTATTTTAAGTGTGTAATGATTTTTTATTCATTATGGATTCCAACAAATAATCATGCAAAAGAAAGGGTAAATACTACTTTGCATTTTCTCCCTAACTTGGACCCAAAGTATGTGCCCCTTTGAACTAGTCTCTGCACAGAGCTTGCTTATTTTAAACCATTACAGCCACCAAGAGCTATTTAAAGGCGTGTCTTAATCTTGACGCCATGTTGTTCCCAGTCTAGCAGCAGCTTCTTGTAACTGAAGTTCTTGAAACATCCTTTAAGAACTTTATGACTTAAGCTTCTTTATGCTATCACTTCAGTCTTTATCATATCACTCTTGCAACTGAATGGATTTCTTTCAAAATCTGCTTTGCAACTTTTGGTGGGATGTGTGTGTGTGCACCATATGCAATAACGTTCAGTAAGTTACCTCCCTTACTACATAACTATGAGCCTTTCAATACCTTTCATTCCAAGTATGCCGAGAAAAAGAGGAGATTTAAGACCTAGGGAATGTGCTCCTTCAAATATTTTAAGAGCCATCATGTTAATGTATATTCAATGCCTATTCTGTAGCTCCAAAACTCAGAACAAGAACAAATCAGTGCAAATATCAGAAAATCTACTTAGTACAAGACATTCTCATAGCATGGCTGCAACTGAGGCGAACTCAGAATCATGAGAAGAATTCAAGTTGGGGCTGAGAGAGCAAAGACAATTCCTTCTACATAATTACTGCCTGATCAAGACACTGAAGGCACAGGATGCACAGTGATGATCTTCCCTTCCATTCTGGATGAGTTTCCTGTGGTTGCCGGGCCAGTTCTGGGTCAGTGTCATATATGACACATATCAAGAGAAAAAGTCAAAGTACCAAAACCTGAATGCCTTAAAACAACAGAATTTTGTTAGCTCACAATTAACTTGTGTTTTCTGATGTCCACACCGATGATATAATGATACCTTTAAGATGAATTCATATTTTTAATTTGAATTCCCGAATTCACTAAAATCCCACCTAAATGAATATCAAGTAAAATAGCCTGGAGCAAAAACCCAAAAAGCTTAAGAATAAACACTGTATTTACCTCACTGTCTTATAAATCCTACAGGAGCTAATTACAGCTTTCAATCACAGAGCAATTACATGTACCCGAGTGAGCCAAGGAAAACGTGTCCTACTCTTTGACCCTAAACATAAGGTAATCATTAACTTTTAAAATATTTTCGGTCTAAATTGTCACCATTCATGCTATGTTTTCCTTTTAAATGTTGTGCCATTTTGATATCAGTAATACTTCATAACATAGGCAATATAAACATTAATCCAAAAAATTCAAATGAATCAAAATCTTCTATTGTAAATTCTATGTATAAAATAGGTACACATTTGGACATGCTTGCTACAGTGTTATTAATCAATCGTGTGATCTGATATTCTGTTAAAAGTTAGATCTGAAAAATATTTGAAAACCAATATAACAAAGTTTGAGAAATTACAGTTTAGCTCCTAGCCACGTGATATTAAATCAACAAGCTTGTATAAATATTGATCAAGATTCGTCTAAATTTAAGCTTGTGTATTTTGACTTGGGGTTTAGACTATATAAGAGATGCTTATCATATCAAGATCATTTCTCTTGTTTCCTATAATTCCAGCCTGGGCACATGAATCTCATGTATATATGTATAGACGAGAGTTAACAATAATGATTCTGTTTTCTATCAATTCTTTATCTCTAATTCTGACTTTTCAAATTTATTTTGAGAGCCAACCCGAACTAGAGAAATAAAAACATTAGATTGCTTTGACTGTCCCTTAGAATTAAATATAGCTGGAAATTTTATTTCAGCATTGCTATGTTATTTTATATTTAATTTTTTGGGTGTTGGGTACAAGGCATATGACCAATCACAAGCACTAACCTATCCAATAGGCAATGTTTCCTCTGGCTGACTACAGAGCTCAAGGTTACTTGCTAGGGCAGGGCTGGGAGGCTGGCTGGGTTTTTGGTTTTTTTTTTTTTTTTTTTTAACTATTACTATTTTTATTCAATATATTTAAAGTAAAAAAAAAAAAAAAAAAACAGGTCACCCATTTCTCCCTTCCCCCAGCCCCCACCTCTTGCAACTACCAATCTGTTCTCTGTATCTATGAGTTTGGGTTTTCTTTTTTTAAAAAAAATCAGTAAATACTTAAGATTTTTATCCAAATTCATCTTACTTTTGCTTCTTCATTTATCAGAATTTTTCTGCTAAGCTAATCTTTGGTAACTATTAAATTTTTAATTGGACAAATACCACAAGTCGAGGAAAAGTTTAAATCAAAGTGTACAGAAGCACCTGGGTGTCTCAGTCACTTAAACGTCCGACTCAATTTCCGCTCAGGTCATGATCTCACCGTTCATAAATTCAAGCTCTGGGTCAGGCTCTGTGCTGGCAGTACAGAGCCTACTTGTGATTCTCTCTTCCTCCCTCTCTACCCCTCCCCTTCTCACCGTCTCTCTCTCAAAATAAATCACCTTAAAAAATAAGCCAAAGTATACAATTTAACAAATGAACACACAGAGAGCACCATTATCACAGGACCCCAATCAAGAAGTGGATACAGCTTTCATGCTGGATTACAGCTTCTTCCCACAGAATCCAACCACTAAGTTGCATTCACTCTCCTAACCTTTCTAGAAATCGCTTGCTTGCTTTTTCTTTTATTTTCATCACTTAAGTATGCATCCCCAACCATTCATTTTTGTCTTCTTTGAACTTCATATAAACATGAATGAAACGGTCTATATTCCTTTGAGTATTTCTTCTGCTCAATATTTCTATGAGATTTATCCAGTATGGCATGTTGCTGTAATTCTTTTATTTAGCTTGCTATATAGCATCCCAGTATATGACTCTATCAGTATTTATGTCTTCTACATTTCATTTGCTCTGTTTGGGGCTTGGAAGTAATTATGCTATGAGAGTTCTTGTGCAGGTTCCCTTGGTACATATATGCTCAAGTTGCTATCATATAAACACCAAGGAGGGAAATCACACAGTCAGTCATACGAGTATTTGAGTATCTGACATTGGTAAGTAAGATCAAACCGTTCTCCAACTCATGAGACTTCCCGTAGTTCTCATCTGCACAAAGTCTAGCAACCATTTTAACATGAGTCATGCTGGTATTTGTGTGGTGCTCTCTCATTATGGTTTATTTTTATTTCCTAGTTTACTAATGGCATCAATCACATTTTTATATATTTTATATATTTATTGGGCATTTCATTCTATTTTGAAATGTAATTTCAAGGCTTTTGCCTACTTTTCTCATGTCCCATATCACTTTCTTATTGGTATGTATGAGATTATTTTCTAAATTGTATTACCAATCACACACATCTTCTCCTCTATAGCTTTGACTTTTGCCTCTGTTAGTGGTGATTTTTCATAAGGAGAAGTTTTAACTTGGATATCATAAAAAGTATCAACCTTTTAAAAATAAATGAATAAAGATTAAAAAAGAATTACTTTGAGAATCTAAAGCCTTGAGAATATTTTCTTATATTATCTTTTAAGAGGTTTACTGTTGCTTATTCAAATGTAGGTCTGCAATTCAAAAGGAGTTTAAACAGGTGTATGGTAAGAAGCAAAGTTTGGGTTATTTTCCCAGGAAAATAAACAACTATAATAGTACAATTTATTGAAAAGACAATGTGACAGTGGCACTTTTGTCACAAACACATGCACACACACTGCACACCACCCCCCCACACACACACACCAATGACTTTCCGGGACCTCTGTTATTCTGCTTGATTGCTTCTTCCTCACACAACTACCATATTTTTATCATGAAATAGGAAACTTGCTAAAGGCATATGGATCTCATTTAGGAAGTTACATTCTTATCCTACTTTGTTCTAAATTCTGTTAGGTATGTCAATTGGATTTGATCAAATGCCCTTCTTCATATATTAAGGTCTTTATGGTTCTTCTCCTTAAATCTCTGAATGTAATGAATTGATTTAATGATTCCTAGAACGGTAATCCAACCTTGTCTACGTGGAACAAATGGCTTGTTATGATGTATTACTCTTGCCACATATTGTTGAAATTGATGAATTTTTAAAATATTAACTTATTTCTTCCTATTATTTCAAACTTACAGATAACTTGCAGGAACAGTAAAAGAAACTCTCACGTATGTATTAACAAAATTCATCATTTCTATTTTGTCCATTCTCTCATGTACATGTTCTATATATGCACATACACATGCTGTATATATACACATACACACACTATATACACACAAATACAAACATGTAATATGGATACTAAATGTTCATTTGTTATCAAATGAATAAATTGGAAGCATCATGCCTCTTTTCATATATATATATTGACTGAATTAAAAAGGACTAAAAAGTGACTCTGCAAGTTAATATTGGGACAACTGAGGAATTTAAATATGGACTGTGGATTACATAATAATTGTCTCAATGTTTCTAAAACTGATAACTGCACTGTGGTCATGGCAGAGAATGTCCTTGTTCTTGTGAGAAATACATTCTCTGCCATGACCATCCATGACCACAGCTTTTTTTTTCCCCCCGGCTCAAGATCCAATTCACATCCAATATTGCATTTAGTTGACTTTTCTGTATAGTTTCTTTTACTATAGAACAGTTCCTAAGTCTCTCTTTGTGCTTGTTGACTTTTTTTTTTTTTTTTGGATTATAGGAGAGCTATATATAAAGTATCCCAAAATGTAAATCAGGATTCCACTTTCTTGACAGAATTCGTCTGAATCGACAGTGTCTCCTTTTTAGTGTATAATGTCTGGAGGTACGTGATATCAATTTCTCCCAATATTGGTGATGATAGGTTTTGATAATTTGTTAGAGTGTTTCCTGCCAGTTGTTTTATCGTTAAAAGTACTATTTTTTAATTTTAATTAAAAACTAGTATCTGGGAAGATATCTGAGTCTCTAGTAAATCATTTGTTCTATGTATTGTCATCATTTATTCCATCCTTCCATCTACAGTAGTTGGATTCTACTATAAGGAGGGTTTTTTTTCTTCTTTTTTCCTTTCATTGGTCATAAGGTAGATATATTTTAAGTTTTCTCAAATACTGAAAAGTTATTTTTACAAGTGATAGGACCATTTTGTACTTCCTCTGGCAACGTATAAGAGCTGCACTTGCCGCAGATTCTTACCAAATTTGATGTTACAATTTTTCATCTTAGCCCTTTCAGAAAGTGGTTGAAAGTGATATTTCATCAGATATGTATGTTTGCTATTAGACTTGCCTATTGATTTGTTAATCATGAGCATTGCCATTTCCAATTGTAATATTTTCAGTTCTCTTGCCATTGTGCAATAGCTCAATGGTATCTAGATTTTTGCCGAAATTTTAAAATTGGAGATCTGTTATCATCCATAAGCATAAGAAACTTAATTATTGTATAGTGGAAGGAAATTCCACCATTTTGGATCCTTTTGACTCTGTGTTCTTAGTCTGTTGTGTACGTGCATTATCTCTTATGATGGACAATGCATCACAAAAATTAGAGACAATTTGAAGCTTAAGGTCAGAGTCTTTTTCCTACTTCAGAATATCTATTAAACTATTTTATTGGATATATTATTTTACTCAGTTTATTTTACACTCATAAGAAAAGTATACAAAGCTATGGTAATCAAAATAGTTGGCATAAAAACAGACACACAGATCAGTTAAAGAAGAATACAGCCCCCAAATAAACCACATAGAGTCAATTAATTTATGCAAAGGAGTCACACGTATACAATGGGAAAAGGACAATCTCTTCAACCAATGGTGCTGAGAAAACTGGACAGCCATGTGCAAAAGAATAAAACTGGACCACTATTTTACCCTGTACACAAAAATTAACTCAAAATAGATTAAATATTTTAATGTAAGACCTGAAACCATAAAGCTCCCAGAAGAAGATATGGGTAGGTGAAAGCATCTTGACATTGGTCTTGGGGATGATTTTTTAAATTTGACCCCAAAAGGAGAGGCAACAAAAACGAGCAAGTGGGGCTTTAAATGGAAACCTAAATCCTTCTTCATAGCAAAGGAAACTAACAACAAAATTAAGAGGTAACCTATCAAATAGAAGAAAATATTTGCAAATCATATATCTAATAAGGGGTTAATATCCAAACACATAAAGTACTCACAAAACTCAGTAACAACAACAAAAAAAACCCAATATGCTTAAAAAATGGGCAGAAGACCTAAACAGACATTTTCCAAAGATATACAGATACCCAACAGGTATGAGAAAAGATGCTCAACATCATTGATCATCAGGGAAATACAAAGCAAACCTACAATGAAACCTCACACCTGTTAGAATGGCGATTATCCACAAGACAAGAAATAAGTGGCCAGGTATGGAGAAAGTGGCCAGGGTATGGAAACCCTTGCACACTGTCGGGAGGAATGTAAATTGGCACAGCCACTATGAAAAATAGTATGGAGGCTCATCACAAAATGAAAAATGGAATTACTATATGATCTAATAATTCCACTACTGGGTATTTTTTCACCCAAAGAAAGTGAAAACACTAATTGGAAAAGATATATACACCCCCATGTCCACTGCAACATTATGACAAAAGCCAAGATATGGAAACAATCTAAGTGACAAACAATGGATGAATGGATAAAGAAAATACGGTATATATACACTATGGAATATCACCTAGCCACAAAGAAGAATTAAATCTTGACATCTGTAACAACATGGATGGAATTGAGAGCATTGCACTTAGTGAAATAAGTCAGAAAATGAAAAATGTGATTTGGTCTCATTTATATGTGAAATCTAAAAACAAAACAAAATGCCAACCTCATAGATACAGACAACAGACTGGTGGTTGCCAGAAGCAGGGGTAAAGGGTGAGGAAAAAAGGGGTCAAGAGGTACAACTTCCAAGTAGAAAATAAGTCATATGCAGCATGGCAACCCAAGTTAATAATACGGCATTGCATATTTGAAAGTTGTTAAGAGAATAGATCTTAAAAGTTCTTATCGCAAGAAAAAAATATTTCTGTGACTAGTACGGTGATAGATGTTAAGTAGATTTACTGTGGTAATCGTTCCCAGTACATACACATCTTGAATCATTATTCTGTACACCTGAAATGTCATGTCAATTATACCTCAAAACATAGAGAGAGTGCTATTAATCAGTAGTTGTCTAGGTGCAGTGTTATGGTTGGAAATGCTATGATTTCATAGATTGCCATACCACAGAGGGGCTGAAACAAACTCATTCCAAACCTTAGAGTAGAAGGAACCTATTTTACTTGAGTTTGATTTCATCAAAAGATGGAGCAATGAAAGGCCATAATGGTAGTAGTAATGTGATAGTGAACATGCAATAGTTTCATGTTCATCTAGGCCATTAATATTTTATTGGGCTGAATTTGAGTTTATTTAGAATTTTCCAAAGATTGTTCTTTTGGGTCATTTCTCTCTCAACTAAGAATATCAGGAGGAGAGTTAGTCTCTGCTGTTCATTTTACCTTCTCCAACTCAGTCTTGTATATATATATATATATACATACATACATACACATACATACAGTTTTTGCAAAGGTTGTATATATTCTAATGTGACCATGTACAAACGACACATTGGAGTATCGTGTTTCAGACGTATATTCAGATGTGCCCTTTTGGAATCAGAGTAGGACCAAATGACCGCTCTTCTGCCAAACTTGCTAACTCAATCCGTACACATGGTCCCTCAGCAGAGTCTAAAGTTTTTTGCAAAGACGCACAGTCCACTCCTCCTGTCTGGAGTAGTCTGAAATTAAAGCTTCAAGAATCAGAATGGAAGAAGAAATGAACAGCAGTGGACAGAAATAATAGAGAAAATGACTCACGCTCATGGGTACCTAGTAGAGTAGATGTGCACAGCTTCCCTTTGTGCATGGACGTGTCGCCTCCTTCAGACAAGGCAGGTGCCTGAGATAGGATTTAAGGGCACCAGGAAGCCGGGTGTAGCCCAAAGTTTATCAATTATGAATTCTTCAGGTTAATAATTCTCTTGTAAACGATATCCACCAAATGTATTAATCTCATGACTTCCTTTTTAAAACAAAGTGAAATCAGCTGGGGAGGCATGGGGACTTGGGGCTGGGGGTAAAGAGCAGGAGAGAACGAACAGTCTTGGAGCCCTGGGCATGTCAGAGGAGAGCAGATGTGCACAGGAGCCCATAGGAGGGGCTCTGTGGAACAGTGACTACAAGACTGTCAGGAGAGAAAGCCCACTGAAAAGCAAAGAGGAGGAAGACAGAAAGGAAATTAGCAACAGTAAAAGCCGGGAGTTACCTAATGAGAAATACGGTCTACAAAACAGGCCCTCCCAGAGATCGAAATGGAAAGCCTAACCATTAGAATCAGTATACAGACTCACTTAACATGAATATCTTAATAAATTTTGAGTGAAAATGTGAAAAGGTGTAGATAGTGACGAAAACTATCTTCAAGTATGGTGATTTTGGTAAAAGGGAAGTACAGCCATCATTTTCTGGAAGCCCAGATCAATACTCCTCACCTGTCGCACTATTTCTGGCCGACTTTGGGGGTGCGGACTCACACATCGGTTTGTCTGAAAGAACCTGCAGCTAGGGGGTCAGAGGGTCAAAACATAGGACTGCATTGAGCCTTTATTTAGGCCCTACAAGCACATTTCCGATTCCTAAAATTAAAAGGCGAGGAGGTGCCTAATTAATGTCATTAGGTCTAGTTCTTGGAGCTGTTAAAACAAAAGCTACTTGTGTGTTTGTAAAGAGAACAAATTGTGTTCTGCTATGAACTGAATTATGAACTGAAAAAGGTAACAGTAATTTTTTTTAAAGGTTGAGAGAGTCTTGAAGAAAATCACTTGTTTCAAACAGACACCTAAATACCAACTGTACTTCAAAAGGCAGGGGGAGCCCCAAAGGTACATTCCTTGTCCAGTCTGAAAAGAGTTGTAATCGGGGGGGGGGGGGTGGTGGTGGTGGGAAAAATGGGTGATGGGCATTGAGGAGGGCACCTGTTGGGATGAGCAGTGGGTGTTGTATGTAAGCGATGAACCACGGGAATCTACCCTCAAAACCAAGAGCACACTGTATACACTATATGTTAGCTAACTTGACAATAAATTATATTAAATAAGTAAAAAATAAAAATGAAAATAGTTGTAACCAAGGGGATTCCAACGCATAGTATTATCATTTAAAAAGCTTTCTTCGCTAATGAAATGAATTTGGCTCCTGCTTTTCTGTCAGATGCTGTGTTCCGTGTTTTCCTGACAACTCCATTTATAAGGCTGAATATGAATAAAGAGCCCCAATATCCAAAACCCATGGAAACAGTCCTGACATCTGACTACAGATTAAAACAAACTTTGGTGAAAACACTTTGGAAAAAGACTCGATAATGGAATGTACCATGTAAGGACTGAAATGACAAAGCTTCTCTTTTTTCTTTTTCAAAATAGATTTTTTTTTTCTGCAACTATTGGCATATCATAGAAGGCTTTGATTATTCTTTATGTGAAAGTGGTTTTTGTGTTTACTCTAAGAACTCCTCTCTCAGTTGTTTCACTGACTTTTACCATTAAGTTGAAATTTTCGAGGTTCTTCTAGAAGAGCTGGAACTATTTTTAGTTCAGGAAAGAGACAATGAAAGATAATTATACCTTACTCTGAAAATGGCTAATGCAGGCAAGGTAGTTTTCATGGGTAGATTTCTATTCCTAGGGTGGAACACATGTAGGATGAGCCTGAGCACAAGTTTATAAAAATGTGAGTTACAGAGACATATGGGGGCCCACACTCCCTATCATGGTGGCATTTCTCTATTTAGAGGCATGATATCAGATGAAAAGGAATACCATTCCCTCAATGACAACAAACTTCTGCATCACATTTAAACTAAACATGATCATTAGTTATAAAGAAAAAAGTGATCTTTCATATATAAGAATTTCATCTGCACATGTCATCAGACTTAGTCATTTTTAACGAGAAATGGAAATACATACATTTTACACACTTTTAACTAGTGTTTGGTGTACATTTGTGCACCCCTATACATTATTCATGGTAGAAGTGCTTTCCCCCAGGTTTTATCCAAGGATCGAACTGACCGGATAGACAAGCAGCTTCTTTAATCTCTAATCGGAAGCAATGCCAAGATGAAGAGTTTTCATGGGCCTCATGATGCCCTCCCCAAGTGTGGAAGAAAACAAAATAAAACAAGGGCAGAGATGCAGCCTCAGTAGAAAGGCATAGGGGCTCTCTCCAAACTAGCCACTGCTCTTCAGCACCAAAGATTCCCTGTGAATACCTGGAAGTCACACGAAGGGCCAGAACACTTACTGTGTCTGTCGGGAGAAAAGTGAGACAGGAGGGGAATAACTACCCAGAGCCAACAGCATCAGTAACAAATAATGGCAGAAAGGAGCGGAGAGATGTGATTAGAGAAGGAAATTATTTTACGTCTAAAATACTAAGCAAACCAAAAAACAGAATCAGAAAGCAACTCATCTCAGTGCCAAAAAAAAAAAAAAAAAAGAGAGAGAGAGAGAGAGAAAGTGTGCTATGCATATGCCTATAGAAATTGACAAGTACATTAAAGCCATACATTTGAAATTACATTACAGTTAGGATTTGAAAAGGTGGTGCTAGCATCATCAGGTAGGGAGGCAAGGGACATGAAAAGGTACCCATGCATCCTGTTTATCAATTATTTAGCAATCCCATAGGTAGTCCTTACGATGTACCAAGGACTACTTTAAGTGCCCTGCAAATATGAACTCATTTTAATGTACACGGCAAAATCTGTGAGCAAGCTACTATTTTTTTTTAATTTTTTATTGTTTATTTATTTTTGAGACAGAGACAGAGCACGAGCCCCGGAGGGGCAGAGAGAGGGAGGCACAGAATCTGAAATAGGCTCCAGGCTCTGAGCTGTCAGCACAGAGCCCGATGAGGGGCCCGAACCCACGAACTATGAGATCATGACCTGAGCCGAAGTCAGACGCTTAACCGACCGAGCCACCCAGGCGCCCCAGCAAGCTACTATTATCTTGCATGCTTTGCAAGTAAGCAAACTGAGGCATATAGATATATATAATAAGCACCACGAGACCACAAGCTAGTGAGCAGCACAGATAAGTTTTGAAATTAGACGCTGGTGAGACTGTCCATGGTCTTACCTCCTGCCAGGCTACTTCTACCCAGTCACTTGATAAAATGTGCCAGGTTATAGCTTTACTTGCTCTTTTAAGAATGAACAAATAAAAAAGAAAAGCTGATGGGGAATTTTAACTACGTTTTCTTACTTCGTTACCAGAAGACACCCATACCTACAATAGGCTAGTATGTTAATGACAGAAGTTTACAGAGCTAGAAATAGCAAGTCTAAGATTTATATTTAGTGAGTTAGGTTGCTTTTTTCTCCCCTTTTTTACACTGTAGAGTTAACTGATTTCATTGCCTTAAAAACAAAAATATTCCACGTGGGAAAATAAGTTACTGTCTTAAAATATAAAAGAAAAGCTCTCTGGAGCAAAGAATTTTAAATAGAACATTTAAATAAATCTGAGCGAAAGCAATGCCATACACAAACACACAGAAAAGTATTGACGAATTTCAAAATAACAGATGCAAATCTACTAAACATTAGGAAATTGTATCTAGCTATACACTGAAATAATGTGGCTTGGACATAGAGGGCTTATTCAAGGAACACATGCATAATTCAATTAAAAAGTACTAGACTACACTGAGGGGCACCTGGGTGGCTCAGTAGGGTAAGCATCTGATTCTTGGTTTGGCTCAAGTCATGATCTCATGGTTTCGTGAGTCTGAGCACAGATCCTGCTTGGGATTCTCTCTTTCCCTCTCTCTTCGCCCTTCCCCCACTAGTGCTATCTCTGTCTCTCTCAAATAAATAAGTAAAGAAATAAAGAAATAACTTTAAAAAATACCAGACTACATTGAGAATGAAGGAGAAAAACATAACCAACTCAACAAATGCTCTAGCCACACAAAATTGGTAAAGTTCATGTTTTTGGAAGGGAGGGCACTTAACAATGTAGGAATAGGCCAGAATTATCAAGGACAGACAAAGATGTAGGTCTGTCAAAGGATTTTCCCAAAACATAAATGTTTTCTACCAAATCAACTAAAAATAGACAAACCTGTACAACTTCAGACAAAAACATGAAAAGGCTTTTTACAGGTGAAAAAAACGGAAGTGGGGCACTTACATAAAAAACAAATGTCCAACCCCACTAGCAACTAAAGGAAATACAAACCAAAACAGCAAGTAAATGCTGTAACTCATTTACCAGCTGACAAAATTTTTAAAACTGGATAATATAAAATTTCAGAGGAAATGTAAAACAGAAACACTCACCCACTGCAGCTGGAGATGGAAAATGGAACATAACCGCCGTGAAAAACATTTTTGGCATCACGTAGTGTAGTTGAATAAACTTTCAGCACAGTGGGTCTCAAAGTGGTGCACGTCGTCGGAGTCACCTGGTGATATTTAAAGCGAAGGCCTGGCTCCACCCCCAGCCAGTCTAATTTAATTGATTCCGAGTGAGAGCTGGGTGTTGGGAGTTTTAGAAGCTCCCCAGGTGATTCTATAGTGCAATTATGGGGGCGCCCGGGTGGCTTCAGCTCAGGTCATGATCTCGCGGTTTGTTGAGTTCAAGCCCCACGTGGGGCTCTGTGCCGACAGCTCAGAGCCTGGAGCCTGTTTCAGATTCTGCATCTCTGTCTCTCTGTCTCTCTGTCTCTGTTTCTCTTTCTCCCCCTCCCCCACTTGCGCTTTCTCTCTCGCTCGCTCAAAAAATGAATGAACATGAAAAAAATTTTAAGTATAAACCTCCGCTGATTTCATAATTTTAACTTATTGCCCTAAACTCAGTTTTCCTCTTTGTATACAGACTGATCTCTTAGTGAAAATAATTTGTGTAGCTTATCCAAAAGCTGTCTACCATTTTATTCATAGAATGAGCATGAATTCCTTTGTGTAATATTTTGTATTATTCATTCATGATATTAGAGCTCACTTCTGTACAAACAATGAATCATGGATTTCAATTTTGAAACAATATTAATCATTAATGGGATCTAAATCTGTCTACTTTATGGGCACGCACAGATTTCTACAAGATAAAAATGTTACATGCAGCAAAAATAAGCCAAATAAATCTATTTCAGAAACATAAAATGTGTTCTTTATTCTTTAGAAATTATATCAGATTTTAATTATGATTACTTCCATAATCAGTGTTATTAACAACTGCATAGAAGCGTATATATTTATTTATTTCCTAAATAATAGAGCCCCATCTCTTTCCTAAGAACATTCAAAGCCCTTTCCCAACTTAGCCTGAATTCTCTTTCATAGTATTCTCTTCTATTCCCCTTCTCCATTTATTTTGTGCTCTGGATATGTTGGCCTCATCTGGAGTCCTTAAGGATTAACATATTTTTAGGCCTTTGTTTCTTTTTGTGGCAGTGATCTCTACCCTGAACCACCTAATGTTGAAATTCCTCCTTCTTTCTCCACCTCAATGCCATTTTTGTCTACCAGACAAATTGTCATATTTATTCTCCCATGTCCGGCTCAGAAATGCAGTCTTTCTTAAAGACCTTCTTCAAACTTCCGTGGCCCACTCTTCTGCTTGAATTAAACACTCCTTACTCAGTACTTCTAAATAAAGAGATGCAAAGACATTCAGACTCAGTCATCAGGTAAGTTAAATTAATAATGTAATACCCCTATGCAACCAGAGGAATGACTAAATTAAAAAGACTGAATATCTATGTCATCTAAGGCAAGGAGCAACTGGAAATTTTACGCACTGCTGTTGAAATGTAAATTGCACTACTCATGTTCAGAAAGTGTTAGCAATATCTACTAAATCTGAACTAACATATACCCTGGGACCCAGCAATTGTGCTCTTGGTTATATAAGCACAGAAATATACAGTAGATGTACCAAAAGACATGCATGAATGAGGAGATTATAAAGTCAGAACTAAGAATACAATAGACAACCAAGGTCTAACAAGGTAGAAAGGGTGGCTACATTTTGGTATTCTTCATACAACAAAATAACTACAATAAAAATGGAATTAAAAGCTTCTGCTGTGAGCTACAACATGATGTCTCAAGTCGCATTCTGTTTAGGACGGTGGATAGGAGAAAGGATGCATATATGACATATACACAAAATTAAAAAATCAGCAAATTCCATGTCTGACGTTGGAAATCAGAGAGTAGGTAGCTTTGTGGAGACAGAAAAAGAGAAAAATGAAGACTGGGTGAAGGTCTGGGGGATGGTCTATGGTGCTGAAAATATTCTATTCCTTGATCCAGATGGTGTTTCTGTGGTTAAAATTCTTGAGCTATACAGCTACGACGTCGGCTCTGTCTATATATATCACACTTCCAAAAAAAGACTATTAAAATATGAAGCTATAAAATGCTTGGCATTCTGTATCTCAGAGGAATATAGAATTGGTCTCCAGGATTTATATATGAGCTCTTTTAAAATTCTTTTAAATCAAGTATCTGGAAAAGACAATCACACTAATGGTATTGATAAGTCAAACTATTATTTATTTCAAAGTTGTAGAAGCCAGTTTGAAACTTCAAACAATACAGTTGTTACAGTTGTAGGTGGTCCTCTTTTGGTATACTTTACTAAATTTCCATAGAGTTAGTCTCAGTTATAATGAAGTGAGCTATCATTAGATGGAATTTGATTGTTTAGAGTGTTAGTTTTTTATATCAAGGATAGACTTGACCTGTCAACCCCTCATCTATGTTTACCTTTCTTTGAGGGGGCAAAGCCCACAACTTCAGTATGTGTATTTTTCATACGTATTTTCTCTGTGTTTGAGAAATGATCATATTACTACGAACTCATAAAACTACCATAAAACAGAAGGGAAATTCATGGATCAAGTGTTAACAGAGCCAGCATGTACAAGCACATTAGGTTGAACCCTACTGTGACTCACCACAGTTTGCGTTACCAGGGACTAATAATCATGAAGGAATAATTGTCCATATTTTATTTCCCTTGAACAGTGAGGTCACCAATTTATAATATAATTTAATATGGGGAAGTCCTGAAAACAAATTGTCATTAAACTTCCTATCATCTCTAGGATTTGATAAATGAAGTGTGCACTAATATTCCCTTTTTTAACCTTCAGAGAATTACTTCTACTTTGATAGCCTGTCTTGTAGAGTGCGCAAACGGCAATGCAGCTTTCGCCCCGAGGTGGAGATTGCCCCTCAATTTCACATGCTTGAAAACTCTGACAAAAGGGATGATGTGAGTTTTACATGATGAGATAAGCGGAACATTGAAAAATCTAGCCTCAATTACAGGTGAGTCTTTTGTCTGCACGCGTCGTTCTCGACTAGAAAACAAAAGCACCCTGTGCATATTGGCAATGCTTTTCTCTTCACATTAACATTTACAGTAATCCCTACACATTTGGGGTTTTTAATCAGCAACTTCAAAAATGTCTGTTTCTGGAAATCCTTCTACTGATGTGTCACGTGTAGTCCTCAAAACTGACAGTTTCACAGTAAGACATGCTCGGGATGAGAGGCTTTCTGTTGAGCCCTTACAAACTTGTAGCAAAGAAGAGGAGAACCAGGTTGATCTGGCTGCTTGACGCTTGATTGCAGTTTGTTACTGAGTCAGTCCTTCGTCTTCCCGAGTCTCACCTGGTCTGTAGGCACGGCAAGGGGAGGAAGACCTACTACCCACTGATGCACAGAACAACTGTGTTATTTTCTATTGCTGCCA
This sequence comes from Felis catus, assembly GCF_018350175.1. Taxonomy (NCBI): domain Eukaryota; kingdom Metazoa; phylum Chordata; class Mammalia; order Carnivora; family Felidae; genus Felis; species Felis catus. The sequence continues at coordinate 85,746,486 of NC_058379.1, forward strand.
TAAAGAATCACCATGTAACAAATGGCCACAAACTTAGCATCTTAACACAAAAATTTATCTCATCATTCTGGAGGGTAGAAGTTCTATGGGTCCTACTGGACTTCACTCAAGGTTTTTGGCAAGGCTGCTTTCTTTCCTGGAGCCTCTAGGGAGAATCCTTTTTCTTGCTTTTTTTTTTGACTTCTAGAGACTGCCTCCCATTCCTTGGCTTGTGGCTACCTCTCTCTGTCTTCCCAGCCAGTAAGTCTGCTTTCGTCATCACCACTGCTCTCTGACTACAGCTGGTTCCCTGCTTTTCGAGGATTGATTGGATTAGATTGGACTCATCCAAACAATCCAAGGCTGTCTCCCCATATCCATGTTCTTAATGTTAATCCCATCTATAAAATCCGTTTTGCAGATAAAGTAAAATAGCCACTGGTTACAGAGATTAGGGCCATTCTATTAGCATATTCTCCCTACAACAGCAATAAAGCATTTTAATGTGTTGTTTTAGGTTGAGGTTTTTTTTTTAATGTTTATTTATTTTTGAGAAAGAGAAAGACGGAGCGTGAGCAGGGGAAGGGCAGAGAGAGGGAGACACAGAATCGGAAGCAAGGTCCAGGCTCTGAGCTGTCAGCCCAGAGCCAGAGGTGAGGCTCGAACTCATGAACTGTGAGACCATGACCTGAGCTGAAGTCAGACGCTTAGCCAACTGAGCCATCCAGGAGCCCCTTAGGTTGAGTTTTTTGAAGATGAATGAACAAAACCATTATGCAGAGATTTTTTAACGAAAATGGTATCTAAGAAATCATATTGTGAAGTGTCATGGACAATGACCAGTCCCCTTTTAACTTGGTGTATAATAGACAGGACAACATATGGTTCATGTTACTATTTGCTAGAGAAAAAAGACCCTAAGGTTTTCTAGTGTTTGGTATATACTCACTGGTTGTGATTTGTTTTGTTTGTCTCCCATGATCTACGTTTCTTTCATACATGTGGGTGTTTGACATCAGGCAGACTATTGAATGAAGGGTTTTCCACTTACTGTTATGGACTGTAACTTCCTGTCTCTACCCTGACGGCCAGCCTAGGCCCATATAATCTACCCTCTGCCAGTCAGATGCACTTATGCCCAGTTCCCATGGACTGTGTTTAACCAGCAGTGTGACAGGGTCCACGAGCCAGCATTGATGCCTTCAGATGTTACCTGAAGCATGAGTTCAGTGTGGTTTCTGTAGTCCAGTGGTCCTTGTTTGCTTGCTTTCTACCCCTTTTCTGAACTTTTTCAGCTTTATGTTCATTCTGTCAGCATCCTGATATCCTTAACATAAATTCCATCTCTGCTTACAGTAGCCAAAATAGGGATCTGATATTTACAACCAAGAATGCATAGCTGAGTCTGTTTATTACCTCAAAATCCAAAGAAATAAATAATCTATCGGGGGGGGGGCGGAGAAAGACTTGGATCTACTAACATGTTTTAGCCAATCTCGAATATATAATTCTATGATGTAAATAGCCAAAAATCTGGTAAGGAAATTTTCTCTAATACAGAATGGGAACTGAAAAAAAAAAAAACAACTGGGATTTTGAGGTCATGTAAGCATGATTTTTAAAAAGACAAAATCATAAGTCTATATATTAAAACACTTTGTATCATGGTGAATTTAATTAAAGGAAAGCATGTGTGCTGGTTTCACTTTCATATATATTAATGAATTAACTACATCTGAAAGTCAGATTGCTATATTTTAGGCGGCCAGAAGAATGGAGTCACTGATAATACTGATTTTCTGAGCACCGTGTAGCATAGAAATCTTCTTGGTGAGGGATTACATTCACACAATAGAATTTTAAATATTCTAGAAAGACATCATAGAAGGGTGCTCTTTTTATTCACTTGCTCTAAGAAAGGTTTTTTTTTTTTACCACCCCCCAACTTGTGCCTCTTAAATGCTTCCCCACAGCTGACTGTCTGAGCCCACCCTCACCATCACCTCATCCAAGGGCTGTGATTCCCTGTTGCAGCAGGCCTCTTACTCTAAAAACAAAGGGGGGGGGGATTTTTTTCACAAAATGGTGAGAAAGGGGGCAGGGGTGTAGGAGAACAACATGTTTGGAACTATAAAATGTGACAAGTGTGGCAAAGGAAAGCTTTATTTTTGTGTTTACGTTGTTTATGCAAATGAGAACCACATCTCCAGTGAGAGCCCCCAGTAGTGGTCATACCAATGCAAGGCGAGTTTCTTCTCCAGGCTTAGTTAGATGTGCAGCCAAATGGTTGGAGCCAAAAGACAGAATAACAGACTGTGAATCAAAATGTGGTTCTGCTGCGTGGGTATGCCAACAAATGAAGTGCTGGAAGGGAACGGACGCGCAAGGGTGGAGAGGAGTCAAACTAGGAAGATGAAGAGGGTTGTCTGTTCAACAGGGCGGTGCACAGGAGCTCTGGCAGGGAGAGGTACCCATGTACCCATGTGAGAGTAGAGTGCACAAGAGGGTTGGCTTGAAAATATAGAGGAATTAATATCTAAAACACTGATGGAATGGGCAATAATCAGGAAGGCTCTAATTTTAGAGGTAAATGTTAAAAGAAGCATTCTATTTAAAAGGTGGGAAGGAGGCAATTGACCATTGAGTGGTCAATAGTACAAATAGAAGTTGGCTTGTTTTCAATGAGTTTTCCCATTATGTTTGATCATTAACCCATTTAAAAGTGGGTCATTTTCTGCATCACAGTACAATGACTCTCCAGCTGTCACCAGCCACTTAATGGAAAGCAAGTTTCATTAGGCCAGACATCCAACCAGACAGTTGAGACAGCGTAAATTGAAATACAGAATGAGAAGGGTAATCTGACTTTTAAAGAATAGATTTGTCTATATAGTTTTATTAGTTTAATGACACCACAGTATCCCTCAGAGACATCATCTCTGTAAAGTCTCCAAAAACTTAGAATGCCCCAAGTTTCTTCTTGAAAAACCAACAAAACCAGGTCAGTTTGGTGCCTAGTCCTTATGCCTAATGAAGACCATTATTTGTCTTTTTAATATGAAGAACAATGATATTTTAGTATGCTTGCACACATAAGTACTTCAAATAGTTATTGATTACTAGCATTTCATCAGGACTAGCCTTAGTTGCCTTTCTTTTTAAAGATATTGCTCAAATGCTCTTTAGTCCTCAAAGCTTCCATCAGTGAATTTCATTCCAATATTCTAGGTTATCATGACTATGATATGTCTTAGAGCTGCTCTTGACCTCACATAAGTTGAGATATTGATGGAAATCTGATCGGATCCAGTAACTTCCTCTGCTTATGGGTTGGACTATACCTAATAGATCCGTGCTCCTTAAGACCAGTTCTAAAAAGTGCATCCAGGCTTCTTCTCCACTTCATTTTGCCCCAAAATTCGTGAGGTGGCATTTGATAGTGTAGTCACCTTTTTCTCAAAATAAGTCAAGACAATGGACTCTGTTGGAGTTGAGCGTACTTTAAAGTGAATCCAAGGTACACTTTGCAAAGGCGATGCTTGACTCTGGCCTTCCAATGCTTGTGGACTTCCAGCTAGTGTAGGTTTGCTTTTCTTAGATCAAGTTCATCTTAGTGGAGGGGAGCTCATTCCTTCAGAAACTACATAATTCAATATTGAAGTACCTAATGACTAGGAACTCATCAAAAATAGCTTATGATCCACATACAAGTTTATATGTCACTTTCCACCTCGATACTCCCACTTACAAGTGTCTGTAAAGTGACTTTAGTCCCAACCAAGTCATTCAGGTACATTATTTAGACTTCTTGCATTACCAAGGGCCTTTCATTACTATTCCTTGTTTAAACCAGAATTCGGATTTTTTATTATGTCACCATTCTTTGAATGTTTTTACTAGATACTGATGAGCTGAAAGGTTCTTGTACACTTTTGTTTTTAACCATTGTTCTCTATTTCGTTTTTAGCTCCATATGCCCTACATCAAAGGACTCTAAAACACTGACACTACATGTCGTTGCTGTTTTTCTATCCTCATGTCTAACTCATTCCCAGTTTATGAAATCTCTACTTAGGCAAACTAAGATGAATGTAAAGATCCTTGGGTTTGATTTTGTCATTAGGAAAAAAAAATAGATCCGCAATTTTCAGTGGATATGCATAGGGGTATATCATTAAGTAAGGTACCTGAAATAGTGAGATAATACGTTGCTAAATAGGCATGCAATTTCCTTGTCAGAAAAACCATATTTTAGTAAAAGATCCAAGATTTTATTTATAATAAAATAGCATGCCGTTGCCCACGCTGAGGAGAGAGAGAGAGGCAATCTCACAGCAAGGAAAACTGTCGGCATTTTTGAGTTCTAATTAAGAAAGGAAGCATGGAGCTGGAGAGATAGCTAAGCCAGGCGGGAGGGTGAGTGGCGCCAGGCCCACACAGCACATTTCTATGCAAAGAATATGGCAACTGTTGTCTGTCTTGTTCCAATTACCGTGTATCAAATAAAGGGCTTGACTCTGTGGTGAGATGCAGAAGAATGTAAAGAAGGCCTGCTTACCTTTTTCAAAACACAACTACATTTGTCCAAATGTGAACCTGACCTGCAATTCAGTGGGGCTCTCTAATTAAAAAAAAAAAAATTATTTTTTCCCACCAAGTCAGTCCATCTCAGAAGTGCCAAACCCAATGGTGATTCCAAGCCCACAGTCACAAACGGGGCAGGCTTTGCCAACGAAACAGATGCTATCCTTGGAAGTCCTTTCTCCTTCTGTCGGGTAGCATCTGAGCCTTCTTCACTACCAAATGATGGCAGACAAAAGACAATAGTATTTGTAGTTCCATGAATATTAAATCGGGAAGGTATGCACAAGAAAAATGTGCATGGCAACACACTCCTGTACTCGAGGCCTGCACGCACATTATAAAAATATGAGGCACATTGGTTTTTCTTATATTTCCCCGTAGGCATACTCATTTGCTTGACTGGCTAGCCAGAGTAGCATCATTACATCATTTTTACCTACTGTTCTTAGAGACCGTGCCTCTTCAAATCTTATTGGGTGGTGTATAGACAAGGAGTTTGATATTTATTCAGTTAAGTCAGACCCAGGACTGTGTATCCTAAAACACATTACAAGTCATAGCTAATGTCTATGCAAGAGCTTGTGTTCTGTAAGTGGACGTATCTTGTCTAATGTCAATTTTGAATGTTCCCTCTATGAGAGATTTAGAAGGATCCTTCTAAAGGTCTCATTGACCTCTTATACAAAGTTGATAGAGAGAAAAGAAAATGTTTAGTTTCCCCAAATATTTCTACATGTATATATACCAATGCACATGTTGACGTGAGAAAAAAGTACAAGAAGTCTGCTTGCTCATACCCAGACATTCAGACAAGCATCTACAAAATAAATGGAATAGTGTGTGTTTAGAATTTTTCGTAATATTAAATTTAAGTAATTGAATTTATTAATTTAATAAAATAATTAATTAATTGAATTTAATAAAAATATCAATGACAGCAAATTACTGGGGAGAAATGTATTAAATATCAGATGAAAAAGCTAAGGAATTAAAGCAGTTGTTTCTGGAAAGTGAGAACTCGAAGTTGGGAGACTGACATAGGGAAGAGGTTCTAAATATGAAAACATGAATTAAAATAAAATTTGAAACTCAGTTAAAGAATAAAAGTAAATACCACCAAATGGAAATAGGTAAATAAATGAATATACAACCGTAAAATGCAAAGCCATTGAAATGAATGAATTAGATCTAGGTTCTGCATTTGAAGATGTTCCAGATACGTTAATTCAAAAAGCTGTAATTCAGGCCAAGCATATCCTAAGCAGTGAGGCAATGAACAGACCCGATCTGGATTCTCCCACCTAAATGTGGTGAGGGATGACATAAAATACACACACATAAATATAATATTTCAAATGGTCATCTTTCTATAAAGAGAGAAAAACAAAACAAAACAAACTGAGGGGTATAAGGTGTGTGCGATGGTGTGGGGGGACGCAGTGGGTGTTTTGTGTCCTGTCTTTTCTGATAATATTACATATAGGCAGAGATTCACAGGAAGGGAGGGAGCACATCATATGAATTTGTGCTGTTTTGGAACCGTATATATCAGCAGCATTGTGGACCTTGGGGGAAAAAAACCTGAGAGACAGGTTGGGGATATAACGTATTTGACAACTATTATTCTCATGGAATTTCCATTAGTGGGGGAACAGTATATAAAAATAAGAATGATACGAGTATTACTACTAATTCTATTACTAATAGGAATACGGTTAATAGGAATAATGGGTAATATCACTCAAATTAACATGTGTCAATAGTTGTGCTTCGAGTATCTTATCTTAGGCTGCCATAACAGAATACCATAGACTGGGTGGCTTGGACAGCAGGAATTTATTCTGTCATGGTTTGGGAGTCTGGAAATTTGAGAACAGGGATCCAGTGTAGTTGGGTTCTGAGAGCTCTTTTCCTGCCTTGGGATGGCCACCTTCTTGTTTGTCACTCTCATGGCTTGGGGGTGGGGATGGTGTTGGGTCAGGGAAGAAAAGAGAGCGAGAGAGCGAGAGAGAGAGAGAGAGAGAGAGAGAGAGAGAGAGATCTTTCTAGTTTCTCTTCTCATAAGAGCTCTAATCCCATCTATCATGAAAGCCCCACTCTCATGACTTAATTTAAACCCAATATTCTCCTAAAGGTCCCATCTGCAAATACCGTCACACTGGGGGTTTAGGCTCCAACATATAAGTTTTGAGGGGACTGCAAGTCAGTCCATAGCATAGAATTTACATGCATTATCTTAATTTACTAGTTTATATCATCAATAAATTAGTCAACTAAGTTACATCATCAGGTTAGTCAGTCATCCTCATTAGTCAAAATTTAATACAGAATAAGCATTTTCCAAATTCCTTCTTGTGTCTTCTGAGATATAAAAATATACGTGGTGCTGGTGTCTGTGACAAAGCAACAGATGCTATTTCTTTAAGCAGAATTAAAAGACCGTCTACATAGCATTTCAGTTTTATTATTTTCAAGTACGTATGATAACAGAAACCATGCTAAGGAGCATAGCTTAGACCTTTGGGATGATCTCACACATATTTCGTACAGACATAGTGAAAATGTTTAAAGTAAAGGTATATATACAAAGAATGTATTCAAATATATATATACACACGCATATAATTGTTGAACATACTTATAAAGAAAACACATTCTTTATATTAATAATTTAAAAGCTAATTATCTCTGATGATCTGGGCTTTCACTCATTCATTCAATCAGGAATCTATGTATTCATGTTGTGCTGAACCTTAAATCTTACACCGAGGTTATTATTGAACACTGATGTGTAAGAGTTGCCTCAAAATCTAGCATCTTAAAGAAACCAAACATTGATTATTTGAGTCGCTTTATGAGACTGAGACATGGAGTTGGAGATGGACATAATGTGAGTGACTGACTCAAGAATTCCCATGAGATTGTAGTCAAACAGTGGGTCTGAGCCCCAGGCTCAACACTTCAGAGTTCTGCTAAGGAGGTTCTGCCTCCAAGCTCAATTACGTGGCTGCCCGCCAGATGCTTCAACTCCTTGTCTGCAGATCCTGGGGCCCCCGCCCATGTGGATCTCTCCCGCAGATCCTGGGGCCCCCTCCCATGTGGATCTCTCCTGCAGATCCTGGGGGTCCCTCCCATGTGGATCTCTCCCGCAGATCCTGGGGCCCCCGCCCATGTGGATCTCTCCCGCAGATCCTGGGGCCCCCTCCCATGTGGATCTCTCCCGCAGATCCTGGGGCCCCCTCCCATGTGGATCTCTCCCGCAGATCCTGGGGCCCCCTCCCATGTGGATCTCTCCCGCAGATCCTGGGGGTCCCTCCCATGTGGATCTCTCCTGCAGATCCTGGGGCCCCCGCCCATGTGGATCTCTCCCGCAGATCCTGGGGGTCCCGCCCATGTGGATCTCTCCCGCAGATCCTGGGGCCCCCTCTGAGTTGTGACTGAGAGAGAAGGAGAGAGAGTACACTCAAGATGAAAGCTTGCATCTATTCATGTCCTGATCTCAGAAGTAGCATACTGTCATTTCTGCCATTTCCACTTGATAAAAGTAAGTCACTAAATATCTATAGTGACTTAAGGATATTTAAGGATAGAGAAATTAAGCTCCAGCCCTGGGAGGGAAAAGTAGAAAACATTTGCCTTCCAAACCATCTCCAAGAATACTTCATCTTCAGCACACTTTTTACTTTAAGTACCAATAATAAATAGCGCATATTAGTGCATATACTGTGTTCTGTTTCCATAATTGTTACAATTTATAAAAATACCTGTACTATTTAAACTGAGGATGATACAGTGGAAAATGCACAGCCTTTATTACAATAGTTAAGAATACCTGGAATCGAATACCAACTCTTCCACTTGTTAAATGTAACCATGGACAAATTGCCTATTTTATTTTTTTACTTGTGCGAATCCAAGATAGTAGCGACACTCACGAAAATTGGTATGTTTATACATTTCAAGAAATTAAAGTGGTGACTAACACTTAGAACAAGTTTGATAAATATTAGCTGTTATGACTATTTTTAAAGCTTTTTGAAATTTATGAATCTTCATATTCACATCCTTAAAGTAATTTTACTCTGATGATCAGTAATGAAATAAGCAATAAAGGATTCATACTGAGGGTTTACTGAAACAACAAATCCATATTTGTCCCTTCACAAGTGGCAGTAAAACTGCATTGGTGGGCGATTTTAGCTGACAAGAATGTGGAGATGCACAGTTAGGCAGGAAATGTGCCATATACACCTGGACGCCGTGTGGCTGCCCCTTAATCACACTCCTAATGTCGTCCTAGTACCTGGGTATTGGAAGACGTATGCTCTTTTGCCTCCTTAGTGGTGCTTCTCCATCCTAGACTTGGTTGGCAGTTATTTCCTATTAATCTTCTGCCAGCTGTAAATATGAAGATGTAAACATAAAACCTTCTCTACGGTAGGACTCACTCCTGGGCAGTTTACAAGCTCTTGCTCGATCGGCATCGACTTGGGTCAGGAATTCTACAGCTGCGCTTTGTATTCCCCTTCTAATTAAACATATAATCTTGTGGTCTGCAAGCAATTAAAAAAAAAAAGAGGGCTATCTAGTTCCTTAGTTTCTGTCCATGTTACGTTATAATAAACAGCTCTCTCTCCAATCTTTGGCTTCCGAGATGTAAAACGCTAAAAGAAGTTTTCAAGTAGAACTAAACTGGATGAACATCCTTTGACAAATTTCCCAGAATCCATATGTTAATGGGACTCAGAATGCTGCTGTCCTCTAATTTGGAAAAGAATCCCGAGGAAGTTCCAGACAAGGTCAGACTCTGCTTGAACCTCAGGCTTCACCTCATCAGAAGCAGACCGTGAGCAGGAAGGGGAAGCAGATACGCCACGTTGCTTATGTGGTCACAGGATTAACAGTCATCTTTCTTAACGTACTGCTTGGGAAAAACCTACCATTTCCACCATTTAGTTTGGGAGTCTACTGCCAATGGGATTAGACAAATAAACAAACAAAACACTGGTTCTAACTCAGAATTGCTTCTGGGCGTAAGACCAGCAAGAGGTCCTATTTCCCACCAGGTACAAATATGAACAAGGGAGACTCTGAGAAACTTAAAGGGGGACCTTCCAAGTGGAGATTTAGATGCCCGGATGTCCTCCATTGGGAGGTGCTGTGGCTGCTGTAAGAACATACCAGCCACTGCTGGGATATTGAAGCAATGGCCGTGTCTACCCCCAGAGCAGCCCAATGCCACAGGGACCCTGAGAGACACCACTCAACAACCCTTCCACCAGCAAGGGATAAAGCAAAAACAAAACAAAGCAGGAAGAAGATAAAGCCTTTCCTTCCTCCTCCTGCTCTGCCATTTCCCCAGAGGAACCCCTCCAGGCTGGCATTTACAAGGAGCCTGCAGGTGCAGGAAAAATAAAGTTTGCAAAACCCAGGTCTTGTATCACAAAGTGGGACCAAGAAGGGGGTATTTAGAGCTGAGAAGTGACAAATAACCGGCAAGTCAAGTATGTCCAGAAATGAGACGCTCTACTTGCCAATAATGTACTTTGCTGTCGCATTCTCATCTGTAGCATCTGTGACTGTTAACACTATTTCGTTGTTCCTTATTCCGTTTCGTTTTATCAGTGTAGTACTTTATAATCCATTAAGCCTTTACTACCCATTTCTTTATATATCAAATTTTATTGAATGGAATACTTAAAAATCCCATGCTCCTGACGCAAAGCCGGCTACACTCCACGGCCATAATCATCAATGACAGAGAGCCACCCCATCGCGTTAATAAAATGTAAGGCATTTCCCAGAACAATCAGCCACTTAGGGAACAGATTTTAGAAAGTAGAAAGAGCCTTACTTATCTTCCTGAGTCTGTCTTCGATGCTGGGAAGTGGTGGATGAAAAAGGTCAATCAGGTCCATGCCCTCAAGAGCCTCATCCTAGTAAATAAAATAATTTCTGATGGTGTGAAATACTATAAAGAAGTTGAGATAGATAACAAGTTAGAAAGGAGACGAGTCAGAGAACAAGTAGGTTCATGAGACTTGGAAAGATGTTAAACATCAGGAAAATAAAATTCGGTCAGGCTATGCATAAAAGAAAGAAGTAAAAAAAAAAATTAAACATGGGCGTATTAAGAAAAAATAATTTTAGAAAGACTAATCACGTGTATAGCTACAGCCTGGCCCAGAATGATGGCATGAGGAAAGGGGCCTGGTATCCAGAAGCATTTTGTTTAGGCATTTCAACAAAACAAAAGAGAAGTCGTGACTTCTGTCCCTCCCACAGCCCTGCTCACCAGATTGTGAACTCCACAAAAGCAGAGAACATGTCTGTTTTTGCTGAGCGACCAACCATAGCCATCATTGGCTGAGGGTCAGCATTCAGTAAATATGTTCTGAATGACTGAATAAGTAAATGAATCATGGATACGCGAGCATATGCATGTATATATGTCAACATCTCTATGGAAGACGTGTGGATGTTTCATGAAGAACATTTATTTAAGATAATGGCCCTGTGTCATATTGTTAAAAGGGACACAAAACTGACTCTTGCATCTTTAATTTATTATATTAGGAACTCTCCCCGCCCCAAGAGAAAAAAGAATGGACCGCTCTGAGAACTCTTTTCGAATATAATTCCTAATTTTTATTTATTTGTTTTCATATAACTAAGTTTAAAAGTTTAGTTAGCTAGAACTGCTACACATTTAAAGAATTTCAAGGATCATTGTTTTCAAAATGCAACATATGCCATTTTCATAAGTTTAAGAGTACCATACTGATAATTGACTAAGATTGATTTCTGTCTCTATTAATCAAACACGAAATATATTTTTATCTCCCCTCTGCTCTCCGCCCCCATCCAAGAGAGGGCCCACTAACTACCATAACTGAGAATTTAAAACAAAGCCATAACTAATGTTTAAAATGCTGCATGTTACCATTAAATTAGAATTGCTACAGAGAGAGAAAGAGAGGAAACATGGCAATTATTGTAAAATACGTGGGTGATATACACTTCAAAAAGAACATTGGTCAGGATTTGGGGTATATCATTTTAAGCAGAGTTTCCACTTGGCCGGTTTCCTTTTAACCCCTTAATTTTCTGCATCTCTTGAGACACACAGGGAAAGGATGATGGCTGCTGTGTTTTGGGGCGTTGTTGCCTTAAGGGGTGAGCTCTGATGCCTTGAAATAAATTTTCATACCAGCACCTGCAATTGATTTGTACCGGTTAAAATATTAATAGAATGCAAATTAAAGCATTCATAAAGTTCTCTAGGACACTATTTGATAACTTTGCTAGATGTTTTAATTAAACACTATTAATTATGATTTGTATTGAGTTATAGAAAACACGAAGTCCAGTCTTTTAGGGACAGATAAGTGTATAGTTTACTCTGAAAATCAGCTCTACTCTACTCATTTTTTAACATGTATTACAATAAAACATTGAAATTCTAATAAATCTAGAAGATTTTTAGGGCAACAGTGCATCTATCTTTAAAATTCAAAGAGGTGTATATATTTTAATTATTAACCAAATGAAGTTATTCATTCTTGTCCTATACATTTTCTGGGCAACTCTTACATAGTTTAGTCATTGACTAAATGTTGGGCAACAAAAGCACATGCTGTGGGATAGCTCACAGCCTAGAAGGAAAGATAACTTTACAGAGAGTAGGTACATATCTTTAGCCTACACACACGCACACATACGCATACACAATGACAATGCAGAAGTGAGGGGTTCTCAAAGGACAAGTTTGGAGACAATACAGTTTGTGGTTTAACATGTCTACACTGGCATGACAGAAAAAACATGGCTGCATTTTAGAATTCATTCACATCACATGAGAAAACCATTCAGTGGCTAATGGAGCACCAAGACCACAATTCTGAATGCATATTTGTTTGATGACTGAACGGAACCAACAATGACCTCAACAAAAAACGGGTTGAACCTATTGTCCCTGTGTGTGCTTGACTCTGCTTGCTTTTCATGGACAATTTGGGAGTCGGTCGGGTTCCTGGGTTGATAGGGAACACTTCCACAGACTAAAACGTTGATCTTCCCCATGGCGATCTGAGAAACCTTATCCAAGAGTTGTAAGGGTAGAACATTCCTTGAAAAGCATACAGAGTTCAAGCCATTTGGCAAAAAATGAGGAGTCGGTTATACAATAATTCTGGAGAATTTAAATACTTTAAACCACAAAACTGTCTTATGAGTTTAATAGGACTATCTTTGGTGATCTGCCAGTTCCAGGACATGGTTATGGTGAGGGAAGTGTGTGAGCCGGGGGTGATACAAAAATGACCGCCAATCAGCCTGTATAGGCTGAATCCATGCACTATTTTTGATTGTGCAGACATACAGACAGTAACTGAAACCTTCTCAGCAGGAAGAAACTTTCCAAAGGTCAAATAATCCAATCATATACATGGCTGGAAACATTTACCTGAAACATAATTCTCATTCAAAGAGTATGTACTTCTTTAAGTGCAAAGTGTTCTTAACTATTTGGATTACTTTAGAGCTTTTTGGTTTATTCTAGTTTCAGGTATTTAGTCTGTTAATCACATTTTCCATCCTTCTTTCAGGCTACAAAGATCTTTTTGAAGCTAAGTACCAAAAATAGTTAGTGAAGATCTCCACAAAAGATCTCCAGAAAAGCAAATACTGAAGAGGAAGAGTTATATCAAATGAGTCCATAGGACATCTGTGGAAGTGTGTGTGTGTGTGTGGAGTGGTTTTTGAAGAGAAACCCACACAAGTATCTGAGAAGTACAACACACAATTAATGAAGTCCACCCACAGTCAGGCTGAGAAATTCACAAGGAATTTTTATGGTTAGTTGTATATGAAAACTTGAATTTGATCAAAGTGTGAAATACAGTCCATGTGACTATTATTTTCTTAAACAATTAAACTTAGCACCTTCTTTTATTTCCTCCAAAAAAAAAAAAGCTGTAGAAATTAAATGTGTTATTTAGGAGGCAACTGAGCTTTCTAACTTGTGCCTTAGTAAAGGCAACACTTCAGTGTGCTTTTAACCTTCTTCAAAGTGTTCATGTGACACACATCTGACTCTAAAAGCATCTGCATTTTGACTCTAAAAGGACATCCTAATGTCACAGTGGTGGGTGAATAGAAATATCCTCCAAATTTTCTCAGTCATTAAAATGAAATAAACTTTTAGGTTATCCTAAAAATGAATGTAAACAATACCAAATGTGATTAAAAGTGATCTTTTGGGACGGTGAAGCATACGAAAGATTTTATGATAGTACAGACAAGAAATCACCCTACAATTGACTTATGCTGATAGTGGCATCATTTTTTTTTTCCTTTCCAATCCAACATATAGATTTTCCTAGTTGCCTACACTCATGATTATAATCATTTGAAAACTCAAGATTAACTGTCCTGTTTGCCACTGAATGTGTGTGGTCTATTTTTTACTAACTAATATGCCTGCTACATAATATTGAAGAGATAAATATTCACAGAGCTCATTCCTTGGCAAAAAAAAAATTTATTAAATCAACAGCTTTTGCAAGCACAGGGTTTTTTTAAAGCATAGCTGCACTTACAAGACTTTAAGGCTAATTAAATTTTCTTCTCTTATTGAGTTTGATTAAGTGCTATCTCTAGTCATTCAGCAAAAATCTAGTGAATACCTATTCTTCACGAAGGGCTGTGGCCTCGAGCAGGCCAGCAAATAGCATTCCTTCTCCTTCGTTCCAAACAAATTAAGAAATAAAAAAGTGCATCACGTCATGGCGAAGACATCAGCTCTATAACTTATAAAGGCTCTGTTGGAGATTGGGGTTTAGTGTGATGGCAGAAAGGCCGCCAACAGAATGCTCACATGAGGAGCTTACCCACTAAGTGGCAGAGGAGGACCCCCCCACAGAGGTGGAATGTCCAAGTCCTGGGAACCCCTTGCTCCCCAGAGGAAAATGATGCAAGCATTTCTTGGAGAATTCCTGTTTGGTCTATTCCTCCAATGGCCACTGCATAAAGGAGGAAAATGCGGGCAGATTTTATACTGGAGCTCCCGCCAGGACTGGGGGCAAAATCTCCCCTCTAACACTAGGTTTCATGCAACAAAGGTGAGTAAGGATCTTAGCCTTTGTGCTAGAAGCTCGGAGCCTGCACGGAATGTGGACTGAAAGGAAGGAGACCACTACTGTTGGGGAGAGCGGGCTGGAGTCGCCTGGGCCACTGGTATTGCAATAGTGTATTGCCTGGATCTACCTTTAGTCAGAAAGATGAGGGAACCTGACTAGAGAGAGAATATTTTAGGTCAAAGACTATTCTCAAGTAATCACAATACATGTTAAGTAAGTTTCGACGCATGAAGACACTACCCTTTATCATCAATGCCCTCCTATTCCTTCGGTCTGAATGGGACACCACACAATATATTTGTAAGATTAATAGTCGACACTTATTGAATGCTATGTGCTAAGCATTTTGCCTAAGTAATATACATGATCTCATTTACCCTTCCCAACAACTCCCTGATTACACTGAGGTTTATATAGGCTAATTAGCTCGCATGAGATTACACAGATATTAAATGTTAAACATCAGAAAAAAAAAAAAAAAACCTTTATCACCAAGAGGATGAACATAAAAATATTTCACAAAGCCCTGGAGACCAAACACGATTACATCTCTGCCTACATTTTTAGCTTTGCCTCTCTGTGGTCTGGTCTCTCTGGCTTTCTTTCAGTCATTCAAACGTGCGTGATCTTTCCCATAAGTGCTGATGCAGGCAAGCCGGGTTCGAGAACCCACAGGGCATCCCGAAGGACCAGCTTCACCTGACAGAAATCAAATGGGAGCCAGGAGGAAATAAGAGGGGTGTTTACTGAGTCAGGTAAGTGCCAGACTACAGCAGATAGGGTGTCTGGGAGACTTGGAAAAGGAGAAGTAAGCTGCTTCCTCATTGCTTGGGGTCAGAGGTTTATGTTGAAAGGAGTTCAGTGTATGTGTTCCTTCAGGCATCCAGGGTAGGCTCTGATCAAAGGTAAGTGTCAGGTGAACAAGAGGTGTTATTCCAGAAATCACTGAAGGTAAGGGTATCGGCACCAGCATTGACAGAGATTTGCTCTTAGATGTTATCAGGTGTATGGGGACCAAGGATGTTTTCCCACCAGAGAATGATTAACTTTCTTGTCTCCCCCTTGGAGTAGGAACATAGCTTCTTTAGTTTACTCAGATGCAAGGTGAAATACAGAACATGAGGAAATGGGACCGGCGGAGACACAGCCAAGATGGAGCGTTTCCAAAATGGACTCCCTTCAGTTCCCCTACGTCAATGCCTTGAAGGTATGTGCTGAAAGGAAAATATCTGCAGTTATTTATGCGTTGCTTAAAATAAAAGTTCCTTTTTAAATTTTTTGATAGATTTAGGGGTGCCTGCGTAGCTCAGTTGGTTAAGTGCCAGATGCTTGGTAACATCTCAGGTTGTGATCTCGTGGTGGTGAGATTGAGCCCCACCTCGGGCTCTGTGCTGACAGCATGGATAGAGCTTGTTTGGGATTCTCTCTCTCTCCCCCTCTTTCTGTCCCTCCCCTGCTCACCCTCTCTCTCGCTCAAAAAGAACAAAATTTAATTTTTTTTATTTAATTTTATATCTTCAATTTAAATGTATATCTTCAAAATAAAAATCTAGAACACTATTTTATCTTAAAAATCATCAAGTATTTATGAACAACACAATTCTTTTCTAAAATGAAGTCAGATTTATATTTTTCAAAAATAAAAATATTCTGTTTAACTTAAAAATTTTTAAAAAATAAACATATTCTTAGTTTAATTTTAATTTGGTACATGACATATTTAATCTCCATTTTCCAACAAGGTAATCTCTAATTATAATATTATAGGCTGTTGTATGGAGCAGTCATGTATTTAGTATTGTGATCCTATGGTTAAGACATATATTTCTCAGAGTTTACTCAAGAAAATCTTCATATAAACAGATTCAGAAGTGAGCCTGTGCCTAACAATTGGACCAAACCTGAGGACTCTTTATTCTTTTTTTTTTTTATTTCATACCCTTTATTTTCCACAAATATTACTAGTAAATATTATATTTGAGTCACTGTGTTACATTCTAGGATTACAAAATGATACATGAAGAAAAAAACATGAAAGCATCCAGACAGTAAGAAACAGAAGTTCAGAGAAAGGACTAAGGCCATTAGGAAAAGGTAAGTGAAAAAGGCAGGCTATACCCCGGATTTTGAGTAAACAACAGAGAAGGCAAAGCAAAAGAGGAAAGTCATCCTGGGCAAGTTAAAATTCAGAGACAGGAGTTTATATCATCCAGTTCTGTGAGAGCAGACGGATGGATGAAATCCTTCCCTGAAGGCTGCATGAGACATTGATGTTTCAGGAGGACAAGGCAGTGACATTTTCCAAAGACTCCTGCAATCAACACGACATTTCTTAGAACCAGAGCTGATGGAACGCTAGCTCCGTTTATCTCTTTTCCAATATGTAGCGTCTTTTTGCCATTTAGGAACCTATTTTCAGTCTTTTCTGCCTCTTCTTAGAGAATGACATGCGAGGTTTCTCCTCAATACAGGAGGGGTTTGGGGGGTGCGGGGGACTAGGGCAGGAGTGGACAGAAACAGAAACCAGCCTGCATTTCCTGTACTCCAGACACTATCAGATTTCCTGTACTATGAAACTACTTTGAAAAAGAAATTCTCAGTCTGAGAAATAAATTCCTGGGCTCAGAATATCACCCTCTTCAGTTTACCCTCATCAGAACTGCCAGAATCAGCTTTCTTTCCTTTTCTTTCCTTTTCTTTTCTTTCCTTTCCTTTCCTTTTCTTTTCTTTTCTTTTCTTTTCTTTTCTTTTCTTTTCTTTTCTTTTCTTTTCTTTTCTTTCTTTCTTTTCTTTTCTTTTCTTTTCTTTTTTCTTTTCTTTTCTTTTCTTCTTCTCTTCTCTACTTTTTTTAATGTTTATTTATTCTCGACAGACAGAGAGACAGTGCCTGAGCTGGGGAGGGGCAGAGAGACAGGGAGACACAGCATCCAAAGCAGGCTCCAGGCTCTGAGCCATCAGCACAGAGCCCGATGCGGGGCTCGAACTCACAGACTGTGAGATCGTGACCTGAGCCGAAGTTGGAGGCTCCACCAACTGAGCCGCCCAGGTGCTCCCAGAATCGGCTTTCTGAAACCCAAACCTGATCGAGTAACTGCCCAATTCAGAATCCTTCTACCCCTTTCCAGTTTTCACAGCCTAAATTCCCATCTTTAATATGGCAGCAGCATTTGAAAGGTGTGAGAGGACGCTTGCCGCCGTCTTCCAACCATGTGCCCAGTGTGGGGAGCAGGGCTGGCATGCACCGTGCTCTTGGAGAACACAGCTGAGGGGACAACGGCCCTGCCAGCTTCCAGCCTTGCCTCCCATTGCCTGTCCCCCTCCTGTGCTGCGTCCCTCACCCCCCTGCTGCTCCTCACCTGCTCGAGTCTCTCCTGCCTTTCTGGCCTCTCTCTTCCTCTGACCCTCCTGTTTTCCATCTTTATCCTCTAACCTACCCTCTGCATCAGTGGTCTCACACTTTGCTAACTGGACCCACCTTTCAAAACTCCTGGAAGGTGGTTTACTCCGTGAAGTTTCCTTTGATCTCTACATGTAGTAAGATGTCCCATAGCCATTTCTACAAACTTTCCTCACTGCTCTTACTGTACTTGGACGTACCATTGTCTCCCACAAAGGCCGTTAACAGCATTCAAAGCAGGGAACGTCTTACTCATCTTTGCATTCCCAGCGACTAGCAAGATTCTCGGCATTAAACTACTTTTTTTTACATAAAAGCTGTTAGAAATTGTTAGTAAACACAACTAAAGAACAATCTTTTCAGAACTCTCCCTGTTGTTTCTGATGGCCAAAGTCCTTTTTCAATCCTCTTCTATGATGATAATTTGACACGAAAACTTCATTTTCTTATTATGTAACAACTACCGTCATTAATAACATAGTTACTGTTCGTTTTTTAATGGCGCTTTATAGCTGGTTCACTCCATTGACTTGCCTCTTTTTTACATTTTTTAAGGAGAAAAAACCGTTCAGGTGTCACAGAATGAACACAAACCTGAGAGTTTTCTGCTCTGGGTGCCCCTTCCAATAGCTGTGACAATGGACTTCTTTGGACCTCAGTTTCCCCAACTACAAATCAAAGACATGGACAGACGGTATCTAAATCTAATATTCTAGTCTGAAAATTAAAGGAGAGTACATTATAAATATTTTATAGAGGCTATTTGTGATTATGAACTGATGCATAATTTCCTAGAGCTTTTTTACTGAATATTCTAGGACTATAAAAGTATTCTGGAGAAATGTGCCAAAGCAGCTGGAAAAAATCCAATTATTAGTTTAGCGTCAATTTTTCTCCCTCCATTTCTACATTATATTATTCTCATCCAGTGAAGCATTTTGTTGACACAGAAAACACAAATACATTGTGATTATTAAGTTAACTTTCATTAATAGAGTACTTACGTTAATAGCATTTCCAAGTAATTTTTCTTGTCTACAAACAAAATGCCTTATTTTTTCCCCAGTGAGTGCACCTTTTTGATGATAACTTGAGGCTTGCCTACTCTATATGCTAGTGTCAAACACAAAACCAGCTTTGGGTATGCGTGAACGATTTCACTGCATGTTCTAAATATCTTCTGAAAATGGCACTTTTTTTTTATTATGAGCAGCAGAATTATGCCTCACCATGTGGCCTTATTTGAGA
Organism: Felis catus; assembly: GCF_018350175.1. Lineage (NCBI taxonomy): Eukaryota > Metazoa > Chordata > Mammalia > Carnivora > Felidae > Felis > Felis catus. Next base: position 85,765,833 of record NC_058379.1, read on the forward strand.
TTATATTATTAAACGTGGCATGAGAGCTGAAATACGAAGTGAAACTTGTATGATTTCTAACTGCCTTTCCAATAAAAGCAGCAGGGTGCTATTAAGAAATCCCATTTTGAAAGTATATATTTGCAGAAGAAATAAGGCTTCAGTTCTCATTCTCTATAGGCAACTCTACATAGGCAAGCTGCAAGGTCTCTTCCATGTCATTACCATTGGTTTTTTCTTCCGATTTATAGAATTTCACTATCTCCTAGGGACGCACCAGGCTCTAAATAGCTCTGCTTCATTAGAAACTCTTTCTTTGGACTCTTCTTCTCAAGATTAGAAACAGCCCTTTTTTATAATTCTGTGAATGGTACCGTTTGAAACATACAATGTTCTTGTTTTTGTTTTTTCTTCTGGAAGCCTATACCTACCACTATAGTGTTTTTGAAATAACATTACAGCTTTCTAATATATTTGTGACTATTTGAGTTTTAAATGGGGACAAACATTGGATTAAATATTAACTTGCGCCTGAATGTACTATGGAATCGTGGACGCACGCTGACCACAAATTTGTCATTACTATTCAGTGTAGCACATTCACTTTGTGTCATAAAGTATACCAGTTAGACTTTAGGATTTTCGAAGGATCTTATTTACTCTGTAGCATTCATAGCTCTTCTCTTTAGAAAGCTTAAGGAGTCGTGGCAGATAACAAAATGCCTATTTTTCAGGGAGGAAGGCAGAGTTGATTTGAAATAAAATAGAACTCCCTGATGCTGATTTGCTTTGTGAAAGATGCAGTTGGATTCAAATATCTCTAATGAGCAGCTATGTTGCCTCTGCTTATTTCAACCTAATATCATATTTTTTGTTGTTTTCTTAACTGTGATTTTCTATAAAGATAAAAACATATAGATATTAATAGAGCAGAGATCTGTGTAATCATCACCCAGATTTAATTAGTACAATTAGTATTATATTAGTATTCCATCTATTATATTAGTATTATATTAGTATTTCCATCTATTACAAAAAAGCTTTATACATATACTGCAGAAAATCTATTCCCACCCCCATCACATTCCCTCCTATCTGTTGCCAGAGATGCTGAGTGAATATGTGTCTCTCCATTTATGGTTTTATTTATTTTTTTAATCTTCATTTATTTTTGAGAGAGAGACAGACAGAGTGTGATCAGGGGAAGTTCAGAGAGAGAAGGAGACACAGAATCCAAAGCAGGCTCCAGGCTCTGAGCTGTCAGCACAGAGCCCAAGGCGGGGCTCGAACTCATGGACCGTGAGATCGTGACCTGAGCTGAAGTCAGATGCTCAACTGACTGAGCCACCCAGACACCCCATCCATTTATGGTTTTATATATAACATATATATAATATGTATTGTCACCATAAACATATTGTCACTAATACAGGAGGAACATAACACTGTCAGATCACTTTGCAACATGCTTTTTATTCACTTAAAATTATGTATTTTGGGGTGCCTGCGTGGCTCAGTCGCTTGAACACCTGATTCTTTTCAGCTCGGGTCAGGTTCAGATCTCATGGTTGGTGAGATCGAGCCCTGTGTCGAGCTCTGCACTGACAATGCAGAGCCTGCTTGGGATTCTCTCTCTCCCTCTCTCTTTCTGCCCTTCCCTCAGTCTCTTTCTCTCTCTCTCTTTCTCAAAATAAATATACATAAAAATATGTATTTGAAGTTTACTGATTTTAATAAATATACTCTTTACTCATTTTTGATCCATTGTGTGACCATACTCAATTTATTTACTCATTCTTCAGTAATGAATGTTTGCATTGCTTCCAGAATTTTACTACTAAAAATAATACTGACTGGAGGTTTTTATGTGGCTCTCCTAAAATGGGTAAACATGATTTCCTCTAGTGTGTATTTTCTCCATTTGAGGAACTCTGGGGTCAGTGGGTCATTACTTTCTGCTTCTAAAGCTTATAAATGTGTGTGATAAACAAAAAGGGGCATGCACAGTTTTGCCTTAACAACATATCGTCTTCTGCGTCATTGCCGAATCAATCAATAAATGAATAATTAATTTTGAATAACTTACTAGTAGGGAGATAGTAAACTTTTCTGAGGCGAATTGTAAAGCATTCCTCTCTGTGGTTGCAATTAAGGTTATTTCTTTTTGAAAAATGTCCTTTCGTCTTGCTTCATAAATGAATAAAAAAGAGTGAGGTTTTGAAGCGTCATGGACCTAGCCTGCACTCCAGCTAATGAAAATGTGTTCACTGCTTTAAAAGTTTTTTTTTAATGTTTATTTATTTTTGAGAGAGACAGAGACAGAACATGAGTGGGGGAGGGGCAGAGAGAGAGAGAGACACAGAATCCGAAGCAGGCTCCAGGCTCTGAGCTGTCAGCACAGAGCCCGACGTAGGGCTTGAACTCACTAACCACGAGATCATGACCTGAGCCGAAGTCGGACGCCCAACCGACTGAGCCACCCAGGCGCCCCTCTTCACTGCTTTTTAGAACCACAAAGTTCCTAATGCCTCTTCCTAACACATGACTCTTACAAGCAGTTGCCTCACTGTACTTACCTTACATGTGTAGAGGGTAAAAAACATGCAGAGAGGAGGAAAAGGACATAGCTTTTTCTAAGGTTAGCATCCTCCCTAACGAGAAACTGTTCAGGACGTTCAGCCTGGACACCAGAAAGGTGGATACCTGAGGAGCTCCTGGATGGCTCAGTCGATTAAGCATCAGACTCTTGATTTCAGTTCAGGTCATGATCTCACCGTTTGGGAGGTTTGTGAGTTCAAGCCCCGCATCAGGCTCTGTGCTGACAGTGTGGAGCCAGCTTGGGATTCTCTCTCTCTCTCTCTCTCTCTCTCTCTCTCTCTCTCTCTCTCTCTCTCAAAATAAATTAATAAACTTTAAAAAAAAAGAAAATTGGTTACCTGAGAGCAAGTACTATCTCTTAGTTTTCTATCAATAAATACTATCCTGATAAACAATACCAGAACAGTGTCTATTAACAGGCAGTTATTCATTTACCCATTCTATTGGTGCATATTGCTTATATTTATATTTAAAAATAAAAGGACAACCATTCGTGATGATAATTTTATGTGTCAACTTAGCTAGGCCATGGGGCCAGCTGTCTGGTCAAACATATTCTTAATGTTGTTGTGAAGGTATTTTTTAGATGCGATTAACATTTAAGTCCCTAGATTTTGAGCAGAGCCACCTACCCTCCAAAATGTGGATGGCCTCATCCAATCAGTTAAAGGACTTTGGAGCAAATGTAGGTTCCTGGACCAGAAGCCATTCTGTCACTCTAGAGTAGCATAGAAACCCTGCCTCAAATTTTCCAGTTTCCAGTTCAGAAATTTCTGACTCAAGACTGTGACATCAACTCTTTTCTGAATTTCCAGCCTGTCTGCCTGCTTGCTCTACAGAGATTGGACTTGACGACCCCCCCCCAACATATGAGATAATATCTTAAAATAAATCTCTCTCTCCCTCTTTATCTCTCTTTTCTCTCTTTCTATCATTTCCTTTTCACCTCTGAGTTTTACTCTATTTCCATACTTTATCTATTTTTTCTTTACACACTTTGCATAATAAATCCCCCTCTCTCTCTCTCTCTTTTCTCTCTATAGTTTCCTTTTCACATCTAAGTTTTCCTCTATTTCCATACTATATTTATATTTATATTTATATTTATATTTATATTTATATTTACATGCTTTTGCATAGTTATATATCTGTTGTGAAAACCCATCTGGTAGTTCCAACATCTGGGTCGTCTCATGGGTGGTCATCTCCATCGATTGCCTGTTCTCTTGAGTATGAATCATCGATTCCTAGTCCTCACATAAATAGTGATTTGGGATAATGCGATGCCTCATTTTGTATGGCAGTTTGGGTTAAAGGTAAAACACTATTTCTGGATGTGACTCTGAAGGTGTTTAGCTATGGGATTAGCATTTGAGTCAATAATCTGGATAAAGAAGGTCTACCCTCACCTACGTGGGTAGGCATCAGTGGAAGGCCCAAATAGAACAGAAAGGAAGAAAGGGGATGCATTCTTTATCTTTTTTCTTGAGCTGGGACATTCATTTTCTCCCACCCTTGGGCATTGGAGCTCCTGGTTCTCAAGCCACTGGACTAGGATCTTACTTACACCAGTGGACCCCTTCTCATGCCTTCCATCTTGAACTGGGAGTTACACTCAGCTCACCTGGTTCTCGGGCCCTTTGGGATGCAGACTGAATTACACCACTGGTTTTCCCAGTTCTCCTGTTTGCAAATGGCCCCGACATAGAACGTCTCAGCCTCCATAATTGACTGAGTCAATGTCCATAATAAATGTCCCCTTTTTTATCTATACATATCCTATGGGTTTGTATCTCTGGAGAACGCTAATACAGATTGTACCACTGACATTATGAATCATATATTAAAGAGACGCTAGACAGGGACCTTTCTTCTAAAGGAAATATTTTTCAGACCATTTTAAAAATATTAGCCTGCAGTTAAGTTTTAAAATTTTCTTTGATTTTAGTAAAATGTCCATTATCTTCAATGTTAAAATTCTTGATATTTTGATATATCTAGATTTCTTGCACTGATCTTTTTATGCAGGAAAATATGATTTGTCTTGATTGCTGGAGTTATCAACCCTCCTTGAAAGTTTGTGCCAACCTGTGTATTTCATTTGCCTCTCCATTAGTCTCATGGGTTCTCAGGAAGAAAGAGGCGCCTGTCTCCAGCCTGGTTGCTGTCGCCGTGTGCCGCTGTGGCTGCACATTAATGTCCTGCGCAATTGGTCCTGTTGATGCTAAATGACCTCAATATCATGACCCCAGAGGATGAATGTTCCAAATATGGGCTGCATCTCTGTCGGCTTATTATTTCTGCAGCTGCCACTTCCTCTGCTTCTATTATAGGCACAGACACACATAAAAATAAAGTCATAAAGATGCTATCGCTTTTCTCCATACACTAAGAAACAGCTAGATAGCTCATACATTCTGGTACTCGAGGTACCTGAATTATCGGATTTCTCTCCTTGCCAGTGAACACACTTGCACTCTTCTTATCCTTATAGAAAGGAACTAATCCCTCCATTCTCATTTCTTTCCTCCAAATAACAAATTTAAAAGGTGGGAAGTCATACTTTTCATTGACATCATGAAAACGTTCTACTCTAAATAGATAGGCATATTTTCTATGTTCTCAACAAAGAAACCAATAAGTAAGTCATAAGGTTATTTACAGTCATATTTTTTTATTTAAAAATATTAATTCTTTAGGAAGTATTAAGCTGAGAGACTTTCTCCAAATGAGAGTGAGAGAAATTATATTCTGCCTGTCTCCCTCCCCCCGCCAAAATTGCAACTTCATCATTTTTTCCGGGAATGGTTATGTTTTATTTACAAAGAGAGAATTGCTTTTTAAATGGATTTAGTGGAAATTCTTTTTTGTGTAATCTTAGGGAGATATAATTAATTATAACATCGTGCAGGTGTCAAGTGTCCAACATAGTGATTCGAGTCAACATTGCTATATGCAAACCTCAAAGTTGCTAAGAGACTAGGTCTTGATCGTTCCTAGCACAACAGAGAAATGATAATCATGTGACATGACAGAGGTGTTAGCTAATGTTAAGGTGGTGATCCTATTGCAATATATAAATACGTTGAGTCAGGGGCACCTGGGCGGCTCAGTCGGTTAAATGTCCGACTTCGGCCTAGGTCATGATCTTGTGGTTTGTGAATCCGAGCCCTGCTTTAGGTTCTGTACTGACAGCTCAGAGCCTGGAGCCTACTTGGGATTCTGTGTCTCCGTCTCTCTCTGCTCCTTCCCCCCTCTCTCTCTCCCTCTCTCAAAGATAAATAAACATAAAAAAAATTTTTAAAATTAAATATACTGAGTCAACATCTAGTCCTCATTTTTAATTAAACCTTAAAAAGAATGCCCAAATGTTCACTTCTCTAACATTAGTTGCAAGACCACAGCACGACCTCATTCCAGCTATTCCACTATTTGCTACTTTTCCCACCTCTATAATTTCCACTCTTTCCAATTTTACACGCATGGAATTGGCAGTCAAATTGTTTGCGAAAAAGTATTTTTGTCTACTTATTCATTAATACATTAATTATTTTGCTCATAAATTCATTGCTTAATCTATGATTTCAGTACTCCCAGACCAGTTCTTGCACCTTCTTTTTAAATTATTTCTTCCCTGATACAAGGACAGTGCTATTCGGCAACTGGTAGACCACCAAAAGGGATTGCTTCCCAGGTATTTATTATACATGACATAGGAAGAATGACATTTCTGGACCTCTAATTCCATGGATAAAACTTGGGAATAATAGAATTCTCTTTTACCTTGCTGTAGAAAATGAAATAAGATAACGACATAAGTAATAACACAAGATACACAACAACAGCCCATTTTCTTCTGACTATAGGTAACTTCATTCTATTTGAAATTTTGCCATTGTTGCTTACTGACCTATGTGATTCTGCCTCTGTCATTATTTGTATTTTAGGAGAATATTTAGATTCATAAATTTCTCTTTTTAAATGTGCAGGTAAGTTGTTGTATACCATAGACTAATTTTTGACCTTCATAATGTAGCCAGGTTAATTACTAGTTAATGAAAACCATTTATTTTGCCTATAATAAGCTGCTCAGCAGGAATTTTCCACCTAATTAATAGTGACATGTTATATGAACCACATCTGGCATTTTGCACCTATTTCGAGGCAATTTCGAAGACTAATAATCTACAATACATTCGAATATGTCTTTGCCAGTCATGATAACAACTCACGGCGAAGAATATTTCATAAACAAACACTGCACAGTGATCATTCGAAGTGATTTCAGTTTCCTCATAGACAGTAAAAATAAGTTGAAGAATGCTTCTTTGTCTCAAGAGTAGATATGAAAGTCCTTGGTTAAAGATTAAACCATGTTCTAACCCTCAGTGGTACCCCTCTCGATATTGTAAATATTACTATTTAATTACTAATCTAATTACTTTCCAAATGAACATATAAAATATGTATTAAGTGGAAGAAAACCCATCTAGGCCACTTCTGCAGAATTAGATCGTCATCAAATATATGTCTGGTTATGATTGTTAAAGGGGTCAAATCGAAGGAATTTACATACAAAATAATTTCAAACCCTAATGGATTAATACTTTGATGAATTCTAAAACTGTGCATCACGGAGCACTCATCCTTTACATGGGACTATGTACGTTAGGGAAGTTAGATAAAACATGTTAACTATGGAAACATTTCAACCTTTAATTACAGGAACACACAGCTTTGCAACTTCCCTTTGTTATAAATTTCACCAGTCACTAGAGTTAATACGTAAAATATTTTAAACAGTCTGAACGGCCTGACAGCCAGTAATCTTCAGTGCAATTTGTCTACTCGTATTCATTCTGCCTTCATAATCTCAGGTCAGCCAACCATTGATGAGGCAAGTAAAGAGGCAAAATGTTGGGATTCTGGCATGCCAACAAATGGACCCTATCACTGGAATAAGAGAAATTTCAGGTAGTCTCATTCATGCTCCTATAGATTATTAAAATTTCTTGAAAACGTCAATGCTCCATTCTCCAGACTATATCTCCCAGATCTGCTAATCAATGTGGAGTTAGGAAAACGAGATTACCACAATATTAGGCCTATCCGCAGTAATGACAACAGGCCGGATGTGAGGGGGCATTAGAGATTGCCCTGAGGAGATCACTTGGCCAAGATTTGAGAAAGTAAATCCGATCTTCAATATTTTGCATAAATCCAGCTGTGGTTTTATCTGCATGAAATGTGTTGCCTTAATGTTATATTTTACCTGGTCTATGGGTCAGAGGAACAAAATTACCATAATCCACTGACCTCACCTGTTTTCATTCGTATTCACTTTAGATTACAGGAGTTAATATGTTTCGTAAGATGAGTTTTTCCATAAAACGATGACCAAACCAGAAACTCTTCATGAAGGCAAAGAATGAGAAGGGAAGACACGACCACAAGCTAGGGTTTTGAGACAGGAAACCGAAGGCACCCATGAGAGAAAAAGCTGCCTTTTCCCTTTGCTTCTTTTCCAAATTCTATTCGTGCTAGGACCTGCTCCCCCACTCCACTCCACACATGCCTCGGGATGCAAATAGCCCATGTCCTCCTTGTAAGGGACAAGGAGTTCGTGATTTCTCTAGAATACCACGCATCGAAGGAAAGACCAGGTGAGAATGATTGAAGCACCAGACCACAACTGTCAACAAAAACCCTAGGCCCCAAGAAAGATGAGACTCCTTCTTTTCCTTTCTGAGTCTCCCAGACGTTCCAAGTGCATCTCCTTCCCCACGCCTTCAATAAAGTGGGCTTTCCCCTTCTACTGCCTTTGATTTCCATCTTGAGTGAAGCCAAAGACCGTGTAGGTTGGTCCCGGGGGGCCCCCCTCTGGGTCCTCCGACTCCACCTGTCTGCATCAATTTTATCATTGCAACCTATACATTTCTCTTATCCTTCTCACTTGCTTCTGGGTAAAACTAAGTGATGTAGAGTCTCAAGAAGATTGTTCATACTACAGGAAAAAATAACACGTTACCATAAAAAGTTACTCTAAATAAATGGCTTCCCCTAACCGTACCCTCTGTATAAACATTTCTCTATGGGGCACCTGAGTGGCTCAGTGGGTTAAGCATCAGACTTTGGCTTCAGTTGGTCAAGCACCTGAGTGGCTCAGTGGGTTAAGCATCAGACTTTGGCTTCAGTTGGTCAAGCTTCTGAATTCAGCTCAGGTCATGGTCTCATGGTTCCTGGGTGTGAGCACTGCGTCGGGCTCTGTGCTGACAGCTCAGAGCCTGGAGCCTGCTTCAGATTCTCTCTCTGTCTCTCTCTCTCTCTCTCTCTCTCTCTCTCTCTGCCCCTCCCCTGCTCGTGCTCTGTCTCTCTCTCAAAAATAAACATTAAAAACAAATCCAAACATAACTCTTCATGTAGTTGTGGTGTAAAGCCTAAAGCCAAGGTGCAGTCTGATGCATTGTCTTCTGGTAAAATCAGGAGGACTTCAAATGGCCTAACTACAAGGTTGTCGCCCAATCAGCCCACCAGGATAAGGCCCCCTAGCCAGGCAACAGGCCTCATCAAATGTACCAAGTGTAGCTCCTGCTTCTGGAGGGTGGGCGTCAGTTCCCTGCCAAGCCATGGAATTATTCAACAAGCCAATTACGTGATCACATAGAAACCAGGGGGCACCCCACCCTCTTGATTCTGCAGAACTTCCCTCCGACAGCCCCTGCCTGTTCACTGTTCTCAAGTGCCACCCTCTTGGGGCCCCACGTGGTTGGGATTCCCCTCCTCAAAGCTGGGTTTGTCCGTCCCCATAACACGAGGTAGGAATTACTACTTTCTTAACAACAGGCTGAATAGCAGACAATTAAAACTGTACAGAAATTATAATGATTTATTTTTGCTTTAATATGAAAAAGTGGGAAATTGCATTAATTAATTTTAATGCATTCCTGCTGAAGGTCCAACTGACCAACGATGAATTATCCTTCGTACATTTTTCACTTTACTATCTAGTATTTTCCTTAGGATTTTTGTATGAATGTTCTTAAAAGTTATTGGCTATGGGATTCTCTTTTATTTTGCTGTTCTTGTTAAGTTTGGTTTTAAGGGCCTGATTAGCCTCATGAAGTGAAAAGAAACTCACTCATTTTTATTTTAACTCTGGGAAAGCTTGTATATGATTGGAATTACTTGTTATGCAGATGTCTGATAGAATTCATCAGTGAATCCAGCTTTGTGTGGGTTTTCTATATAGAAAGATTGTTGATTGTTAATTGAATCTATCTGGCTTTAGTTATAATTCAGATTTCTTTTTTGTCGTCCTCATAAGTTTTACTAATATTTTACCAGCTATTTTTAGATTTTTATCTAAATTTTCCTATAGTTTGCTATAAAGTGACTAACTCAAAATATGCTTTCATAAACTTGTCTATTATATGATTTCTCCTGTCTATTGTCTCTCTTAGGTTTGTTCATGCTGCTTTGTCTCCTTCTGTGCATGATGTTTTAACTGAGTTGAAGACATTACTGAAGAAAAATTGGAAAAAAAAATTGTCGGGCCCTAAATGATGTTGCATCTCACATTAGAGGCCAGAGATTTTGGCAACACTGAAATCAGTTTAATCTACACAACTATTGGGAATTCTAAGTTGGATGTTAGCCTTTGAACTATGTTTATTCCTATTATTCCTATAATTGTTGGACAAATCATTCCCAGCCAAATTGCTAGGAGTTGTAACAAGATTTCAACTCATGCCCCGGTATGCATGAACTTTGGTTCCTCTTGTCCCATGGATATTCAGATGAATCCTTTTTTATCTGGCTTTTCTTCATCTCTACTGATACTTTGCTGTTGTTTTAATGTCTGTTTTATCTGAGATTAGTACAGCCACTCTAGTTTTCTGTGGTTTCTGTTTGTAGATTTTTTTCTATCATTTTGCTTTCAACTCATATCTTCAAATCCAGTGTGTCCCCTGAAGACAACACGTAATAGGCTATTGTTTATTTTAACCATATTGACCAACTCTGCCTTTTGATTGGATTGTTTACTTCATTCACATTTAATGTTCGGATTTATGGCTCATAGTTTTGTTTGTTTTACATAAATTGCCTGTCCTCCATGTTTCTCCATCATTAACTGCTTTCTTTTGCATTAAGTGAATATTTTTCAGTATAACATTTTCATTTCTTTAATAAATAAGAAGAAAGAATAAAGAAAGAAGAGGAGGAAGAGGAAGAGGAGAACAACAAGAACAACGATGATGATCACAACTCCATGAGCTTGGGCTTTAGATTTATTTTATTTTTCAATTAATTTTGCTCCAGGTCTGATTATCCAATCTGTTTGAGTGTTTAGGTCTAAAGGATTCAATATTAATATATTCTATCCTTAAAATGGCTCAAGTGAATCATATGCCCAAAGTGATCTGGAGTCAGTTCCTTCGAAAACCCTGCAATTGTTGAGGGGCGCGTGGGTTGCTCAGTGGGTTGGGCGTCCCACTTCGGCTCAGGTCATGATCTCACAGTCGTGAGTTCGAGCCCCACGTCGGGCTCTGCACTGACAGGTCAGAGCCTGGAGGCTGCTTCAGAATCTGTCTCCCCTCTCTCTCTGCCTCTGTCTCTTTCTCTCTCTCTCTCTCTGTCTCTCAAAACTGAATAAACGTTAAAAAAGTATCGAAACCCTTGGAATGTTCAAAGCACACAGTTTTGCTGGCTTCATGTTTTTCTAAGGAATAAGTCTAAGCAGGCTCATAGAGGAATTTTCTGGAGAAGACACTGAATGTGTTTCAACTTGGTCAATCTTCAAAGGCCCAAGAAAGCAGGAAAATCAAATAGTTCCTAGTTTGTGCCAAATATTTTCTTAATGACCAGTGATCCAAGTGGTGATTGCATTTGGTTGTTAAGAAACCTCTTTCGGTCTCCCAGAGACAGGCACTGGATCTGAGGTTATCACTGCATTGGCTCGAATGCTCAGTTAGTAATGGCTTCAGTCAAAAGATCAACTTAAAAGAAGCAAGCTCTTATCCATTGAATATTTCAAGCAAGTATTGATTGTGTTGCATTTTTTCTTAGATGTTTGCTATTTTTTATTTCAACTCACTTTCAAGTGGAAATACTGTCAAAATTCCATAATTCATAGTTAAACTAAAGCTTGTTTGAAGCCCTTATAAAACGGATCACAGCCTTGATTTAAAAATCAAATAAATATATTTAGAGAAAATAAATAAATATAGCTAGAGAAAATATATTAAAGGAAATATAGAAAAAATCCTTAGACATACACAGTAGTCAGATCTTGTAGGTCTCATATTCCTCAGTTACTTTGCAGTTATAATCTGAATAGAATACTAAGGATTAGAAAGTAAAAAAGAAAATTGGCAAAAAACAAACTGATCTTTGCTTGGCTTAATATTATTACATACCTCAGAATCTTAAAAATCACTCTTATAATGAATCAGCCATAAGGTCGGCCTTAATTAATTCAGTCTCCTGTGCAAGATCATAAATGAAACATAATTCATTGTAATTTTCATTTACCCTCCTCTACCCTTTAAAAAATAAGAAACTTCTATTTTAACCTTCTTGGCTTAGTGTTTTAATTCAATGACATAGTGAAAATGTATGGAATCGACTTAAATACCTTCTTAGATTTTTTCAGTGAGCATTGGCTCTAACCTGAGTATTTCCTTGTTGACATTAATGCAGTTTATTCAATCAAAAGCTACATTAAATTCTATATCTTCACTGCATTTATCAATTACACTCCTTTCCAGGTCACTAACCTCTCCTGAATTTTTTATTACTAAATTACTTTGATGAAGTGCGGCTTAAATTTCTCTTTAGTACTTCCTAAAGTTATGAAACTGATTCTCATTCAGGCTCACATCGTCATCTGTCAGACTATTTCTTGAGAAACTGTTCTAGCAAATACACGCATGTGCTTGCACACACATACAAAGCGCCTCAGGCTTTGCAATATTTCACGTACGGATCCTTAGAGACAGAAATAGTTGGCAATAAGGAAAATAGGGGAGACATTTCTCACTAAAGTAACTAAGGACATTTAAAAATAAATAAGCAAAAACAGTGCTCCCAAGATACAGTTCAAATACAGTGAAGAGTAATACCAACACACAATTCCAGTATCTGTAAGAAATTTACACTGAAAAGAAGGCACATGATTTAAATAACTTTACCCAGAACTTATATAAAAGCATTTTTGAGATTTGTTTCATAGGACTCAGGCAGTTTACAGCACAATATTAAAATTCTTTGTGCCTTTCCAATTCTTGACTTAAAGACCTGGAATCTTTAGGTCTTTAAAGATTAAAAAAAAAAAAAAAGTACAATCATCTGTCTACTCTGCAAGAGCTTATTTCCAAGCAGATAATAATGTCAAACTCCTCTCACACTCTCCTCATTTCCATTGTTCGTATAATTTTACAGTATTAATTATAATAAGCAACTTGTGAAAACACGAGGCTAAAAATAAAAGGTAGGATGAACAAAAGTGATTCATTTACTGCTTCGGAAGTTTCCTCCAATTGTTACCATGCTCTGGGAGACTGAGAATGTAGACCCAGGTTCGGGGGGAAGAAACTCAGTGACATGATGCCTGTCATGGTATGTGGGCTCCATCCTTATGCCTTCATCCAAACTCAATTACTTCCTAAAAGCCCCACCTCCAAATACCATCATATGAGAAATTAGGGCTTCAGGGGCGCCTGGGTTTCTCAGTCAGTTAAGCATCTGACTCTTGATTTTGGCTCAGGTCATGATCTCACATGTTGCGAGATCGAGCCCCATGTCTGCATGGAGCCTGCTTGGGATTCTCTTTCCCCCCACCCCCCCTCTCTCTCTCCGCCCCCTGCCCTTACACACTTTCTCTCATGAAATAAGTAAATGAAGTTTAAAAAAAAAGCAATTAGGACTTCAGCATGTCCATTTTGAGGGACACAAACATTCAGTCCGTGGCAAATACGTACATATAATGAAATACTACACCATAATGAGAATAAATGAAGTGCACCTTCATGCAACATCTCATAACTATAATTTTGAGCAAAGGAAGCCAGATATGTGAATATATTAAAATATTCCATTTATATAAAGTTGAAACGGAGACAAATATTAACTACGGCATTATAAGTCAGGTGTTTTCTATTGGGGAGTATGTATTAACAGTATTAATAAACCCTAGAAGGTCCCAAAGAAAGGCTTCTAGGGTTTATTAATACTATTATTTTATTCCCTGTTACATTTTAGGTACCTTTACTTCGAAAATTCTTTAAGCTTTGCATCTATAATCTGCAAAACTTTTAAGGGTTTGTTACACTACAGTGAAAAATGACATTTAAAGTCTTTAGGAAACATAATTGTTGTGAAAGAGAAGTGTCCTTGGTTAAGCTTAAAATAACTTGATATTAGACTGTAAACTGTGTGTTTAACGTTCAAGACCTTTCTTTAAGTAGTAAGAATGAAACAAGGTTATTGTCTGTTAACAAACAGTAGTCTTGGCATATCTCAATTTTTCAATTGGAAATGAAGAAATATATTCACATTGGCCTCTGGATAAAACAACACTGCATATAAGTGAAAGCAAATGATTACCTCTAAGAATTAAAGGAAAATTTCTCCAAAAATATTGTTCTGAAAAATCAGGAAGAAAATTTCAGGAATTTATTTGGAATCTTTAAAAAAGCATACAAGGATGTGTTCTCTTTACATTTAGTAGAAAAGCCAAGTGAGCACAGATTGAAATTAAAAAGGTATGGACTGGAAAAAAAAAAAGACAACAGGGTGAAATAAGAAAATATATACAAATTTATAGTCCTGATGGTGTGACTAGATTTAATAAACAAAATAAATAATTTCAGACATTTCTGGGAGAAAAAAAAGTTTATACAGGGTGCCTGGGTGGCTCAGTTGGTTGAGCATACAACTTCAGCTTAGGTCACGATCTCATAGTTCATGGGTTTGAGCCCTGCATCAGGCTTTGTGCTGACAGCTCAGAGTCTGGAGCCTGCTTTGGATTCAGTGTCTCCTTTTCTCTCCCCTGCTCACTCTCTGCCTCTCTCACTCTCAAAAATAAACATTAAAAAAATTAAGTTTTATGCTAATGAATGCCATCTTTTTTTTTTTTAGTGTTTTTCTTTTTTTTTAATTTTTTTTTTCAATGTTTATTTATTTTTGGGACAGAGAGAGACAGAGCATGGACGGGGGAGGGGCAGAGAGAGAGGGAAACACAGAATCGGAAACAGGCTCCAGGCTCTGAGCCATCAGCCCAGAGCCTGATGCGGGGCTCGAACTCACGGACCGCGAGATCGTGACCTGGCTGAAGTCGGACGCTTAACCGACTGCGCCACCCAGGCGCCCCTAATGAATGCCATTTCTAAGCATAAATGAATGATCCTTCACCGATCAAAATTAGATATAAAAGTTATATCTGAAAATATCAATAATTATGAATTTTATGTGAGTTGTTGGCCTTGAAAACAAAGCCAGTTATATGACAAACAAAATAGGTTCATTCAGGAATAGCAGAGGAATTGCAATTTTAGGACATGAAAGTTATGGCAAAACTACAGGCAAATCCAGAGAAGAAAGAAGAAAAATGTTACTTTATGGAGAAAAAGGAGGAACTTGGGGAGGGTTTTTCTGAATGAAAGTCCCTTGGAGGAGAGTGAGAATTCAGGATGGTGATCATCTCTCATTGGCTGAGGTCTGTCAGCTTCTCATTGGCTGGGCTGTTGCTGGGCAAGGACAGAATTTCTTTTTCTTGGTGGGATAGTAAATTAGGCTTCTTCCTGTTGGAAAATGCAAGGTACCCTTGTTCCTCCAATTGACAGTGACTTGGTAGGGCATGAGAGTTCTCCCTTCTGGCCTCCCAACTCTATTTTAAATGGGGTTTCCTTGGTTCCGTTTCACAGAGTTTAAAAGACTCCTATGAACATTCTGAAAGGTATTATTTATCAAAACTGCAAAGGAGGTTTTTCAAAGTTCTCCATACAGAACAAATGTCAGAAAACAATAGATCAATGTATTCAGTACTGAAGAGGAAAAATATTATGAATAAAGAATATAAAATTAGGCAAACTTGCGCAGATGTTGGTGACAAAGAGACACTTTCAGTTGTAACAATCAAAAAGTAGAACACACATACCAACTTCAAGGGGAAAAGAACCACTAAAACTTATGAAAGCAGTGAGGAGAAAAAACAATACTTATCAAAATAGGGAAATAATAGTGTAAAAGAACTAATTTTGAACACAGAAAACACTTAAAATATTAAAAAGTCTGAATAACTGATGTGAAACTAGTCTTGACAATAGCTACAAAAGTTACAAATTCTTGAGTGAAAAAACAAATAAAAAATAATATTGAAACCAATAAACTAAACTAAAAACAAAAGTTTCATCGTATTGAGAAAATAAAGGAAAATCATGTGGAGTGGAGTTGACACAAGGATGCTAACCTCCCATATGCTCTTGTGGGATTTCTTTATATGATGCATAAAATTGATGAGGGAATGGTGCAGGACAACATTCTTTAGAAATACGTGATTAGACGTAATCACATGTATATGATTAACATACAGAGACTTCACATTCTCATTGATGCAACCATACCAAATCTAGGACAATGAATAAACTAAGATATGTCTGAAGAAAAGTTCTTATGCAAAAAAAAAAAAAAAATCTCTAAGCAAAATGAAAGGATGGCCCTTCTGTGATCAAAATTACATAGAAAAG
The DNA here is from genome assembly GCF_018350175.1 of Felis catus. Taxonomy (NCBI): domain Eukaryota; kingdom Metazoa; phylum Chordata; class Mammalia; order Carnivora; family Felidae; genus Felis; species Felis catus. Next base: position 85,782,155 of record NC_058379.1, read on the forward strand.
TTGCATCTGAAGGCTCAAAGATTTGCCTATTTAAAAAAAATCTCACTACTTGTTCCTATTAAATTCTACTTTATGGATCAAGATATTCCTTTCATCATAAATATGTGGTAAAGTTGGAAGGGTCCATTACCTACATATGTCTTTTCCTGAGAGGAATCTGATGAACTGATGATATCAATTGGCATATTCGTGTAAAGAAGCTGTCACTTAAGAACAACGGCCGGTAGGAAGGAGAGGTATCCATGGTTTCTGTGAGTATGTGTGTGCTTCGTGGGTCCATGTGTATGTACGTGACCTTGTTCTTGTGTATATATAAGGGCGTGTGACATGGGGAACAAAATTGTCATCTCCTGAATTTGGCCTAGAACAGGTATTTTGTCATGCATGCCTTTATTTTCTGTCTTTTCTCTATAGATGAAGGATGAAGGAAGAAAGAATATTTACCTTCTATGTAATGTAAGATGTAAAAAAATGTGAGTTCTATGCTAAAACTCTTCACGGGCTCCTGAGCCAATATTCAACCCTAAATTCATTATTTACAAGATGTACATACACTCTGTTGTTTTGTTTTACAACATTATTTTTTCAAAAGTTTCCTAAATAAAACATAATATATAATTATTATATACAATTATACATCATATTATCTTATATGCTTATAGAACTAATATATTAACATTTAACATTTCATTATAAATTAAAAATTTTATTTTTTTATACTTAAAGATGCTTTGTGGGGTGCCTGGGTGTCTCAGTCGGTTAAGCTTAAGTGTTTGACCAGCTCAGGTCATGACTTCACAGTCTGTGAGTGAGTTCAAGCCTCACATCAGGCTCTGTGTTGACAGCTCAGATCCTGGAGCCTACTTCAAATTCTACGTCTCCCTCTCTCTCTGCCCCTCCCCCACTCACACTCTGTTTGTCTCTCTCTCTCTCAAAAATAAACATTAAAAAAATTTTTTTTAAAGATGCTTTGTAGACTTTAAAAGGGAGAAGCCACTTTTCTCAACCAAAATACCACTGTTTAGCATCCAAAATGCTGAAAAAGAGGTACGCCTGGGTGGCTCCATTGGTTACATGTCCAATTTTGGCTCACGTCATGATCTCATGGTTTACGGGTTCGAGCCCCACATGTGGCTCTCTGCTCTTAGCACAGAGCCTGCTTCAGATCCTCTGCTTCCCTCTCTGTCTAGCCCTCCCCCATTCATTCTCTCTCTCACTCTCTCTCCCTCTCTCTCAAAAAGAAACACTTAAAAAAATTAAAATGCTGAAAAAGAAATTCATATAACTGACTTCTCTGACTTCTCTGACTCATAAAACTGAAGAATCTACTCCCAAGAAAATGAACAAAGCTCTAAGAAACAAAAGTATAATGAAATCTATTCTTCTCCAAGCTTTGCGTATGTTCAAATTTCACTCACTGTTTGGAACTGTGCAGTACAGAACATTTTTGAATGGTGTTATTGCACGAGCTCAGTTGTGGCATCATTTTGAGGTCAATCATTAAAGAAAAAGAGCTACATTTTCCTAACATAAACGTGATAAGCTCTTTAAAATCCAAACACTATTTGTCAGAACTTTCCAACTGGAACTGAAGAAGCCACCGACGCGTCTTACAAGGTAACTTATCACCGTGGCTGGAGAAGCACACACGCGAGCTGAGACAATAATAAAGCCGTGTACAGTGGGCATCGGTGATTGCCTGCAGTATAAACAGGAAGTGAAATAAATCATGGCGCTGACACTTTCCACCATGAAGGAGTTCACTGTATTAAAGATTTAGATACAGACGTGAAGGCCGGGTTAACATCCCATGTGTAGAATTGCGCTTTTGCCTTACAAATGGTCGGATCTACAGAAGTGAATTAACTTGCCCTTTTTCTGTATTTTCGGGTTCTGCACCAACTCTCCCATGAAGGAAGGCTCCTTTTATGTGACTGCTAAGCCACAGACACAATGGAGGCGGTATCTTAGAAGTGTCAAGTACACGTTTTGCGTCTCCGCATTTATCTTGGAACAGTTAAGTTGACATCAGCTCTAATGACCAAAGAGCAATGGGGACAAAACTGCGGATGCCCTGGCGCGAATGAAGCCAGTAGCACCAATTTAGAGTAGTGACTCTCCTCTTCCATGCCATGTTGACAACGGTAAAGAAAATGCCAGTCCTGTGTAAGTTTGCCTTTGATGAAGGAGAAAGAGGTAATATTTTATTAAAGCTAAACCATTGTCTACGTATCTTTTTTTAACATTCTGTGGCAAAATGTGAAGCACACGTAAAATATTTTTGCAGCATTCCAAACATCAGTAGTTGTCTAGAAGATAAAAAGTTTTGAAATTGTTTACATTGCGATCTGAACAAGCTACTCTTTTCATGAAATTCCATTATTCTTTGGTATCACGAGTGAAAAGGAAAAAAAAAAACAGTGGTTGTTCAGACTTGGATGTCTGGTAGACATTTTTTCCATTTAGTTGAAGTACATTTGCATTGATTCCAGTTTGAGGCATCGCAAATAAGGCCTCCGTACACAGCCGCGTGCAGGTTTTTGCATAAACATGTTTTCAGTCCTGCTGGGAAATGCCTAGAAGTGAGTTCACTGGTCACATAATGTATGTTTAACTTTATAAGATACCACCAAACCATATGTAATATTAATCATATCATGTGTTTCTTCCTGACTGTGCTTTGGCGTTTTACATGTTTCAAATAGTTTGTCTACTTCATGTACATTATCACATTTAAGGACATAGAGTTGTTTATAACAGCCCCTTATTATCTTGTTAATGTCTGTATGAGGGATGTCCTTTCATTTCCGACGATGATAATACGTAACTTCTTTTTCTTTTTTAACTGATCAATCTAAGCTAGATGTTTATCAATTTTCTTGATTAATTTCAAAGATCAGAGCTTTCTCACCTCTCTCTACCATTTTTCCATTTTCAATCTTATGAGTTTTACTCTTATCTTTATTATTTCTGTCCTTTTACTTGATGTGGGTTTAAGTTCTTCATCTCCAAGTTTTTCTAATTGAATATTTAGATGATTGAGTCCTTTATCTTTTACAAGAAGCATTTAATTCCATAAATTTCACTTAAAGCACTGTGTTACCTGTATCTCACAAATTATGTCATGTTTTTACTTTTGTTCAGTTCAAAAAATTTTCTAATTTCATTTTACCTTCTTTAACCCATAAGTTATTTAGTAGTGTGTTGTTTAATTTTCAAATATTTGGACATTTTTAAGATAACTTTCTATTATTGCATCTTAGTTTAATTTCTTTGTGGCTACAGAACATATTTTGTATAATTTTACTTCTTTTAAAATTTGTTTAGGCTACTTTTGTGGCCCAGAACATGGTCTAACTACAAAATATTCCCTGTGCATTTGAAACAAATTGATGTTTTGTTCATGTTAGATGGGGTTTCCTATTAATAATAGTTACATAAAGTTTGCTGATAATGTTTTTTAGATTCCACATGTTTTTTTGATTTTTCTCTCTGCTTGTTCTACTGGTTACTTTTATTCCTACTTCACAATTATGGTAGTTATTAGATCTAGAACTAAATCATGACATTTAAGCTATTAATAATAACATATATAGTATTCTAGTGTAAATTTTTCATATGTTGATAATTCCATTCACACATGAGTGTTATTTGTAATACAAACATTTTTTTGCTATGAATATCTTAAACTTCAAATGGACATAGAAAGATTAATAATTCTTGAGCTTGATTAATGAACAGATAATCTCCATTTGTTCTACTGCTTTTAAACAACTAAGCTCATAAACAATGGGCTTTTTAAAAGATATAGTCCTAATTTTTAGTATCATAGCCAAAAAGAGACAGCCCCAGATGATCCCTACTTTTCCATCAAGATACGATTCAGACATTCCCCAATAAGGGACATGACTTACAGCAGATGCCATGAGTAGGATTTTCTAGCCACTCATGTAGCCTTCCAGATAGTTCCAAGAGGCCACCCCGATGGAAAACAATTCCAGTGCCCATACAGCAGTCCTTCTTGTAATTCTGTCATTATAGTCTCTCAGTGCTATGCTTATAGGTATGACATATATTTTGAAATCATATATAAACATATATGTTTAAATATATATAAACTTTCATATACTTTTAAGGCTGTATGTGTTTACATACATAAACTATATATATGCGCTTTTAAACTATAAATATGATTTGAAACATGCATGTATAGTTTTTAAATATTGTTTCCTTGATGTTGACATAATCTAATTTGACATTTATCCTCAAGTTCAAAAGACTTCAGATTTAATGAATTCAATAATTTGTCATCATATATAACTTCCCTTGTCTAAATTTTTGCTATTCCCATAAATAGCACTACTATTCTTCCAGTAAACCCAGGTAAGAAATTTCAGTTACCTTTAACTTACTTCTCTTCTGCAATTTCCCAGAATAAATCCACCATGGCTGATACTTACTAATATGTTTTTAGTTGGAAAGTGATTCAAATGAATAATTTATTTTAAAAGAATGTATTGCCTCTTTAAGTCAATTCAGGAAAAACTGTTTTAAACTCATGACACATTAAAAAAATATTGGGATGATCATCTAATTTCCATTACCTGGGATAACATGGTATCATATTGCTTCTAGAAATTTTAGAAAAAATACATCATTACAAAGGAAGCCAATTTTCCCTTCAATCAACAGTCAGAGCCCTTTTCCCTTTTCACTCTATAATGTGTCTGGATCATTACTCTTGTAATCATTACACTCACTGTATTACAGTTATTAGTATGTGTTTTTAAAAATTTACATAAATTCTATCATTCCATAAGATGTTTTAAAACTTACAATTTTCATGTGAATGAGATAATCCTCATTATATATTTGTACAGTTATAACTTATTATTTATCTTTGTGTATGCATGTTTCACTTTAACCTGCATAAAACTAAATCCATATCTACACGTAGGCATAACAAAAAGTCAAACAAGAAACTGAATAACCAAATTTGTTATACTCGCTGCTACAGTTACGTCTTTGCACATAAACAGGTATCTCAAAATTTTGGAGATTAAAGCAGCAAACCCTTATTATCTCACACTTTCCATGGTTCAGGATTTAGGAGGCAGGTTAGTGAGATGGCTGTGTTCTAGGGTATCTCAAGAGGTTACAATCAAGATCTTGGCCAGAGACCCTCTAAATTACTAGTATAAGGTAAAATTTTTAAGCTGTAGAAAAAGAGAAAACACAAGATGGTATAACATAAGAATAATATTGGAGTAACAAAATACATAAACTGTTAAATACGACTGAGCTGGAATGTTACTCAACTACAGACATTTAAAGATCACTTTAAAAAATAAAATACGGCCATATCCTTTATAAAAGATGACTTCTAAAAATAATTGCTAAGAAGGACTGAGTATATGGATGAACAAGAATGCACAAAGCAAATGCCAGGAAGAGAATAATGGCATTATCAACAGAGGATAATATGAAATCTAAAGTAAAAAACATTAAAATGAAAAATGAAAAAATGCTGGGGCACCTGCGTGGCTCAGTCGTTAAGCGTCCAACTTGGCTCTGGTCATGATCTCACAGTTTGTGGGTTCGAGACCCGCATCGGGCTCTGTGCTGACAGCTCAGAGCCTGGAGCCTGCTTCGGATTCTGGGTCTCCCTCTCTCTGCCCCTCACCCACTCATGTTCTTGCTCTCTCTCTCTCTCTCTCTCTCAAAAATAAAAAACAAACATTAAAAGAAAGAAAGAAAAGTGAAAAATGCAGTGGAATAGTTTATAATAATTAAAGGATAAACCCTGTTACATTTTTCAAGATGAAAGAAAAATTATTTTGTAATTTAAAAAGAGGCAAATCTTACTGTGAAAAGATAGAAAGTTCATGAACCTTACTTTATATCTAGCACAGGTGGAAATACATAAAGTAAAACTTTTATAAATAAAGGAAACATGATTAATCCAAGAATGCTGACAGAATTTAAGACACCTTGCTCAGATGTACACAAGGAAAATTAATAATAACTAAAGATTTAGGAAGATTTGAATAACCGAAATCACCACAAACTGTAATCAATTCACAAATAATATTGATCGTTTTCAAACGCTAATGGAACCTTTTAAAAACTGGACCAGGCATTAGGCCACAAAGAAAGAAAACAATTACACAACGAAGGAAAGTATATGGTCCATCTCTTGCCCCAAATGCATCAAAAATTGTTGCACTATATGCTAACTAACTTGAATGTAAATTTCAAAAAAAAATTAAAAATAAAACAAGTTAAAATTTTTTTTTAAAAATAGATGCTAATCACAAAAACTTGTCTTTCCTATCTTGCCCCACCATCCCCAAGAAATATCCATCTTTCAAATCATACAAATGCTAGCATTCTTTGAACATTTTTTAAATAATGTAAGTAAAACTAAAATTGCAGTTACTTAGGAGTAAACAAAATGAAGGTAAAAAATGTTAGTGCAATTAATGCCTTTGTTGGAACGTAATAAATATTTAAAACAGATGAAAGATAAATACAACCCAAGAATCAAGACATATAATTAAGTAAAATTCTGAAATTTTCAAGAACTCAGTACAGATGAAAGGAGAAATCAATGAAACACAAGACATGGAAAAAATGAAAATTGGATCCTATGAAAAACCAAGAGTCTTTGACAAGTCTGATCATAAGGAAAGGAAAGAGTCTGATGTATACAACATTAGGGGTGAACCCGGTCTGTGAAAAAATAGAAAAAAAAAGAAAACAATAGAAAAATAGAAAAAAAAGGTGGGGAGACTTCAGCCTCAAAATAGATTCGAATAAACAGTTCAAGGATGGGCATTCCTAATGTTAAGATTTCCTAAACGATATAAAAAAGGAAAGAAGCTCAGTGGCTGCCACTCTCTCCTAACAAGTAATGAAGCTGAAACTGACTGAAAAATCGACAAACCTCCTGAGATCTGGAGAAGTCAGGTCACAGGGCACACGGCTGTCCCTAAAACTGGAGAGTCAGACAGGCAGATTCAGAGAATCACTACAGACCAGAGCAGAAATTGCTGTGGGAACCAGTGCCTGGAAAGGAAAACCGGAATGGTAATTGATGAGTTCATACAATTAAAGAGGCTCGGTGTGGACAGGTCTGAGTTAAAAACTCAACGGGGAATCTAGTCCCTAGGGGACCCTAGTACTTTTGTGAGTTTTACCTCCTCAAGTTCTACCATATTCTCACAATATATATTGAAGAAAAATATATTGAGAGGCACAAATAATAAACTATAAAAATTTGGTGACTGGACTTAACGGGGGATAATTTCATAGTACATGGAAATGTAAAGTCACTGTGATATTCATCTGAAAATAATAGGACATTGAATGTCAGTTACACTTCAATTAAACCCACGTGCGTGCGCGTGCGCGCGCACACACACACACACACACACACACACACACACACCTACAACACACAGGCAGGAGCTTTAAAAATGAAGCTTGCATTTAGCAAAACAAAAATTTTAAACTCCAAAATAAATACATAAAAGTATAAAGATGAGCAATAAAACTTGACAAAACATCAACAAGGGCGAGAGCCAATCGGCGTTCACCTCCCTCACTATCTAATCTTTTAGCACGTTCTCAACTTTCCCTTCCGAAGGATTCTGGTCTCCAGTCTTTCTGAATCTCCATCACCCCTCCCCTAGGCCCGGCCAGTCTTCTCTGCCTTCTGAGCCTCAGCAATAGTGAAGGAGGATGGACTGAGGCAAACTTCCCTCTCCCTCCCTCCATTTTCCACGCGGAGATTTTGGATCCCCCAAACTGCACACAATAAAAAGTAGTCCCTACTTTTTTTCCCAGTCGCTTGAGGTTTGGTTTCTCAGATCTGCCCTTTAAATTATTTGCTTGCGTTTGTTAATCTATGCCATGAGAGAAGGTTCTAGATTTATCATTTCCATTTTCATATTCAACTGCCATCATTGGAACAGTCCATCTTTGCCTACTGATTTGGGATGCCTTTTCATTCTGGAATCTGTTTTCTGTTCCATAATGATCTATTTCTCCATTCTCATGCAGCAGGCACTGCACTGTGTGTGTGTGTGTGTGTGTGTGTGTGTGTGCATTATAGCTATGGTATTTTGGATAACAGATTGGGCAACTGCTTCTCATTGACAAAGAGATATGGTGAGACAAGAGATCGTTTGGAAAACAAGCAACTTCTTTTGGGTTTTAGAGATTTAGAAAGAAAACTCAGTGGGCTTCAGGAAACTGTTAGAATGCTATAGCGTCAGCTCATACAAAAAAAAAAATTACTAATTAAATCTTAAGTGCCTTGAAACCATAATTTAAAAGACTTATTTCGACTCCTTTAAATTCCCAGGACAGCCAAATTTAAATTTTTATCCTTAGGTGATTGTCGAGGTAAAAGTATCATTGGTTAATCCAAAATATTTTCAGCAAGGATCCCAAACAAACCAACAGGTAAATACACAGTACATAGTTATACCTGGTTCGGAGCTGTTTTATGGCATTATTACCTATAATTCCCTCCTGTTTCTACTAGTGAATTAATTAGCATTCTCCCATAGATATTCATCAAATCTTGAGTTGGGGCAAGCAGTAAGCATTAAAAAAAAAACAACAGAAGACAAATATTTGCATGTAAAACATCTGCTTTGTCAGCACTAGGATTCTAGCTGTGTTAATTTAGCAATAACAATGTAGCCTACAGAAGCTTTATCAGTATGGTTTGTATATTGAGGTTAATGCCCTTGCAAATGAGTTTATATTTACATATTCTATGTTGTGGGAGTTTTAAACCATTCTTCAAAAAATATTAGGTATAGGTAGCTAAGGTGATTTTTGTGATACTTGAATTAAAATAACATGAAATGTTATACCAATCATTATGCTAAATTTGTATTCCATTCAATATGGTAGAACAGTGAGTTAAAGGCTGGATAATAGAAGTATAATGAATAACACACCTAGCTAGGATTTATTTTATTTGGACAGAATTCTGTAAAGGGCAATGCTTGTCTATTCTTATTCCTGACTCATATAGGAAACCTGGCCATAATGTTAAAACAAATTCTACCCCAGTATGCCTTCATGGCCACGTTCAAAATTACAGAGGTAGGATTTATTTAACCTGTGACTGTATCACGATAACAGTGAGATGATTTCCAATAAATGAAGCCAAATTTTGGGAAGAGTTCTATGTACAATTTAGTTCATTCTACAGCAGCCTAAATATAAATAAATATAATCAATACTGTAACAGAAGAATAAGGTCAAACGTTTCCAATTAACCATCCCTAACAGAACTGGTGTTACTATTATGTTTTGTGATCAAGACAAATGTTATTTTATGTTCCTAGCTGGAACTATTCAATTTTTTTCTGGTCTGCCAACCCCTGATATATTTTTCACTAAAATGTTTATTCTTAATCCAAGACCTTTACTATTGTTTAATTACATGTTATTGTTTGGTGATAGACTTATTAAAAGTACAGTCATTAATACTATCTTTTTGTTTTCTGCTGACGCCTTTCTTTCCCTCCAAGTACTCTGCTTAATGTCCACTACTGGTTTTTTTTAACAGGAATTGGCTTTTTTAAAAAATAGAAATATGCCCATGTTCTTTGTTGTATCTTTCTCTGTCACTTAGTGTTGCTTTCTATTGTAGATGATGCTGGGGAGAGTTTATAGAATCCGCTTTCTTCACAGGAAGAGTCATTTTCTCACTGAACTGACAGTGAACTCATATCAGGTATTTTGTGTGACACAGCTCCACAATTCCTGCCTGTGGGTGACAAAGCCTTCATGCGCACCAGGGGCCCACAACCTGTTTCATACCATGATGGCAATAAAGACATAGCAAAGCACTGACCCCAGCACACGTCCATCCAGTCTGGTAGTAATCAAACGCTCCCCTGGCAGAATTTTTGGAGTGCTATTCTCTAGATACTTTGGTAACACATCCCAGAGATTAAAGAAAGGTCTTGATTGTGGGCAAAGCACAATTTTAAGTTATGGAACTAGACTGTGTACTCCAAATTCATGCTTGACATTATGAACATGAATACCATATTTATGGATTCAAAGGAGAATCAAATTCCTCCTCTGAATCATTGACAAATATTTTTCAGAACCCCAAAAACAAAAGACCTGGTGGCTCAGTTGGTTAAGCATCTGACTTTGGCTCAGGTCATGATCTTCCAGTTTGTGGTTTGAGCCCCGAGTCAGGCTCTATGCTGACAGCTCAGAGCCTGGATCCTGCTTCAGATTCTGTGTCTCCCTTTCCCTTTGCCCCTTCCCCATTGGTGCTCCGTCTCTCTCTCTCTGTGTTAAAAATAAACATTATTTTTTTTTAAAGATGTGATATAAAAATCATGTTTTTATCAGTCTCTGTAAGGGATTTCACTCCAGTGCCAACCGAATATTCCACGTATTCATTCTTCCTCTATGAAATGTCCACATACATTGGACTTCTCTAGGCTTTTTTTCTCCTTTTCATTCTATGGACCACTAGGGAGGAGAACTCCTGTGTTCAATTCTTTCATTGTGTGTTTGCCTGAGGAATCTCAGAAAGAGTTTTATATTGTTTTCTCTGAATAGGTCAAAGGATTAGGTCACAATGTGGAACTCCAAGGTCTAGAATAAAAGCCACTAAGTTCAGTTCACACAGCAAAGATGATCTGGACAAAAAGTCTTTTCCTTATACTTATTCTGAATTGTTTTTGGCTATTTTTCTCCATAAAAATATTCCCATTTGTTGACCTGTGCAACTTAAACTCTTTTCCTTCATACTTATAATTACAGATGCTGTAATGTTACATTTGCAAATGTTGGCTGACACCTTTAAATTAATTTAAGGAGCACACCTGTCATTTTATTTTTAATCCTTTCTCCAGAAGCTCCGTGTGTGGCTAAATCTGATGGTGTTAATGTCTGCTGTGTGCAAAAGGTTAAAAGAGTCCTCCAAAGTAAATGGCTGTTCTTAAAATAAGATTATGTTATTTCCATATACCGTTCCTTTTTTTTAAAAGAGGCTGCAGAGATTGTGTTTGGATTTTAATAAACAAGTGGACTTCATTGTAATCAGTTTGAACAACTTAGAGCAATCGTTCTATGACAATTTCATGTATCTTATTGATTTTGTACAAACAGCAATTCGAGTGACTCCTATATTCAATACTGTGTTAGAGAAGATACAATGTTTACTTGGCACCTCCAACTTCATATTAATATCCGCTGATAAGAGAGTAGATAACTTTTACTAAGAGATAACATAGCTATATGAAAGTGAGAATTAAGGCTGAAACTCTCCTTGGCAAACATGTTGATAAAAAAGCGAATATCCGATATATAACAGACGGGAAAAAATCAAGATGATTCAGAATCTCAAATGCAGAAAGAGTTGGGAAGGTTGTAGGCATTGTCTAGAAAGTTTAGTGCCAAATGGGCTTTACTGGATAAAAATTGAGAGAAATACTTGATTTCACATCAAACTATAATCTTCCTGTGAATTAGAAACTAAATGTGTATTTCTCTCATTCATAGATGTAAACAGTCATGGAGTAGTTAGTTACCATTCTCAAATGCTACCAAAGCGAACCACCTAAGATAGGTTTTCTTTTGCTACCTGGGCGTTGGTGCCTAGAAGATAGGACAGGTAGATAAGGAAGTTTTTCAAGGGGAAAATCATGTATCAAAAAATACTGAGTAATAAGTATTTCCAAAGCGATGAGAAAGGGAATCTTTTCAAGAAATTTCTAATCCAATAAAAAAAAATCTACAGATACGATTAGATACATATAATTATAAATGAATAGGTTAAGTGATGGCTATGAATTGTCATGATGGGAGGGAATGGGACATGATATGAGCTAGAAACCAGAAAGGGTTAACAGAGGAAGGTGAGTGCAAATGGCCCTGGATGAGGCAACAATCAAGTGTGCAAAAATCGGAGAGCCTGAGGCAATCACACCAGATGAGCCCTGGAAAGTAAGAATATGGGGGTGTTGTAGGAAGCAGTACAGTTGAGCTAAAATGGACAGTCTTTAAAGAGGAATAATAGAGTATAAATCTGAAATTAAGAAATCAAACACCCAGGACAAAACATGGAATGGTTAAACTAACAACCAGGTTAAAAGTTTGTACTTTGTTAAACACACACACACACACACACACACACACACACACTCACACACGATTCAGGATACTTGAAAAGATTTTCAAGTGAGAGTAGCAGTAGAGTATTAAATGGATTGACATGGGGAAAAGACCAGAATACAAGAGGCCTGTTAGGAAAAAGTTAACTTAGAAGGAGATTTCAGCCCTCCCGTCCTCTTTCCGGCATCTTTCCGTGCCGCCATAATGGTGGGCATGAATATCCTGACAGATGCTCTCAAGACCATTAACAATGCTGAGAAGAGAGGCAAACGCCAGGTTCTTATTAGGCCATGCTCCAAAGTCATCATCAGATTTCCGACTGTGATGATTAAGCATGGTTACATTGGTGAAGTTGAAATCATCGATGATCACAGAGCTCGGAAAATTGTTGTGAACCTCACAGGCAGGTTAAACAAGTGTGGGGTGATCAGCCCCGAGTTTGATGTACAAGTCAAAGATCTAGAAAAATGGCAGAATAATCTGCTCCCGTCCCGCCAGTTTGGTTCCTTTGTACTGACAACCTCAGCTGGCATCATGGACCATGAAGAAGCAAGGCGAAAACACACAGGAGGGAAAATCCTGGGATTCTTTTTCTAGGGATATAATACATTCATACAAACAAAATGCCTCAATGGGAGAAAAAAAAAAAGAAGGAGATTTGAAAGATAAGTTGTTATTTAGTATCTAAATACTTTCCCTACATACTTCATACATACTTCCCATACATACTTCAAATTACTGCTACATCCTTCATAATGCAGGGAACAGAAAAGTTAAAGGAAATATGGTATCAGCCATAGTCTTAGAATGTAGAGTGTCGTAAAAATTGATGTCATTTATTTACAAATAGAAAACTTTAAACCTGTGCTTTTTTTCATATATAAAACTAATAAGCAAAAGAAATCAGTGTGGTCTGAATGGATTCATATTTTCTATAATCATCTTATTCCAATGAAGCCATTAGGAAACTGGAAATGTTCTCTGTAATCCAAAGACTGAAAGTATGTTTAAATTAACCAAAACAGATTATGATTCTTCAATTCAAGAGAATATGTGCAATCTAAATATTTTCTTTGCAATTTTTTTCTAATTTATTTGCCTATTTATTAGTTTTGAGGGGAGAAGTTTTGAACGACACTAGCATATGCATGTTTCTGAAAATTTAGTAACTTGTGCAGTTTGAGAATGGAAATCAATAAAAAATGATAGGTTCCAACAGCATCAACTTTTATTAACTTTGAAGCTAGATCATGTTTTTTTTTTTTTAACATAGCTCCAAAATTAAAGATACTTTCTTGGCAAGTTCTAGTTTCAGACTGATGTTTAATTAGTCTTAATCATTCAAACAGCTTAAACCAAATGCAATCTACTCACTTATTAGATGAATTACAGCAGTATACTACAGGGCATTTTTGTCATATTTGACACATGTACAGATGTGACTGATTTGGCATGAGTCAGATAAATATTTTTTTAATAATTATTTTCACCCAGTGGGAAATTGCTTCAAAAATTTGAAACTATTGGGAACATGTAAGTGTACTACCTAGGTTGAAATCAGCTGACACAGGCAAGAGACCATATGCCTTTGTGTTCACACAGTATTTAAAACTTTACAAAGCCAGCTGGCTTTATCTCATAATTTAATTACATATAAAAATGTTGAGCTAAATACTGCGATGCTTGCCAAAAATTGCTTTAAATATCTTCACCCTCCTTAGCTCCATGTTATTGAATTTACATGTTTCGTAACTCCTACCCTTAAAATTACTTCTTTGTTTTTCAATATTAGTCTTTTAATAAAATATTACTTTGCCTAACATATTTTATTCTGCCCAATAAATTAGTGTGGATGTTCTTTGCATGATACAGCAAAATGATTTTCTGAGGGTTAGGAGGTTAGGGCGCCAACCCCCTACACAATCGAAATCTATATATAAATTTGACCCCCCCAAAACTCAACTACTAATAGCCTGTTGACCAGAAGCCTTACCAATAGCAGAAACAATCAATTAACACATATTTTTTATGTTATGTGTATTATATACTGTATTCTTACGAAGGAAATGTTAAAAAAAATCATGATAAAGAGAAAATACATTTACAGTACTGCGCTGTGTTTGTTTCAAAAATCCATGTATGCCTGGACCCAGGCAGTTCAAACCAATGTTGTTCAAGGGTCAGCTGTATGAATACATATGTGAAGCAAGGAAAGAAAGGGAATTCCATATTCCAACAAAAGCCATTACAATTTAAAGATATAATATTTGACAACAACAACAAAAACTCCTATTTGATAATAAGGGAGATATATGTTAATGGAATGCATATCACAGAATTTCTATCGTATTAATGCCTATTTTCTTCTCAGTACTTCAAAAGTATGGCTGAATTTTGAATGAAGAGAGATGTCTTTGTTTGATAGATGCACCTCTGTTACCTAGTCTTTTCTTTTTAGTTACCTTTTTTTCCAGTAAGATACTATGCCACACTTTTTAAAATTTTTAAAAATCAACATTTTCTGCCCCAGATGCTATGATTCTATAAGTTTCTTTAAAAATGACCTTTGGCCATGGAAGACAAATGTACTATTAATAGCAAAATGAATGATTTTCTTTGTTTTATTCTCTTAAATATTTGAAAACATTTTCATTTTCTCACAAAATTATATTTTAAAAGAACTCTGGATCTTTAATATCTTCACACCATGGGAAGAAAAATACTTTCATACACTAAAGTCATGCATAATTCATTTATGCTAGAGAAAATGATCATGAACAGCATTTACAAAATAAATGGAAAATGTTTTAATGAGCACATAAAAATGTTTACTTTATAAAAACAAAGTTATAATTTTATATTTGCATGATTTTAGGAGTGCTTAATTTAAATGAATCAATTATGGAGACTTGAGTAGGAAACTCCCTTTGGATAGATATACTGTCCATATTATTTTATCTAAAATCGTATGTTTAATTTATGGGGGAGATATTACAATTTCAGAATTCAGAGAAAAATGCTCACTCTGTTTTTCTAGAACACTATTTTTTTTTAAGTCTTCCCTCTACTTTCACTGCCTGGAAACTTAAAACCAAACATTGCTCTATTACCAAAAGTACTACTCTGCAGTCAGTCAACTAAAATAGGTTCATGGATTGAAAACTGGCTCTTACACCGTTTCTTTATTATTCAGCCTTCCCAACTTCCAGTCATTGCCCAACTGGGCTATTCACTATTTTTATATTTCTGTGCTTTTCCATCTACAGTTTTCTTTCAGGCATGGAAAGTTCTCTTTTCCGCCCTCCCCTCCCCCCCCAAGACATTGTGCAGCATCCATTTAAACCGATTTCAAGCCACTTCTCTTTGAAAAAAGTATTTTCAATGCCATTTTCCCTTGAATAATCTCTCCTCATTGAATCCAGCTCTTTTTGTCTCCACTGCTCATTTGGGAATTTGGTTTTCTCTGTTATTGTTGGAACTAGATGCTCTTTACCTGACTGTATGTCCTAGAACAGAGGAGCCATGTCTATTGCGGTCTTCTATTGGCCACTCTTGATATAGGCTTATGTGGTAAAATTTTGTTACTTAATTGCTGGATCTAAATTTCAGTGAATAGTTTTATTGTTCCAGTTATGCTTCAGCAGATATTCCCCTACCTAGATGTCAGAGTCATTACATATGGAGAGAGGGATTTACCTTTGCCATGTTACCTGCAAATGCAGTGTTCTTGGGATGGCCTTTCAAAAACTGGGCACCCATGTGTTATCCCAGTGAACTGTTCAAGGAAATTTGACCTTATTCTCCATAACCAATTTTGGAAAGTGATGATTATTCTATAAAATGATTATCTGTTACACTGAGACATAACGCATTACTAACATATATAGAATACAAAAATATCTGTATCTATAGATATATAGACTTGTACATCAATGTATAATACATATGTATCTCTATTTACAGATCCCTATGTATAGGGAGAGACAGAGATAGTGTATGCATATAAATATACATTTTAGGTGGGAAATGGACTTGGATGAGAAAACAAACTAACTTAGTGAGATTTCAGACCTGCAATAAAATGTTTCATTCTTTTCTGAATGTTAATTTAAACAGCATTACTCCTTGAGATATCGTAAAACAAAACAAAAACCCAAACAAACTTAACTAGAATAAAGCATGTAATGCCATTTTCCACTGTAAAGCACTATAAAATGTTGGTTATTATTATTTTCTTATCTTTTGTCTGAGGTTTAAGTTGGATACAATGATGATAATACTACTACTACGTAAGGTAGGGACAATGTTCTGTAACTAAAAGGAGACTCAAAATGCTTATAATATCTAGTGTCTTCTTACAAATCACTTTATCCCCGCATGATTTAGTTATGGCTGAGAGGTTTAGGGAGACATTCTCAGGATCAGAGAAAATGAGTGATAGCTTCAAATTCTAATGCTACTACTTAAGTTTAACAAACCATCTGAATCTCTATCTCTTCATCTAGAAAATGTAAGTAACACCAGCTGGCATGCTTGTGAGACCAAAGATAAGGTATAAAAACACCTGGCAGTGTGTGTGTGTGTGTGTGTATGTGTGTGTGTGTGTGTGTTTAAGAAACATTTAACAATTGGGAACTATTGATAGTGTTAGCATCATCTTTTGAGAATAAATATATTGGTTTACACCTCTATGCTTTAGCACGCCAAATATTATATACCATATAATTTTTTCTCTTATCTTATCCAATATCTATGATGAAATCTAATTCATCAACATGTCGATTTGATTTCTAGAGGTCTTTAACATGGTGGTATTTCAAACTTTATATTCTGCAAATTACATCCTTCTAAATTAAATGCACTTTATGCTGATTTAGCATATTGAAATTTTATGTTTAAGTGATAAACCAAAATAGTCTGTTCAGGAGTTATAGGATAATGACTGATTTTATGATTTCATTCAGCGTCCAAATGCCTACGTTCATTACGTGTCAGGCACTCTGCTAGGTAATGGGGACACAGGCATGAAAACCACTAAACTCTTGCCTTTAGGTGTATCTCAGTCTTTGGGGAAAGAAAGGGAAAAGAAAGTGCATTTTATGAATCACATCTTAAAAGTCTGGACAATGTATCATGAGGGCCCAGAGAAAGGAAGAGGCACATAGTCCTATAGGTATAGTTTGGGTGGAGGACCTCGTATAGGAGTTGATGCCTAAGGACCACATATTGTCAATTGGACAAGAAGTAGAAGCATCCCAGCGCAGTTATATACCAGCACCAGTAGGATGGGAGGCCTTTCAACCAGATGTTATAGCAAAGAAATTTAAATGACAATATTAAAAACAATCTAAAAATTAGAAGGCAATCTGAAAACAGATACCTTTCTCTTTGAGCCTCTCATCCGGGGTAACTGGAACTTAGGCTGAGTAAGAGTTGATAAAATACTGTCTTTATTTTTATTTCCCCAACATGATGTAAGAAAACAATTATAAATCTATATTAACTCCTTTTACAACTAATGTGACATTAGTACCCACTTGTGAAGTTTCAGCCCTTGATAAGTAATCGAAACATCTTTTTGAGAAATAAGCTTTTATAGTTTATGCATGTGAGTATGCAAATGTATTTTATATGTATGTATGAAAGTAATTCAAGTCATCCTGAAAGCAAATTTTCTCTCTACAAATTTATCTTCACAGAGGGAACAGTGCCCTCCCCTGCACAACATATTTGCTTCTTCAAGCCATCTTTCCTCTTATCTGAATGCGTGCACACCATGCATTCCCCTTTTTCTGTTCTGGTAACATGGCCAACCACTTGTACCATTTTGCATCTATTCATCAGATATTTGTGTTTGTCAATGACCTACTAATTAACGTGTAAAACATTTCGTTAGAGGTTGGGGCGGTGGGGGAGATGGATGGCTCAGCATGGAAGGGTGAAAAGGCAGTTGCCTAAAAATCATGTAGCAAATTACAAAGTTATAGGTAGAATAAAGGAAGTCAGGTTGGGTTTAGAGAAGTGAAGTGAAGGGGTGAAGAGGCATTTTCTGCCTGATCTTTTAATTTTTATTGCTAAGATTTTATCTATGTAAATGAAAAACATGAAGAGGAAATCATTTTAAATCTAAAGTTTTTCCTCCCTTTAGAATTCTGCACAATGTGTTTCAGTAAAGGAATGAGTTATTAGTTGCTACATCTTCTCATGTTACAGGTTTGCATGGAAGTCCTAGGTTTGGTTCCACCCTATTAGGGATGCGGAAATCAGACAGGTGTATAGGATTCTCCTTTCTTATGAACTAGTAGCTGCCATTATCAAAGCAAGAAGTGCCCTTCCTCAGCTAAGCAGAGGCAAAAACCTTCCTCAGCTAAGCAGATGGCAAAGCTCAGCCACTATGCTGACAGTCTGCAGATAAATGGCAGTCTTACTTGGCCAATCCATGCACTGCTGAAAATCAGGATCAGAAAAAATGGGCAAAAGACCTAGATAGACATTTTTCCAAAGAAGACCTACAGATAGCCAACAGGCCATGACATGACATGAAAAGATGTTTAACATCACCAACAATCAGGGAAATGCAAATCAAAACCACAATGAGATATCACTTCACTCCTGTCAGAATGGCTAACGTCAGAAAGACAATAAATGAGCATTGGCAAGGATGTGGAGAAAAGGGAACACTTGTGCACTGTTGATGGGAATGGAAATTGGTGCAGCCACAATGGAAAACAGTATGGAGTCTCCTCAAAACATTAAAAACACAACCACAAGAATACTGAACACTTCTACATATTTATCCAAAGAAAATAAAAACACTAACACAAAAAGGCACAAGATCATTTATAAGAGCCAAGATATGAAAGCAACCTAAGTGTCCATCGATAGATGAATAAAGAAAATGTCACACACACACACACACACACACACACACCAGAGTATTACTCAGCCATAAAAAAAAAATCAAAACTTGTCATTTGCAACAACATGGATGGACCTACAGGGTATCATTCTAAGTAAAATAAATCAAATATATGTGGAGGATAAAAAACAAGACAAACAAACAAACAAAACAAAATGGAAACAAACTCATAAAAACAAACCAGTGGCTGCTGGAAGGGAAGGGAGTTGAGGGGGATGGACGAAACAGATGGAGGGATTAAGAGGTTCAATCTTCCAGTTATAAAATAAATAAGACACAGAGATGTAATGTACAGCGTAGGGAATATAGTCAATAGTATTGTACCAATGTTGGATGGTGACAGATGGTAACTAGACTTATTGTGGTGACCAACCATCTCCTAACATGTATAAATATCAAATCACTATGCTGTACAACTAAAACTAACCCAATATTCCTTCTCACTGTTAACAATTTTAAAGGTGTCAGCACTGTTCAATTATTTTCAGAATGTCCATTTCTTTTGAGATACACAAATTCCCTGAAAGCATCAGATAGCTAATAAAATTTTTTAGAAGGCTACACCCAGCAGAATGTCGACTCCATGAGAGCTGGGAGTGCAGCCCTTTTCCTAGCTCCTGGCAAGGTCTTACAGGTGTAGATATTTTCCTGCTCTCTGTCCTCCTTGAAATGAAATAAGGTATTAATATCAAGCTATGTCTACAGTGTTTCAGTGAATCTGGATATTCATGCTAAATCTAATTCCAAATTCTGCCTCCACATATTTATCTATAAAGTGCCTGTGTGAGATGCCTGCATTTCTCTTCTTTTTTAAATTTTGTAGGGAAGAAAGGATTAATGAACCTAACACTTCTCTCTCATACAGGGGTGAAATGGACTTTATAAAATCTTAGTGGGAGCCTCTCTGATTTATGAGAGCGAGGAAAACGTCCTCCATTAATGGCACGAGCCTTCTGAGTGTTCTGTCCAAAACCATTTAACCTCTGGGCTATCCCTGACACGCAGACCTGGGAGGAGCCGTGGGACCTGCAAGAGGACATTATTCTGAGCTAATTGAGAGAGGAACTGAGTGGATTCTCCCCTGGCCTCATTATGAACAGGAACAGAGAGCCACTGTCAACGTGGTAAAGGTGAAGAGAGTCAAAAGGTCCTCTTGACCAAAAATCACTATCAAAATCCTCCTTTTGTTTTCACAAATTCCAACATTATTGGCCCTTTTAGGGACCTTGCGTACTATTTAGCTAGCTTAAGACACTGTTGAAGTTTAAAAAGATAATGGATTTTCTCTCAAATTAGCTGAGATTGGTTTATCCAATTATTTATTGCTACAATCTGTAGGAGATCCTTGGAGAAATAAAATAAATAACAAGATAGTTTAGGTGATAGAATAGATAGCAAGTTCCCAAGAATACTGAACTTTATTGGAAAGGGTAAATGGTGCAATTACTAACCAGGGGAAAGCTTAGGGGAGAAAGTGAGTGAATTGGGAAGTATTTATGAGAGATGGATGAATTGTATGGAGAGGGTTGCATGTGATAGTCATCGAGTGATAAGTCAGGGGTTTATCCCTTTTTAAAAAAGAGGTGAGTGAACACCACTGTCTCTACCACAGCTCATACTTCTTGGAAGAAGGAAAATGATTTCATAGATGCTTAAAATGAGAAAACCTTAAATCCTTTCTGCACACCCCCCGCCCCAACCCTACCCTCCTTAGTTTACAACTATCACCTGTATATGGCAATGGGAAGTTATATTCCACTGTGACTGGTCTTCCTTAAACCAGCAGACATGGGATGGGCAGAAGAAAGCAGAGTTTGGGGCGCCTGGGTGTCTCAGTTGGTTGAGTGTCCGACTTTGACTCAGGTCATGATCTCACAGCTCGTGAGTTCAAGCCCCACGTCGGGCTCTGTGCTGACAGCTCAGAGTCTGGAGCCTGCTTTGGATTCTGTGTCTCCCTCTCTCTCTCTGCCCCTAACCCACTTGCATTCTTTCTCTCTCTCAAAAATAAACATAAACATTAAAAAAAAAATTTTTTAAAAAGAAGTGCCAAGATTAGGGGCTGAGCCATAAGATCACCTTTTAAAAGCATAAAGGCCAACACTTCATAAACACAGAACCTCATCCTTTTTTCTAACCCATAGCTTCTAAGGAGGAAACTACCTTCTAGAGGAATTACATCCTGTTCTTTATTCTGTATGTAGCGATTGTTTATTTAGTGTTAAATCATGTAAGATAGCGCAATAATACATTTACTTTAGTGAGAACTGAAAGGAATTACTTGTTAAACCAAGGGAATGATTTCTAGGGAAAAATGATAGTGGTTTTCTTAAATTAGATTTTTCTATTTGCTGAGCAGAACTTTAATTATGTATTTTTTAGTCGATAGTCAGCATCCTTTTCCATCCAGATTTTTAAGCACAGTTTAAAGATAACAGGATACTTATCTCATGGCAGTGGCACTTTGAGAAGCTTAGCTTTTGTGCAGTTAGATTTTAAACCAGATATAAACATAGGGCAGTTTCCAGGGGAAAACGTGAGTATTCATAGTTCAAATACGAAATATTGATTCAAACGGGCATTGGTCATGCGTGGAAGTTTTACCTTGACCTGAAGAGCTTCTATTAACTCCCCTTCCTGTGTGAAATGCTCCATAAACATGTGGTTATATATGCAAAGTGTGACCCTTGGATCATTATTATTATTATTATTTGAATTTTAACTAAAATAAACCTTGTACTAGGGGTTGGAAGGATAAAAAGAGATAAGAGGGCCTCTGCCCTTGGATAGCCTCACATTCTAGAAGGAAAAATGGACATGAAAATATGTAATTTTAAACCAATAATGTAAATGAATTATCTGCAAAATGATAGAATCGCTAAGAAACTGAAAAGGCTAATTCCACCTAAGAGGGATAATAGGAAAGGCAGGCAGTGTCTATTTCCTGGGCCTATTGGAGAGGCACTTCTTAGACACAGACAGAGACAAAAGTGTTAAAAGTTGTTCAACAGAAAACCTATGACTAAATTAGAAAATAACTGTTTAGTGAAATGCACACTGTGGGAAAAATGTGACAGAATCAGTGCAGTAGTTTCGTCGATAACACAGTAGGAGAGATGGACACTGTAGCAGATGCCCTGGGAAATTTAAGGAAAGCAGATTTAGGGGCGCCTGACGGCTCAGTCGGTTGAGCATCTGACTTCGGCTCAGGTCATGATCTCACGGTTCATGGGTTCGAGCCCCGCGTCGGGCTCTGTGCTGACAGCTCGGAGCCCGGAGCCTGCTTCGGATTCTGTGTCTCCCTCTCTCTCTGTCCCTCCTCCACTCATGCTCGCTCTCTCTCTCTCTCTCTCTCTCAAAAATAAAATAAACATTAAGGAAATTTAAAGATAGCAGATTTAACATGACTGGAGAAAAACAAATTTCACATAGTGTCCTCAGTTACATCTTATTGGCTGGGTTGGCCGTGAGAACGGTCCTGTCTGCAGGCCATCACACCCCTGCAGAGGAATCTGGTGTGGAGGTGGCAGACAGCAGAGGGCGTCGAATCTGATTAGCAGGTTAGGAACCCAGAAACGTCAAGTGAAGTCAAGAAATGCAGGAGGGTCCTGGTTTGAGAAGTCATGAACTACCTTTACACTCTGCCCCAGAACTTGCACTCTATCTAGGAGTGCAGCAAGGAGCCATGGACCAGATTTAAGCAGGCTGTAACAAATCAGACGTGATCTGTTGATCACTCTAAGAAAAGTATGCTTTGTGGGGCGCCTGGGTGGCGCAGTCGGTTAAGCGTCGGACTTCAGCCAGGTCACGATCTCACGGTCCGTGAGTTCGAGCCCCGCGTCGGGCTCTGGGCTGATGGCTCAGAGCCTGGAGCCTGTTTCCGATTCTGTGTCTCCCTCTCTCTCTGCCCCTCCCCCGTTCATGCTCTGTCTCTGTCTGTCCCAAAAATAAATAAACGTTGAAAAAATAAAAAATTTAAAAAAAGAAAAGTATGCTTTGAAATGGGTTCTAAGCAAAAAAAAAAAAAAAAAGCATCTGAAAAGAAAGTGTGTTGCTGAGGTTTGATTTTAAAAACATTGTTAAAGTTTTTGTCCCGGGACAGCTTAACTTTAAGGAATATTCGCCTTCCCAGGAGGGCCTCAACACTTGGGATATTTGTTTCTATGATACTAAAAAAAGAGCAGAGATCTCAGGGGTAGGGACATTTGCACACTGGCATGTTGCTGTGGAGAAAGAGGAAATCAATGGAGACGTAAGAGCTTCTGCTGATACCCTGGTTTTGAACTAGAATGGTTAGATCACAATGGGATTAAAGCTAATATTAACAGTATGTGAATACTAATGTTATGATTATCATCGCTATAAATAATACCAATAACTTCATTAGTGACTCCTGCTATTGACAGGGAGTATGGCGTTTGCCGCACTAGAGGACCAGGACAGGGTCACGTGGAGGAGAAAGCGGACTGTAAGAGATCAAAGCCCAGTCACAAAGTGTTTCTCCCTGACTTTAAGTTCCAGCAGCACTGAAGTGTTTGTTCTTACTGGATGGCTTGCTGTCATCTGGCTGTGCCTTTGATCGTGTTGCGCCCTCCACATTTTCATTCCCTATAGCCCATCCCCATCTAGTGCATTCTGACGCCTTGGTGACTCGTGAGAGGCTTTGCTTCTTGACATCACTTCTTCATGGAGTCTCCACCGTTCCTCAGGCTGGCCGGTGCTCCCAGTCTATGGAGTGAGTATACTCACTTTCCCACACTGGAATTACGTTGTTTGCTTATGTGTTTGTCTGTCTTTCTCGGTGGGCTTCTTGAGGGCAGAAACTCTGTCTTGGGTATTTGTGATGCTCGAGGATGAGCCTCTTTTCAGGCATCTGGTAGAGTTCAACTAAACTTTTCATGAAAGAAAAGATGAAGCCAAGTTAACTATGTTGTAAAGATGATTTACATGATTTATGACAGAGGCTAGATAAGATCCCTATTGTAGGATTATAAATTACTAACAGGCAAACTTTAATTCATGTAAGAAAAATATACTGATATTAAGGATATATATTACATATGTAATATATCATACATATATACATGCACAAATAGGAGTCTGTATAGATGTAGATATATTCATCGTAATGAAGTGGAATATTTTAGATATATTTAAGGAAATGCTTAATGACCAATTGTCACAGATATTGAGGAAGAGATTACTTCACTTTAATGGGTATAAAATAGCTAGATTATATGACCTCTACTGTATTCTTCTATCTCGAAAATATTCTGTAATTCTGTGCTGGTTTGAATGAATGAAGAGTTGAGAACAGGCCTCTTAAGATGTACATTTCTCAGAATGCCTTGAGGTGACAATTCCACAGAGACATGGCCTCTTGCCATCTCAGTTAAACCATGGAGCCCGGCATGACACAAGGATTTGTGGTCAGTCATATGGTGTCCTGGCTCTGTGGATGATGATGATCGAATACAGGACAAAAATGGGAGGAGAGAGGACATGTTTATCTTTAGGAAGGTGTCCAACCTTGGATATGGTAAGCAAAATCCGAAATAATCTATACTACATCAACAAGACAGGATAGAACCAAAAGATTTCTGTAACAATAAGCTTTTCCTGAAAGGAAATTTGCCAAAAATACTTTAGTGGAAGAGTTGATCACTGACATAATGGAAAGGTTAGTTCCCAGGAAATTCTACCAATTCCGGGCAGCTTTGCTGCTTGTAAAGCATCAATAACTTGGATAACGGAGAAACTAAAGACCCAGACCAAAAGCTAATCTTTGAGAAACCCCAGAAATAAAACACAGGGGTATGTGGAAAGGACTTGCACTGGAATTGAAACTTGATGTAGACGCCCTGGCCTTGCCCCCACATCACATCCTAGCCAAAATCCTGGGTGCAGGCAGGATCGCACCCTCCCCCCCACCCCGTACATGGCACCTGAGTCTGTATAATAGGAGCAATCATGATGCTGCCAACCACAACAGCAACGACCGAACTTGGGCGGTACCCTCCAGACTCTGCTCCTCATTTTGTGGACCACCACACTCCCTCCTCCCAACAGCCTTGAGTCAATCGATAACATTATTCCCATATAATGAGTGAAGAGAGTGAACACTCAAAGGGCTAAGTAACCAGGCTGAGGATAGACAACCACAATGAATGTAACTAATTTAAAACGGGAAATCTGACCCCAAAGCCCACACTCTTGATCACAACCGTCACATGCTTCTCTACAATCTGAATCGAGAAAGGCATATTTAAATCGCTGTTACAGCAGACATAGCAGGAATTGCAAGGAAAATACTCAACAATAGGTAATGATGACCTTCGGTTCAAAAGGACCTCACCAGTCCTGCCAAAGGCCTCGTCTCTGCCCAAGGAAATTCCTCCAGGACTACAAGGGGCCTGGGGGTGGGCAGTGATGAGCTCTGCTCCACAGAAGGAAGCGCTGGTCATATCTTGGTGAGTTTTGGGCAGTGCCTTCTAGAAGCTCCCAGGGCTGGATAGGGGAGGTACGTGGGGGACAGACAGGTGTTCCTCCAATGTCCTCGGGGAAAGCCAACGGTCGGTGCCCGAGAAGGGGGATTTCCCTGGGTCTGACTGACATAGGCAATGCCCAGACAGAACAGCCGCCATCTAGGAGTCGGTCCTACCAACCGGTGGATATCAGCTGCCCCTCAAGCATGTAGGTACACAGTACAGATCTCATGGGAAGGTCTAGACTTCCTCACCACAGAACATGTTGAATCCCTCATTTGGGCTCTTTTCAGATAGAGTCAAGATTTCCTTTCTCCTAGGTTTGGCTGATCTTCAGTTTTCTCCCCTGGGACAGACTGACATCCGATTCCCTTGGTGCCCTGATTCTTGAGTTCTGCCTTTACCCTTACCCCACAGTGTTGATCTGATCACACAGAGCTAAGGACGCTTTCCGGTAACTAAGCCGTACTCCCTGCTGGCTTCCTTCTATCCTGATTGCTGAGGAATGGCTCCACTCTCTTCCTGTTGAACCTGTACTTTTCTATTTATACACGTTTAGCCGGCCTCCTCTTGGCTGCAGATGTAGGGAGACTTAAATTCTGCCTCTTTGGCAGGCGGGGGTAGAATTAGGTTGGGGGAAGGGTGGCTTCTTATTTACAGTACAATCTAAAAACAGATTTCCTTATTACACAGAAACGTGGCCAGCTGGACACTTCCTATATCACAGTGTTAACACAGCGCCTGCCCCCCATTTCCAGTAGCTCAGGGATTTTCAAGTGAATCACTGCACTCATGCTGTGCCCTCGTGCCACAAGTATTTTATAGGATGAGTACCTTCTACCTTCTCTCCTTCTCTCCCGGGAGTCCGGGGAATATCTGACTGTGTTCCTTCTGAGCCACCCGCCATAACTCCACCGTCTCTCTCTGCAGTGAACTATTTCTAATCCTCATTGGACTGATAGGATTTAATTTTCTGGCTTTAATAATAAAAATGCTCTTTCCTGCCTCTGATACAAATAGGCAGTTTGTTTGGGTTTTGAGTCCCCCGGCCTGCTTGTCCTCCCCCTTTACTTCATCATGCATGTTCTCTTGAGACCCTCTTTTTATTCTCCTTTCTCTCTTCCTCTTTGATTTTATTACTTTTTGTTTGTTTGTTTTTTGCTTTTAAGATTTCTCTTTCAGGATCTGTGCCTGCTGCATTTCAGGGCAATCTTCCTTTCCAGGAATTCACAATAGTGATTTATCAACTCGATCGTACTTAAGAATATACTTAAAAGCCTCTGTTGATATTTTGACCCAGATACATCCTGTGTTTTAATCTGGGGTTAGGCCACACAACTCATCAGCCTGTCTTATAGAGAGGGATGTGTTTTTATCAGGAATTAGTAAACAGGGATTTGGCCCGACTGGGGACACGAGGCCAGCCTCCAGGAGGAACAGTGGACAGAAGGTATTTCTTACCATATCCACCTCCCTGCACTGCCCAGATTCAGGCTACTTCAGAAGGATGGCTGTGTTTTATGTCATGTGACAGCTTCAGGAAGCTTTAGGAACTACTTGCAGATTGAGGGTATATGTCCTTTGATCCTTGGAAGCTAGTTTATTCCCAGTAACTACTGACTGATGCGTGTATGGCTCGGAGAGGCTGTGTGGGCAACAGCAGTTTCTACAGTGTCTTTAATGTCCCTTTCACAAAGCTTCCTGCATGGCCATATCTCAGTGCCAGAGAGGAAGTCCAAATGCTTTCCTATCACTGAGTCTATGATTGAACCCCCCACGTGACCACACACACACACACACACACACACTAGACCCTTACATGTGAAAAGGCTTTTTTCTAAAGTTTTAGAAAACTTTCCATTTTTCTAGAATGCTCACAGAGTCAGCAAGTTATAAAATACTTACTGTGACATCTGGCCTTCAATTTGACCAAAGGGAAAAGAAAAGGACGAGTTGCTCTCAAAGACACAGCTCTTTGGCCAGCAGGACAGAAATCTCATTCCCACTCCTGTTTTGCTGACTATAATAAATGTTATATTAGTCCGCAGCCTCCCAAGTGGTCGTGTGACGGATAAGAATCTAAGTAGCAGGAAAAAGAACAAAGCCTCCTCGTCCAGCTCCCACTGCCCCAGCGCATCATCCAGATCCTCGCAGCCGGGGGGCGGGGGGGGGGAGGGGGGGGGGGATGAATCGGGACACACTGCAGTGACAGTGGAGCGAAATGAGGTGCGCTAAATTATGATCACCTTGCAGCTTTGGAGTCCTAGCCCATTTCTCCTCAAGCAGCTGGGGTTTATAACCAAGCGCCACAGTGATGTCTAATAAAGTCCTTCTCCCCCAGGGAATTGTGTGTGACCCAAGACAGCCGTGTTCCTAGGAATGGCACTCGGGAGATGGCTATTTTGATAACGTGTTCTTCAAAATACCTGTGGAACTTGGGAGAGATTAGTACCCCCACTTGCTATTGAAACAAAATCTGCAGAAATGAACACTGCTCTAGAATATGGGTTCCAGTGTCTATCTAGATCCCCTTGCACCTGTGGTTAACAACTCCCAGGAATGCTTCCTTCCCTCTGAAGAGTCAGACAACCAAACACCATCTAGGGTGTAGGATTTATCAATTTGGTCTGATGTAATTATATATTTTTTTTCAACCTTTACTTATTTTTGGGACAGAGAGAGACAGAGCATGAACGGGGGAGGGGCAGAGAGCGAGGGAGACACAGAATCGGAAACAGGCTCCAGGCTCTGAGCCATCAGCCCAGAGCCTGACGCGGGGCTCGAACTCATGGACCGCGAGATCGTGACCTGGCTGAAGTCGGACGCTTAACCGACTGCACCACCCAGGCGCCCCCTGGTCTGATGTAATTATCTTGAGGAAATTTAATAAACTAACACTAGTTAAAATTAAAACTAGGCAAAGTTTGAATCTAATAAATCCAATTCCATGTAACCCTGTCACTAGTACCCCCAAATTTTATGGAATTCAATTTAGCCTGACCTCAAAAGAAGATGTATAATAGGAAGCGATAAAAAAATATAAAAATTTCTCAATTTATAGCCCCCTTTGATGATTTTCTCTTTGTGATCAGTGGGATATTCCAGTTATTGAAAGCTCTTATAAAAATTGAACATAAAATATCTCAATCTTAGTAAACTAAAGCTCGCCAAAACTAAATGTAATTATAACCATATCTTTAAATATCAAGTATGATTATAAAATTTACAATTGTACAGATTTTGGGGAATTCTTATGACATGTAGAATAAAACTAACTGATCTGGAAAAGTAAGATCTTAGAGAAATCATAAAATATAACAGAAGATTTTATGTCAGATTTATGATCTGTAATCTAGACAAACGAGTTTTAAGTAACAATGTGTAATTATTTTGCCTCTGAGTTATTTTGCTTCTTTGAAAATATTTATATAGTGAATTTCATCCCTGCTTTCACATCTAATCCAAATCACTTGGTTGCTTGAAGATTGGCGATGGTCTTGAAGATTGGCGATGGTCAAGGTACACTTGATTAAAGTGTACCTTCACTAAACTCTTTCTCCTTTTCTACCTTTTGTCATGTGCTCTAAGCTGTTGTAAGAAAGATCGGTACTTTCTTGAAGATAATTAGAATGTTCTTGCCATCTAATTACATTGTTAAACATATCTTTTAATGTTCTTATTAATTTCATCTAATGTTTAACACATAATATTTAAATGTTCAGATGTTATCTTTTGTGTATATTTCTTCTCATCAATTTTAATCCTAATGACTATGATTAGCATAAATGATTACTTGAACAAGAAGACTGGACATTTTATGATGTGGTTGTAGAAGGGAGTTATTCTACATCATAATTAACACTGAGGAAAAGACACATAATTTCAAGTACAGAAACTAGCACTCCTGAAAATATATAAGTTCTTGGTAGAATAATTTGAAAAGGGGGGCTAAATATTCCATAAGCAATTTTAGAAGAAATTTGTCCCACCTCTCATTAGAGATAGAATGTAATTTTATACTAAGAAATAAAAACGAAGTTATCCTGTGCCTGGCTCTATTCTTTGGCTGGACCTCTTCATTGATTTCTCGAGAAAAATTCTCTATGACAATAAATATGCCTTAGTATGTGCAGAATGTACAGACATGATCTTGTAAGTTCTCTGAATGCTTTTGGCAATTTTTGTGATCATAACAAAGGTCAAGTTCAATTCTGCAAGTATGAATTAAAGAGTCCCTTATATGTTAGACACTGTGAAAGGTGTTGAGGTTACTAATGAGAAAATGAGGTCACCCTTCCCTGGAGATTCTCTCAGTCTACTTACAACCTGCCAAGAAGATCATGTTAAAGGTGGCATGATAAAATTTGTCTGGGAAAATATGAGAGGGGAATAGAATACGTTGCCAAGTCTGAAAGATATCAGGGAAAGCTTTATGAAAGAGCGGTGCCTGGTAGGAAAAACCTTTTGTTCTTGAGAATGAAAAACCTTTTTTCAGTTGAGAAAAGCAATTGAGTAGCTTATTTTTTTTAATATATCTTTTAAGTTGATTTATTTTGAGAGAGAAAGAAGATGAGTGCAAGCAGAGGAGGGGCAAAGAGAGAGGGAGAGAGAATCCCAAGCAGATTCCATGCTGTCAGCACAGAGGCCGACAAGGAGCTTGATCTCACAAAACCACCAGATCATGACTTAAGCCAAAATCAAGAGTCGGACGCTTAACCAACTGAGCCACCCAGGTGCTCCTTGAGTGATTTATTTATAACAAGAAGGAGTAAGGGGAAAAATTAACAAATAGATGAGTATAACCTTCAGTAAAGAATGCTTAATGGTTTGTTAGCCAATACACTAAATTATTTCCCTATGTAAAGTATCATCTCTGTATCATCTTCTATTAACAGATTTGTATCATTGTTAAGACTGTTCTTTAATGAGAATGCACAATCATATTCCAGTTACTTGAAGAATAACATAAATCAGAGTCAACATTTAAAAGTCAGTACCAAAATATTTAATAGTACTTTACAAACATTAATATTTGTAAATTTAATATCATTAAATCTCATATTATCCCTATGAGATAGATGTTACATTTATGTTTATTTTTATAGCTAAGGTAACTAAGGAATAGAGTCTAAATATTTGGCAATGACATTATCTATCTAAGATGTGTTACTCTCTTGCCGAACTATGCCATCCTGTCACTCATGATGGAACCAGTATGTGAAATTATCTAGCAAAACTGAAGGGCATCAGTTGTATTTAATGAAATCATGAGCTCAGGTGGTTTATCTTCCTCCTTTTATTATCTTGTTTCTTTTTGTATTTGAACTAACAGGGTTTCCATTTTAAAGCACATTCATTCAATCACCTTAGCATAGGAAGGAAAGGGGGGGTCTGGGCAAGGATTCAAGGGAAAAGGTGAGTCAGAAGAAGGAAATTCAAGAACAAGGATCCTAGTGTTGCCACACTTCAGCTACCTACATCTTTAACTGGAACTCTGGGAGGAACTCTACACTCTTGAAGGCTGAAAACCCTCTCTCCATGATGGTACCGCTTCTTCTGCATATTGACGCCATCATTTTTCGTAGCAATCACATCCTCATCACCTAATTTTGCACGTTATGAGTTCAACTGACCACCGACAAATAGCTTCTCAGTTTTCCAGATTCTGATTTGCCAAGGAATATGTCGGGCTAAGCTCTCCTTTTTACAGAGGGCAGACGTCACTGCTCATTGCCTTTGAATCAGGAGTGCACCAACATGGGTGTGATGGACGTGACCACAGGCAAGTAGACGCAGAAGACAGGGACGTTGTATTTATGAAAGGGGTTTAGTGTCAGAAATCATCTACATGCCAAATTAACTTTTATCATTATATATTTTCTAACTGTACCCCTTTTCAAGGCTCGACAGCTCTGTTAGATCTGTGTATATGCCGTATGACTGACTGCCTACCATTCTTCGTGCACTCCTTGCTGATTGCTAAATGCTATCGTGAAGCACGTAATAGCAGGTATGACAATTTCTAAGGGATTAGTGGGTTCTATGCGCTGGATGCGGGCTCGGAGCTTATTTTGTAAAATTTTATGTCAGTCAGGGAATCGCAGCTGAGCCCAATGCTCAACTTCTTTGTTGTCATACTGACCACCCGCGGTTGCCTGTCTACCCTTTGACGGTCCTTTGAAGTCCTGGCAACGCTGCTTTATTCTCTCAGTTCGCAGAAAACCAGGAGTTTAAGCATAAAATAAGTAAGTAGGATAAAATACTACTAAATTACAAGAGCTAAAGTTCTTTTCTTTCTCTCTTTCATCTCAAGTTCAATACCCAAAGTGAAAGTGATGCATTATTCCTTTTTAAGAAAGTTGATTGAATAATTAAATCCTGAAGCACGCATATCATACAAGTAATATTCTGT
This sequence comes from Felis catus, assembly GCF_018350175.1. Taxonomy (NCBI): domain Eukaryota; kingdom Metazoa; phylum Chordata; class Mammalia; order Carnivora; family Felidae; genus Felis; species Felis catus. The sequence continues at coordinate 85,814,133 of NC_058379.1, forward strand.
CCTATGAACCAACCAAATCCAGTCCCTCTGGACTGTCAAAAACTCTTACCCTCATCAGTGAAAGATAGACTTTCACTTTTACCCTGGTCCCCAGTTGGTATTCTGTAAAAAGCAATTGGGGTCACTACTTAGATTCACAGATTTACTTTCTAAGGCGCGTTTTTGGCTATGCTTGAGTAGCAATAAACAGTAAGATTCTTTTCTATAAATTGGATTGCAATCTATCTGAATTTTATGGAACTTCTTCCTCATTTTTAATATGAAGGAGTTGGACTAGATCATATTTAAAGTCCCTTCCAGAATTAAAATGCCATGATAATATAATTTTGTAATTCAATTAAACATCCCCGGTTCAAGCGAAAGGATCAGAACCCAAGCAAAACCTGAATTCGGTAAAAAAGGTGACTCATTCTCTGTCAAAGTTTCCTCTCTACTTTCATGGATCCTATCTTGGTCTCGCAGGGCTGTTAGTTATCTTTCTCTAACTGCTTTAAATTACTGCTTCCTTCACAGCTAAGCATTTGTGAGAGAAACCTGAAAACAGAAAAGCCTTCAAGATACCAAGTGATGAATTACTGAAGGTGAAATTTCAGGAACTGATAGGCAGCCCCTCAAGTGACATAGTGTACCATATCTACTCACTTCTACTGGGCTAAGCTTGAAGTTCTGGAGAATTGAAATGGCTCTGAAAACCAGGTTTTCTCTATTCTAATGGACAATCGGTTAGTAAAAGAAGTCAAACAATTATTTCATTTATTAGTCAATATGTCACTGGTTCACAGTCTTTTCTGAAGTTGGTGTTGATAAAGTCTTTCCTTCACAATCATGAGTGTAAGACAGAAGCAAGTCTCCAAGATTTATATTCATCAAAACATGATGGTTCAACATAAGGATGAGGGGATTACACTACGTAAATGCCTGGAGTTCGGGTGGGCCATGAAGAGCATGTTCCAATCATGAAACTAAGGGTATCTCTAGGGGCGCCTGGGTAGCTCAGTCGTTTAAGCCTCCGACCTCGGCTCAGGTCCTGATCTCAGGATTTGTGAGTTCGAGCCCCGCGTCAGGCTCTGTGCTGACAGCTCGGAGCCTGGAGCCTGCTTTGGATTCTGTGTCTCCCTCTCTCTCTACCCCTAACCCACTCATGCTCTGTCTCTCTCAACAATAAGTAAACATTAAAAAAAAAATTTTTTAAGAAAATAAAATAAAGGATATCTCCATTGCTTCACCGTATGGCAAGTTCTGTATGCAGGGGGCTTTGGGCCACAGTAACAAAATAATTGATTGAAACCGGTTAAAACAATTTAAAAATATCAATTAAACTTTCCGCTGACAAAGAAGTTTCAGGACACTCTACAGGCTCATGCTTTACCTAGGTGCTTCCCATTTTTCTTCAAATTCCAGGATCCAACTTTTGTCCTGAAACTTGTTTCCACAGGAATCCAAACAATTCAGGCATCCTAGTCTCACAGAGTTCATATAGAGGCAAGGCAGGAAAGCAAATTTTCCTCATGGGCCTACTTTTTTTGTAGGGAAAGTCTTTTCCAGAAGCCCAGAAGCAGACTTCTAATTATACTTTATCCGCCAAAACTGAGACAATGCTCACCTTTTTTTTTTTTAATTTTGGCGTTTTATTTTTATTTATTTTTTATTTTAATGTTTATTTTTGAGAGAGACAGAGAGTGAGGGGGGAGGGTCAGAGAGAGAGGGAGACAGAATCCGAAGCTGGTTCCAGCCTCCGAGCTGTCAGCACAGAGCCCAGCATGGGACTAGTACTCCTGGGCCGCGAGATCCTGATCTGAGCCAAAGTCGGACGCTTACCGACTGATCCCCCGGGGGGCCCCGAGTCCACGCTCATTTTCAATAATTTACCATCAAAAGGTACTTATGTTACCAAAACTGTTTTCCTCAATCATAATTAAAGATCTGCAGTTGTGTATTTCCACCCCCACAACATGGACAAAATTTAGATTCTATTATCAAAACTGAAGAAATAGCTGTATATTAATAAAACTTTATAGGTAAGTAGGGGCACCTGGTGGCTGAGTCTGTTGAGCCTCTGACCTCAGCTCAGGTCATGATCTTAAGGCTTGTGGATTGGGGCCCTGCGACAGGCTCTGTGCTGATGGCTCAGAGCCTGGAGCCTGCTTTCAGACATCTGATTCTGTATCTCTCCACCCCTCCCCCACTTGGACCCTGTCTCTCTAAAATAAATAAATAAATAAAACTTAAAGACAAACTTTGTAGGTAAGGGATGTATATCCCCAACTAAAAACCACTGTCCTAGAAGATGTTAGATTCACATTAAAGAAGAAATGTTGTAACCGAGTTAACATTTTAAAAATAACCGATTTTATAACTGATGGCACTTTACCATTATCCAATTTTAAGCGAAGCAGCACCAGGATCCTGACAAATAGAGGTATATTATAGGCAATAAGGGCATTGACAGTCACTCAGACCTTTCCATAGAGGCTACAATTCCGAACTATTTATATTAGTAATGCTTTACCTGTACCTGTTTAACCCAAAGAGGGTTACCATCTCTTTTGACATGTTATTTTCCCATGCAAACCATTAATAGAACCATATCAAATAAACCTAATTATTTATAACACTTCTCTTTTTACAAGTTGAAAGCACAAAGCCTTTGTGATTTTCCAGAGACCCGTCAAGATAGTTTTAGGTGGAAACAATATGCCCCAGAGAATTAGATTTGCAGACAGAGAAAATAGAGAAAGATGTAAAGATATCTGAACACTTGTTTAAGATAGGATCATGGGTTGCTGAGAAACAAATTGGCTACCTATTTAACCAAAGCAACAAAGATACCTTAAAATTTAATAAAGGAGGAACTTACAGTTTCCAGTTCTTCATGTAAGGAGCTCGGAAGCTACCACTCTATCCTGTTAACAAGGAAAAAGCTAAACACACTGAAAATCAACAACTCTTCTAGCATCACAAGAGAGGTAAGGAAACCAAGCAAACTCTTGCTTCCAAGACTGGAGAAACGAACAGGCAAGTACAAAATATAACACCTTACCTGAGCAGAGCCCAACGAAGCTGAACCCATCACAGGAAGCAGCACCAGGACAGGACAACCAAAACTGTAACTGATGAATTGCTGGAGGCTCGTGTGGACACCTCTATTAGTTTTAAACTCCAGGAGGACCCAGTCATAGGAGACTCCCATAATTTTGTGAGATTTCCCTCCAGGAGCTGGACCAGGTTCACACAGTAAATATCTGAGGAAGATTCCCTTCTTCTAACTGTAGGGAGCAGGGCAGAGGAACCATTTTGAAATGCCCCAGAGCACTCTGTTTTTCTTAACAAGGCCTGCCCACAGGGGAAACTCGTTAGGAGCCTAACCTACTGGAGTATTAGAACCTAAATGGCCTGGGGGATGGAAATACCCAACTCCAGCAGGCTCCACCCTTTCAATTTTTTTTAATGTTTATTTTCGAGAGAGAGAGGTGTGTGAGTGTGTGCAGGAGGGGCAGAGAGGGAGGGAGACACAGAATCTGAAGCAGGCTCCAGGCTCTGAGCTGTCAGCACAGAGCCCGACGTGGGGCTTGAACCCATGAGCCGTGAGATCGTTACCTGAGCCAAAGTTGGATGCCCAACTGACTGAGCCACCCAGGTGCCTCTGGCTCTACCCTTTCAAATCGGTGAAGGGAAATACTTAACTCTACCCAACTCTAGCTCTAGTGGGTATCCTTTCCCACTCAAGGAGGAGAAAAAAAAAAAAAAGAAAAACACTGTGAACTTCACAGTCGAGAGGCACAGACTCACAAAAAGACCAAGAACTAATCCTAGGGATATAGAACACCTCATACACACACAGCTCAACACCACATTACTAAAGGCTTAGTTACAGTAGTTCCTTTTATCCAGTACATGAAGGCTGGCTATGAAGAAGAAATTATAAGATGCACCAAAAGGCAAAAAGCACAACCTGAAGAGAGAGAGGAAGCATCAAAACTAGACATGGCAGGGATATTGGAATTATCAGACTGGGAATTTAAAACAACGAAAATGAATATGCTAAGGGCTCTAATGGATCAAGTAAATGAGTGCATGGGCGGGTGGGCAATGTAAGCAGATAGGTATCCTAAGAAATGAACCAAAAAGAAATGCAGAGATAAAACCCACTGTAACAGAAGGAAGAATGTCTTTGAGTGACTATTAGCTGAGGGGAAAAGAAAAACAAACCTCTGAGATCAAGGATATGTCAATAAAATTTTCGAAAACTGAAAATCTGAGGGAACAAAGCCAAAAAACGAACAAACAAAAAACACAGTCCTACCCAAGGACTATGGAACAACTACAAAAGGTATAGCATACAAGTAATGGGATTTCAGAAGAAGAAAAAGAGAAACAAACAGGAGAAATGTTAGAAAAAATAATAATGGAGAATTTCCCCAGTTTAATGTCAGACACAAAATCATAGATCTGGGAACTTTGAGAACATGAAGCAGGGTAAATGAAAAGAAAAAAAAAATGATAGGCATATCATCTCAAACTACAGAAAATCAAGGATATAGAAAAAATCCTAATAGAAGCCAGAGGGGGAAAAATCTTTACCTATAAGGGAATAAAGGTAAGAATTAGATCTGATTTCTTTTTAAAAACTCCGCAAGCAAGAAGAGAGTGGAGTAAAATATTCAAAATGTTTAGAGAAAAAAAACGCTAACCTGGAATTTTGTACCCTGTGAGATTATCATTCAGAAGTGGAGGGGAAATAGAAACTTTCTCAGACAAAACAAAACAAAACAAAACAAAACAAAACAAAACAAAACACTAGGAAATATGTTGCTAGCTGACCAGTCCTGCAAGAAATGTTAAAAGAAGTTCTTTCAAGAGAAGCGAAATGATACAGGTCAGAAACTCAGATCTACATGTGGAAAGCAAGAATATCAAAAAAGGAATAGTTTAAGGTAAATTTAAAACTTCAACTTTTCTTATTAATTGATCTAAAAGATAATAGCTTGTTCAAAATACCAACAATGTATTTGATTATGTATACTCATGTCGCTGTCTATATTTTATGTGTTTGTGTATATATATATATACACACACGCTTATGAATGTTTATATATAAATAAATTGAATGACAGTAATGATATGAGGGATAAGGACAAATTAAAATTATTTTGTTATTTTAAGGTACTTACAATATCCATAAAGCAGTAGAGTATTATTTGAGTGGACTTAGATTAGTTTTCAATGTGTACTGCAAATTCTATGGCATCCCCTAAAAAAAAAAAAAAAAAAAAGAAGTCTAAGTATAGCTAAGAAAGAAGAAAAGTTAAATGATATAAAATGTTCTATTAAACCACAAAAGGCAGTAAAAAGAGTGGAAGACAAAAAGAAAAACAAAAACAAAGGCAGCAAATAGAAAACAGTAATAAATATGATAGATATTAATCCAACTATATCAACAATCACTTTGAGTGTCAATGATCTAAATTCACTAATAAAGACAGAAATTGTCAGAGTGGATCAAAAAACAAAACCCAGCAATAGGTTTTCTACAAGAAACCCACTTTATTTTTTTTTATTTTTTTTAATGTTTATTTATTTTTGAGACAGAGAGAGACAGAGCATGAACAGGGGAGGGTCAGAGAGAGGGAGACACAGAATCTGAAACAGGCTCCAGGCTCTGAGCCGTCAGCACAGAGCCGACGCGGGGCTCGAACTCACGGACCGCGAGATCATGACCTGAGCCGAAGTCGGCCGCCCAACCGACCGAGCCACCCAGGCGCCCCAAGAAACCCACTTTAAACATAAAGACCCATGTAGATCAAAAGTAAATGGTTGGAGGAAAATATATCTTGCTAACACTAATAAAAAAAAAGCACAATTATCTATTAATTTAATATAGAGCAGACTCCAAAGTAACAAAAGTTATCAGGGAAAAAAGGACATTATATCATGAAAAAGGGCTTAATTCTCTAAGACGGCATAACAACCTTTAATGTATGCACCTAACAACAGCATCAAACTACACGAGGTAAAAACAAGAAATACAAGGAGAATAAATGCATCCATCATCACAGTTGGAGACTTCAACACCCTTGTATTAGATATGGACAATTCTGGCAGGCATAAAAGCCAACGAGGATGTAGATTGACTACTCAAACACCATCAATCAATCAAACTGGATACAACTGACACCCATAGACTACCTCAATCTACAACAGCAGATACTTTAATGGCGAGGAGCTGAAAGCTTTCCCACTAATATCAAGTAAAAGGTAAGGATGTCCCCTCTGACCATTCCTTTTAATATCCTACTAAAAGTTGTAGCTAATGCAATAAGGCAAGAAAGGGAAATAAAGTATACAGATTGGGAAGGAAGGTATAAAATCGTCTTTGTTCACAGATGATATGTAGAAAACCTGAAAGAATTGACAAAAATCCCTAGAACTAATGAATGAATACAGCAAGGTTATAGGATATGGTGTTAATATACAAAAGACAATCATTTTTCTGTATAAGCAATGAACAAATGGAATTGGAAGTTAAAAAGACAATTCCATTTACATTAGCCCCCTCCCCCTAAAAAAATGAAATACTTAGATATACATCTAAAAAATAAGTACAGGATCTACTTAAGGGAAATTGTAAGACTCTGATGAATGAAATCAAAGAAGAACTAAATAAATGCAGAGATATTCCACACCATACATTGGGAAGACTCAATGTTATCAAGATGCTAGTTTTTCCCAACTTGATCTAGAGTCAGTGTAATTACAATAAAAATCTCAGCAAGTTATTTTATGGATATCAACAAACTGATTCTAAAACTTACAGAGAGGTAAAAAAAGAAATCCAGAATAGCCGGGGCGCCTGGGTGGCGCAGTCGGTTAAGCGTCCGACTTCAGCCAGGTCACGATCTCGCGGTCTGTGAGTTCGAGCCCCGCGTCAGGCTCTGGGCTGATGGCTCGGAGCCTGGAGCCTGTTTCCGATTCTGTGTCTCCCTCTCTCTCTGCCCCTCCCCCGTTCATGCTCTGTCTCTGTCCCAAAAATAAATAAAAACGCTGGAAAAAAAAATTAAAAAAAAAAAAGTCCAGACTAGCCAAAACAATACTGAAGGAGAAGAACAAAGTTGCAGAACTGTTACTCTCTGACTTCAAGACTTACTATAAAGTTACAGTAAAAAAAGACAAATAGGTCAATGAAACAGAATAGAGAGCCCAGAAATAGATCCACATAAATACAGCCAGCTGGACTTTGACAAAGAAGCAAAGGCAATAAAATGGAGAAAAGATAGTGTTTTCAACAAAATACTGGGACAACTGAACATCCACCTTAAAAATATATATATATGAGTCTGGACACAAACCTTATACTCTTCACAAAAATTAACTCTAAATGTAAAACAGAAAACTTTAAGACTCTAGAAAATAGCATAGGACAAAACCTAGATGACCTTGAGTTAGGGTGATGACTTTTTAGATGGAACACCAAAAGCACAATCCATGAAATAATTTGATAAGCTGGACTTCATTAAAATAAAAAACTGCACTGGGGCGCCTGGGTGGCGCAGTTGGTTAAGCTTCTGACTTCAGCCAGGTCACGATCTCGCGGTCCGTGAGTTCGAGCCCCGCATCAGGCTCTGGGCTGATGGCTCGGAGCCTGGAGCCTGCTTCCAATTCTGTGTCTCCCTCTCTCTCTGCCCCTCCCCCATTCATGCTCTGTCTCTCTCTGTCCCAAAAATAAATAAAAAACGTTGAAAAAAAATTTTAAAAAAATAAAATAAAATAAAAAACTGCACTGTGAAAGACCACGTCAATAGAATGAAAATACAAGCTACAGAATGGGAGAAAATATTTGCAAAGGAAACATCTGAGAAAAGACTGTTTTCAAAACATAAAAAAAAACTCTTAAAACTCAACAATAAGAGAATAAATAAGCTGATTAAATATGCAGATAGAAAATAAGCCTATGAAAAGATGTTCCCAACATCATCATACATGAACAGGGAAATGCAGATCAAACCAGCAATGCGATACCACTACAAACCTCCTAGAATGGCCAAAATCCAGAAGACTGACACCATCAAGTGCTGGCAAGAACGCGAAACAAGAACTGCCATTCGTTGCTGGTGGGAATGCAAAGTGGTGTAGCCACCGTGAAAGAGTTTGGCAACTGCACTTCCTGGTGTTCACCCAAAGGAAGTGAAAACATGTCCACACAGAAACCTGCACACCGATGTTTATTTCTATTTGCCAAAATTTGGGAGCAACCAAGATGTCTTTTTGTAGGTAAATGAATGAACTGTGGTACATCCAGATAATGGAATATTGTTCAGCATTAAAAACCTGAGCTATCGGGTGGCTCAGTCGGTTGGGCGTCCGACTTTGGCTCTGGTCATGCTCTCACAGTTTGTGGGTTTGAGCCTCGCTTCGGGCTTTGCGCTGACAGCTCGGAGCCTGGAGCCTGCTTCGGATTCTGTGTCTCGCTCTGTCTCTGCCCCTCCCTCACTCATGCTCTGTCTGTCTGTCTCTCTCTCTCAAAACAAAGCAAAACAAAACACGAGCTATCAAGCCATGACAAAACATGGGAGAACCTTAAATGCATGTACTAAGTGCAAGAAGCCAATCTGAAAGGCTACATCCGGTATGCTTCTAAGTATGTGGCATTCTGGAAAAGGCAAAAATATGGAGACTGAATAGATCAGTGGATTTTAGGGTTTGGGGATGCGATGACAAGGCAGAGCATGGAGAAGGTTATAGGGCAGTTAAAATATTCTGTATATAGAAAAATATGGATGGATATATGTCATTATACATTGTCCAAACCCATAGGGTATGAGTACCAAGAGTGGACCCTAATGTAAACTATGGACTTTGAGTGATTTTATTTTTTTAATTATTTTTTAATTTTATTTATTTGAGAGAGAGAGAGAGCGATCAGGGGAGGGGCAGAGAGAGAGGAAGACACAGAATCCTAAGCAGGCTACAGGCTCTGAGCTGTCAGCACAGAGCCCAACATGGGGCTCGAATTCACAAACCGTGAGATCATGACCTGAGCCATTGTCAGATGCTTAGCCGACTGAGCCATCCAGGCTCCCCAAGGACTTTGAGTGATTTTAATGTATTAACATAAGTACATCCACTGGAACAAATGTGCCACTCTGGTGGGTGATGACAGTAATAAAGGAAACTGTGCATGTGTGAGGGCAAGGGGTCTGAAGGAATTCTCTGTACTTTCTCCTTAATTTTGCTGCGAACCTAGAAGTGCTCTAAAAGAATAGCATTAAAAATATGGGGGGGGGGGGTGAGGAATGCATGTGAAGAAAAAACAAGTGTGGCCTAATCAGGGAAAACTTGAGGGAGAAACTAATACCTAATCTGATTGATACTTGAAGGGTAAGTATGCATTACAATTACTCATAAACTAGGTTCATAAATGGGAGAAAAACATTCTGCACAGAAGTTCATCTACAGTGATCAAAGCATTTTGGGTAATTCATCATTTACTTAAAACATAGAAGTCAAGGGGCGCCTGGGTGGCACAGTCGGTTAAGCGTCCAACTTCAGCCAGGTCACAATCTCGCGGTCCGTGAGTTCGAGCCCCGCGTCGGGCTCTGGGCTGATGGCTCAGAGCCTGGAGCCTGTTTCCGATTCTGTGTCTCCCTCTCTCTCTGCCCCTCCCCCGTTCATGCTCTGTCTCTCTCTGTCCCAAAAATAAATAAACGTTGAAAAAAAGAAAAAAAAATTTAAAAAACCCCCAAAAAACATAGAAGTCAAAGTGGTGAGTGGTAAGAAATTAGGTAAGGAGGGTAGGTACAGAGAATGAATTTCAGAGGAACGAGAGTGAATAGCAGTGCAGGACGAAGTAATAGTAATCTATGCAAGGACTTATCAAGACAACGTCTCAGGACATAAATTATTAGGGCTCTTCAGAAGTTTCAAATATGGAATTTATAGTTTTAGTTCTGATTATGATATTTCTGATGACCGCCTTATACCCGAGCACTGACACATAATTTCAGCAGCTGCAACTGGGATTTTAATTAAAATTAAAAAAAAAATCTCCAAGTAGCACTACTTTAATTGCCAAAAGGCACAGAGAAGATAAGATGCACAAAACAAGCAGAACGATGTATTTGTAGCAAATGAAGATACTAATGAAAATTTCAAAGCAATTTCAATAAAATGAAACAATTGGTATGAGAATTACATCACCTCTCCCCTGCGGGAGAATGAGTCTGGTGAGTCCTGGAGAACCAGTTGGTGGCAGTAAAATAGAAACCTGACAATGGTGAGTTAATTTCAGCTTGTCATCATTCATCAAACGATTAAAATAATACCTTGACTTTCAATTTTAATTGGCTTTGTGATTTCATTCCTATTTAATTTTCTATTACATTTATAAATTTTTGTCTTATATAAGCCACATCCATGAAGAGATTTTCCTAGATCTGTCTTCATGTATTTACATAACATAGTAAAATAATTTGATTCAATCCTTTGAGTTCTGCAAGAACTTATTTTCCTTTATATTTTTTTTATTTTATTTTGGAGAGAGAGATTAAGAGGGTGAGTTGGGGAAAGGGGCAGAGAGAGAGAGAATCTTAAGCAGGCTCTGCATTTAACACAGCGCCCAAGGTGGGGCTCAATTCCAAGACCCTGAGATCAGGAGCCAAAATCAAGAGTCAGATGCTTAACCGACTGAGCCACCCAGGTGCCCTGAACTATTTACAGAGGATTTGCAGTCTGTTGCTTTCTAGGAAGGTTAACCTTGTAAATTTCCCAGTAGAAGGTCACACCTCTGAGTGGAAATCTTTGCTCATTAGTGTGACAAAAGAGTAACTTTTTAAATTATTAACTAAGTGCCCCTCCCATTTTATCCTTTGGGGGGGGGGGTGTCATTTTTTATTCCTCTCTTCAAGCCAGGCTACAGTATTGGTTACATTCTGAGTTTATGTCAGTTGTGTTTTGTTGCTGCTGTTGTTACAGTTCATCTATAAATCTATAAGGGTGGGCAATTCACACATTTTCCAAAGCCTTGCCAAATTTTTGCAATACTGGTTTCTGCTCTTTCATTGTTGATACCCTTGGGAGAAGATGAAAGAAAGCCGCTCTGATATTTACAGTCTCCTTTAAAAAAATATTCTTAAGAATATAACTCAACAAAAATACCCCCTTCCATCGTTAACATCACCTTTCGCAAAGGTCACAAGGAAATCATCCTCAAAGAAAACTTACCTTCCCAAGAAACAGACTTGAAGATAGAATCAAAACCTAAGAGATCCTCAGTATCATTCATTGCTTTTTGAGAGCTGCGACCAGATGTGTAGGCTTCTTCCCAAGCCCAGTTTACAGCAGCACAGCATCTTCCAAAAGAGATACCCCAAGTACCTGCTGTGTACCGATGGCCCCTGGACTCCACAAGATCCTGCTGGCTCCTCCGTGCTCAGATGAAACCACCTTCCCCCGGACAAAATTACCCATCGGATAATCTGCTGCTTAAACCTAGGAAGCTGGGGGTCTCCACACAATTAAACATCCTTACACATCTTAACACTTGGCAAATGTATGCACTTAGTAACAATTAATGTAGCATTTTGAACCTTTAATGACCTTAGTATCTCCACACCAGTGTCTCTCCACCTGAATGCCACAATTTAGTCCTTCCTCTGTTGAGTACGGTGGACTTGGGTTGAGCTCAAATAGTCAAAGAATGCGCCATCCTTGAAGCTGTTTTATACTCAGGAAACTCAGTTTTGGGTAGAGATTGAAGATTGAGCCCATCTGTCTGCGAGTCGTGCTACCTCTCCCCAAATCTCACATATTTTCTCTCTGACCTCAAAAACACCTGCAGTTTCCCCAGGGTGCTCTGAAGTGTGGGTGGTGCCCAGTCCTCGGGTCAAGAACAGAATCCAAGTCTGCTCAGATCAGATTAGACCTGTGTGGTCCAGAGTCTGTAAAATCTAGAACTGAAATACCAGAAATGACCCAAAATTTCCATTGTCCATGATGTATTTTAGAGTATAATATCCTGAAATATCTAGGAGAGAGAGTGCAGTATAATGGAGCCTGTGGCCAATAGTTCTCAGTGCCAATCTTGAACAAGTTGCTTTGTGTCTCAACTCTAAACAGGGGATGAAAAAAAAAATAGCATCTGTTTTTTAGACTAAAAATGAGAGTGGAATATGTTAGAAATCTTGTGTAAACATAAGACATCCTCTGATACGCGGTGTTAGCTCCTCTGTTATGGTCCCATGGCTTCAGTGGAAAGTGGGTCTCACAAAACAAATGCTTGCTAAGTAAAAAAATAAAATTAAGTTACAAAACGCAAGCCCAAACCTTCACAACTTAGAAGTGCAGGCCCCACCCCTTTACTGCCAACTGTCACTCATATAAATAAGAATAATGTTGCTAATTTTAAAAAATTGAAAGAAAAACCACAACGCTGACGAAACCCCATGTGTTGCTTGCAGACATAAAACGAGGCTGCCTGTGTGCTTTCTTCCCCCAGCATTGGCAAGACCCAATGATCTTTTCAGATCGCTGACTTCTAACTCCTACTCTGCCCCAATATCACCTAAAATAACCTTTCAGTTTCTCACCTCCTAGATGTCAGGAATGCTTACATCATTGTTTTCTCAATATAAGATGAACCCCGGAGGCATTATAAAGAAAGTTCTCAAGGCAGTAGGAGACATGCCATGAGGTGAAGAAGGGGGGGCTTTAATTCTGTAAAACTCACCAAATAAAAGAAGTTCTGTAACCCAAAGGAGGCCACCCACTCTCATTTTAAAAACTGGGCAATCCTCCACCTAAAGCTATTTCTATTTAGATTAAATCCTGAAGATACTGAACACTAAATCTGAGAACTTGGAAATAGCAAAACTGGAGAAACTTTGCTTTAAAAAAAAAGCCCAAATTATTAAAATGAAAGGTTAAAGAAATTGTTTGCATTTGAAATAATGTATACTAATCAAGAAGCATTGGATAGAAGCCAAACTAAACATGAATAACTGTAAACAGCTATGTTTTAATATCCGAAGTGCTTTTTTATTTTTACATGTTAAGAATGTATTGCCTCCAAAAAGAACTCCGAAGAACTGTGATTCATACAAACATAAGTTTATTGAATTAAAAAAACAAAAAAAAACCAAAAAACCAAAACACTTAGAGAGCTCAAGCTTCAAGAAGGAATCTTTAGAAAGACTCCTGGAGGGGCACCTGGGTTGCTCAGTCTGTTGAACACCCCCCCACCCTTCATCTTAGCTCAGGTGGTGATTCCAGGGTCGTGGGATGGAGCCCCACACCTGGCTCTGTGCTGAGCATGATGCCTGCTCTGTCCCTCTCCCCCACTCACTCACTCTCTCTCCAAAAAACAAACAAACAAAAAGGCTCCTGGAATGGTCCCAGACTTAACAGAGAGTGGTGCCACAGTCAAACTAGGATAGCTCAGGGAGGGTTGAAACAAAGACCAAGATATTTACAAAGTTAGTGATATTTACAAAGTTAGCATCAGCGAGCACAAGGGTATAGCAGGGAACCCTGAAGGAGCCGTGTGGGGCTGCTAGAGAGAGCAGGTACCGGACCAAGGAACAGGAGCATCGCGGAGAGGAGGTCTTGAGGGATGCCTCTAGCCTGAGGTGTCTGATGGGACCAGGGGAGAGAAATGCCCTCATCTCCCTCTCCTTCCTTTCCCGACCATCTGCCGGAGCTCCCGTTGGCCAATAGGAAGCGAGGGAATCCCTGTTGCTGGAGCTGACATAAGTCAGCGTCCTGAGGCGAGACAAGGTGGAGAGGGCAGAATGGATATGGAAAGCCAAGCTGAAGATGTCAGCACAGCTGCTTCCACAAACAGTTTTTTTTTTAAATGGAAAACAAGACATTCTGCTGGTAGAAATATGAAGACTTGTGTTTATGTTCTTTGCTTACACGTACGTGTTTCTAGCTAAAAGGACAGAATGGCTGCGAGTCCCTTTTATGAAGTTAGAAATGATAGGAATTAAACTTAACGAAAAATGCCCTCCCTTGAAAAGCACAATCTTATATTTGGAAAGAAATTTAACTAATGGGCTGATGAGACCAGGCTACCAGCCAAGAAAGTGGTAAGAGGATTAACTAAGGCTAAAAGGTCTTCATTTTTTTCATGCGCCACTTTTAAATCTTCTAATAGAAAAATCCCAGGTTTTAGAAGGGGATCAACATCTTCAACCTCCCTCTTTTGGTCAAAAAATTGTTTATGATTCTCTTGTTTTTCAATAACACATTTTCTAATTTTGAAGGCAAATATTAAATTCCGCTTGAATTTGAAAACGTGGTTAAAGTACGTATTGTATAACAAAACCAAAAAGTTTAATGTTTTATCTTACTTGGCTTAGAAGAATATTTTGTGTTTTGAGCACAATTGCTAGTAATACAAAATTGGGAATTTGGGACAAAGTATATACATTGTTGTCTTTCAAGAATTTCATTTCTTGACTAAAAAAAGTGCATAAATTCTTACGTCAATGTAATAGGGATTTAGGATTGTCATTAAATGTTTTAGAGTTTAACTGACTTAGAATTTTACAAACTAATAATAGTTTGAAAATGTGAATCTATAAACAGAATCTATAGAATCCACAAAATAAAAATTTATTTATACAGTGTTTACATATATACTTTGCTTATTTTTCCTAACATTATTAATAAATTTGTGGAAGTAAGACTTTATCACAGAAATGGGTATGTATATTTGTCCAATGTCCTCTGGAATTTTGGATTTCACACTAGGAATTCTTGCAGTTAAAGTAACAATGCTTTGGGGTACCTAGGTGTCTCAGTTGGTTAAGTGTCCAACTCTTGATTTTGACTCAGGTTATGATCTCACAGTCATGAGATCAAGTTTGAGTCAAGCTCTCTACGGGCAGCTCAGAGCCTTGCTTGGGATTCTCTGTTTCCCTCTTTCTCTCTACCCTCCCCCCACTCACTTGCACACACTCTCTCTCTCTCAAAACAAATAAATAAACATTAAAAAAAATAAAGAATTTTTTTTAATGTTTATTTATTTTTGAGAGAGAGAGACAGAGCATGAGCAGGAGAAGGGCAGAGAGAGAGGGAGACACTGAATCTGAAGCAGGGTCCAGGCTCTGAGCTGTCAGCACAGAGCCCGACGCGGGGCTGGAACGCACGAACTGTGAGATCATGACCTGAGTTGAAGTCAGACACTCAGCCGACTGAGCCACCCCGGTTCTCCAGAATTCATGTCTTTAAAAGAATACAATTATCCAAGAACCTGGGTGGCTCAGTCTGTTAGGCATCCAACCCTTGATTTCAGCCTGGGTCATGATCTCACAGTTCATGAGTTTGAGCCCACATGGGGCTCCATGCTTACAGCATGGAGCCTGCTTGGGATTCTCTCTCTCTCTCTCTCTCTCTCTCTCTCTCTCTCTCTCTGCCTCTCCCTACCCCTCTTTCTGTGAAAATAAATAAATAAGCTTTAAAAGAAAAATAGCTCGGGGCACCTGGGTGACTCAGTTGGCTGAGCGTCCAACTTCAGCTCAGATCATGATGTCACCACTCTTGGGTTTAAGCCCCCACATCGGGCTCTGTGCTGATGCTCAGAGTCTAGAGCCTGCTTTGGATTTTCTGTCTCCCTCTCTCTCTGTGATCCTCCCTGCTCTCTGTCTCTCTCTCAAAAATAAATTTAAAAAAAATTGTTTAAACTTCAATTCTCGTGACTCTTTCCTCCATCGACTGAAATGACCTAGGGACAACATCATCCTAAGTCTCGATATCATTGTCCACTAAAAAGAACAAGAGCTCTCTGAAGATCCGGATAATTCCATCTGCCCAAGGCGAGACAGTAACAGGTTCGGGTACCAGAAAGCAAGATATATTTCCGAGGTTAATGGAATCACATCAAAAATACAGAAGCGGACTCCCACTGAACAAAGTGTTGATAGTGTTAGCATCCAAAAATGAATACAGATTTCAGTTAATTGAGAAAATACTGAATCTAGGAGTTCATAATTGTACACACAAGAAAGGCAATATAAAGTATGCTAAATTACAGGATGTATTGCTCTTGAGTCCTTGCTTAATCGTCTCATGTAACTGACCCATTTAATGCATTTTTAAGATTTGTTTATAATATCTTAATGCATTTATACTGGAAGCGGTTTTATATACATTTTAGGCTCATTTGCTGCAGTGATACTAACACGTACATTTTGAAATATACTAGTGGTAGGTCTTTTTTACTTTAATCTTCATGTTGCTATAATAGATACCAATTTGAATTTTATTTCTAAGATTTTTGTTTTCTTTTGTTTAAATCTGCCCCACTTACTTTAGGTGAATATCAGCAACTCTTTTTCTGTCTAAACCTTCTCCCCAACTTGAGTCTACATTTCAGACTAATCTTGTTTCGGTTTCACTTTTTCCATGTATCTAATTCACGTCTATGGTTTTTTTTTCTGTTATAAATCAAGGCCAGACCCTTCATGCCCCCATTGGATGCCCCATGGTCCCTCACTCAGCTTCCTGTTTAATTGCATACAACTCCAAATCAAATTCCTAACTGACAAGCTGGTTTTAATGGTCTGGCACATGGGGCGCCTGGGTGGCTCAGTCGGTTGAGCGGCCCGCTTCGGCTCAGGTCATGATCTTGCCGTCCGTGAGTTCGAGCCCCCTATCAGTCTCTGTGCTGACAGCTGAGAGCCTGAAGCCTGTTTCAGATTCTGTGTCTCCCTCTCTCTGACCCTCCCCTGTTCATGCTCTGTCTCTCCCTGTCTCAAGAATAAATAAAACATTAAGAAAAACAAAATTTTTAATGGCCTTGCGTATACTTTTCAGTCTTTGGCTCATCTGGTTCCTTCCCTCCGTCCCTTGTTTCAAGTCTAGCATTTCAAATCCTTCAAGTATGAGGACCCTCCCGTGGCCACTTCACACATCCAATACATCCTTCTCTAATATTTCATAAAATCCTGGCCTCTTTCTTTCTGAATATCTCTATTTTGATTTGTGTCCACACTGAATGCTTACTATTGTATTTTATATTATTCTATAAGTTTGTCTTATAGAGAATAAGGTTGCCGTAGCATCTGACACATTACTGATCCCATGGTAGGTACTTAATCAATACACGCTAGGTTGTTCTCATTCATTCATTCATGGTTATTGTTTGTATACATACCAATACAAGCTTTGTTTTGGTCATTTGGGCTCTTGCTTTCACTTTATGCTTGGCCTCTAATCCACATAATGCATACTTGTAGATTCGGTCAATCCCACTCGACATTACACATCCATTGCTTTTATTACTATTAGATTACAGGATGCATGAACAGAATCTTAGATCAATAATTTTCACATTTAATGACCATATTTTGCTTTGGTATTCATAGACTCGCTTTTTCCAACAATCTACCAGTAGTGGACGTTTAGCTTATCTCCCTTGCTCATCTGAAACGCTACTGATTTGACCCCCCAAGCTTTCTAGAAGTAAACAGTACTTCTCTTCTGATGGTCTGTGTTCCACATGATGGATTTTTTTTTCACCTGGATAAGCAGACTTGATGAGAAAGTAGACCTTATTTCTTTTGATCAGTCCTGCTCTCCCAGTTGCCTAGCAAAATACTAGGAGGCATTAAATAAGTGTCCACTAAATGAGTTAAGCTTTGCTAATATTTGCATTGGGGCTTTTCTATTGCTTTTTTTGACTAGCACTAATTACAGCCTTCATTATCTATCTGAACAGACCTGGATTTTTCTTTGATTTTTGCTTAGGAATTCATTAACAGCAGTTGCCTTCAACCTGTTCTTTTCCCCCAATAAATACCTTGCAATTGGCTTTTTTTTTTCAGTATCCAGAGCTTTGTTTTCAAAAAACACTTAGTTCAACCCATTGCCAACTGAGTTCAATGCAGATACCAGCCTCGGTGAGCAAATGAATGCAATTCTAGCATAAAGTCAAAATGAAACTAGAGTTATTTTAGCACATTTGCTACCTAATGTTACGTTCCAAGCTCCATCTTGACTGGCTTGACCTTTGAACAAAATTCAGTTCACATGTGAATTTTGATAATACTTTATGACAGCAAAACTCCTTACGTCATAGATTTCTTCACAGTAAAATTTGTTTGAAATTTGCAAATACATCTCAACTCCACCTTCATCATGGACTATCTCAGAATTTCAGATCAATATGTTACCATATCAGGTTCTCTCACATGTTTATCAGTGTTTTTATTTAATCCTAGCAAGATTATGTACCTACATATAAAATTCTAGAAAAAAATGTTTCTTTTTTTCTATTTCTTTCTAAGATGACAATGGCATTTGTCCAAATACATTTAATTCTAAAAAGATCTTCCTCTTTGAGGTTCTTTATGCACGAGGCAAACAATCATATTGTCTAAAAATGAATTAAAAAGGTGAAGAATAAATTTGAGCAATGGCATTTTCGTTTACCTCTTGAATCCTCTAAGCCCAAAGCATGCACAATAGTAGATTCAGGATTCTAGAATGCTATTATTTGGGGGGGGAACGTTAAATCAATTTACATGCTTTTTATGCTTCATTTTATCTTTGGCTACAAAGATATTTCTAAAATGGTTTATGTTCTAAGACACGCATTCCATGCCATTATGACAGGCTTTGCATTATAGATGATTTGGAGAGAAAGAAAGCAGTACAAGCCAAAACAAATAAAAACAAGGGATTTTAAATGCCAAGGGGAAGGAAACGTGTATGTAAACTGGGTGTTTCTTTTTAGAAGAAATGCAACTTGTTAGCACTATTTTTGAAAGAGAAACAGTAATAAAAAAGATAAGGACTTAAAATTGTATTACATTGTCTTATCCTCAGGTCCCTTTTTGCTTCCTTCTTTATATAAGAGGCAACATTAAATAAATATTTAAATCATTCATTTAACATTACACACCTAAGGAACTAACAGTATCATTCTGGGGTGTTAACACAATTTTTAATATGATGTTTCTGCATATACTGTGATACCTTTAAAAATTTGTCAGAAAACAGGCATTAATGTGTTCCTTATTGTTTAAATAGTAAGCCTAAGAGTTTCATAGAAAATTTTCCATTCTTAACATTTACTAGCACAAATCTTGTGAGTCAATTCAATGAGATCGCCTTAAGGTAAAACTTTATGAATTTCACTTACCAGGTTCTCACCCTACTGATGCACAAACTTTTAAAGCATGTCAAATATTTTAATTACAACGGAGTTAACTATGATATGAGAAAAATAACATTTAATTTTTCTCTCCAGTGAGAAATAATTTTTTTAAATGATGAAAACATACAATGTCTGTCATTCTTCCACTCCCCAATGGAATTATTATTTTCTGAAGTCTCAGCCTCATTTAGACTTTGGCCAGTGATGGCCCTTACAAAGAATAATTTGTAATTTCTCTCATTTAATATCCTCCTTGGGTGGCAGGGGACTAAAAGGCTGCTTTTTGCCCCGGGTGAAAGCGGTAATTCCAAATATGTTTGGACTCAGTAATTAGTGCTTTTTACTCATTTACTCATTTTTATTAATAGAATAAGAGATTATTCTGCAATTGAAAGAGCTTTAATCATTTGGAAGTCAATTATTTGAAAGTCAACTTCGTGTGCTTAGAACTGCTTTTGCATGTTGGTCTTTACCAAATCGAAAAGTGTGGGTCATCATAAGGTTTTTATTTGCTAGTTTATCTTTTTATACAACGCTTTCAAGATGTAATTTTTATTGCATGAAGTTCACCCATTATGGCTTGGATTAGATGTTGTTATACAAAGGGTCCATCTCACCTCATGCTTACAATTCGATAGGACTATTCTGTACCGTGAAGGAACCAAGAAGGCAATATCATAATTGAGAAAATGGATCACTTCTCAGCCATTTGGTCAGATCCAGTGTAGTATCAGAAAATGGCATTGGGACCACATTCTACAAATGGGTGGCACTATAGTGATGGACATTTTACTGAGTATGTTACCAACTTGGAGAGTGTTGGTCAATTGTTAAATAATAATAAAAAAAAAAAAGTCATTCACCATATGAGCACAATGAAATTCTAATTCTTTACAAAGTTCCCAAACTGGGTCGGCAAACTTTTCATCTAGTCCTTCAGCCTATCAATGTATTTTATATTCCAGTCTTAGGCAATTACATTTCACCCTGAATGCACCATATACTTTCCGTTTTCTATAACTTGGCTTAAACTATTCCTTCATTCTTAAATGCTTAGAATACATTTTATCTATCTTCAATTATCCAAAGCTTATAGCACTCACATAAAATCCCGTCTATAATTTCTATATTCCGTATCAAAATTAATTTCTCTTTTTTCCTTAACTTCTCTAGGACTTTGGATATCTCTGCTGGTTTTTTTTAATTAAAATAATGTATTTATTATAATTGACTACCTTAGTCCCCAGTACCCTAGCTCTCATATCTGGAACATATTAAGCGCTTAATCAATGTCAATATATGAAAAAAAAGAAGAAATCTAATAATCAAATGTAATGTGATAGTCACCATTAATGTTTGAAAAATATGAGACATTCTAGACCCCAAAAGAGGAATGTCATAAAGCAGCATGAAATTAGACCCCCGGGCAGGCACTTCTGAGCACCTATCAAACATCTTTATGCAGAGTGATGATTTTTTCCACTTTTTCTTAGAGGACCTACAAACATACTAAAGACCATCTGGATATTCTAATGTTTGAAAACTACTGACCTGTAATTTTAATTAATGTCAAAGCATTTTCTCTGAGTTTAAAAACAATAAAAGTTTCAAATATGAACTTAGTAATTGCTTTTTCTTTTTTTTCTTTTTTTAAAAAAAAATTTATTGTTTATTTATTTTGAGAGAGAGAGAGAGAGAGAGTGCAAGCAGGAGAGGGGCAGAGAAAGAGGGAGACATAGAACCTGAAGCAGGCTTTGAGCTGTCAGCAGAGTCCGATGCGGGGCTTAAACTCACAAACCTCGAGATCATGACCTGAGCCAAAGTCGGACGCTTAACCAACTGAGCCCCCCAGGCGCCCCACTAATTACTTTTCTATTAAATACACACATTCTATGGAAATGAAAAACAGTAATACTTAAAATTAAAATATTATGCAAGAGGAAAAAGGTACTAGGCGAGGATTTTGTGAGATTTTTAATATTGTTTTCAGTCAGATCTAGGTTGAGTAAACAAGCATAACTGTCCCATTTCTGTGGCTCAATATAATACCATCACCTCAACTGATTAAAAAGTTGTCACTCAGCAGAAAGACTGTTTGTATACCAGTATATATATATATATATATATATATATATACACACACACACACACACACACACACACACACACACACATATATATATATAATTTATAAAATAGCTCCTTTCAGATTTTATTTGCCTTTAAGTATTTCAAATGTATTTATTTTATCTCCGATGAGAACACATTGCATATAAGATGTGAAAACTTTTCTAGGTAAACTTACATATAAGTATATAACAGAATGTAAATATTTGCATTAGTCACTTCCAAAATGCATATTTTTAAATTTAAAATATTTACTTTTTATCCGGTCATAATCTAAAGATTTTTTCAGCATTTCATCACTAAAAATAAAAATAATAATCCCCAAATAATTTTCCTACAAAAACTGCAGTTGGGGGGCACCTGCGTGGCTCAGCTGGTTAAGCGTCCGACTTCGACTCAGATCATGATTTCATGGTCTGTGAGTTCGAGCCCCACGTAAGGCTCTGTGCCAACAGCTCAGAACCTGGAGCCTGCTTCAGATCCTGTATCTCATTCTTTCTCTCGATGCCCCTCCCCCACTCACTCTCTCTCTCTCTCTCTCTCTCTCAAAAATAAAATCAGAAAATTTTTTAAAAATGTTTTTTAAATGCAACTCAGGTATATTCTTCCCAGCATTGCTTTCTTTCCTTCTTAAAATCCTACCTTAATAACTTCCTGTTTCCTCCCTCCTGTTCTGTCTCTCTCCCTGACTTCCTTGCTTTCTTCTTGATATTAGAAAGTAATACTTGACCTAAATGGGGAGAGTAGATCTCAGAAGTTATCACAGTCGTTTTTAGTTATATATTTTACCGAACTCAGTATATTTAAATATTGTGATTTCAACATATAATCAATTTAAAAATTGCTGAGGGGTGCCTGGGTGGCTCAGCTGGTTAAGCGTCCGACTTCAGCTCAGGTCATGAGCTCATGGTTCGTGGGTTTAGGCCCCTTGTTGGCCTCTGTGCTGACAGCTCAAAGCCTGCTTCAGATTCTATGTCTCCTCTCTCTCTGCCCCTCCCCTATTTGTGCTCTCTCTCTCTCTATCTCAAAAATAAATAACCATTAAAAAAAGTTGTTAATTAATTAAATACCTACAAGCAAAAATTGTTGAGAGATTTTATATTATATATTTATTTGGTTATTTATTTCATTTATTTGGTTTTCTGCATGGATTGATCGGTTGATCATTTACTTATAAATCCAGTTTAGTTAACATACAGTGTTACGTGAGTCTCAGGTGTACAATATAGTGATTCAACAATTCTATACATAACTCAGTGCTCATCATCATCAGCGTATTCTTAATCTCTGTCACCTATTTCACCCATCCCTCCCCCCCACCCCCGCCACCAACCTCCCTTCTAGAAACCACCAGTTTGTCATCTACAGGCAAGAGTCCATTTTTTGGCTAGTCAATTTTTTTTTCTTTATTTGTTTTGTTTCTTAAATTCCACATAGGAGTGAAATCATATGGCATTTAGGTTTCTCTGACTGACTTATTTCACTTAGCCTTGTCCTCTCTAGATCGATCCTTGTTGCTGCAAATGGCAAGATACCATTCTTTTTTATGGCTGAGTAGTATCTGCTTTATGCACCCATCTATCAGTGGACACTCTGGGGGCTTCCATATTTTGGCTATTGTAAATAACGCTGCAATAAACATAAGGGTGCGTATATTCCTTCAAATTAGTGTTTTTGTATTCTTTGGATAAATGTCCACTAGGGAATTATTGGATCAGATGGTATTTCTATTTTTAATTTTTTGAGGAAATTCCATACTATTTTCCACAGTGGCTGATTTCCTACCAATGGTGTCCAAGGATTTCTTTTTTTCCACATCCTCGCCGAAGCTTGTTGTTCCTTGTATTTTGATGTTAGCCATTCTGACAGGTGTGAGGTAATATCTCATTGTAGTTTTGGTTTGCACATCCCTGATGATGAGTGATGTTGAGCAGTTTTTCATGAGTCTGTTGGACATCTGTGTGTCTTTGGAGAAATGTCTGTTATCACATTGTTGAAAGTGATTCAGTGATTCATGCTGTGCTAAAAGTTAGGAAGCCTTTAATTTCCAGACTCATATTCAACTACCTTCTTCTTAACATTTCCAGTTCACATGTCCACATTGTGTCTAAAACAAACATCTTCCCTTACCACCTTTCTCACCTGTTGTTTCCTCCTCTTTTCTAAATGACATCCATGTGATTATTCAAGCAGAAAGGCTGGGCATCACTACTTAACGCTCCTGTGGATGACACTGTTCATTGGCAACCACCGACATTGACCAATCCTCCTTTCTTTGCTTACTCTTTATTCTAGCTTCTAGAAAACATAAAATCCATGTTCCCATTCCTGCATGTATGGAAAGGGACAACATTGTGGAAGGGCACTTTGCTGAGACATGTCAGGCCTAAATTACCACTTTGCAGTAAGTACTGGAAGCCCAAAATGTACAGGGACCACCTTGGGACCGATGTAAGGTACACAATGTTAAAGACGATAAAAGCATAAACACACTACTTTCCCAAAGTTAAAATTATACAATATGGCATTACAAGGAAGACACTATTAATTGTGTCATTTCTTCTTCTTCTTCTTCTTCTTCTTCTTCTTCTTCTTCTTCTTCTTCTTCTTTTAATGTTTATTTTTTTTTATTTTTTTGAGAGACAGAGCGTGAGCAGGGGAGGGGCAGAGAAAGAGGGAGACACAGAATCCAAAGCCGGCTCCAGGCTCCGAGCTGTCAGCACAGAGACGACACGAGGCTCAAATCCACAAACCATGAGATCATGACCTGAGCCAAAGTCAGACGCTTAACCGACTGAGCCACCCAGGCGCCGCTTAATTGTGTCATTTCTAATTCCTGACAAGTTAAGCTCTGCTCCTGTGGTTCAACAGTGGATCATGACTGCAAGAGAGCATCTTAATTCCCCTGCTCTCCAGGTATCTGCCTAAGCCACCCTTCTCCTAAGTGTGGTCCTATCTGAGTGCGGAGATCTAATTATTCATTTGATTTTTAATATAACTTATAATGGTTTGATTTTTTTATTATTTATTTTGTTATTAAATTATGATTGTGTAACAATGGCTGCTGAGAGGAATAACCATGGATAATTTTATCTTGTACAGTTTTGAGGTTCAACTACAGTATAGCAAAACAAATGAACAAATAACCAAAATAATGGACTCTTAAATAGAGAAAAAACTGGGGGCTGCCAGAGAAAAGATGGATGAGGGAATGGGCAAAATAGGTAAAGAGGATTAAGTACAAACTTCCAGGTATAAAATAAATGAATCATTGGGGCGCCTGGGTGGCGCAGTCGGTTAAGCGTCCGACTTCAGCCAGGTCACGATCTCGCGGTCCGTGAGTTCGAGCCCCGCGTCAGGCTCCGGGCTGATGGCTCAGAGCCTGGAGCCTGTTTCCGATTCTGTGTCTCCCTCTCTCTCTGCCCCTCCCCCGTTCATGCTCTGTCTCTCTCTGTCCCAAAATAAATAAACATTGAAAAAAAATTTTTTAAAAATAAATGAATCATAAAGATGAAACGTAGTCAACGGGAATATACTCAATAACATTGTATGGTGATAGATGGTGACTACACTTACGATGAGCACTGAGAAATATATAGAATTGTCAAATCAATATGCACACCTGAAACTAATGTAACATTGTATGTTAATTATATTTCAGTAAGAAATAAAAATAAATAAAATAAAAGATCCAGCTCAATTGACTAAATAGAAAGTTACTTAACTTTTGCTTTTTGTTTTTCATTTAGTTGAATAGTTATCGCCACGGATTCTAAGTTTGAAGGAGGGGCACATTTAGTAAGACATATACGCAGTGATGACATCAGTTCCAGGCCTGATGAAAAGCACGACTCCTCCCAGAATCTGCTTCTAATTCTTATTCCATGGCAGGTTTTTTACTAAATAATGCACTACACGTCCACTTTGCCATTGACCTGAATCCTCTGGACTCTTCCCCAAGCTTCTGTGCTCCAGAGATCTCGGCTAGGGAGGGCCAAAACCATTGACATCCTCTAGTCTCTAACATATCTATGCATTCTACATCCATTAGAGACTTGCCTTCGTCTGGAATAACACACTGAAGATACCACATTGACATTTCCGTTCTATACTGCTTCAGCATGATAGAGGGAATCTCTCTCTCTGAAACCCATCTGCCATTGTTTATTTATACTGTGTGACACATAGCACTATTTCTGTTCCTCTCAGATTCCTCAACAGTCCAAGATTTATATTACGATGTCTCTTCATTTCATCACTCAACTCAGAGGGTTAGGTATAGGGTAAAACTCAACACACACATTTTCTGTGTTAACATTAAATCCCTCTCCCTCTGTTTTCCAAGATGCAGCCTAAAAATGGAGAAAAAGAAAATCTGACATCTTTCTTGAAGTCATTATTATGCATTTAGTTGCTAGGAATGTGCTACAGTGATTGCTGCTATGCCTGACAACTTCCCTGGGCTAATGACAGCCCCTCCTTTTGCAGATGCAGCACCTACGTTAGCAGGGTCTAGGAATGTGATGTCAATCACTTGTTAATATCTAAAAAAAAATCGTTGTTCTACTTCAAGTATGCAAGTTAGATTATTTGGCATTGAAAAGGAAAGATACAGCTCGTATTATTTTAGCTTGATATAGGATTATTTATTTACGATGAGGATACTTTAGAAAGTACGAAATCGTAAGACACCAGCTCATGACCTGTAAAATTCACAGGCCAACCAAAAAGGGCTGGCCGGAATAACCATGCACTGTCACTGGGAAGTTATCCCTGAGCATTTAAGGGAAAACAAGCCTTTCTTAATCAATTCGTTGTTTATAAATCACCCAGGCCTGGGTTATAATTTGCTCCTCAGTAGCCAAGAGACAGTAATCATTATTGCCTTGGGTGGCAGGCAACTAGTGTATTCCACCCACTGTGCCTCTTTCTATCGTTTCTACCTCTCTTCAACCATATTTGTGGACTTTCCCGGTGGCAGGTGTAGCTTCTGACAACAGGTAAATCGCCTCCCAGACAAATTGGACAATCAACATTCTGCTCAAATCCATGTCCAGGCTGTCTTTTCTGAGGTCATGCCTGTGAATGCCCAGTATGCTAAAATATTTCTTTGTAAAGATGCCTATGAATAAAAGAGAAGTATTGCTATTTTCTGTCAGGTCTTGTAATCACAAGAGACTTCTTTTGAAACTCCTGAATGTGTCTATTTGATGAGCTCAGATTTTTAGAACCACAGGTTTATTACATGGGTGTTTGAGGAATTTTCTCACTTAAGAAATGTGTTTTCAGTGACCCTGGGTACCAAATGTATTTATACAGCTTCCACTTAATAAGGAGATATTTTGAGGGCATATATCACTCTGTTGGGGTAAATCAACCTTGCTGCAAGACACATAATTTATCTGCCAGTTTAACATGTAATATAGGTTGAAAAATCACCTAGTAACGCTCGGTCAACTATTTAGGTTCCAGTAGAATCCTACAGGAGGCCAAATTCTCTTTTCCTAAATGAGAATTATTTGTACATATAAAGAAAGTATGGCCTTGCCTCAATTCCCTGAGGTTTTTCTCGTAGTTCTTCTATTAATCTTGGCACAGGTCTCAAGTTACATTCCCTGTTTTAGACACTTGAAGCACTAGCGAACCTGGAAAAATTTCCCTTTACTGGAGTAAACAGTTTTCTGGTCATATGATGACTGAGTTGGAGAAGGTCACCTATTTGGGGGCCATATGTCTTTAAAATCTAAAATGTGTCACTGATCCCTCCATCACCTTCTTAGTGACATGACGTTCAGCATGCATCTCCTCGCCCTTCATTTTCCCAAGGCTATCCATCCCTCTGTGCCCTAAGTCCCTGGATGCACAGAAACTTTTAAACTGTAATGGATCTTCATAAGGCTTAGCTCTCTTCCTTTTCCATGCATAAAAGACTTGTCACTTCATACCTGATGTTATAAATTTAACAGACAAGGACAACGTCCTAGAAGAGAGTAAATCCATCAAGTTGCCTGTGGACAACTTTGGAGTACAGGACTAGGAATTTTACCTGACCTTGAAGCAGAATTCTAAAAGTGCGTTGCTCTTATTTTGGATAAAAATAAAACACGTGGTCATTCAAGTGAAAAGTAACAGAAAAGAAATGGCTTCACTATAGCAATAGCCCTGATACCAATACCGGGGGCATATGTTTCAATCACAAGATGACGTTCAGAGCAGCTGTAAGTGGGGCTGCTCTTGGTGAGCTTTGGGGTCATAGGTATACATCCCTCCAAGGCCAAGCTGGAAAACTGAAGGAGGAATTCAGAGAAATTGCCATATTTGCACATTGCATGTCTTTAATCATGTTTATTGAGGTGAATTTAAGAAAGAGATTGGGAGATTACTCCGTAAGAGTTAAGTGAGTGCCAGAGACCTTAGTCTGAATTTTTCCTCACTTGGAAAACATGGAGCTTTAAGACATATAAAGAGGGGAATTTTCAAAGCTATTCAACTAAAAAGAAAATAGTCACCACCACCACCACCATCCACACCAAATGATCTATTAGAATGACGGTCACTCTTCTGTTGAGATGGAATTTATGGTGACAGGTGGTGGTGGAACTGCGAGATGATTAGAAGAGTAATTGTAATATTGAGGGAGACTTCTTCCATATAATCACTGCGAAACTTCCTTTTCTCAAGTTAATACGGCATAATATGTGTAAAATGAAGCATAGATTAATGGAAAGGAGATAGGCTATTCAAAAATAGTACAGATAGAATTGTTTATCCTTCTGGAAAGGCATATTCAAGTTAGTCTAACTTCACTTGATGGAATAAAATAAATTCCAGGTGAATTGAAAAATTAAATTAATAAATTACACATGAAAAATTTTGTCACTCATCCGGTAACTTCTAAACTGCTTCATGGCACTAAAATTTTTAAATACAATAGTTTATTTCCTATTTATCATACAATCCTATCATACAATTATGACCCATACTCTGCTTTGCCTACTTTCAGGCTTAATTGTAAAGAAAAAATCAAAAGTAACCTTACCTTCAGATTAGTTTCATGTACATAGGAGTAGTCACAACCTAATGAACCCTGCCACATTTAAGATGTTCTTTTCCTAAGCACACAGAATACAAAGACAGACAAACAAGACATTTTCAATTTTTATTTACTGATTTTTGTTGTGGCAAGAACACTTAACATGAGGTCTACCAGCTTAACAAAATGTTAAGTGCACAGTATGGTATCGTTACCTTTAGGCACAGGGTTGTCCAGCAGATCTCAAAACTTACTCATCTTGCACAACTGAAACTTTACACCCACTGAATGGCAACTCACTAGTTCACCCTCTCCCTGGTCTCTGGCAATCCCCAGTTTATTCTCTGTTTCAATGGGTTTGGCTTCTTTCGGTACCTGATATAAGTGGAATCATGCAGCATTTGCCCTTTTGTGACCGGCTTCTGTCTTACAATAATGTCTTTCTGGGTTCATCCATGTTGTCACATATATCAGGACTTCCCTCTTTTCTAAAGGGGAATGTTAGAGATTTAAATGTAAGACCTGAAACTGTAAAACCCCTAGAAGGAAAAATAAGGAGAAAATCTTACGGCATTGTCTACACGGTGATTTTTTGGCTATGGCAACAAAAGAATTCACAACGGTTAAAACAGACAAATGGGACTACATAAAATGCTTCTGCACAGTAAGGGAAATGGTCAACCCAGTGAAAAGCAGCCAAAAAAGTAAAAATAGAGTTACTATATGATCCCGCAATCGCACTACTGGATATATACACAGAATAATTGAAATCAGAATCTCAAAGAAATATCTGCACTCCATGCTCGCTGCATGCAGCATTGTGCGCAATAGACAAGATGTGGAAGCAACCTAAAATCCATGAAAGGATGAATGGATAAAGAAAATGTGGTATACACATACAAAAAAAATATTATTTTTAAAAGAACAATTAACTTAGTACTTAATTCCCAAAGAATAACATTTCATAATATTATATGTAACCCCTAAATTAAGCAATTTCTAATCCTCATTCTCAAAACAGTTCCCAAAGCACATCGCTACTCATTAGCCCTATCGCACTTAGCCAGACTTTCCCAAGACTTACATACACACACACACACACACACACACACACACACACACAAACCTAGAGCTATTCTTTCCCAGTAAAAAACCTTCAAATCACTTTTGAGAGTAAAGAACGCATTATACCATTTTTGAACTTCCTGTCACTGGGTTAGAAGCCTATTTGTCTAGCCATTTCATGTCCATACCTGTGCAGTGGCATTTCACCTTCGCAGTTAAACTCTCTGATGTGGAACACAGTTAAAAATCAAAATACAGCTCCATCATTTGAGCTTCCTTTATTGATCATGACAGTAATATCTCCAAAATCTTCCATCATAGGGGTTAAGCTTGACCCCTATGCATCCTGGAGTTTCTGTGGTTGGCCTTTATCAAAATGTACCACGAGTTGTTTTCTCACTCTCTTCTTTACTATTTCATTGCTGACTGACAGACCCAATCTCTCTATGGGAAGCCCAATGTCTTTGCACTCTATAATTCTCCAACAACACAATAATTCTCAGCTATCTCTTAAGTCTTCCAACGCAGGTTTGTCTAGAAGCTAAGTCCTCAATTTTGTGTTTCTCATCTCCTGCACTTCATCAGAGCATGACTACATGATTGGATTTCCCAATGATGGTCTGCAATGAGACCATTCGATGAATTGTCTAAGTCAGTTTGGGTTGCTTTAACAAAAATACCAAAGACTCAGTGGCTTACACAAACCAAGTTTTATTTCTCATAGTTCTGGAGGTTGGAAGTCTGAGATCAGGATGCCAACGTGGTTGGTTTCCTAATGAGCACCCTCTCTCTGGTTTACAGATGACTATTGTTTTTGTTGCAACTCCACTTGATGGAGAGCAGGGGGAGACAGCAAACTTTTTTGTGTCTCTTCTTCTTTTTAATGTTTATTTATTTTTGAGAGAGACAGAGACAGAGACAGAGCATGAGTGACAGGAAAGGGCAGAGGGAGAGGGAGACACAGAATCCGAAGAAGGCTCCAGACTCTGAGCTGTCAGCACAGAGCCCAACATGGGGCTCAAACTCAGGAACTGCAAGATCATGACCTGAGCTGAAGTCAGACACTTAACTGACTGAGCCACCCAGGGACCCTTCTTGTCTCTCTTCTTCTAAGGACACTAATCACATCATAAAAGCTCTGCCCTCGTAACCTAATTATCTCCTACAGCCCTTACTTCCAAATACCATCCAACTGGAATTCATGGTTTCAACATATGAACTGGGGAAGGGAGAGGATCTCAAAATGCAGTCCTAACAGAAAACATCATCTGAAAATAAAACAGAAAATTGTACAGGAACCAAGTATTCATGATAAAAGAAAGATTTATAAGCCAAGGTAAAATATTGATTCATTCATCTATTAAGTTTCTCTTAGCCTTTTAATAACTGGGGATCACTACTATCCATCATCTTTATTTTAAACATATATTTTCAATTATGATGCTTATTCAGTATCTACGTGGCAGGTTAACCAGACAGCTAAACACATCATTTTGACCAATTCCAATGCAGATCATTTTGCTTAGGTCACGAACTTGAAGTAAAAAAAATCTATATCACAGCCCTTTCATAAAGATCACATAGGCTTTGTATGTGAGAGGGAAAATGAGTCTGAGAAAGAAAGAGCATTTAATTTATATATATATATATATATATATATATATATATATATATATATATATGGAAAGCAAGCAGGATTTGGTTTGGCAGAAACCCAAAAAAGAAATCTAAACACTAGCAAGTAAACCTAACTCTATTACAAATTGATAACATAAGCTTACTGGAAGTGTTGGGCAAGAAAAGAACTGAGCTAAGTATTTTTTAAAAACAGTCCCTCAATTGGATACCGCAAGGCTAAAAACAACAGCTGTACGTAAATGCTGTGATCTAGTTAGCAAATCTATTTTATGTGTATGTGAGGATGGGAAATAATTTCTCTGTGGGAGAAAGAAGTTACAATTAAGCAAAGAAGGAAGACCAAAGTACCTATGGTATTGCAGTAAGGTCAGAGGTATCAGTATGAACTCAATAGACAGGTAGATACATAGACAGATGACGGATAAACAGAAGATAGATAGATAGATAGATGCATAGATGTACATATATAGACTGTCAGACGTGTACATGCATGTATTTCCTAGATCTGTGTGTTGAAATGGCTAGAAGCCATTGACAACTGGATAATGAACAGATTGAGCCCCAGCATGGCCTTTGACAATGTGAATGTAGGGAGATCAATGGTAACCATCGGTGTTCATGTTCAGCTTAAGTGCAGGATGATGCTCCCCAATTGAAAATGGAATTGATCACAGAATTTAGGGCCACTTAAATTTCCTCTCTGTCTTTAAATGGTTTCTATTTCTCATGGAAATGTAACAAGATAAATATACAAAAAGCCATTTTAGAAATTTTGGTTTTCATAAGTTTCCTCTCATTATTTATTTATTTTTAATTAATAAGAAACAGACCCCAGTCTGAAGAAATGTCAAGTAGAAAGATGTAAAGTAATAATTTCAGAAAAATGGGCTAAAATTCAGAGTTTAACATACAGAGCTAAAAATAAAGTCTACCAGTAAAGGAAACTGGATTCAGAGAAAGTGCTTACTAGTTGCTTTTGTTTACTTTATTTGCTTATTCATTCATTCATTTGTTTATTCACTTATCCATTCACTTTTTAACCCCTGACTTGCTCCATCAGGTTTAAAAAGAGGGCCGCATAGGGTAGAATTTTAAAGTCACTGCATTTTGTCTCCCTCTCCTGCCGTGGTCCATCATAACTCATTTTAGAGGGCTAGTTCTTTCCTGCTGTTGGACAATAAATAAAATAGTTGCCCATGATTCCTCTAGCGCTTTTCAGATGATAAAAAGGCCTTCAGTCATTTCTAGCAACAAAAACAGTCTCAGATGAATAATATTTCTGATTCCAGTTACAAATAAATCTTCAAACTGCATTTTGAGGAAACTCCACCCAGCCCTGGCTTAACAGAAGCCAGTTGTAAAAGAGTCAACGTTGTTACCGCATTCCTTCTTCACCTCGGGCTTCTACTCTGCTTCACAGACTCTGATTTCTGGAACCTCTGGATTTTAGTCTGTCAGAAGAAGAGAGGAACCCTTGCATATCCTGGTCTTGTCCTTGGCAGTTCTTTACAGCGGTCAGTTTCTCCATTGAACCAATTTATTCGGGTTGGTGGTTAGCACACCTACTCCATCACTCCCCTATAGGGAGAATCTGAGCACACACTGCTATGTTCTTAGCTCCTGCTCCTCCTTCTCTCCCTTGTCCCCTTTCTCTGTCTCCTCCTTATTGTGGTCCTCACTGACTCCAAGACGCCATCCTGGACAGGATCCAAGACAACTCTCTGTCGGTTTCCACGTATGACCCATGGGAGGTGTTCACATGACTTCTGACCTCACAGTCAGAAAGGGCACACCTGTAACATCCCTCCTTTTCCTGCCATCACAAGCTAGACAGCCAACTCCTTATGTGTTTGTTTTTAAGACATGGATTGGACACTGGTTCACTATGTCTTTGAAACTCGAGGAAAGAAATACCAAACTATTAGGCCATCCCATTGAAGCCCCTTCTGCTGGGCTTTGCGCTGGGAGAAGGAATTCCCAGTATAGGAAAAACTTTCTGAATCTTTTCCTAATTTCCAACTCTTTTAGTCTTTCCATCCTCTTTGGTTGACTGATGATATTTGCAGGAATCACCTTTGTAAGAGTTATAAAGAGGTCTTGGATCCTCCTTTGAAATGTATAATCTATATTTCTGGGTTTCAGCTAACACTGAAGACTAAAGTAGTTTCATTGTGAAATGCCATTTTGATAACAAATGTATTGATTTAAGGTACATAATAGTTTTTTTTCTTCTGGCTATGTGTTTTTTGAGCATGTGTGTACCCTGAACCTAAGGAATTTAAAGAAAAGGACTAGGCACTGATTAGTGAAACTTAAAAAGGTAATTAGTCGGGCAAATATTAACCCCACTATGAAAACTCATGAGAAAATATGGTATCTGGGGGCACCTCACTGGTTCACTCATGGAGCACGAGACTCTTGATCTCAGGGTTATGAATTTGAGCCCCACGTTGGATATAGAGATCACTCAAAAATAAAACCTTTAAAAAAAAAGAAAATATGGTAGCTGATAAAGTTGATTGCTGCGAGATTTTCTATTTGTCTATACATCCTAAAACGGTGATGAAGTATTTAACCATTATGACTCATGCTAGCCAACTATAATTACTGAAACATTTGGATATAAGTAGCTTTTAAATGGCTCTGTTTCCTCTCCTTTTCCAGTCTCAGGGCTATCAATGACTAATTCGGCTTTTGGAATAAGTTTCAGCATGTTTATTTTTAATAGCCTATAGGTTATTTTTCACATATTGAACGATGCAATTCATAGCAAATAGGCGTAACTTCTAATTTAGCGGTTAAATTTAGGAATGGCCCAAAATGTGAAGTCTGTGTTAGGGTTCCTAGGCAATATAAAACTACCAAGGAAAATCTTCAGTAATTTGAAGATTTTGTTTATGCGGTAACATATTCCAGCACTTTTCCTAGGCAGTGAACTACTGCTGCCAAAAAGCAGGAGAGAGATTAAACATTTGAAAAATGACGCAACATTATAGGACAGAATCAAGAGGTTAAGTGAACTGGCAAATACAGAGTGAAGTCACTTCAATCTAAACAACAGACACAAGTCTGAGAAAATGCAAACATTAATTCTGAACAAGTACTGTTCATCAAGTATAGTTTTTATGACCTGCATTGTAAAACTGCTTGTGTTTTTGAATTAATTTCATATGTCCGCATGATTCTATCATAAAGCATTTAGCAAGGCCCCTTCCACAGACACACACACACACACACACACACACACACTTCTTCCTTTCAAATATGTCAACAGGTATGTTTCTCTAGCATTATTATGATAGACCAGGACAGGGAACAGAAAATAGTTTTCCGCGGTTAACTGTCATCCTTAAAAGATCTCGTGTTTTTGTTTTTTAATATACTGATTAAATCTTACAATAATGCTGATATTAAGGTACTATAAGAAGGAATTTCGTTATAAAATTCATTTTTGCAAAGATATGATATGTTGAAACTTGCTTTATTTTCTTACAGTCAAAGACATTTCAAGTCTTGAAACTGATGCACTGAGTAATAGGAATAACAGAGCCAGGTTCAGAAGCACACAGAATATGCTGCTGCCTAGGTGATGAGATTTTAGAAAATTAGATCCCTGGTTCCAAAATGTGCTTTTCTAACTTGCTCAATGATGGCTGAAATTCTTTCTAACGTGGCCAAATCCTTTCATCCCAGAGTTAATTGAAAATCTAAAACTCCAAGTAACCTGGTAGGCTTAAAGGAGTGACTTTCTCTGGTCCGGATTCCAGCACTGGAGGAAATCAGGGAAAAAAGAGAATTCTAGACACCTTCATGGGAGATGGAATTTTCACGGTAAAGGAAAAGAATTCAGAAAGGAAGCCTGGGGTGCTCATGGAAGGGCCATGTCTTGAACATTTTGCATATTTGCATCAAAACTTTGCCTTCTGTTGCCATAACCCTGACGGAAGATGCTTGGTAAGAACTTAGCTAAAGCGCAATGAAGAAATGGACCCATTGGACCACACAGCGCAGCAGAGAAGATTGTGGGTATGGGTAATTCAAGCAGAAACCTGTTTTTTCACTTATAGAAGTTGGATAAATCATATAATTGTATCATTATATCATTGTCACCATCTAGCACTTACCCATCTTTTAGGAAGTACTAAGAATGATACTGCAGACACCGAAGACAAGAAAGGAACCACATTTTTAGAATAATCTCAGAGATGGCCATGAAAGAAATAGCATTTAGAATAACAATGAAACTTCTATTCTCTCTAAGTCATTGCACCCTCTTTGCCCATCTTTTATCAAATAATATTTAATTAAGCTGCTTTAACTATGTGGCTATTTGGGGGGAGGCCTGGGTGGCTCAGTCGATTAAGCATCCAACTTTGGCTCAGGTCATGATCTCACAGCTTGTGGGTTCAAGCCCTGCGTGGGGCTCTGTGCTGACAGCTCAGAGCCTGGAGCCTGCTTCGGATTCTGTCTCCGTCTCTCTCTCTGCCCCTCCCCCGCTCGCACTCTGTCTCTCTCTCTCTCTCTCTCTTTCTCTCTGTCTCAAAAATAAACATTAAAAAAACTTTTTAAACATGTAGCTATGTTTTGAACAATAATTACAAAATCTGTGTAATGCATGCTACAGAAGAGATGTGGGTGAATGAGGTAGACGCGGCCTGAACCTGGAAGTACTTACCAGAGTAGTTGGGAAAGGCTGTGACAGACAGCTAACAGATAAGCTAGATAACTATAAAACCTTATATCTGTACAGTGTTTTCCATTTCATATCCAACTGGACTGTGATATTCAAATTTATGACCACAAAGAACATAATTTTGGTAAATGAGGAGTCTGAAAATCAGAGAAACTCAAAGTTTCTTTTGTCTTAAAGCCCAGGGCATTTGTCTTCTGTGCTATAAGCATCAGTAATCGATCAGTAGTTATTTACTGAGTGCCAAAATGTAGCCAAAATGACAGTATTGCCAACTTAGAATTACAAATAATAATGCTTTCTGGCCTGATAGGATTCACGATCCTTGGGGAAAATATGAATGAACAAATCAGGGCACTGTAGTATGAAAGAATGCTGTCTTAAATGGATACACAGCTTAACATATATTGGGGGCACTGTATTAGATTTCTATGGCTGCCAGAACAAATTACTACAAACTTTGGGTCTTCAAACAACACAAATTTATTTTCTATCAATTCTATAATTCAGACATCCAGAATGGGTCTCAGTGGGCTAAAACTCAAGATGTCAGCATTCTCTTCTGTAGGCTCAAGATGCGACTCCATTTCTTAGCCTTTTAAAACTCCTGGAGGCCATCCATATATCTTGGCACATGACCCCCTTTCCTCATCTTCAAGCCAACGGCATTGCATCTTTTTGACCTTGCTTCTTCAGCCACATCTTGCTCTGATTCTCCTCTTTTGCCTCCCTCTTCCACTTTCCAGGACCTTTGTGTGATTTTGGCCCCACTTGGATAATAAAGGATCATAACGCTATCTTAAAGTTGGAGTTAGCAACTTAATTGTGTTTGCAAACTTACTCATATTTTTTCACGTAACCTAACATATTTCTAGATTCTGGAAATTAGGACAGGAACATCCTTGGGGGACCATTTCTCTGCCTACCACAGGTGCAAAGAAGGAAGTGGAAAATACAGAAGTGCTTATGGAAAGGTCAACAATGATCACTCCCGAAATATGATTAGGACCAAAGTGCTGTGGGAGTTCTGAAAGAGGAAAAGACTTGCATTGTTGATGTGATGGAACCGTAAGAATATTGCAGCCGACAAGCCCTCCCTGAAGGTAAATCTATACATGTTCCTTCAACTCTTAAGGCCTGGGCAAAACAGAAAATGTTCATGACACAACAATGAAAAAGCTAGAAAATAATTTGGAGATTCTTTTGCCTTTAAAAAAAATTTAAATAGAGCAAGAAACACGCAACACACAAATTTGAGAATCTGAGGGATGTCTCTTAGCAACTTGTCAGCACATAAAATTTAACCCTTCATTTTGTAATTTATGCATTTCAGATAGTATTTTAGTCTCCCCAAATCGAGAGGTTCACAAGTGTTATCAATTGAAAAAGAAGGAAAACATATGACAGTGAAAGTTTGGGTTAGATTATTATTCATTATTTTTCTGTAGAAATCTTAACTGGTCACACAAGGTCATGTGTTCAAATGGCTTTTTAAAATTCTAAATGTATATTATATATACATAAACATTCATTATATCTATAATGTCTCAAAATATTATTTTAAATCGTCTTTATTTTTTAGGGCAGTTTTAGATTTACAGAAAAATTGAGTAGAAAGTACACACATCCCGCAGCCAGGTTTCCTTATTATTAACATCTTGCATTACTAAAGTATGTTTGTTACAATTAATGAATCAATGGTACCAAGATGGTAATGCAGTATGACTATCCAAGGTCCATACATTATTCAGATTTCCTTAATTTCCTTAATTTTTACCTAATGTTATTTTTCTGTTCTGGGATTTTATCCAGGATACCATATTGTACTTAGTCATTATGTCTTCTTGGGATCTCAATGGCTTACAGTTTGTCAGGCTTCTCTTGTTTTTGATGATCTTGACAGTTATAACGAATACAGGTCAGATATTTTGTAGTATGTCCTTTTATTGATTGGAATGTGTTTGATGTTTCTCTCATGATTTGACCAGGGTTATGGTTTGAGAGGAAGACCACAGAAATAAAGTGCCATTTTCATCACTGAAATTGTATTCATACTGAGAATGCAATAAAACCTTGGTGTGTGAGCACAATTCATTCCAGAAACATGCTTGTAATCCAAAGCACTTGTGTATCAAAGCAAATTCCCCCATAAGAAATAATGGAAAGTCAGATGATTCATTCTGCAACCCAGAAATATTCATATAAAAGTGATTACGATACTGTAATCTAATACAAAATAAGAAAGAAAATATAACATATAAAGAAAAATAAACAAATTAACCTGCACTTACCTTTGAAAACCTTCGTGGCTGGTGTGAGGGAGACAAGAGAGAGGAGGGTTATTGTGTGGGACAACTTTCACTATCACTAATGGAAACACTGCTATCTTTTGGCTCAAGGGAATCCTTTTCTTTTCATGCATGTTTAACAAGGAACCTGTCCAATGACCTAGAATGAAAAAGCATTTCTAAGCTTACTCTTCTACGGAAAAGCAAAGAACTGTCCATAGGTGCTTTGAATTGACAAAAAGTACACTGGTGATAGTTGTGGGCATCTTCCAATGTTCTGAAACATCATTGATTTCTGAAAAACACCATGCCCTGAGACTGAGCATCTGAGCATGCTAGAGGATCACCCACAATCCCACAACAGGAGAGAGAGAGAAACCATTGGCTCAGTTGTGATCACGTGATGTCGATGTCACGTACTACTTGTATAGCAAGACATCGCTTGTTTATCAAGTTAAAATTTATTAGAAATGTTTGCTTGCCTTGCAGAACACTCGCAGAACAAGATACTAGCAATCCAAGGTTTTACTATGCATACTATCAACATGACTTAACACTATTGATGTTGAACTTGATTCCCTGGATGAGAAAGCATTTGAAAGATTCTCCACTGTGAAGTGACTCGTCCCACTGTCCAGCCACACAGTCCTCTTTGAAAGGCATTCACGATGTGGAGACCATATTTAAAAAGTAGAGAGTTATGCTTACCCTCTTCAAGGGCACGGGATCTACATAAATTATTTGAAATTCTTCCTCATGGGAGGTTGGAACCCCCCCACACACCATTTATTTATGTATCCAATCATTTATCATTATCAGAATGAACCTATGGATGTGTACTTTTATACTTTGGGTTATAATACTACTTTATTTACTTCGTTGTTCCAATTGTTCCAATAAATTTTTATTAGAAGATGATGCTACTTTTCAGTATTATAATTATCAGGAATATAACGATACAAAAGCCACATCTGTTCCAATCAAATGTTGCATAAAATTATTTTTTAAGTAGATAAATTGGATTAGGCGTTCTAGGTGTGCAAATTCTCCCTTATCCATAATTATAGTATTTATGACTACAAATTTACTATTTTAAAATCACAGAGAAATGCATTTCCCAAATAGCATAGACAGACTATTTTATTCACGGCCACCAATTTGAGTAATAACAAGCTTATTTCTTTCCATGTCCTTTATTATTTGTCAGTTGCATTGACTAAGTGGACTTAACTAGAGAAGTTCTCTTCCTGTTTGAACAAAAATACAAGATATTTAGAACAAATAATAACAGAATAATTGCTTTCAGAACTCAAAATTCTCTGCAGGCATACTTTACAGGATTTAATGGTACACAATAAAATTACTCTTACCAAGGTGATATCCAGGGTTCACATCCCAGTTCAGGAGTACTTTGAATATATTACATATGCAGGTTATTGTTAGCGGAAATGCATTTCTCTCTTTGCCTGATCTCATTGGTCAAATGTCTGATTTCACATTCAGTGCAGCTCTGTAAAGAGGGATTGAACTTCCAGTATTTAATTACTTTGGCCAGTTTCCATCTGTTAAGTTGACTTCAAATCTTTTCTCCAACTTTACACTACACAGAAATTCCACAACTAAGCCCATTTCATGATGAATATTTTGTGCTGACAATTCAGCAAACTTAATGTTCACCCTCAAATTCATGGAACCAGCACACTGGCCTATGTGACCTTTGAGCACATGAAATGGGTTTGATTTCTGGACTC
Source organism: Felis catus (assembly GCF_018350175.1). Taxonomy (NCBI): domain Eukaryota; kingdom Metazoa; phylum Chordata; class Mammalia; order Carnivora; family Felidae; genus Felis; species Felis catus. The sequence goes on from NC_058379.1 coordinate 85,853,881, forward strand.
TTCAACCCTTTTCACAGTCGCAAGCCTAGCACTTAAAAAGCGCAATGTTAAATTGCTTTTCCTGAGTTATACAGTTGTTCAAGTAAAATGGCATTTTTAAGAATGGTTTATTAAGCGTACGAGTAAATTGAGGTTGATAGAACTGACTTCGTAAATATCTAGCACCAGTTTGACAAAATGGCACATCCATGCTTCCTGTTTCTTCCTTTGCAATTGATCAGCCAAGGTAATGTCAATGAGGTTGAATGAAAAAGTAACTGACAACACAATAGTGTGCATCTTTCTGCCAAAATCTTGACTGTCATAACAGCCTGAGTCAAGGCCAAGCTCCAATAGTTGAGAAGACTGATTGAAAAAAATTATTTCCACGAAATTCAAGACTGATTCAGTATTATTCAAATTTACATTAAATAAGGGAAAAAGTAAATGGAAGAGGACAGTTAGTCCATTCCCTCGCTTTCAAATAAGAATGTCCAGGACCTCGTTTAATTTTGTTGAAAGACCAGAGAAAATGAAAAGGTCCCCTTCAAAGACATTGCTTAGGTTTTTTTAGTGACCTATTCCAGTGTTTAACACTTCTTGGACAAGTAAGAATTTTATTGGTTTTGAACAAAGGTCATTGTATGTCTTCCAAAGTGAGGAGGAAACACACTATGATCTTTGAAAAAGATTACAAAGATCAAAACTTAAAAACAAAATGAAACAAAACAACAGAGAAAAAGAAGGAAATAATAATTTTTCCAGGCTTGTCAGCTTCTGGTGCACAAGGTCTCACTGACTCAAAATTGCAGGCCCTGCAGATTGGCATCCCCTCTCCGTCCCTGCCTACACACCCACCGACACATGCATCCAGTCACCGTATATTCACGGGCCCCATTATGATTGGTCACAAAGCCATTCCATTCACTGTGAGGGGGGCTGTCAATGAACTCAGTTATTTTTCACCCTTTCTACCACTGGTCCAATAAGTATGTCACTTCTCATCACAGTCCCCTACAGGTGGCTGCCAGTGACCTGCCAAGAAAAACAGGTGTTGACACCTAACTGTCTCCACTACTTGGATCCTGCTCACTGACTACGGCATCACCTCAAGTGCCCTAATATGGTCCCACAGCAACTCCAGCTTATGTTATTTTACTGGAGATTCTGTAGCCCCATAGTCTTATAATAGACATTCGCAAGCAACATAAACATAGGCATACTTTTCCTGTAAATTTCATAAAAGAAATGAGATCAACACGTTTCTTTCCTTTAGGAAGATGGACTCAGAGAGAAATAAGAGATCAATATGTTTCTAGTCTCTTTAGGAATGAGACTTGGAACAGAGTTGGGAAAAAATCTGAAGTATGTATGAACTTGATTCCATGGCCAGATGATAGTGATAAGGGTATATGATTTTATGAGAAATCTCCAGTTACTGTATGCTTTTTTTAAGTATTATTTTCCAGGGTCTGTGAGTTTTAATTGAGGAAAGGGCAATTATCTTGCTTAATCTTAGCTGCTAGGGTTCTACCAGGCAGAGATTGTTTAGGTCTATACACATGCATATCTGAGCAATGTCTGCCTTTTCTCCATTTCCAACAGCATCTACTTAAGTCTTCCATTGTTTATTGACAAAATTATCAGATTGCTGTCTATACGGCTCTCTGCTTCTAGTCTCCTTATACTTTGTATCATGACATTTCTAGAAAACTATTTCAGGTTACTTGCTTGCTTTAATGACTACCCATTTGTTCGTGATAAATTCAAACTGCTTAGCATGACAATAAGATCTTTCTAGAAATAGCACTCAACCCTTATACTGTTCTAGACACACTGAAAAATTCTCTGTTTCCAAAATGTGACAAGCTTTACACATCTTGGCCTCCATCCCTACCTGTTCTCCCAGTTTCCTCTGGCCCTCGTCTGACCCCATATGTCATTCTAAATTTAAGTGATCACATTTTCTCTGCAGTGTTTCCTGACCATTTCCTAAAACCACGTATAATTTCTCTTGCCATAATATCCATTTTGTCATTCTTACTATGACAGTGTTTATCAAATTGTTATAGAGTATTCATTTACCTGCTTTTTTTTCTGTATTTGTGGATCACAAATTCTCTGATGGAAGGTTATGTTCCAAAACTTACCATATTACCTGGCATGTGAAATTGTTCAGGAACGTACTGTGTGAACGATAAAACAATTTGAAACATGTAATCTGTACTATTTTCTTCCCAACTCCAAACCGTCGCTATCTGATGAATGTGGGTCAACTATGTGGAATGTGTTAGGGCTGACAACTTCAAGTACATGTTACTGCAGGAAGATTTCTACGTGGATTCTATGATTTTGCATTCTTTTGCCTTTATCCTGTTTGTATGTCACAATTATTAGAGTATTTTCCCTAAGCTCTCATCTTAAAACTTAAACGCGTCTGTCTGTGCTTTGACCTCATAAAGAATAAAACTGCACCAGTGTTTTGAATAGAAACCCTGTTGTATTTTTCAAGGTTCTTTACATCTTTCTCCTCTCAGTTAAATCAAATTAAACTTTGCTTCCTTTTTGCTCACGGAGAATCATTATTTTTCCCGTTGAAGATGATAAATTTCAAAAAAAATGATAAAGTTCTTCAAAATCATGAAGGATCTGTGATGATTTTATATTCTTAATAAATATGGACAGAGAAACTTAATAATTAGCAGAACTATGTGACTAAAAAATCTCTCAGCCTATAACTTGTTAATTTTCAATGGCTGAATAGACCATTTCTAATAAATAAAATTTTCATTTTTCCTCACTAAAATATTTTCAGTGGTGTTTAAAACATTATGAGTTCTTTATTCACATCGCTTTGGAGGACAAGTGATAATTCCTTTGTTTATAGATATAAAATGATAAACTTTGAGCTCTAGAAGGAAGAAATTACAACACGTGTGTTAGAATTATACCAACGAACATGCTCAGTACATGCTTCTCCAGTATGGCTGAAAAGCACTCATCATTTATATACAATGAAATTCACATTAGCACCTAAGCATTGGTGGTTTCTTGCCACTTAGAGCATTTTTAAGGACTCCATTACAAGAAGCATTCTTTGTTCAGAAACCAATAAAAATGACAAAGAAAAAAAAAGCTGACGATCTTATATAATACCCTGATTCAAAATGTAGCAGCAGTATTAAAGCGAATGCAAATCATTTGGTCTCATGAAATCCTCATTATTTTGAAGAGATGTGAAATAAAATATTTGCCTTACTTCAAGGGGCTTTCATGTGCATGAGTTTTCATACTTATCAGAGATTACTTCAGAGTAATGAAATTCAGCTTCTAAAACTCATCTAGAAAAAAAATAATTTTAAGTTCATAAAACTCTTGTTTTGAGTCAGATACGACAGTTGAAGAACCAGAGTGTATTAATGGTATTCTTTCTATCTGTGCTTCCAAATGAACAGGAAATGGGGACATCATCCATCCCCCAGGTTCTCCTCGTGATTTTTAAGCCCTCAACAGGTATTCCGTGCAGCTCCTGCTTTAGCTTCAATAGTCATTTATTATGTCTTTTTCTTCTTTTATTACGGACATTTGACCCTGAAGAGGTCAGAGGATCTAAGGGAGTTTTTATGGGCTAGTATCACGGGGTCATTTGTTTAAAACTGGTTCCACTTGGGACACCTGGGGGCTCAGTCAGGTGAGTGTCCGACTTCGGCTCAGGTCATGATCTCAGGGTTCGTGAGTTCAAGCCCCGCGTCGGGCTCTATGCCTACAGCTCAGAGCCTGGAACCTGCTTCAGATTCTGTGTCTCCCCCTCTCTCTGCCCCTCCCCTGCTCACATTCTGTGTCTCCCTCTCTCTCTGCCCTTCTCTCACTTATGCTCTGTCACTTTCAAAAATAAATAAACATTAATTTTTTTAAAAAAAAATTAAAAAATTAAACTGGTTCCACTGAAGCTAGATCAAATCCTTCCCCACATACCTTTCATTTACCGTATCTTAACTTTTGTTCGGATGTACCTTCTCACTCACATAACACTGAAGACATTTCTTAAATGTCCGTATAGAATTTTCTCCTTCAGATTTTTACCTTTTAGCACCCACGCATCATAGATAATCATTTCAGTTTAAAAGTTCTTAACGTGCAATGAGCCTGTATGTGCCAAAGCCCTGCCAGATTATGGAAATCAGGACAAATAATACACAGAACTGGCTCTGAAGGATTTTATAATCTTGCTTTATTTTTTTTTCTCCATGAGGTTCAGATACGCCAAAGCAACCATGAAATACAGTGTATCTGAATACACACAAGGAGAGGATTAAGCATGTAACTCAGTAGAACTTTACTAAAGAGAAAGTACACGAGCTGAGTGAGATTCCTGGAATGAATCTTAAGGAAACTATATAAATTCAGCAGGTAGACAAGAGAAGAGAAAAGATGTCACCTGGGGTAAAAATCAAACAGAGGCACACAGCATGTGACGATCTGGTGGCATAAAGAAGGGAAGGGAGGCTGGTTTGGCAAAGACAATGAGTGTAGTTTGGGGCTCGTCACTTAGGCTCTTTGAGACTCAGTTTTTATCAGTTATAAAGTGCAGATGTGAATTGTAATCACTGATAACTGACGGTTGAAATGATAACTGATAAAAATGTAGGGAAAGCGGTATCCAGCAGTCATAGCTTCTCAAAGCATTTGCTGTACTGGGGACCGTGTCTGCACATGTCCATGGAATTGGCAGCTATTTGGATGGTGGCGTTAGAAGTTCAGGATGTTCAGAGGATACTTGGTAAGGATATTGAAGTAGTATTGGAGGGAGTTGCTGTCTACGGGATTGTGTTTTAGGACGATCCCTCTAAATGACAGAGTGGAGGTACCTACTCATAAATGCACATTTCAGCAATTATATCGTGTCCTCATTTGCCTCATTAAATTATGAACTTGGCTTGAATCTTGAGAAATGAATTAAATTTCTTCTCTGCCAGCTATCCCTCAAATGAAAAACCCTTGAAATATCCCTGAGGCTCAAGAAGAGAATCCTGCACCGCGAAATAGTATTCTCACTTCCCTAAACATGCTTTGCAAGTTCACATAGCAACCACAACAAATATTTGTGTTTTTAGAAGTGAGTTTTTAGCAACACCTAAAGTTAAGATATTACAACAAGCATACACTTAAAAATCATAGGATTTATTTCTTGAGAAAAATGAGAATGGAAAGAAAAATTTAATATCAGTTTTTACTATCAATTATGTTAACCTTTTCAAATTTGAAATGTAATAAGCTTAAATCTCTGAGCTGAAACATTGAGGAAATGAAATGAGTTAATAAATATTTGTTTTATATTTTATTGAGGGAAAGTTTTAAAGCTGTGCTGAAGTCAGAATCAGTGGGAAACAAACACGAACAGTACTTTTATAGCACGCAAGGCCATGAGTATCGTGAATATTTACTTTGGCATATAGAAGCCAAAGAGAAAAGAAAAATAAGATTTCATTGCATTTATAAAGTCGGAAGGAATTCATCTGGACCAAAAGCCAGCAGCACTACTGATTGTGTGTGTGTGTGTGTGTGTGTGTGTGTGTATTTTCTTCTTAATTAGAAAAACTTGTTTTCTTTCAGTCAAAATCATGAAATCAGAAATACAACCCCATCTATCCACCATATTCTTGTAAATAATACATCACTGCTACTGTTATAATAAGGCAGGTAAGAACATTCTGGCAAGTTATTCCAGATAAAATACCAACGAAAATGTGTGCAGATAGTATTTGTACTGTACAAATAGTATTTCTAAGTTAAAGTTCTCAGAATTATAGAACAAATAAAGAAGCTACTTAGGTCTTTGCAAAAGTGGATAATGAAATAACTTTAGTTTTAACTGGGCTTCATTAAAATTGAAAACTCTGCTCTGTAAAAGATAATACCAAAAGAACTAGAAGACAAGCCACAGATTGGGAGAATAATTTTGCCAAAGACATAGCTGATAAAGGACTAGTATCCACAATCTACAAACAACACTTAAAACTCAACAATAAGAAAACTGACCACTTGATTAAAAAATAGACAAGAGAGGAGCACCTGAGTGGCTCAGCGGGTTAAGATTCTGACTCTTGATTTCCGCTCAGGTTATGACCTTATGGTTTGTGAGTTTGAGCCCCACGTCAGGATCTGTGCTGACAGCATGGAGTCAGCTTGGGATTCTGTCTCCCTCTCTCTCTGCCCCTCCCCCACTTGCTCTCTATCACTCGCTCAAAAATAAATAAAAATAAACTTAAAAACATAGACAAAAGATCTGAACAAACGCTGCTCCTGAGAGGATATACAGATGGCAAATAAGCATCTGAAAAGAGGCTTAATATCATATGTCATTGGGGAAATGCAAATTAAAACAATGAGATACCACCGTTACACCTGTAAAGCGGCCAAAATCGAAAACACTGCCGACACCAAGTGCTGACAAGGATATTAAGCAACAGGTACACTTATTCGTTGCTGGTAGGAATGAAAAATGCTACAAACAGGGGCGCCTGGTGGCTTGTTCACTTGAGCAGCTGACTCTTGACTTTGACTCAGGTCATGATCTCACAGTTCGTGGGTTCAAGCCCTGCACCAGGCTCTGGGCTGACAGTGCAGAGCTTACTTGGGATTCTCTCTCCCCCTCTCTCCCTGCCTCTCCTCAGCTCCTGTGTGCTCCCTCGCTCTCTGTCTCAAAATAAATAAATAAACTTAAAAAGATGCTACAATCTTTAGGACACAGTTGTTGGTTTCTAACAAAACTAAGTATACACTTACCATATGATGCTACAATTACACTTCTCAGTATTTACTCAAATGAGATGAAAATTTTTGTCCACACACACACACACACACACACACACACACACTGAATATGGATGTTTATAGTAGTTTTATTTATAATTGCCAAAACTTAGAAATAACCAAGATTTCTTTCAACATGTGAATAAACTCTAGGACATCTGTACAATGGTATATTATTCAGAGCTAAAAGGAAATAAACTATCATGCCATAAAAAGACATTGAGGAGACAAATGTATATTTTGAAAAGAAAGAACTCATTCTTAAAGAGATCCACACTTACACTTCCAAATTTATGACACATTTGGAAAGGCAGATCTATGGAGACAGTAAAAACTTCCAACCTAGTGCTTGTCATGGATTAGAGGAGGACAGGGATGAGTAGGAGAGTTCAGAGGATTTTTAGGACAGTGAAACTATTCTGGCTTTTTTTTAATGTTTATTTATTTATTTTGAGAGGGAGAGAGAAAGGGCAGGGGAGGAGCAGAGAGGGAGGGAGAGAGAATCCCAAGCAGGCTCCCTGCTGTCAGTGCAGAGCCTGATGTGGGGCTCGAATTCACAAACCATGGGATGGTGATCTGAGCTGAAATCAAGAGTGGGATGCTTAGCCAACTGAGACACCCGGACGCCACTGGACAGTGTGACTATTCTGTAAGATACCATAATTAGGTGGATACATGACATTATGCATTTGTAAAAAAAAAACAAAACAAAACATTTTGTACAACACCAAGAGTAAACTATAATATAATATAAACTATGGATTTGGGGTTATAGTGACCTGACAATGTGGGTTCATTAATTTTAAGAAATATACTACTCTGGAATGAGATGTTAATATTGGGGAAGCTTGAGCGTGGGTGGGGAACGGCAGAGGTTTTATGTGAACTCTGTACTTGCTGCTGAATTTCGCGGTGAACTAAACACCCCTCAAAAACTAAGCCTTATTTTAAAAAATAATGTCTTCTTTTTAAGAATGCAGTGAAGTTTGCCAGATGTGTTAAAAAAACAATTTATACTTTTCAGTAGTAGAATTGGAGAGAAATTATACAAAGATCATTCCGATTCTTAATTGTATATATGTTACACGTCTTCAAGCGGAACTGTCTTGTTGTTTCAAAATGTTTTCAGTTCTCTGAGTTATCCAATTTATCTTCACAGAATATTTTCATAAAAACTGTGCTTTCGGGGGGCGTCTAGGTGGCTCAGTTGGTTGAGCATCCGGCTTCGGCTCTGGTCACGATCTCACAGTTTGTGAGTTCGAGCCCCGTGTCAGGCTCTGTGCTAACAGCTCGGAGCCTGGAGCCTGTTTCGGATTCTGTGTCTCCCTCTCTCTCTGCTCCTCCCCTGCTCGTGCTCTGTCTCTCTCTCTCTCTCAAAAATAAATAAATAAACATTAGAAAAAAAAACTGTGCTTTCAGAAGGTAGTACTTTTAGAAAAGTTTTGATGTTGTAACTCCAATATTGGGAAATATAATGTCAACACTGTTGTGTATGGACAATGTATATCACCATCTTAAAAACTGTAAAAGGTTTATGATAAAGAATCTTCTTTTACCTTTCTAACCATGCCTTTCCCAAATTTACTTAAATATGAAACTATTCTTCTCATGAAATACCTCTTCCCTGCAGTTCAGTGTTCCATGAGCCATAGTTTGGGACAGAGCTGTTCTAAAGGGACTTCAAAAGACCAGCAAAAAGAAAATAGAATATTTAACTATTTTGTGCTATATTTATAGGGGGATTAAGCAAATTTCCCAGTTCCTCCAGTGGAAAAGCTATCTTTTCACAACAAAGGACAATTTTAACCATAGGTATTAGTAGCATCTACCTCCTAGGAGAAGTGACTACAATTCACCAATCGGGAGACTTATTATAACAGGAACTACCAAGGAAGCCATCTTAGGTACATTCAATACACTGGAATCTTAGTCAGCTGTGTTACGTGGGCGTCCTTTGTATCCTGTGATACTTTCGTGCCTTTAATTAATATATTACAAATAATAAAAAGAGTCTCTCTGCTTCCAAACAGTAGAGAAGTAGGGAAAAAAAGGAAGTTTCCATTGGCTAGACCTGACAAATACTGCCTCAGCCCAGTGACCAAGGTGAACATCAATGGAGAGAAATCATGGTGGTAGGGAGCCCTTGATATAATTTAATGAGAATGGCATGTTACCTCTTGGGGTCTTCCGCCCTCAAATGCATAACCCCTATCTGATCATGAGAAGAACATCAGAAACCAAACTGAGAGACACACTACAAAATACCTGGGAGTATTCCTCAAAATTTCCAGGGTCATCAAAAATAAAGAAAATCTAAGAAACTCTCACAGACCAGGAAAAACCTAAGACATGACAACTAAATGAAATGTGGCATCCTGGAACAGAAAAAGGACTTTTCAGACAAACTGAGAAAATCTGGAGATAATATAGGATCAGGTCATGATCTCATGGTTCATGAGTTCAAGCCCTACATCAGGCTCTCTGCTGTCAGCACAGAGCCCACTTAGGATCCTCTCCCTCTCTGTCTGCCCCTCCCCTGCTTGTGTGCACTCACACTTTCTCTCTCTCTCTTTCTCTCTCTCTCTAAAATAAGTAAACATTTAAAAAAAGTATAGTTAATAGTACTGCACCAAAGTTCATTTCTCAGTCTTGAAAATGTGTCATTAATAGAATGCATTAACAGCAAGGCTACCTGGTGAGGGGTTCACAGGGACTTTCTGTTATATCTTTGCAACTTTTCTGGGAATCGAAAGCTATTCTGAAATTAAAAGTTTAATTATTTTTAAAATCACTTAGTGCTTCAGATAACAGCAGCAACATTTCCTCCAGAGATCAATGTGTTACTAAGACATGTTGAATTCCTTGACATTTATGGGGGAAATATGCGCTGAAATATCTCCTTTACAAACATTTTTTCAACTTGTCTGAATTGCTTGGACTTCATAATTTTGAAGAGTGGGAGAGAGTAACCTGAGCTATTCTCCATTTTCCACTGCTTTTATCAATAGGAATATTCTCAGAATCACATCTGCTCTTGTCATGGAAAACGCATCGCTCCGTGGCTTCCTTCCTGACAAACTGACACCCTTTGAGTAATTGCCTCATGTCTTCCAGCACGTCGGGAGACCAACACTGAGTAAGGATATATATCAAACATGGAAGATAGCAAATGCACTTTAGTAGGGTACCCTGAATAAGTAGAGAGAAGCCAGGAGAAGTAAACAGGAATCCCCCTTACCTGTGACACTTTACCAAAGGTTATCTTAATATTCTACCCAGCAACATCACTGACTGATTCTAGTGCCATAGTTATAATTGTAAGGAGTGCACACGTAAAGATTGTGACACAAGAATGCAGATGATTCCTTAGAAAGAGACTGCCTTAATTTCTTTAACCCCATTAAAAATCTTGTTTACTTTTATAAATGCTATCTTTATTACCTAAATTTTGCCAGATAGAGAAGGAAAGTAATAGTGATAAATATTTATGAATCTCATATCAACTAATTCAGAATACAGCATTCAGTAGTACTTATGAAATTCTAAAAATATATATTTGAACCATATCAAATGTGAACAAAATAGTGTAATATAATCAATCGGCAGTCACAAGATCTGGGCTGCAGACCTTTTTCCTTCATTTATTAGCTCTTTGGTACATGTCTATAGCTTTGATCTGTCATACTTTCTCTTTTCATCTAAAACTGGATGGATAATACTCTGGCCTGAATATACCTCAATGGTTCTGTGAAGGTCAAATATTACCTAACATTGTCAGAGGAAAAAGATGAAGCCTTGAATATCTACTTGGGAGTCATCAACACCAAAGCTATAATCAAAGCCATGGAACTGGATGAAATAATTTAGAAAATATGTGTAAATAGAGAAGAGAAAAGTTACAAGAATCAGTCCTTGCTTCAGTCCATTTTTAAAAGTCAGGAAGAAGAGGAGGAACAAGGAAAACAGAAGGAGCGTTTTGAGAGGCTGGAGTTGCAGCAGAGTGAAAAAGATTTCAAGGTACAAAATGGTCAAATAGGAGTATTAAGAACGGTTGTGGTTTTGACCACATGGAGGTTTTGATGATCCTTACAATTACTGTTTCAGTGGGAAAAAAAAATGGGAAAGAGGGTAGTTTGAGAAGAGTGTGTGAGTTGTGGGATTAATGTACCAAGTATCCACAACTATTTTGAATTTTTGTAGAAAGAAGAAGAGAGAAGAATCATATTTAGTGGAAGGGCATGAGGTCTACACAGTTTAGATTTTGATTTTCTTTTTTATAAAAATATAGCGTTGTATTATAACCTGATATATAACGTGATATATCTATACCTATGTCTTTGTATATGCATATATTTATGTGTGTATAGATATATATGCCTGTATCTTTCTATACCTGTGCCTGTACCTATAACCTAGATAGATGATAGATCGATAGATAGATACAGATATAGATAGACAGATAGATAGATAGATAGATAGATAGATAGATAGATAGGGAAGTTGATTACATAGGAGAAAATAGGACAAATCTTAAGAGCAAATCCCCTGAGAACCAAGGGGTGTAAAACTCCAGTCCAAAGGCAGAAGATGAAGTGAGATGTCCCAGCTAAAACAGTGAGACAGGACAAAAAGGATTGAATTCTTCTTTCCTTTGACTTTTGCCCTACTCAGTCCTTCAACTGATTGCATGATGCCCATCCACACTGGGGAGAGCAATCCACTTAGTAAGTCACCTATGCAACAGCCACCATTCCGGATGTTCCTCACTGGGACATACCTGGGTATCCACAGCCCATTCAGATTGATACATAATATTATATGTATCAAAATATGGATATTGATCCATATGGATCCAACTGATCCATATGGATCAGTTCCAGGATAAGTGATCAGGAAAGTAAATAAAGATTCAGACAATGTGTTGATTGAAATTTAAAAGGGAAGATGGTTTAGTTACTATTAAAATTAAAGGCCAAGGTGCCACCTTAGTTATAGGTGACAGAGTTGGGTAGAGAAAATACGGTCAGAAGTTTTGAAGCAAAGAAACCAAGAAACTAGGTTTATGTTGCCATTTTGAATGTTTGAGTATTTTTGCACACATAGGTGCATATACATTTTCCCTTGCTCTCTCCCTCCCTCCCACACTCTCTCTTTCCTTTCTTTTTCTCCCTTTCTTTCTTTCTTCTTTCTTTTTTCCCTTCTCTCTCTTTCTTTCTTTCTTTCTTTCTTTCTTTCTTTCTTTCTTTCTTTATTTCTTTTCCTTCCTTCCTTCCTTCCTTCCTTCCTTCCTTCCTTCCTTCCTTCCTTCCTTCCTTGTTTTCATAGTTTCTAGGGAGTAAAAATACTTAACACAGAGTTCGAAGTATCCTCAAACTAAGTTGTTAACATCTATCAGGCCTAAAAAGTGATCTTTAGCATTTGGTTTCCAGAGATTTCCTCAGTTAACCTTTAATGGAGGTATTTTGCAATAGGAACAGTTATAGAAATTATGTAATAGCAAACATCCAGTGAATATCCTAGTACAAAAAGTATCGTAGTCCAAAGAGTCACCATGTTGATGTGGACTTTAGTCTGATTTACAAATGTGTTAAAGACAGAGAAGATTTTGCTATCACTCACATATAAGGACTTTATCCCAAAACGAGGCACTAAATAAGTGTAAAATTAACTAATTTGGTTTCTCATGTCAGCTGATGGCAGGTGCAGGGCACAAGTGAAGATGTTTAACCTTGACTGTAAGCTCGCATCTGCCAAAATGCCTGAGGCCACGCATGGAATTGGATAAAATAATAGGGCTCCTGAGCAGGAAAGGACAGCCCGGGGACAACGAGTCCTCACATACGACATGACTCATTTCTCTACTCCCATATCCTTTAAATGCCTTAGTAATTAACAGTGAGACCATCATATATCATGATCCAACAAGCATCTAGGGACTAGAGCACCATTTTAAAGAGAGATGATCTCTCAGTTCATATTGAGGCATTAAATTCTTTATATTACTCCTTTTTCTTAAATAAAGACATTATTGATATCATACAAAATGATATTTTAAAGTTGTATTCTACTATGAGATTAAGCTCCAGCCCTCAGGGATGAATTCCATGATTCTCTAAAATTAATTTATTTTCAAAACCATAATTAACAGTTCACTAAAATCTCCAGTACCATTATAGCAATAGAACAGCTCCTAAAGTTCCAACTACATGCTCATAAAATTTTGATTACTTCTTGTAACCCTGCCATCTGGTAGCTTGGTTATAGCTACATCTTAAAACTAACTGGGGACTGGCTGATTTTTGAAGGTTTTTTTTTTCAGTATTCTGATAATTCGATACCTCAGGAATATAAATATAGTCTTTTCATCTTTAAAAATTAAACTATAAATCAGTTGTTCATATATAAAAATGATCATTTAGTTGGGTTTCTTGATATCAAGTACTATAAGTACAGGATTTAACATTTTTAAATCACTATGGAATTTAAGCTTAAACAAAAATTATGTATCTAAGGTGCAAATAAGAGCATTCACAATATTACATTTTACCTTCTGTCAAATAACGTAATTGTAGGTAAACTTAAACCTAAATATCTTATTTTTAGCTTTACACACACTGAAAAGTTTTATGCAATTTCATACATTCAAAAATAGTAAAAGAGAAAAGCCTACCTTTCGGAGAATCTGGGATCCATCTACCCTTCTCAGATCAGGACCTCGGTGGAGCTATGAGGCAAATGGGGTGAGATGAACAAAACTCTGGCTACCTCTGAAAGGACTATTGCACAGGTGTAGACTGGGTAAGCATCTTGGAAGCAGCATTTGGTGGGGAAAGAAATGGAATGAGAGACTTGGTGGCATTGTCCCCCAGAGACCCAGAAGAGATGCCTTGCCCACCACAACATCTAGGAGGGATCTGACATTGCTTGTTTTTCCCGGCCTCTGTCTACTGCAGGGGAGTCAAATCCTGCCTCTCAAGTGTTTCTGATCAGCAGAGAGGCATCCTTGTGTCGTTCCAACCTGCTATCTGAGAAACTACCGGCACCCAGGGGAGACCACAGCCTAGCTCCATTCATCAGTCTGACTCCTTATTATGGGTCCTGGCAGGTAGACCTCAGTTCCAAGGAGCAAACCGAGGAAAATAACCCGTTTATGGGGCCATCACAAGAGAATACATGATGAACTCTCAAATCAGGTTACTTGTTAAGACAGATGAAGGAGGTCAAATCAGGTTACTTGTTAAGACAGATGAAGGAGGTCAAATCAGGTTACTTGTTAAGTAGATGGAGGAGGGCTAAGATAATTTTCCTTTTGAAACTAAAAAATATCACAATTTTTTCCATTAGTTTTTCTGGAGTACAAGAGGGCAACTATAAAACAAGCCAGGGGCCCCTGGGTGGGTCAGTCAGTTAAGTGTCCGACTTCAGCTCAGGTCATGGTCTCACTGCTCGTTTGAGCCCTGTGTTGGGTTCTGTGCTGACAGCTCAGAGCCCAGAGCCTGCTTCAAATTCTGTGTCTCCCTCTCTCTCTGCCCTCCCTGCTCACATTCTGTCTCTCTTTCTCTCTCAAAAATAAGTAAGCATTTAAAAAAATTTAACGGAGAAATATTTACTGTATCTAGGGTGTTAGGCTAATACTTCCTTACTGCTTTACTATGCCCTTTTTTAAAAGGAAGTTACTTTGAAATTCACATTAATAAATAGGCACCAGTATCCCAAAAGATGTGAAATACCTTCCAATAAATAGAATTAAAATCAGAAGAGGTGTGGGTTCTAGAATGAACGCAACTCAAGCTATTTAAGTGTTTCCCTTTTTCCTGTCAACAGCATCCAGACAGAATACTGAATATAGTTCATGGTAGCAAAAAACGCTCTTGTACATGTTAAGATGTTATCACATCTGAAATTATCACATAACTTGCTATCAGAATAAATATAGAATGTCTAGTCTATATTTTAAAAGACATTTTAGACAAAATGGTAAGGAACACAACAATAATTTTGAAGTAAAAATTCCTGTATGTATACTTAAAATTAATTGTAAACCCTTTCATTTCTTACTGAAATCTCAAGATAAGTAAGACTATTAAAAGGAAAACAATGGAATAATTCAATGAATGACAACTCTATTCAAGGCAAGCCATTGTAGTTTTTGATAGCCTAAAATGTGTGCTTAATTTTAAAATGATGCTTTTCTCATTTGAAAATGATGAGAATGCACACTTTTTGTCTAAAAGTTATAAATTTTTAAAGGGTTGGCCATATTAGTGGAAAGATGTGATAAATCATAATGATAAAAGACTATCATTACAGAGTACCCTAATCCATCATTTTAAATAGATTCTACATTAATCATCTACTTAAATCTGAATGCTCAAGTAATCATAATTTATTATGATAATTCAGACCAAAAATAAATATCAACAGTGTGGGTCGCATTTGCAAGACAACACGAATGAGGTGTAGAAACAACCCTTCATGCCAAAATGGTAAACCTAGTTTAGCAGACATAACTATCGTCAATGAAAAGCACAGATATCCAAAGAATAAGTCATATTAGGCTAGCTGTGTTAAAACAGACTGACTGATGTTGATCAAATATAAAAACTCATTCAAATCTCGATGATGACATGGACAGAGCCTAAATCACATAACATGTAGGTATGTGTTTCAATTTGATATTGCCTAATTAAGTCTCACAACCTAATTCAGAATATTCTGTGGAAAGGATACAAAAACAATGCTTTCTACCAAGATTTTACAACCCGATTTAATATGCTGGGACAAATTTACTCCCTGAGAATTTCCAACTGTGTTTTCTGGAGTTCTGTCACCAGCTACCCTACAAGTGTGTTGAAGGTAACAACAAAAATAGCTCCCTTCCCTTTCCAATAAAAACAATACTCTTTTTGTATTTCTTTTACATACTCAGATTTCATTTAAAAATGGTATTTGACAGAGTCTTGCTGTAAGGAAAGTGAAATAATGTAAATTTGTAAAATAAACCCATTGTTAAATAAATAAATAGAATTTAAGTATATGTGTGTGTGTTAAAGTCACTACCTCTAGGCAGAATACTAAGGCAACAATTAAATGATCTTATTTTATTTCTCATTTCTCAGTGATTATAATCCTAAAGAACTTGTTATCCAATATCTGGAGGGTGGGGTGAAAGCTGTTTAATCTATTTTGTCCAGTGTTTAGTCGCTTGGAATGGAGTAGTTAATCATGTCTCTGGTCCTATCATGACCAGAAATAGAAGTAAAATCAGCTTTTGTAAAAAACAACATTGTAGGATATTGAGGGATAAGCTTCACAAACTTTAGAAAACTATTATCAAATATTAGAAAAATTGAATATGCTATTTATAAGTGCATTTCTTATTTAAGGAAAATAGAATGAACAAGAAGTTATTTTTCCAAGAAAAACATTCTATATTGGGCTCTGTGATCAATATCACTGTGAGACATTATGAAAGCCCTTTATTTGTCTGTGTTTTCTAATATCATTAAAATATAAATAACATACATTCCTATAGAAAATATTGGCACTATGAAATTGCTAAGAATCATATAAATATTCTTTTTTACATAAAACATGACATTAAACAAGAATGACATAAATATTCTATAGGCATCAGTAGCTGTTAGGGTATTTTTACATGAAGATATTCCACAAAGTCCTAACTAATATTTTAAAAATATTTACTAGATACTAGGTATATCTGTTTAATAACATATTTGTTAATATGATACCTAATAAAGCTCTGTGTTAGTCTCCTAACTACCAAGGAAAAGTCTCACTCTGATTCTACCTAGGATTGAGTTCAGACTCAAATTTCACTAGATATTAGTTCATATTCTTACTTCTCAGAATTGTACGATAAGACAAAATAAAAAATTTTAATTTCCTCATTTTTTTCAGGTAATTTGTGGGGTGAGAATGTGTATTTCCCAGAAGATGAGATATAGCTTTCCCAACACCATAACCTCCCATATACCCAATGTCGCCCTCACCCAGCCTTCTAATATATCCTGACATATGCCATGAAAATATAATATGTGTGATAACCTGCTGTCTCATGAGCCAGAGAATGAGATTCAAAGTTAAAAAAGAGTTTAAAATAACTAGGCATATACTCATTGAAGACTTTAATGAACCTTAATTTCTAATCTGTGTGGTTCAGGGTAACTGTGCCCAGGAGGAAAAAAAAAAACTCTTTTGATGAACAGGTGGGCAAAGGACATTATTTAGGGAGAAATCAGACTCCTAAATTCAACGTGCATGATTTACAACACAGAAGAAATAATGCTCGGTTATAAAAGAATCTTTTTAAATGGTACAAATAACAAAGCAAGAATAGCTTCAAATGAGTATCGTGTGAAAGAATGGGGAAATTACTATCACATGTCTGTCTAAGTTTATGTAATTTGACATGTATCAACTTAAGGTTAAAATGACTTATTTGCAAAGATTATCACTTCTTCATGTACCAGTCTCATTAAAATGGTGTTGGAGTAAATGATCCTGCACTAAATAAAATCGATTCATTATAAGATGATGAGGGTGCCTGCATGGCTCAGTTGGTTAAGTGGTGCCCGACTCCTCATCTAGGCTCAGGTCATGATCTCAGTTTGTGAGATTGAGCCCCATGTTGAGCTCCACACTAATAGCATGGAGCCTGCTTAGCGTTCCTCTCTCCCTCTCTGTCCCTCCCCTGCTCATGCTCTCTCTCTCTCTCTCGAAATAAATAAATGAACTTCAAAATAAAAAAGAAAGAAAGATGATGAACTTGGGGAGAAAGACTCATCGGGGCCCCTTGAATGAATATACAAGACTCATGCGTGGTGGCTATGGTGCTGTTAAGTGTGCACCTTTGTGTTTATGAGAAATTTGTTCCTACCAGTGGGTGAGCTGATCTATTTCATGCTTACTGCAGTTTTATTTGCCTGCTGCGTTAATGTTCAGATAAAGCACATTATAATGACTGAGTCTAGATATGATGAATATGTGGAACATTGAGGCTCATTTATCATCCTGACAGCAAGAACAGACTTCCGGCTTGCTAGAACTGGACAAAAGTATTCCAGGTGACTGGAATGGACTTGAAATGTGCAAGCTATGATTATAGGGTTCATATTCTCATCTCTTTCCTCTCTTACCATGATGTCCTGAAGGAACTGGTTGCTGCTGTCCATTCAGTGTTCGACTGTGTTCAGAGGCCAGGGTGGCATGGCTGAGGGGAGTTCTTTGGGATCTTTTCTGATGTCTTACACATGGTTTATTCTCCTATCAGAGCAATAAAGCAGCTCTATCTGTCTGCGTTTGATTTCTTTTCTTTAATCAAATAAGTAATTAGGAAAAAACCCCAACAGTTTAATTATGAGCTGCCAACTTGTATTCTAATGGAGTTTGAACCAATTAAGATAAAAAATGTTACAAAATGAATGGTGATGTAAAGACCACATAGAGGAATGCGATGTTAGTCTGTCCAGATGTCACCTTTTAAATCGTGTCCTCTACATTCATTTCCATCCAATTTTCTGAAGCACAGTTCTGATTATAGCATTGCCCAGCTCAAAAGTCAGCTGATCTACCCCATTGTTTTTTAAAGATTTTGTTTTATTTTTTAAATAATCTCTACACCTAACATGGGGTTTGAACTCACAACCCTGAGATCAAGAATTGCATGTTCTACTGACTGAGCCAACCAGGTGTCCTTGATCCAGCCCCTCTTGAATCCAGTCCAAGTCCCTAGGACATCTAGAAGATTGAGTTCTTCCACAATCTGATTCCTACCTGAATTTGCAGAGTTATATACTTAATATACGTGTTTTCATGGGGAGGGAAGTGTGTCCAAGTTATCCAGTGTCTGGGTACCTATTTATAGCTTGATTTATTTTCTATTTTCCCCATTTTCACATTGGGCTTGGATCAGGTTTCTGTATCTTAACATGCTTCCTCTTTACCATTTTGAACACGTTCAAACATCTCTATGAAGCCTTTTTTATTTACTTACCATCAGACTTCGCTTACTTTTTTCAAATTTCCATACTGATTTATTAATACACTTCCCATAAAACATATTACTTTATACCTTACACCATAATATAATCAAAACCCTTAATGGAAACAGAATCCACATCTGTTTTTCTGTACATGTTCTCCATCAACCAGCATCGCAAACAGAATAAGCTACATAAAGAAATATCGGGAAATCTTGCTGTTACCTCTCAGTCGTCAATCTTCAAGGTAAGCATCAAGGATATTATTTTTTTATTTCATACTCTGTAGTTAGGTACATCATTCCCTACTGTTGTTATATGATTTGGAATTTCCTAGGTTTGATTAATCTAAGTCATCTGAAATGTTTCTGTTGAGATCCTGAATATGTTCAACCCCATACCTCCTGCTCAGTTCGCATGGAAAGCCCTTGAAGATAACTTCAATACTCATTTCATTAGTTGGCTCCCCAATCCCTCTGAAATAACATTAAAGAGAAATATTTCTGGACACCAAAAATGTTCAATAAGAGGATATAGTGAAAAAATGCAAATTTCATATGAAAATAAGAGAAACTGACTCCCTCTCTAAAAACAAAAATGACAGGGATGCCCGGGTGGCTCAGTTACTTGAGCGTCTGACTCTTCGATTTCAGCTCAGGTTAGGATCTCGCAATCATGAGGTCGAGCCCTGCATTAGACACCACACTGGGCACGGAGCCTGCTTAAGATTCTCTCTCTCTCTCTCTCTCTCTCTCTCTCTCTCTCTCTCTCTCTCTTTCTCTCTCTCTCTCCCCCTTCGCCCCTCTCCCTTGTTGTGTGTGCTCTCTGTCTCTCAAAAATAAGTGAACAAATGAATGAATGAATGAATGAATAAATATTTTTAAAGAAAAATATAAATGACAAAGCCATAATTCTTATAGAACTTTTAGCTTACAAACAAATCTTACTTATGAAAATGCCTTCTGACTATGATTCCCAATGTATAATTGGGTACCTTCTTTTTTTTATGTTTATTCATTGAGAGACAGAGAGAGAGAGAGACAGACAGACAGTGTGCAAGCAGAGGAGGAGTAGAAAGAGAAGGAGACACAGAATCTGAAGCAGGCTCCTGGCGCTGAGCTGTCAGCACAGAGCCCGAGGCAGGGCTTGAACTCATTAACTGTGAGATCACGACCTGAGTAGAAGTCAGATGCTTAACTGACTAAGCCACCTGGGCACCCCAGTTTCTTTTTTTTTTAATGTTTATTTATATTTTTTGTGAGAGGGAGAGACAAAGAGAGAGAGAAAGAGCACATGTGCATGAGTGGGAGAGAGGCAGAGAGAGAGAGAGAGAGAGAGAGAGAGAGAGAGAGAGAGAGAATCCCAAGCAGGCTCTGTGCTGAAAGCCTCATGTGGGGCTTGAACCCACAGACCATGAGATCATGACCTGAGCCAAAATCGGGAGTCGGATGCTCAACGGACTGAGTCACCCTGGTACCCCTAATTGGGTATTTTCTAATTAAAGTATGTCTTTACATCTTTACTATATGAGAAAGAATTTTCTTAAAAATGTTACCTAATTTTTTCCTTCAGAAGATTCTGTGAAAGAAGGAATAACACATTTATTTTTTTATTTACGTTTCTAGTCTAACAAAATATGCAAACTCTTTCGTAATGCTTAATTATAATTAAAATTAACCAAAATGTAACATTAAAATACAGGAAAAACATGCATTTCACACAGTAAGCTTTCAGAGAAGAGTAAAACAAAGACAATTTGATAATTTAAAGTCAGAGCCCCTGACTAACAAAGACATATTTAACATGCAGAGGTGAACGAAGGATTTGATAAGCCATTATTACAACAAAAGATTTATGAATGAGGGATGCCACTTACCAAAATGACCATGAAGGAGACAAGACAGCTGACTCTGTGTGGAAGGTCATAGAAAAGTTTTTTTCATGGTAGAAAGATTATTTCATGCATATTAAAACCATCACAGTCCACACCAAAAATTGTACATCTGGTTTGATGTATTTACATTTTCCTGTAAATGACCATATTCAAGAAATAAATAAAAGGAATTACGTTCTTCTGTACGGTGACAGAGTAATGGAATTTTTATTACAACCATAAGATAATATTTAGTTAGCATCCACTACAGATAAGAATGAAATACACATAAGGCAGTGCTGACGTCACTTCCTGTGGGACCTCTTACCCCTTTTGTCAAAAACAGTTTGTTCATTACATCAGTAAATTGGCTTTTGCTGAATTCCTCTAGCTGCCTGTCTAGAGTTTTTTTTTTTTTAATAACGTCATTGTCGACATCCCCAAACCTGCTATTTCTCGCATGACTCAGTGTATGTTCCATTGGAATTACACTCCCAATGTTATGTCACTTTTCATTTCTTTGCTGCACGTCCATCTCTGTTGGCCAATTTCCTCTTTTGATTATCCATTGTTTTAAAACATCAGATAGGTTTCTCGCTGGGAGGCATTGGGAACGCAAACGCACACTTTGTTTTGTTTTGTTTTGCTTGGTTTTTTTACTGTCTGCGTTTGATCTGAATACCAAATGCAGCGTCACCGGCGGAATCTGAAATAAGTGACATGATTGAGCACCAACCATGATGTGTGTGTGTTATTTACATAGCTGTGTGTGGACTACGAAGCTAGAAGCAATATTTGCACTTTATGAAATTACTCACAGTTGACATACTGGGGTTGCTGAAATTTTAAGTGTGTTGCTGAGTTAGTCTCTAACTAAACCAGGGCAACTGAAATTCATGCACACAGGCAACATTTTCAAGCTATTAAAAGAAAGCTGAAGTTGTTAATTTAGAATTCTTTACCCGCAGGCAATATCTTTCAAAGACATGGGTGAAATAACTCGATCAGATACACAAAAGTCTTTGCAAATCTGAAAACAGGAGAAACATGCTTTAAGTAATATAAGAAAACACACACAGCCGTCAACCCAGAATTCTAGTCTGAAAATATCTTTCAGGGCACCTGGGTGGCTCAGTTGGTTAAGCATCTGACTCTGCTCAGGTCGTGATCTCAGTCGTGAAATCGAGCTCTGTGTTGGACTCCACCCTGACTGTGGAGCCTGCTCAGGATTCTCTCTCTCCTTCTCTCTCTCTGCCCCTACCCTGCTCATGTGCTTTCTCTCTCTCTCTCTCTCTCTCTCAAAATAAATAAACATTTAAAAAAAAGAAAATATCTTTCAAAAATCAATGGCAAAATAATTACTCTTTTTCAAAACAAAACAGTAGCTGAGAGATTTTATCACTAATATTTTTAAACTTGAGTTTAAACTTGAAGGAATGCTAAAGGAGTTTCTTTACACCAACAGAAAATGATATCACGTGCAAACTTGCATCTAGAAAAGAAGTGAAGAGCAAGAGAAAAGGATAATGTGTGGCTAAATATATATGATGGAGCTTTTTAAAATTTTTGAAATCACCTTAAACAGTTGATTAATTGTTCATGAATAGCATTCATGTATTATGGGGTTTATAACATACAAGGAAACAAAATGCACGAAAAAACATCATAAAAGACAAGAAGCAGGAAGTAGAAGTACAACTGGCATACTACTGGGAGGTTAACTGTGATAATTTTATATTATATATATTTATATTTTTATAAATATATATTATATATTATATTATATTATATTATATATTATATTATATATTATTTATTATATATTATATATTATATTATATATTATACACAACATCTTTATCCTTAAAATTAAGATTCCATGGAGTCCTGCAGGTCAGTATACTGTGAGTAATCAGAAGTGCTCTCCTCTAGGGGTGCCTGGGTGGCTCAGTCAGTTAAGCTTCTGACTTCAGCTCAGGTCGTGATCTCACAGTTCATGAGTTCGAGCCCCACATTGGGCTCTGTGCTGACAGCTCGGAGCCTGGAGCTGCTTCAGAGTCTGTGTCTTCCTCTCTCTCTGTCCCTCCCCTGCTCGCACTCTGTCTCTCTCTCTGTCTCAAAAATAAACAAACACTAAAAAAAATTTTTTTAAAAAGAAGAAGGAGAAGAAGTGCTCTCCTCTGGTCTTTCGCCATCTTGCTCTTTGCTGCGTTCTGAAAATATAAGGTCAGTACCAAGTACACAAAATCATTTATATTGTTATAAACTACTAGCAAACAACGGAAAAATAACCTAAAAGCCATGCTATTTATAACAGTATCAAAGCATTCAGAACACTGATAAGTAAATTTAACAAACAATGTGTGAGACTTAAACATTTGTACCAAAAACTACACTGCATTTAAAATTAAGTTGCCAATGAGTGAAATTAAAGAAAATCTAGGCATCCCTAAGTGGCTCAGTCGGTTGGGCATTTAACTCTTGATTTCAGCTCAAGTCATGATCTCCCAGTGCGTGGGTTCAAGCCCCAGGTCAGGCTCTGCACTGACAGCACAGTTCCAGCCTCAGATTCTCTCTCTCCCTCTCTCTTTCTCTGCCCCTCCCCTGCTCACACACACACTCTCTCTCTTTCTCTCAAAATAAACAAATAAACATTTTAAAGAATAAAGAAAATCTAAATACGTGGATATATATACCATGTTAATAGATTGGAAGACATTATTTTTAAGATGTTAATTTTCTCCCAGAGTGATCTCTAAATTTGTCTAAATTCCAACTTATAACCAAACAGACTTTTTTTTTTTGGTAGAACTCTATAAGCTGATTGTAACAAAAGACTTAAATAACTACAGTAGTTTCTTTTTTTTAATTTTTTAAAATATTTTTTATTTTTGATAGAGAGAGAAAGAACACGAGCAAGGGAGGGAAGGCAGAGAGAGGAGACACAGAATCTGAACCAGGTTCCAGGCTCTCAGCTGCCAGTACAGAGCCCTACACGGGGTTCGAACTCACAAACTGAGATCATGACCTGAGCCAAAGTCAGATGCTTAACTGACTGAGCCACCCAGGAGGCCCTAGAGTAATTTCTAAAAATTAGTTGAAGTTGAAGGACTCATACTGTGTGATTCTGAGAACTTACATACAGCACTTTGAAAAAGGTTTGTTGTGTTTGCATATAGGTATATTGTTCAATGTATCATAGTAGATACTTCAAAAGTAGACTGTCATACATAACCATCGGATTTATGATCATGAGCAAGACAATTTAATGTGAGAAAGAACAACCTTTCCACAAATGGAACTGGAACAAACTGGATAAACACATAGAAAAAAATGAATCTTGACCCATTCTTCATAACACATAACAAAGTAATTAAAGATAAAACATAAATATTAAAGGTAAATCTATAAAGCTTCTAGAAGACAACACAGAACTAATATCTTCATCGAATTGAAGAAGGCCAAAGGTTATCTCAGAAAACACATAACTGCTGACCACAGAGTAATAAAATAATAATTTAGGCTTCAGGATTTAACATTTCAGCTCATCAGAAGATAAGTAAATTAAAACACAACCCAGAGACTGGGAGAAAATATCTGAAATACAAATATATGACAGTATATATGTATCTAGAATATGTAAAGTTTTATTTTCAAAAAACAAAAAAGACAAAACAACAAAGTGGGAAATAATGTGAATAGATAAATCAAAACATAAGACATGAATGGACAGCAAGCACATAAAATATTTCTCTAAGTCATTAGAATTTAGAGAAATGCAAATTAAAATCAAAATAAGGTACTACATCAAAACCACTAGAATGATTAAAATTTTAAAGCTTGACAACACCAAGTGTCGACTACCATGTTGAAGCAATTGGAAGTTGTGTGCCTTTCTTATAGGAGTACGAAAAGATTAACCACTTCTAAATTTAAACACCTACCCCCATGACCTCACTAAAAGCACTTGCACATGATACCCCAAATCGGTAAATGACCAAAATGCCCATTAACATGAGAATAAATAAACAAATGCCAGTATACTTAGACAATGATGTAAATCAAAACAGTGAACTACTGATCCTGATACACATGATATTGATAAATCTCAAACCACTGTTGAGTGAAGGAACAAATAGGATTTCTTTTTTCTTTTTCTTTTTAGAGCAGCTAAAACAAATTTATGGTGATAGAAGTGAAAACAGTGAATAATTGGAAAGATGAAAATTGACTTCTAGGGGACCCAAGGGAACTTTCTGAGGAGATGGAAATATTGTATATCTCGATGAGGTATTTGTTATGCAAAGGTATATATGTGTAAACTCATTGAATTGTATGCCTTCAATCCATTAACTTTACCATATGTAAAATTTACCTTAAGAAGAAATACAATGGCAAGAAATTTTCTATTTTTCTTTGATGATAGTTGTAGATTTACTGAGGATCAGCATTTTAAAAGATTTTTCACATTCTAATACATTTAATGGATTTTCAGGGCAAGAAAGAATAATAAAAAATTTTATTATATTTCTTTAGAACCTTAAGTAACTTAAAAGACTTTATTAAAAAATTGGCTCAGTTGTCCATGATATATATTTATAATAAACTCTCTCCTTATCTAATAATACAGATTCAAAAGTCTTGAAATTAAATATAAAACTTTAAAAATTGTAAAACATACAGCAACCTAATGTGAATATGTTGAATACAGATATGATTTCAAAATCACCTTGAAATCACTTTTTCATGTTCAATTTACAGACTTATTATTAAAGAAGTAATTAATAATTATTTCAATAAGCACCATCACATTAGTACCATTTTATTAGAATCCAAATGTGACAGTATGAATTTACATATCACTGATGAAAGCATTTTTAATTAGGAATTAAAAATTCATTAGCATTAGCATTGAAATTTAACCTATTTATAAGTTTTAACATTAGTGACTATTAATCTCAATCAAAATACATTTGTTGGATAGTGCCAATTAAGCAGGTCACTGGTAGAGTTCTTTTATTAATACTATAGGATACCTTCCAGTTGTGATAAAATATCACATTAAAAATTCTATTAAGCTTCATGATTTTCAAACAACATGACTTATTTTTCAAGCTTTTATTAGGCTCAACAGACTATGGAAAAATATGATGTATAATCATTAATGGGCCCAAGATTTGATGATACATAATTCCCAATTAGTGCTTCATTTCAATGCCTATTACTTAGTTTTTAACTCCAGCTTCTAAATTTACTACCACTAACAAGAGATAAGCGAGCAATTACGCACTTATCAAAATAATTTGAAAGTAGCTGATGCCTCAATAAATTACAAAGGTAGTACTCTTTAGCCTGCAGAAAATTAAGTGTAAAAATTGGGTTATTCACTTTATATATGAAATTAACTTCAACAGATTTTTAAGGGAGTTATCAATACACTATAAATAACTTCTAATGAGTCCAGTTGGCAATTGTGGTTCAAGTAGACAATAAAGAATGTGGATGACACGATAAGAAGTCCAACTCACCATCTTGAGATGGAATTCAGGACAGAACCGTATTATATTCTCTTTGCCCAGTCCCACTAATGGCCAGGAAGGTGGCAAGAGTAGTAATGTCATCGTTGCTACTAATGCATTTCATTCTAAGCCTCATGGCTGGGCCACATTTATTATGTGTGTTTGGGGTGGGGTGGACAGGAACCTTGACTTTGGCTGCCATTTGCTGTCTTGGAAGATGCCTTTTCCAGGTTGAAATCTTACAGGCGCCAGGCTAGTAGTAAGCCGATTAGCATGGTTATCTCACCAATTCTGTATGGATAGGAATTTTGTTAAAAAGTCTTTACTTCTTAGTGTATCTGAATCAAAATGTTTGACTCTGGGAAGGTGCTTGTCAATATGCTTCCCTCTCTGAGATCACTGACTAGGATCGTTGCAAGTTATCTTAAGTACCAGGATTAGTAATAAGATACCCATGGAAAGTATATGAGAGAAAATTCTAAAGGAAGATTTTTAAAATAGACATGAGAAGGTAGATATTTGCATTATAAAATGTATCAGAGTTTTTCAGTTTTATCATTTATTGCACAAATACAAACAAAACCAATGTCACCCCTGGAGGAAATTTGACAAAATATTGTTTTTATCATAAAGCTTTTCTGAAAGAATAAGAGGGCAAAAAAAGGCAAAAAATAATGGGGAAAGATATATAATTAGTGGTATGTAGTATGGTTAGATCTAGCAGGTGCTATAAGATATTATAAAACACAAGTAGTCATTTTACACCTCAGTAATAGATACATAAAAGTCAAAAATAGCATTTGTTTTAAGGGATAATTTCATATATTAAATATAAGCTATCTCAAATCAATTGGAATGAGAGTTGTTTAATTATTGTTATACAGATAATTAGGTTGATACTTAGGAAATAAATTCAGTTGGCCTCATCTTAAAAGCTAATTACAGGGGCGCCTGGGTGGCTCAGAAGGTTGAGCAGCAGACTTCCGCTCGGGTCATGATCTCGCGGTCCGTGAGTTCGAGCTCCGCGTCGGGCTCTGTGCTGTGCTGACAGCTCAGAGCCTGGAACCTGTTTCTGATTCTGTGTCTCCCTCTCTCTGACCCTCCCCTGTTCATGCTCTGTCTCTCCCTGTCTCAAAAATAAATCAAACGTTAATAAATAAATAAATAAATAAATAAATATAATTACAGAATAAAGCATGCAAATGCACACATATTCAACAAATATTCAGTCCTGTTTTAGTCCTTTAGCTTAGTCCTTCATACTTTGTTGGTTATTCCTCGACCTCCAGTTCTGGTGTCCCTTCCTCCTTTTGCAGCTGGAACTCGTGACAACAGAATCCTAAGATGGCCCCCAAGATTCCTGCACTCAGGTATACACACCTAGTCTCATCTCCCCCCTTTGAGTATGAGAGAGAATCAAGAAATAATTGGGATTTTATTGCGGGGGTCTGTTGACTTGCAGTTAATTAAAAGGGAAATTGTCCTGAGTGAATCAGAATTAATCAGCTCCTTCCCAAAAGAAGAGATTCCAAGCAGAAGAAAAGCCTTCCCTTGGGCCCTGAAGAAGCAAATGCCAAATGTGGAGAGGGACACGTGGCAGGAAATGTTAAGCCTTCTGTAGTGGCTGAGGACCTCAGAACTACAACTGCAAGGAACCGAACTCTCCCAGCTAGGTGAATGAGCTTGGAAGAGGACCAGAATGTGGATCCCTGGATCCCTTGTAGGGCCATAGTCCCAGCAGACTCTTATCTCAGCCTCTTGAGACCCTGAATGCAGCACCCACCTAACCTGGGTCTGGACTTCCTACTCAGAGAAACCCTAGGATAATAAAATCATGTCACTTGAAACTAGGAAGGTTTTGGTAACACAGAAAGAGAAAACAAATACAGGACTGTAGTTTCCTAATCCAAAGTAATCCTTCTTCTCTGTTTTCCAGAAATTTGTAAAAATTTCTAATCCACCCAGAATCCCTTCCTATCTATGAATATATATATGTATATACTAAAAATACTAAAGGAAATATATATATATACTATAAATATATATATGTGTATATATATATGTGTGTGTATATATATACACACTATATATACTATAATTATACACTATATATACTATATATAGTATATATTATGTATACTATATATATACTATAAATATATATGTGCATATATATACTATATATATATACTATAAATGTATATGTGCATATATATGTGTGTATATATATATACACTATATATATACTATAATTATACACTATATATACACTATAAATATACACTATATATGTAGTATATATACTATATACTATAAATGTATATGTGCATATATGTGTGTGTGTATATATATACACTATATATACTATAATTATACACTATATATACACTACATATATACTATAAATATACACTATATATGTAGTATACATACTATATATATACTATAAATATATATGTGCATATATATGTGTGTAAATATATATATACACTCTATATATATATACACTATATATACTATAAATATACACTATATACTATAAATATATATGTGCATATATATATACTATAAATGTATATATTTGTGTGTGCATGTGTATATATATGTGTGTGTGTACATATATGTGTGTATATATACATATATATATGTATATATATTTTTTTCCTTTAGTATTTTTTTTTCTTTGATCCATTGGTTACTTAAGAGGACATGCTGTTAAGGCACCTAGGTGGCTCAGTTGGTTTCAGCTCAGGTCATGATCTTGCAGTTTCGTGGCTTCTGTTCTGGCTCTGTGCTGGCAGCACAGAGCTTGCTTGGGATTCTCTCTCTCTCTCTCTCTCTTTCTGCCCCTTCCCCACTCTTGCTGTCTCTGTCTCCCTCAAGATAAATAAGTAAACTTAAAAAAAAAAGAGGACACGTTGTTTAATTTCCACAGATTTGTGATTTTCTCAAATTTCTTTCCATTGTTGCTTTGATTCAGTTGTGGTCATGAAACGTTCTTTGTATTTCAATTATTTAAATTCATTGAGGCCTGTTTTATAGCCTAATGTATGGTATATCTCAGATAACATTCCATTTGCTTTTAAGAAAGGCTGTATTTGGTTGGTTGGTCTGTTTCACAGAATTCTGTTAATTTTAGTTGAGTCGTGTTCTTATCCAATGCTTATATTTCCTTGTTCCTCTTCTGCCTAGTTGTTTTATCAGTCATTGAAAGGTGGGTATTCAAGTCTTCATTATTGTTGAATCATCTGATCTGTTCAATATTGTCAGTTTTGCTTGATGTATGTCGATGACATGTTGTCAGGTGCATGTATGTTTATAAATTTTATATCTTCCAGATACACTGGCCCCTTAATTATTATAAAAAATATTCTCCAGTAACAGTTTTCTGTAGTAACAATTTTGGTCTTACAATCTATTTTGCTTATATTAATATAGCTGCTCTAGTTTTCATTGGGGTACTGTTTGCATTAAATTTTGTTTCATATCCTTTTATTCTCAACCTATTTGTGTCTCTGAATCTAAAGTGTTCTCTTGTGGACAGCATGTAGCTGGAACACATTTTTTAAGTAAGTTCTGCCAATTTCTGCCTTCTGTTGGATTGTTTAGTCCATTTACATTTGAATTTTTTAGTTACTTTTGGCCTATATTTTAATTGATCGATAGCATTTAACTCCCTATACAGCCTTTACAGACTATGTGTCTCTTAGCCTATCTGCTCAAGTTTCCATGTGCCATGGGTTGGATTTTTTTATGTGCATTTTATCAAAATTCCAATATTAAAAAAAATTAATGTTTTTATTTAGTTTTGAGTTAGAGAGAGCATGAGCAGGGGAAGGGGAGAGAGTGAAAGAGAGGGAGACAGAGAATCCCAAGCAGGGTCTGCACTGTCAGCACAGAGCCAGATGCAGGGCTCAAACCCATGAACCGTGAGATCATGACAGCAGAAGTCAGCCACTTAACTGACTCAGCCACCCAGGCGTCCCTCAAAATGCCAATATTTTGAAACATTCTATGATTTTAGTCTATTATAATGGCTCTTTCTTTCTTTCTCTCTCTTTCTCTTTCTTTCTTTCTTTCTTTCTTTCTTTCTTTCTTTCTTTCTTTCTTTCTTTTGTCCAGCATTTATTATAGATTATATATTGTATCTACAGTTTTCCCTGATTGCCCCTCACAGACTACATTTAAAACCATTGTAGCTTTTTCCTTAACACTAAGTAAATATAAGAAACTACCTTCTCACTATCAAGGTTTTGCAAATCACTCTTTAGATCTAGCCTTCCAAATTTCATCTAAAGTAAAATCCATCTGTGCTGGACTAGTATGAGATTCCTTCTGTTTGAATTGCAGGGTTTCCTAACATTGCTGGAAAATCAGATGTGCCCTATGGATCTGTTACTGTAATGCCAGCCTAGTACTTCCTTTAAGGATGCCTATAATCTGGGTATGGTTTTCAGGCAAGAGAAAGCCTATGCCTGATTTTTTCATCTGTGTTGGCTGGCCACAAGTCCTCAGAGACTATAGTTGGGTAATAATGCATTCCACATTGATTCCTGCTGACCCTTAACTTACTGTGTCAGAGAGGAAAGTGAATGTAGAACACAAATGTGTTGCTTGTCCCAACCCCAACAAGACTGGCATTCGTTTGATTGTATTGTATGTTTATGCCAAAATCGCTTTATCCATTCCTCCACTGATGGACATTTGAACTGTTTCCGTGCACATATACTACTTTGAGTACTTGTTTTAAGTTCTCTGGGGAATCAATCTAAAAGTGAGATAAAGGGCCACATGTGGATAAATCCTCCATTTACTTTTCTGAGGAACTGCCAAACTGTTTTTCCACAGTGGCTGACCAATGTTGCACTCCCACCAGCAATGGAGGAGTGTTCTAATTTCTTCACATCATCTAATACTAGATATTTTCTGAGTATTATTATTGTTTGCTGTAGTGCCATAGGGGATGATAGCTCTTTGAGGTTTTGATTCACACTTTCATTACCCTAATGACCGATAATGATGAGCATCTTTCATGCATGTGTTAGTCATTTATATATCTTCTGGAAATATCTATTCAAGAACTTTGCCTATCATTTAATTGAGTTGTGTTTCTTTTTTGCTGAGTTGTAAGAGTTCTTTCTATATACTGGATACTAGACTCATGTCAAATATAAGATTTGCAAATAGTTTCCCCATTCTATAGGTGGTCTTTTCCATTTCTTGACAATGTTCATTTGTGCATAAAAGGTTTTAATTTTGAGAAAATCTGATTTTGCCTATGTTTTCTTTTGTTACTTACACTTTTCATAATATATCTAAGAATCCTGCCAAAGACCCATTTAATTTTACTTTTCTCCTTTACTACTTAGTTGCCAAAAGGTGAATATATATTCAATACATAGAATTAACGAATATATTGAATATCAAATATTCAAAATATATTGAATAATTGAACTTAACACATTTAATACATGTTGAAATGTATAGAAGTTATACATTTCAAATATTCTTTGTTTCATTATTCCTGTCCTTTAAAATCATGTATGTTTTGAGAGTTGTGCCTGGCCCTTTAAATGCCTGGAACTTTTTTAAAACATGTTATTTATTTATTTATTTTCGAGACCCAGAGAAACAGAGCACGAGTGGGGGAGGGGCAGACAGACAGAGACACAGAATCCAAAGCAGGTTCCAGGCTCTGAGCTGTCAGCACAGAGCCCGACGCAGGGCTCGAACCCAAGAACTGGGAGATCATGACCTCAGCCGAAGTTGGACGCTTAACCGACTGAGCCACTCAGGCGCCCCTAAATCTCTGTACCTTTAAATTGAGCACACTTAGAATTATTTCTCTCTGTTTTATGGCTAGATCTTCCTGAACACTTCCTCAGCTTTTGTGGGGTTTTTTGTTTCTGTTTTTGATAGATTTCATCTTCTTGGTGTTTTATTTTCCAAATCACAATGAGATCCACTCATTAGGCTCCTTCTTCTGTCATCCCCAGTTTCTCTCAGTCTGCCTCTGTTTACCACAAAGCCTTGGAAATGGATGGAGCTAGCTTTGCAACGTGAGAGAAAGCATGATGGGATGTGGTGACTTTTTTTGTTTTACTCAAAGTTTTTTGTAGCTTCAGCATTCTTTGTCTTCAAGCTATGCTGAGGGTGTAGTTTTGTGTACAATTTACTTTCCTCTTGGTTTTATTTATGGTTTGGGAAAGATATTTTTGGAGATGTGTAGCTATGCTGACACTATTGTCCTCAGCTACCCAGAAGTCTTTCTTCAAATGCATTTTTGTGATATTTCTGCAAATGAGATGGAGAAAATATTAGTTGGATGATATTCCTGAACTCCTAGCTTTGCAGTCCAGATTGTATCGTTTAATTATCTATTTTAACCCAGAAGCACAGAATTGAAAAATCTGAATTGAAATGTAAGTTTGTCTCACTCTACCAGTCATCTTCTCAATTAAGGCAAAGGAAACATGTAAATGTAGTGGGAAAAACAAACAAACCAAATATCCGCTATTGTCTCAAAATGAGTTACAGAAACGAAGAATATAACATCATATTTTTCTCAATTGCTATGTATGTGAACATCCACTATTCTCTCTTCTTCCTACTATTATCTTTTATCAAGTTGTTGTTAACAGTTTAGATTTTAGGTAACTGAATATTAAGCTGGGATTGTGACCGAGTTTTAAGGATAATTGATGTACCTGGAAAGATAATGCACCTCTGTCCCAAAGATGGATGAATGACTATTGGTACTTTGCACCTCCTCAGCTCAAGGAGAGAACATCTCAATTGGTACAAAAGGTGGTATCAGACTGTTAGATGCAGGCATAGAGATGTTTTTGTTGTTTTATGAAAGTTCAGATACGTGTAGATCGATGTGTGATGCTAAGTGGCTATAAGACTGTCCACTACCCATTACTAAGTTAGTGTTTCTAGGCTTCAAACCCACTGTCCTATGCCCATTTAGTGAAATGGGGGCCAAGGTGTGATCTGACCAGGGTGAGGACAGGGCAAAGAATAAGAATGAAGTCAGTGGGATACTATGGGCCCAGATACTATATGACCTTGTGGATCACAGTAAGGAATTTGACTTTTACTCAAGTGAAATCATGAATAATATGGGAGTTTTGAGCCAAAGAGAGGCCTGATGTTAATCCTAACTGTGCTTTTTATTATCCATTTACAAGCAGAGATCTCTACCCCTGAACCTCCCAAACCCCAAGATATTGATTGTTTCCAGGCCATTCCTCCTTCAGGTTGTTCTTTGCTGACTGGCTTTTCCACCGCTTTGGCAATGACTCATAGTTTCTCCACGCACTGGGCTCAAAAGATTAGTTTGTACATAATTATTAAATAATTAAAACTGTAAGAAACCACATTTTATTCTATACCAACTGTTTTCCTTGATGCTATTGTTCTGTTTTTTCCCCAGATTATAAATGCCTGGGCAATAATCCACTGTAAGATGGCCAAAATCCTCCCCAGAATTTGGTGATACACTGGGGAGAATCCACATGTCTCAGAACAGACATAGAACAAGTGGCCCAGAAAGGCTATGCTAGAATTCTGGCTTCTGGCTGCAGTAAAAAGAGCTCTTACTACATTCCAACTTAGATTTGACTATCGTTGAATTGTTCACTAGCTTTTCACAGGACCTATGTAACATAGCTTCCTGTTTCTCAATTTTTTATTTCATTCCCATTTTGTTATGTATAATTAAAACCACAAACCAATGAATGTATTTTAATGCACTGTACAATTATACTCATCCTCATTTTAGACATATTTGGCACGCTTTTGGGGACAGATTAGGGGAAAAGTTGAGACTCTTAGCAAGGAAAGTGGGTTTTTTTTTCCATTGTTTTTTTCTTCTGCCGGCCCTGGTGTCTCCTTCTTACCATGGGAATTAAGTAATTCATCATTTACAGTTTCCAATTAGCTCTTCTAAACTAATGAAAGAAAGCCTGTCATAAGTCCTCTAGGTAAAAGAGTTCATAAATTTAATTGAAGCAAACAGAAAATTTCTATTACAGTCTTTTTTCCCCTGTATCTTTCAAAAATGCTTCTATTGTTTCTCTATGTGAATTATCATTACAGGCAAATGCCGGGTTTCTTTGTCGGCATCTTTCTAGCTTCTTTGTGAGTATTGGACAAAGTGGCATTTAAATATGCTGGCATTCAAAATAAGAAAAAATAGTTTTAAATTTTTCATGTGCATAATAAAATAAGTCTTGAATTTGGAAATAATATTTAGGTCACTGTATAGGTAAATCCTAGTGTAGATAAGATTTTTTAAATCACATTCAATCAATTGATAAAATCCCTAATAGACCTTATTGAATTATTTGCAGAAACTTTATTCAGTATATCCTGTTATCACTGGGACAGTTTGTATATGTTGTTTGTAAATTATACACTACTATACAAATGTTAATTATTATTTTGTTTTGAGGATACTAGAAAAGAGAACTTTGCAAATCTTCTAAAAAATATCTGTATTTTATTAAAGGTGAATAGATTTTAAATGCGTGTTAGTGGCAATATTTTGTATATTTAACCCTAATTTCTAGAATGTCTTCACTGGAACCAAGAATATATGTTGTAATAGATATTGTAAAATGTAGATTAGAACTTTATAAAGATAGAAAAACAAAGAGTATGATTTTTTTTTTTTGGAATCTTGGCAGGTTAAACAGTAGTCTTCGATAGTCTTACTGTGCTATAGTGAAATGATTACTCCGACTAAAAACAAATGATCATTAAGAGCCAAAGCAGCCCATCTGTGCTGCTGTCTGTGAGAGCACAGAATCTATTCAAAATCTAATGTCCTAGCTAAACTCGCACACATAAAAAATCAGAATATTCGAGATCTTACCCTGTATCAAGCTTTTCTAATACTTCAAGAATACAATCAAGAGACATGGGTGAAACAGAGAGGGGTCTGAGATGTCAAGAGTGCTTTCTCGTTAGCCCAGAGTAAGAGATGAGAACTTTAAGAGAGATTTCAGTCCTTAAGCCAGAATATATTTAGGTTACCAAACATCTTTATTCTATACCCAGAAAATATGCTTAGCTTATGTGGCATTCTCCAGGTACTATGCCTCATAAATCCATACATTATAGTTTTGTTTACCAGAAGCACTCTTAAGCCAGGAACATCTTGATAGAATCATCACAGAGGTAGCAGCTCCCTTCCCAGTGTATATGTTTAGACTATTTTAAGGAGATCTTGTTATCAGCGGATTCACAAGGAAATTAGATAGATTTACCTGCCTTCTCTTTCCCTGAGTAATCAATCCCTAGTAATCAGGAGAGAAAGGAATCACAAGCCAACTGCTTTAGCTCTTTTTTAATCACTCGGTGTGTTAGCTAACACTATAATGGCAATCATATTGCAATACAAATGTATCAAATCAACATCTGTACCCCTTAAATTTATACGTGTTATATGTTAATTATAACTCTAAAAAAGGGAAGAAAGCAAATATTTAGGTTAACAGTGTTGAAAATTAATCAGCTAAGTACATAGAAGGTAAGAAAGTTAAGGTTTTCCAGAATGGTGTGCTAATAATCATGAACCATGGACTCCAAGACTGGTAAGGAGCAAAGAGAAGGGATCCAGAAAACACATGGATTGCAATAACTCTATAAAGTTCCTTTTTAAAGTTTATATATATTTTTTATTTTGAAAGATAGAGAAAAGGGGCGTGCATGCGTGCAGGAGGGGCAGAGAGAGAATCCCCAGAAGGCTCCCCACTGGAGGCACAGAGCATGACGTGGGTCTGGATCTCACAAACCAGGAGATCATGACCCGAGCCGAAACCAAGAGTCCAACGCTTAACCAACTGAGCCACCCAGGCGCCCCTAGCTTATCCAGTTCTTATCAAGGTTAGTAGCCTCATAAAAGGAGTTAGGAAACTTTTTTTTTATTTTCTCCATGCTCTGCATCTATTTAACTAAGCAACGACGTTCTTGACAATGTGTCAAAATTCAACCTGTAAAAATGATTGATCTGACGTCCTTTTGGAGGACAGACCTTCCCTTATCTTTCCAAATTATTCCCTATTTTTTTATTCCTATGTTCCAGTAAGTTTTCTGCCTACTCTTTAAACTCTTGGCCAATCTTTATTTGTCCAGTCATCCCTTTCATTGCTAGTTTCAGGTGACTTGGTATGAATTTGTTCAGAGTGATTGCTTAGAACTATTTTTACCTGTAGTTTGTCTTCTTTTCTATTCCTCACGTTTGTTTATGCTTTTTCTCTTATTCTCCCCACATCAAACCCGCTAAAATTGGTTTTTCTCTCTTTTTTTTATTATCAGTTACTTTATTTATGTATTTATTTACTTATTTATTTAAAATGTAAAATAACATAGTTGTTAAGAGCGCAGTCTCTAGAGTATGATTCCATGGATTTGAGTCACATTTTGTCTACTTCAGTGTGCGAGCGATATATCAGAACTTCAACTACTTGGTGCTTTTGTTCCTCCTTCAAAATACAGATAATTTTACTTACCGTTCAGGGTTGCCCCAGGAAGATCATACAATAAAATCACCAGATTCTAAACAGTTTGAAAATAAATTACAACTGGGTATGTCAAAAAACACCAATTTATTACTAAAGGTAAATTGAAGTGTGCAGCTTGATAAAAGACAGGTGCCAACTAACCCTCAGAATTATGAACGCTCACCACCCATCTGGCAGCAAAACAAAACGTGTCCTCATTGCGGGCAGCTGATTCCCAAAGGGAAAAATGAGGACAGAGCTGAGCTATGAAGTTGTTTTTTCCCAAGGTTACCAAGCGGCTAAGTTCGTCTGCCTCTCTATGCATGAAGAGAACAAGGATGCTGTGGCTTGAATTTGCCCCGTGAACATCTCTTTTCACAGAAGGGTGTCTTCCCTGTCTCCCTGAGGTTTGCATTCAAGACCGTTTTTGTTCTGAAAATTCTTTGAGCCTTATCATTATTCCTACTGTAAAGGGGGATGCGTGTCTCCCTGAGGTTAGGGGTGAACTGTTTATCAAGACTCCACCTTCATGAGGCTGTTCCTCTCATGCCAAATACAGGTCCTCTGGCCGTTCTCTTGGGTCTCTTGCTGCACAGATTAGATTCAGTCCTTCTTGGGTCTTTAACATGGCAAGAAAAATAACTCTTCAGTCATCATACTTTCATTCTCTTCCTTTCCTTAACCAACATCATGTCCAGACACAAAGTACTGTGAGATTAGACACCAACCGTAATACAAAATGCAAAGACACAACACATAAACTCCAATTAAATGCGTCAACTGAAACAGGCCCCTGATTTTCATCCTATGCAATTACAGAATTCCCAGTAAGAAATCAAAGCTTGAATATGGAAACTCTTTCAAGTTAAAATCCAAAGATAAAAGTCCAAAGCAATTAGAATCAATTATTTTACTCTTACTTAACTCTTACAAGTTAAAAATCTAAAATTCAAAATCTTGGGTTACGTTTAAGAAAAAAAAATCATCCTCCTAAATTTCTTACTCAATTTCATTTCATTCAGCGGCCAGACCGCCCAGAAATGTGCTCGATGACCGCGCAGAAATGTGCTCCCACCAGCAGCCTGGAATAGCTTAGGTCCTCTCTCTAATGGGTGTGGTTCTTTCTTTCTCAGGGCCTGAGAAATTACACATGTAAAAAAATCTCTCTAGAGTTTCACTTTCATTGGTTGAGAAGCATTCACAAAACACCAAATATTATCTACTTTGCTGTCTTTATTCCCGGAAAACATGGAACAACCATTAGCCCTTACAACAGTGATCCCAGGTAAAATTATATTCCCAGAACTCAGCACATGGTCTTATCAAAATACATAGCAAAATCAAATCAAGGAAGAGTGTGCAGAGATAACCTGCATGGAGTTACTCTGACCTGAATGAAATCAGCCCATTTTTGTTAGTCAGAATCCATGTCCTATAAACTTGTAGTCTGGGGGAAAGCAATAGTCCTGCAAAATATTATTTTTGCTACTAACCAATTGTTAAATCTGAAGGAAAACTTCTCTTATGCATCTATATTCTGTCACATACACTGGCATTGAAATACTGCTAGCTTCTTGGAAGTCTAGAAAATTCCAATGAAAATGGCAGTTGATAGGTTACAGCTGAAGTGTCTTCCTTTTAAAAACCAAAAATAGTCACTGCTATTTGCCCTGATTCCCATATTTCTAACCCAGAGTTGCACCGAGGTTAGTCTCTATCTGTCAGGGTCTACTAATTTTCTGAGCAAACTTGAATTCCTGGGGCATAGTGACTAATTCCACTGCCTCTTATAATAGGATAGTTTACATTAGGCCATTCCTCTACCTGTTTGGGTTGGAAAATCACCTTCAGATTCATGATCTAGAACTATTTGATGCTTTTGAAACTTCTGCCAAAAGGAACCTAATAAGAACTGATATTTCTGCATGTTCTCTTTAATCTGTGTTCCTTTTATCTACTTTTTGAATTTTCCAAGCATTGAAACAATAATTACTTTATGCTGCTTTTTTTATGCAGCTATGGAATGTGCCTTTCATGCTTAATTCCCTCTGCCATTGTCTTATTCCTTTCAAGAGTTTTCAGCTGGATTCCCAAGAATTCAACTTTATATTTAATTTTCCCCCTTCCCTAATGCATGTAGGATATTTTTATATTTGTCTGTGTTGCTAGAATTGAGTACTTCCCACCCCTTGATGTTTATTTTATGTCCCCAGAAATTTGTTTTCTCAACGTATTTCTTCATATTTTGTCCTCACAGAGAAATGGCTGTGGATTTTCCAAAGTGTGTGGGTGGTGAAACTTTGTTCAAACACATTCTGTCTTCCTTTGTCTCCCTGAGTTAGATAATCTGTTCACATCATCATCTGTTCATGTCTGGACTTGATCTGACATTACCTGCCTTTTTCCCTTGTAGATGTCTCATCTGGTGTGTATTTTAGACTATTAATTCCATAAATTTATTGGCAAGCCTTCTGAAGACAAAAATATATGTCAAACTTCAATGACCATACATAACACCTTGAAATTGACTTTAAAAAAAAGCTCTATTGAGGTATAATTGACACATAAGGAAATGGTGCAATTTTAGTCTTTTGATGCATTTAAATATATACAACCACCCATGATATTATCACTACAATCAGGTAGTAAGCGTTTCTTCCAAAGTTCTCCCTGTGGGCAACTTTTTTTATGGTAAAAATGCCCAAGGGGCTCCTGGGTGGCTCATTCAGTTTGCCCAGGTCATGAGCTCAGGGTTTGTAAGTTCGAGCCCTATGTCAGGCTCTGTGCTGACAGTGCAGAGCCTGGAGTCTGCACCAAGTTCTGTCTCCCTCTTTCTCTGTCCCTCCCCCACTCACGCTCACTCTCTCTCTCTCTCTCTCTCTCTCTCTCTCTCTCTCTCAAATATAAATAAACGTTAAAAAAAAATGCCCAACATGAGATCTACCCTCTGAACAAAATTTTAAGTGCGCAGTAGTATGTTGGTAACTACAGACACTATGTTGTACAACAGATCTGTAGAACGTCTTCGTCTTGCTGAAACTTTATACCTCTCTATATCCCTCTCCCACACAGCTCATGAAAACCATCAGTCTATTATCTTCTTCTATAAATCTGGCTATTTTATATACCTCATTTAAGTGGAGTCATAGAGTATCTGTCCTTTTGAGCCTGGCTTATTTGGTTTTGAAAGAAGTCTTCCAGATTCATCCAAGCCATCGCAAATGTTTGTTTTTTAAGGCTGAATAATTCAATTGTATGTATATGTTACCTTTTCTGTATCCATCATCTAGTCCAGAAGTAGAATTGCTACATCGCTGTAGTTCTATTTTTAGTTTTTTTAAGTCTTTATTTTAATTCTGGTTAATTAGCATGCAGTATTATGTCAGTTTCACTTGTACCATACGTGATTCGACCCTTCTGTACATCACCCGGGACATCATCACAACGAGTGCATTCATTAATCCCCATCACCTGTTTCACCCATGACCCCCAGCCACCTCTCCTCTGGTCATTCTCTATAGTTAAGTGTCAGTTTCTCGGCTTGTCTCTCTCTCTCTCTCTCACTCTTTTTTTCCCCTTTGCTTGTTTGTTTTGTTTCCTAAATTCCACATATGAGTGAAATCATATGGTATTTGTCTTTCTCTGACTTATTTCCCTTAGCATAATACTCTCTAGCTCCATCCATGTCATTGCAAATGGCAAGATTTCAAGCTTTTACATGGCCAAGTAGTATTTCATTGTAAATATATACCACATCTTCTTTATCCATTCATCTATCCGTGGACACTTGGGCTGTTTCCATATCTTGGCTATTGCAAATAATGCTGCTATAGGCATATGGGTACATGTATTCCTTCGAATTAGTGTTTTTATATTTTTGGGGTAAATACCTACTACTATGATTGATGTATCACAGGGTAGTTCAGTTTTTAGCTTTTTGTGGAATGTCCATACTCTTTTCCATAGTGACTGCACCATTTTACATTCCCACCAACTGTCTACAAGGATTCCCTTTTCTCTACATCTTTGCCAACACTTGCTGTCCTTTCTTTTTCTTATAATAGCCATCATAACAGTTATGAGGTGATATAGCAGTTTTGATTTGCATTTCCCTGACAATCAGTGAAATTGAATACCTTTTCATATACTTTACTGATCCTTGGGTTGTCTTCTTTGGAGGAATGTCTAATTGACTCCTTTGCCCATTTTTTAGTAAGGTGTTTTGTTTTGTTCTATTTGCCATTGAGTTGTAGGATTTTCTTACATATTTTGGATATTAACCCTTTATCAGATAAATGATTTGCAAATATTTTCTGATTTTGTAGGTTGCCTTTTCACTCCATTGTTTCCTTCTCTGTAAGAAACTTTTTAGTTTAACACAGTCCCATGGATCTGTTTTTGCTTTTATTATCTGTGCTTTTGGTGTCATGTCCAAGAAATCATTACCAATACCAACGTTATGAAGTTCCCCCCTTAGATTTTCTTTTAAGAGAATTATCATCTCAAGTCTTATATTTAGGCTTTTAATCCCTTTGGAGTTGATTGTTGTATAAGGTGGAATATTAAGGTTCCATTTCCTTCTTTCGCATATGGGTATCCAGTTTTCTCAACGCTAACTATTGAGGAGACTGTCCCTTCCCTTTTGTGTATTTCTGGCACCACTGTCAAAACTCAGTCAACTGTGTGTATGTGTGGGTTTACCTGCGGACTCTCTCTTCTGTTCCATTGGTCTGTATGTTGCTTTATTCTGGCACAATACTGTTCTAGTCACTGTAGCCTGGCAATGTATTTTGAAATCAGGAAGTGTGATGCGTCCAGCTTTGCTCTTCTTTCTCATAATTGTATTTGGCGTCTTTTGTGGTTTCATATGAATTTTAGATTTTTTTTCTGCTTCTGTGATAAATGCCATTGAGATTTTGGTGGGGAATGCATTGAATACATGGATCGCTTTGGGCTGTATGGACACTACGACAGTGTTAATTATTTTAATACACGGGCATGGGATATGTTTCCATTTATTTGTACCTTTTAAAACTTTCTTTTACCCGTGTTTACAGTTTTCAGTGTCTTTTATCTCCTTGGTTAATTTCATTCTTTGTATGTTAGTGTAAAAAGACTTGCTTCCCTAATTTCCTTTTCAGATAGTTTCTACATAGAAATGCAGCTGATTTTGAATGTTGACTGTATCCTACAGCATTACTGAATTTGTTTATTAGTTTTAATAGCTTCATTTTTGTTTTTGTTTTGTGGAGTCTTTAAGATTTTCTGCATATACGATTATGTCATCTGCAACCAGAGATAATTTGTTTTCACCCTATTAATGCAATTGTCTTCTACATATTTCTTTTTTAAAAGCCTAAGACCTAAATGAAATTTATGAGTCAGAAAAACTCGCTCCAGGATAGGAGTTAGTACTTGCCATAATTAGCTACACAATCATTTTTGGGGTTTTTAAAAATTATGTACATAGAATTGAGTGCTAAAATCCTATTAATGTATTCAACAACATTTCTAACTAAAAGGAAACTTGTCATCCTTCATCTTGAAATTCTGAAAAACAGCCATGAGTTGTTTTTTTTGTTTGTTTGTTTGGTTTTGGTTTTGGTTTTTTTGTTTTTTTTGTTTTTTTCCTCAACTGCATTGAAAGCTCGGTTGCAGAGCATTGAGGTAGGTCTGCAAGCATGGATGAGGCGGATTTTTGAAAAGTCTAGAGAGAGTTGAATTTTTCCAGCTTAAAAATCAGCAGAAGCCTTAGACAACTGTCAGAACAAATACTGTCAGAAACCTCTGGTAGCCTCCAAACAAGCTGACAGGGACCGGTCCATCTGAGCCCAATTCTGACCGGACTTTCTAGACACTATGCTGAACTCACAAAAATGAGGTCCTTTTGCACCCCTATCCTTTATCTTTGGAATTGCTCCTGTAAGCTTCTAAAGTCTAATTTTAATCTTAGTATATAATCTATCATTATACAAATTATCAAATTTGAAGCTGTAGAGCCCTCAGCCAGAATCATTGGCTGAATGCCCAAATGAAACTTCATAATACAGGTTCAGATTTGCAAAGGAAAGAGCAGGTTTACCGGTAAGACAATTACTATCTGAGCTAACTATATACCTGTGCAAAATCTACCCCACTTATATCTTACCTGAACTATAATCCTGGCTTCATGAGTTACTACCTAGAGAATTTTAAAGTATATTTTACTTTTTTCTTTCCCTTTGGGTTTCTTAATAAAAATATATGTCTTTGGGACACCTGGGTGGCTTAGTCAGTTAGGCGTCTGACTTCAGCTCGGGTCATGATCTCACGGTTTGTGGGTTCGAGCCCCGCGTTGGGCTCTGTGCTGACAGCTTGGAGCCTGGAGCCTGCTTCCGATTCTGTGTCTCCCTCTCTCTCTGCCCCTCCCCCACTCACGCTCTGTCTCTCTCTCTCTCTCTCTCTCTCTCAAAAATAAGTAAACATTAAACAAATTTAATAAAAAATAAAAGAAATATGTCTTTAAGCTACTCTAACACATGTTTCTCTCACTCAACTAGTATCATTTTTCTGACTTGGGTTATTTTTTATGTTTCTCTCTTCCTTTTCTCTTTTTCCTTTCCATACCTTTTCATTTCTTTTAGCCTTGATTCCTTGTTGTCTCAAGACCTCAGTAGCAATTAGCCTAATTATCCATGATGAATCCAGAGTGTGCTCAAGCTTGAATAAATTTCACCCTCACATGCCGCTTGGCTAGCAGGGAAACTCTTAGGAAACAATCAGGAAAACCATGTTTCTGATTGATATGCATCAGCCAGAAAGACATTTTCTCATCTCCCATGTGACAATTCCAGTCTACCATACAGAACCAGATCTTTGCCCTGACAAGCTCACTCTCTCATGCCCGTAAAAATGCATTCTAGCGGCACCTGGGTGGCCCAGACAGTTGAGCCTCTAACTCTTAGTTTTGGCTCAGGTCATGAGCTCATGTTTCTTAAGTCTGAGCCCCACATCAGGCTCTGCACTGGCAGTGTGGAGCCTGCTTGGGATTCTCTGTCTCCCTCTCTCTCTCTCTGCCCCTTCCCTCACTCGTGCAGTCTCTGTCTCTCTCAAAATAATAGATAACCTTTAAAAAAATGCATTCAGGGCACCTGGGTGGCTCAGGCGGTTAAGTATCCAACTTCAGCTCAGGTCATGATCTCATGGTATGTGAGTTTGGGCCCCGCATCTGGCTCTGTGCTGACAGCTCAGAGCCTGGGGCCTGAATCGGATTCTGTGTCTCCCTCTCTCTCGGCCCCTTCCCTGCTGATGCTCTGTCTCTCTCTGTCTCAAAAATAAATAAAACATTAAAAAAAATTTTTGTGTAAAAAAATGCATTCTAGGGGAGACTGTGTGGCTCACTTGGTTAACCATTAGGCTCTTGATTTCCACTCAGGCCATGATCTCATGGTCATGAGTTTGAGCCCCATGTGAGTATGGTAACCGCTTGGGGTTCTCTCTCTCCCTCTCTCTCTGCCCCTCTCCTGCTCACTGTCTCTCTGTCTCCCCAGATAAATAAATGAACATTTGTTAAATGCATTCTAAAATAAATATTAAATATGTTTTAATAACTGGCAGCAATGGTTTCCTTAAAATAACTTCCCAGGGTCTTTCACAAACTGATGAATATTAAGATTGTTTTCAGGATTTCTTTTGGTTTGTTAATTGATTTTTACTACAACAAAGAATTCTTGCATTAAACATCCACATACATGGCATTTATATTTATTGCCAGTTCCATCATTTCTACGTTTCCATAAATGAAATGGTGGGTCAAAAATGATACTGTAATTTTAATTAAAAAAATTTTTTTTAATGTTTATTTGTTTTTGAGACAGAGAGAGACAGAGCATGAATGGGGGAGGGTCAGAGAGAGAGGGAGACACAGAATCCGAAGCAGGCTCCAGGCTCTGAGGTGTCAGCACAGAGCCCGACGCGGGGCTCGAACTCACGGACAGCGAGATCATGACCTGAGCCGAAGTTGAATGCTCAACCGACTGAGCCACCCAGGCGCCCCTGTAATTTTAATTTTAATATATGTAGCCAAATTTCTTTCTCCAAATGTTAATCACATTTCCCTTAGCAGTATAGGAGAGGAAATGGAGCAGGATGGTTGGA
The DNA here is from genome assembly GCF_018350175.1 of Felis catus. Taxonomy (NCBI): domain Eukaryota; kingdom Metazoa; phylum Chordata; class Mammalia; order Carnivora; family Felidae; genus Felis; species Felis catus. The sequence continues at coordinate 85,898,714 of NC_058379.1, forward strand.
GGGAGTGGGACCAAATCATACAGGAGATTCCATAGTCCACAAGAAGGAATTTGGGCTTATTCTAAGTTCACAGTAAAGTGTTCAAGGACTTTAAGCAGAGGAGTGAGATGATTTTTAAAATATTACAAAAAGCACTGTGATCTGACTCGTGAGGAATGGTTCTGGAAAGCAAGGGTAGAAGCCGAGAGAAAAGTACAATGAAAAATAATGTAAGATTTTTTCAATTATTTGGATTGTAAAAATATTTTGAAATGAGTTCATAATATTATAGGAGTCCTCTGAAATTTCTATTTGAAGCAGTTATACAAAAAGTTTGTTTAATCTGTGTAGAACATAGCCCATATGCTTGTTTCTAATAATGGATTACAAAATACATGTCCATAAAATATAAGAATGTTAAGTTAAAATAAACAGACAAATAAAATGCATTACACAACACTTCCTTGGAGAAGTCTGCTCTGATAATCCAGTCTGAAATAATTCTTCTGTTATGCTTTCAAGCTAAGTATCCTGCTTTTATTTTTCTTTTTATCCTACTATTTCACTGATTTTGTAATTACCTATTCATTTGTGTTTTTATCCAGGCAGAGTCTGTCTTTCTTTCAGATCTGCCTCTGTGTCTGTCTTTCCTGATGTATTCACAGGATGGAACACAGAGCAGGGGCAGGACAAAGAATTCACAAAAACAAATGTTTGTTAAATTAACAAATCAGTATTTATATCTTAAAGACCAAAACACAAAATCTACTTATCTTCATTTCTGTAGCTCATACAGGAAGACATCAGTAGACATTTTGAGGATCTAAATTAATATATTTTATGCAACAAACCATAAGAGACTCTTAAATCAGAACAAACTGAAGGTTGTTTGAGGGATTTGGGGGGGGGATGGGCTAAATGGGCAAGGGACATTAAGGAGACACTTGTTGGGATGAGCACTGGATGCTATATGTAAGTGATGAATCACTAAATTCTATTCCTGAAATCATTATTACACTGTATGTTAACTAACTTGGATGCAAATTTTTTAAAAAAAGAAAAAAAAGAATATATTTATGCAAATTAATCTATTTCATACAGTTTAATACCAGCTTTGGAAAATTATGAATGCATACATATTTTAAGTTTTTATTTTATTCATTTATTTTTTTAATGTTTATTTATTTTTGAGAGAGAGAGAGAGACAGAGTATGAGTGAGGGAGGGGCAGAGACAGAGAGGGAGACACAGAATCCAAAGCAGGCTCCAGGCACTGAGCTGTCAGCACAGAGCCCAACGCGAGGCTCGAACCCACAAAAAGTGAGATCATGACCTGAGCCGAACGAAGTCAGACGCTCAACCCCCTGAGCCACCCAGGCGCCCCTTAAGTTTTTATTTTAATTATCGCTGGCTAACAGAGAGTGTTAAAAATTAGTTTCAGGTGTAGAATATAATGATTCAACAGTTCCATAAATAAGCTGGTGCTCATCAGGACAAGTGCACTCCTTAATCCTCATCACCTATTTCACCCAATCCACCAGCCACTTCCCCTCTGGTTACCATCAATTTGTTGTCTATACTTAAGAGTCTGTTTCTTGGTTTGTCACTCTTTCTCTCTCTCTTTTTCCCTTTGCTTTTTTGTTTTGTTCTTTAATTCCACCTATGAGTGAAATCATATCGTATTTGTCTTTCTCTGATTTATTTTGCTTGGCATTTTACTCTCTGGCTCCATCCATGTCATTGCAAATGGCAAGACTTCATTATTTTTTATGGCTGAATAACATGTACCACTATTTCTTTATCCATTCATCAATCAATGGACACTTGGGTTACTTCCACATCTTGGCTCTTGTAAATATTGATGCTATAGATATAGGAGTGCCTTTATCTTTTCAAATTAGTGTTTCTGTATTATTTGTGTAAATACCCAGGAGTATAATTGCTGAATTACAGGGTAGGAAACTTTTTAAGGAAACTCCACACTTTTTTCCACAGTGACTGCACCAGTTTGCATTCCCACCAACGGTGCACGAAGGTTCCTTTTTTTTTCACATCCTCACCAACACCTGTTGTTTCTTGTGTTGTTTATTTTAGCCATTCTGACAGGTATGAAGTGATATGTCATTGCTCTTTGGTTTTGGTTTTGGTTTTGTACTTCCCTGATGATCAGTGATGAACATCTTTTCCTGTGTGTTTCTGGATGTCTTCTTTGGAGAAATGTCTGTTTATGTCTTCTACCCAATTTTTAATTGGATTATTTGTTTTGGGGGTGTTGAGTTGTATAAGTTCTTTATATATTTTGGATACTAATCCTTTATCAGATATATCATTCTCAAATATGTTCTCCCATCCTATGGGTTATCTTCTAGTTTTGCTGTTTGTTTCCTTTGCTGTGCAGAAGCTGTTTATTTTTATGTAGACCCAATAGTTTATTTTTGTTTTTGTTTCCCTTGCCTCAAGAGACAGATCTAGAAAAAAGTTGCCACAGCTAATGTCAAAGAGGTTACTGCCTGTGTTCTCTTATAGTATTTTTATGGTTTCAGGTCTCACGTTTAGGTCTTTAATCCATTTTGAACTTGTTTTTGTGTATGGTGTAAGAAAGTGGACTAGTTTCTTTCTTTTGCATGTTGCTGTCCAGTTTTCCCAATATCATTTGTTGAAGAGACTGTCCTTTTCCCATTGGATATTCTTTCCTGCTTTGTCAGATTAGTTGGCCATATAGTTGTGAGGCCATTTCTGGGTTTTCTGTTCTACTGATCTATGTGTCTGATTTTGTGCCATTAACACATTGTTGTGATTACTGCAGCTTTGTTATATAATTTGAAGTCTGGAATTGTGATGCCTCCAGCTTTGCTTTGCTTTTTCAAGGTTGCTTTTGCTATTTGGGGTCTTTTGTGGTTCTATATCAATTTTAGGAGTGTTTGTTATTTTTATAGGAATTGCATTAAATGTGTAGATTGCTTTGGGTAGTATAAACATTTTAACAATATTTGTTCCTCCAATCCATGAGCATGGATTGTCCTTACATTTCTTTGTGCTATCTTCAATTTCTTTAATTTTTACTGTTTTTGTGTTTCCTCCCTTTATACTGTCACTTTTGGTCTCTCCTTTCCACTCAAGAAGTATTCCTCGCAGGGTCATGATCTCCTTTAGTTTTCATTTGTCTGAGAAACTCTTTATCTCTCGTATTCTGAATGACAGCCTTGCTGAATAAAGTGTTCTTGGCCACAGATTTTTCCCATTCAGCACTTTGAATATATCATGCCACTGTGTTCTGCTTTGCAGAGTATTTGTTGAAAATCTCTTGCTAGACTTATGTTTTCCTTTGTAAATTAGTGACTTCTTTTGCCTTGCTGCTTTTCAGATTTTTCCTTTATCACAATATTTTGCCAATTTAATTACAACATGTTTTGGTGTGGATCTGCTTTTGTTGATTTTGATGGGGATTCTCTGTGCCTCCTGGATCTGGATGTCTGTTTCCTTCCCTAGTTTAGGGAAGTTTTCAGCTACTATTTATTCAAATAAAATTTCTGCCCTCTTTTCTCTCTCTTCTTCTCAGACTCCTACACTACAAATGTTGCTACATTTGAGTCACTGAGTTCCCAAAGTCCACTCTCATTTTGCATAATTCTTTTTTCTCTTTTGTTCAGCTTACTTTCCATTACTGTCTTTTAGGTGACTAATTTGTTCCTCTGCTTCTTCCATCCTGCTGTTTATTCTATCAAATGTGTTTATTCTATCAAGTGTGTATTTTTTTACTATGTTATTCCTTATCTCTGTGTTAAGGGTCTCACTCAAGTCTTCCACTCTTTTCTCACGTCTAGTGAGTATCCTTATAAATCATTGCTTTAAATTCTCTATCAGACCTGTTACTTATATCTGTTTCACTTAGACCACTGGTTGTGGCCTTGTCCTGTTCCTCCATTTAGTATAAATGTCTGTCTCTTCATTTTGTCTGCCTCTCTGTGTCTCTTTCTCTGTGTTAAGAAAGCCAGCTATGTTTTCTGCTCTTGAAAGTAGTAACTTTATTAAGAAGTCCCGGAGTTACATGCAATGCAGTGTCCCCTGTTCACCCGATTGTGGCACTTCAGGAGAATATCCCATGTGTGTTGCTTATGTTCCGTGGTTGTGCCTGAGCCATCTTTCCTTTCAATGCAGTCATCTGCACCGACTCTGCCTGTTGTGGGCTGTGCTTGCTGTCTGTGGTGTTAGTGGAACCTAGGCAGACAGCTCTGGTTGCGGGTGGGTGGGTGGAGTGGGAACTTGGGAGTGGGGCAGAGGTATTATCAAAATTTGTGCTGGGCCACTAGTCTTGTGCCAGATCCCCCAAAGCACTGCAGTAGCTGGGGGCCAGGTGGCTGGAGGTGCGTGGCTAGGCACAGCGTGTCTGATGAGTGTGGTGCACCGTAGCACCTGTGCACCCAGTGGCTGGGCACAGTGCACAGGAGGATGTAACAAAATTTGCCCTGAGCCCAGGGCCAAGGGGCTTGGAGGGGGCAAGTCCTCCAGAGAACTCTTGCGCACCATACACTGCTAGCTTGTTAGGTAGCAAGTGTCTGGAGTGCCACCTCCCTCAGGTGTCTCTGTCGCTTATGCTGGTGGATGGTGGAGGAGAATGGTGCCTGCTAGCTCCCTTTTTTCAGAGAGGTCCTCCAACGTGCTCTCAGAGAACTCCTCCGACATGCTCCAAAATCACTATGAACAGACCTGTCTCCTGTTTGCCCCCGATCTCATGTAAACTGCTGTTTTTATTTTACCTCTCCATGCAGGCTGCCGTCCCTTTCAGGGCAGTGACCCAACCATCATGAGCCCTCCAGCTCACCTGGTGTTGAGTCAGCTGACTTTTAAAGCTCCATACTCCAAGTCCCACTAGTTTTAAAAACTCACAGAATTCAGCCCCTCTGGTTTTTAAAGCCAAATGTCATGAGGATTAGTCTTCCCCGTGTGAGCTCCCTGGTGCCAAAGCCTATTTCTCTGTCCTCTACACATGCAGCTCCCTGCCTCCTGCAGGCAGCTTCCCTCCACATTCCTGACCTTCCTAACCTTTCAGATACAGCTTCTTCTCTATATTTAGTTATATAGTTTGTTCTGCCAGTCTTCAGATCACTCTCCAGTTTATGGATTTGGATGCGGATGATATCTAGCTATAAACATTAGATGGAGAGAGCTCAGGGTCCTTCCACTCTGCCATCTCTCCAACCTCTCATGAATGCAGGTATATTTTAAACTGACAACATATTTATAATATAGAGTCATTCCTTGATTATTTGAATATAGTTTGTCTATCAAAAAATAATTTATTTTCTAAATGACTTCTGCCTGCTGTCAGCATTCTTCTGAACAGCTTGTCCAAATGGTTATAGGGAGATAGGAAATTAGTGCTTCTGAAAAGTAATTAGAAATTTAAATATGTCGGACTTGGTACACAATAGAATATGAGCGTGAGCAAAGAGTTCAAATAAATTTCTGATACACAAAGTTAAATAGAGAATTTGGAAGTAGAAACTTCACCTAATAAGTCTATAAGCTAACAGTTTGGAAGAGGTCTTAATATTGATATGCCTTGGCTGCTGCTTGATGCTTTCAGATACTGAGAAAAATGAAAGCGAATGGAATTTTACTAAAGGAAACTATCTCAGCTATGGACTGCCATTCAAATTGACTTTGAGTCCAGGAATCTATAGCTTTACAGGATTGGACAAGCCAAATGTATGTGTAACCCAAGAAACAAAATACATGATTTTCTAAGAGCCAGCCCAATTGTACCGGTCTAATTAATGGGGTCTCCCTCGTCCCTAAGTCTACGATTTCACATGGCTTCAAGGTAATTGCCATTAAACTGAGGGAGAGAGAGTTGTGCAAACACAAGCAGTAAACAAAAGAGTAGATCATCAGGTTTGAGAGTCACATGTATGATTAACTTCATATAGAGCTTATTGAAAGCAAATAGACATGAAGCCTGCCAAAGCTTGAGGAAGTTGCACTGCCACTGAAGTTACAAACCTAAAAAGACTGTAATTGTTTAATTCTTTTTTTTTTACATTTTATTTATTTTTGAGAGAGAGAGCGCGCGCGCACAAGTGGGGGAGGGGCAGAGAGAGGGAGACACAGAATCTGAAGCAGGCTCCAGGCTCCAAGCTGTCAGCACAGAGCCAGATGCGGGGCTCAAACCCAAGAACCGTGAGATCATGACCCGAGCCAAAGTCAGTTGCTTAACCGACTGAGCCACCCAGGCACCCCTGTAATTGTTTAATTTTTAAAGTTACCCTCTGCCCTATGCCGTACAAGACTCCGTGAGGTATCTCTCCATCATGGATTTTGTATTAGACCACTGAAAATCACAGATGTGGATGAATCTCCAAGAGTCTAAGAAAGACAATGCACGAGCAAGTAATTCACACCAAAAGGATAGGAAGTCAGAAGGACTAACCAAGGAAGCAGTGTTTGGTAAGTCCATAACTATGGACTCTTTCTCATTCTTCTGATTTCTAACACCTGACCCATTCCTGTATCCACTGCTTCCTGTTTCTTAGTCCTAATATCTTGGTCTTTACAAAACTGAAGATGTTTTCTAGTAGAATGATATTCTAATAACCTTTCCTTCTCTTTCCACTAATTATTTGTCCAGTGAATTTAAATTATGGGGTTGGTTTGTTCTTGGCACGTACTTTCCATTCAAAATGTCTCCATATTTTCTTCATTCTGGTACATGAGTTCTTCCTTTATTCTTTAGAGAACACTAAGAATAGCTTATCCTATAAAAGACATTATTGATAATATATGTCTTTTCTGTTGCTTTCCTCACAAAGCACTCTTCATAGGCTCGAGGTGATATGAAACACAAAGTTAGTTCAATTTCCTCTTAAATCTTGGTTCCAGGACTTTTAATCAACACATATGCCCACTGTGTAAAAATACTTTTTTATGTGTTTATAGTATACAAAAATGAGTAGAATTAATGTCTATGGGAGTGATGTTTGTAATCCAATATAACCAGACACATAATTTAAAGGCTATTAGGAGAAATTTCCTGCACCTAAATATTTGTCTCATACTGAATACTTTGACTTTGTTACATTGCCTTTGGGGAAGAGGTGGGGCTTCTGTTCTGGTGTTCCCTGATGTAAGAGGCTTTAAATATGTAGGGACAGCATGGGTTCAGGGATAGTTGAAAACATGACTTGGAATGACAAATAATTTGAATATTGTTGTGAATATAAACACCTACCTCACAATTTACCTTGGTCTCAAAGAGGCTACCTTTCTTCCAGGACCCATACTGAACTCTTCGTTCAATAACCCCACCATTCCTACCACCCATCCTCTCACCCATATTCCAGTCTTCTCCGCCTTAACATTCCCCTTTCATTTGCTGTAGAGCAAGAGTTGCATGAGAAAGTACACTGTGAAAACAATTTTAGTTTAAAAAAGAAACGTGGCATTTAGAATTTATTTTCCACATGGACTCTAACCAAAGGACAAATCCTGATCTTCATCATAAACCAAAAGATGAAATGCCTTACTCTTTTTTATCATATTTTCATTTGGAAGAACAACAAGGCTAAATGCATTCACAATTTACTGCTCTCTTAAAGAAAGCAGTAATAGGCTTTCAGAAACAACCTTCAGAGAACACTTAAATATTTAGCAACATTAAAGCACTCTGTTTCTTCCACTATAATTTAATGCCTCTAGTGTAAGAATTATCCACACACAAATGCATAAATGTTGAATACCTCTATATTAGTCATTGAATAAAGGTTCAATTAAATAAATGTTGATGGAATCCCTATTATGGGACAGAATATCCTAGGTGTTAATTGAAATGCATAAAACTTATTTGTAAATGCCAACTTTTTTTTTAATGAAAAATAGGAGGAGGGAGGTATGTCAACTCCCCTCCAGCATCAACACCACCAAACTTTCCACTTCTTCTCACCCTGGCTCAGTATTAATCTCAGTACTAATAGCTCAGTATTAATCTGTCAACATCTTGGATTCTCTAATCTTCATATCTGAGAATCTAGAATTACCATTTTCCAGTCTCTGCTCTGATCACACAACCTTGACTCTGTGAGTTGGTCCCTGAGTCACAACCAATGTCACATCCATTTCTGGGAAGTTTTCCCCAAATGCACAAACGCCAATGCATTTCCTTTCTTTTGTCTGTTTTCAAATATCCATGCTACACTTCCATTGCTTTTATAATTAAAAATTAAACTTGTTTGAAACAATTAAGTGTTCTGGGAGGTCATATTCAACAAGAATAATGAAAAGGCAGTGAACTTCATGATTCTCACAGAAAAAAAAAAAGAATTTGATAAGCACAACAACACATTCTAATATGTCCCTCACCGCCGGGAGAGGTGCGCAGGAATACCATTCAACTACGCAGCACAAATAGAGTGGATTCAGTTTTCTTAGCGGTTCATCCCAGGCATGACAAAGAAAAAAAAAAAGATATGCGAGATAACTCTCCTTTTGTAGTATCCCTACAAAACATATCTGAAGAGCTCTGGACTGTATCAAGCCATGAGGTATGTGGGGAGTCACATACACCTTCTTTCCCCCAGAGTCAGTCGGCTTAGAAAGGCAGTGTGATATGAAAGCAATTATATCAGTATGCAGTAAGGTAGACAACTTGAGCTGTTGACCCAAGTTACTTAACCCGAATTCAGCTTTCCTATCCCTTGGTTTGGAATAATATTCTTTTTCTTATAAGATTTCAGGGGTAATTGAAGGAGAAGGCATACGTGTAGTATCTGGGAAAAGCAGGCAGTCAGTGACTGATGGTTTCTTTCTCTTTCTCACTTCCTTAGGGAAGTAATGTTAAGTCCATGCCTTGCTCTGTAGGCACGGACTGAGTTGGCAACAAAAACAATGAAAGGAAGAGGAAGAAAAACACCGAGACAAAGCGGAACAGCTTGAGGCAATAGGAAAGAAAGGCTGTGGGTTAGGTATTTGAGCCTCCAGTTAACGACATGTGAGTCAAGACGCTAAGAAACAGTGCAACAAAGCAACATGCAATTGATTAGAAATGCGTGCCGTCTGCTGAGAATTAGTAGTGTTAGTGATACCCTACGGCATACGGATCAGTGATGTGGTGGCCTCACATTAATAAAGACATAAAGTGCGAGGAGAAAGGAACTGAGACACGCAGACATGGGCAATAACATATAATACTACAGTAACATATAATAAATGTTATTTGTGGTGCAGTTTCTTCAAAAGACCAGCTTTGATGGTGTAGGGGTTTCCTGAATCTCCGGAACGGACACAGACTTTTCAATCTTTAACCTGTCTGGTGAGTCTGGCAAAGAGATCCAAGGTCACTATGATGGGATTCTGGGGTGATGGTGGGGTTCAGAGCTGATGGCCAAGAAAGAATTCTTGAAGACGTCTTGGTCCAAAAGGGTGATTTCATTAAAGCACGGGACAGGACCCGTGGGCAGAAAGAGCTGCACTGGGGTTGTGAAGAGTGATTGATGATACACTTTCAGGTTGGGAGGGGCTTAGGGACAGAGAAAGTCTCTAAGGAATTTTGGAAGCAAGGTTTCCAGGACCTTGAGGGACTAGCTGTTGCTAGGAAAATGTCATTTATTACTGTTTAGTAAAGCCTCAGTCATGAGACCCTTTCAGACACATATCGGGGGCTCTATGCTTGTAGTATAATTGCCAACATATACTTGGGGGTTAAAGATAAAGGAGGTTTACAAAGGAATTTGTATGTGTTTAAGGAGACTCACAGGATCCTGGGGGGTCAGGATAATGTTAAGCCAAGATTCCCTTTTACCGCTAGCACAGTACCATCATCAAGGCAGCTCAGCTCCTAGAGGAAGGTCACTCTTCCTGTTTCAAAGACTCATCAATGGGCTGTAGGGAATTTAATTTTTCATTTGCCTTTGGTTCCCACATCACCATGGCAAGCACCCCCTTACATCTTGATGATGGTGATATTAGGGCTCTAGGAAACGGAGTCTCTAGGGTTCTACAGATTAAGCTATGGATAAAATTGCTTTTTTCTTGCAGTTTACTAAGTTATCTGTAAACTGAAGGAGACTCCTGTCCTGCACGACTGATCCCTATCAGTCAAGCATTTGCTTTCTTTCCCTTCCCCTGTTCTTGGGCAGTCAGGAGTGTCCCAGGAATATCACACGTATCCCACCTGGGGGTAGGGAGGGCAGTGCTTTTAGCCTATACTTTGCCCTCAGCTGGCCTTATGCTCCCTCACCAATTAGAAATCATTTCTAAACCATTTTATGCGACACTTTGCCTTTACTCACGTGAGGTTTTAATTGGGAAAGGTGATAAAGGTCCATTTTTGTTTCTAAATTAGGTATTTGTCAGTTTCTCCTGCTCACAATTTCACTCCCCTTTTGTAAGCACAAACCAGTAATTTGTGTGTGTGTGTAGATTTTTTTAAAACTCTCCCCTATTATATGCAAATCTAAGTGCTTCTCTTCCTCTATAGCAAATGCAATGGTCAGGTCTTCCTTAAAAGGGGGAAGGGAAAGAGTCAGGTTGCGTACTATCTCCACATCTGGCAAAACACTGGATCTTAAAATTGTGTTGCTAAAACCAAAGGAAAGGTACGGATGTGAGGAGGAAGGTCTGAGAAGCCCCTTCTTACTGGACAAGTGCTATGCTTCATACTCCCTAATCACCTTGGTTCCTCACCATTACCAGGACTCCCAGAATTCCATGAGCCCTCAAGATCCTTCCACTAAATTATATTAAGCTTGAGTTAGCAAGAAAGAGTTCATGCTGCTTGCCTTCGGTACACCTCATCTGATGCATCATCTGGAACACACGGTGGGGAGAACCCTTACCAGAAGCAGGTAAATTAGAGAAGAGAGCTTACATAAATTACCAGGAACACCAGTGACTGGAAAATCGCTGCCTTATAACACAACCAATTCTACGTCTGGGTTTCTCTAATTTTTAAACACCTCTTCCGAATATCACACCAAATGTTCGGCCTTGTCACATCTGAAACAGTGAGAAATCATACAACTGAAACTTAACAGGTCATCTGTGACTTAAGAAAATAGATTTCATTGAGCTTCCGGGACAGAAATCGAATTGCAAAGACTGGAGTGAGTGAGTGGTATGAATTTGGCGGTAAGTGAAGGGGTCGGTGAAGTAGGGGTGAAATGCGAGCTTGAGGTAGTGACCCATCTCAGAGAATGCTTTCAAAGGCAGTGGAAGCCAACTTTTAGGTGAATAGCTCTGAATGTTGTTGGTTGGGGTGGGGGTAATGATGGAGAGATTAGTAGAGATACAAGATAATCAGAGAAACTTGAGAAAACCCATGTGAAATGTCTTGGACTTTAATGAAGCTGTTCCATAAATTCACAGGCTGTAAATGTTCTTCGAAGCATCTAAAAGAACCTCTTGATAAATGTATGCATTTCTTCTTCAAAGTTCAGGAGAAAGACTCAATTTCTTCTTGAAACTTCTCAGGGTAGGAAAATACTATCTCATGAGATAGGCTGTTTCTGAGAAGCTCAAACTGTAAATGACTGTAGTAAATTGAGAAGAAAAAATCCTTTCTTATACCTTTCAGCTCTCTATGCCAGTTTTATTCTCTAAGCCCACAAAAATTCCAATCGCTTTTCAAACACTCACTTCAGATAACTTACTTGAGGATAATTATAATTCTTACTTTAGTAGAACTCATCTACACATATCTTTAGAAATATAGCCTTCCATATCACAATCTGTTACCAGAGACACATCATCTGTTCATCTCATTTATTCTTTTCCATTTTTTCCATCTGGCTGGAATAGCTTTAGCCTCCCTCTTGTTCTCTCTCTCTCTCTCTCTCTCTCTCTCTCTCTCTCTCTCTCTTTCTCTCTCTCTCTCTCCCTCCCTTTCACTCTCTCTCTCTCCTCCCTGCTTTTTCTCTTCCCTGTCTTTCTCTTCCCCCCTTCTCCTTTTCTCTCACTTTCTCCTCCTCTCTCCCTCCTTTTCTCTCTCAGATCTATTATCTCTCTCTCTCCCTCTCTCTCACTCTCACTCTCTCTCCTCCCTGCTTTTTCTCTTCCATGTCTTTCTCTTTTCCTCCCCCCCCTTTTCTCTTTTTCTCTCATTTTCTCCTCCTCTGCTCCTCTCTCCCTCTTTTTCTCTCTCAAATCTATTATCTCTCTCTGTCCCTCTATCTCTTTCCGACTCCTTCTTTTTTTTTTTTTTTTTTTTTTTTGAGACAGGGAGAGACAGAGCATGAACAGGGGAGGGTCAGAGAGAGAGGGAGACACAGAATCTGAAACAGGCTCCAGGCTCTGAGCTGTCAGCACCGAGCCTGACGTGGGGCTCGAACTCACGGACCGCGAGATCATGACCTGAGCTGAAGTCGGCCGCTTAACCGACTGCGCCACCCAGGCGCCCCCCGACTCCTTATTTCTTTATCCGTCTCTTCATTTCTCTCTTCTCCATTCACAGGTCCTCTACAATGCTTACATTCTCAAGTACATGCATGTGTACATTGTTGGTGGCCTTCCTATGTATGGCAGGTGACAACTGGTACATTTTCCATCAGACACATTCCTTTTGAACAATGTACATTTTTACTGCCTATATTTTAAGTTTCAGGACTTTGCGATACCTTTGCAATTGTGTTTTTCTACTTGGATTTGAATCTCAAGTTCATATTACCTCTGATCCATATGTTGTGCCATCCAAAGTCATGAACATGATTTCTGATACACTTTACAATAATTTCTCTCAGGAACTGCTGACACTTCCTTCTATTGATTTTCTTTATCCCTTGACAGACAAGATTTCCTACATTCTACCAATATTAGAGATATATCACACCTTTCTTTCTCCCGCTCCTTTTAAGCGTAAATTCCTTGTCATGAAATCAATAAAATTCAAGGAAAATATATCTTTCTTATATTGTTCCCAAGAGTCATCTGGCCCTGGAGTAGATTCCATGTGTTCTAACACTAAACTATGTACCAGAAAGCCAAGTCTTATTGTTCAGTTTATTTTTAAAACTTTGTCAATTATCAAATTCACATGAAAACAAGAAATTAAAGCCCAATGTCTATCCTCAGAACTCTCTGGTTCTCATAAGGATTTCATAGTCATATTTGATATTTCCTTTTTATTGCTTAATCTCTTGACTATAAAATTTGTTACTAGATCAATTCATTCTATATATATTTTTATTGGTATTTATCATATTCAACTTACTATGCTAAATTATATACATGAAAAGCAAATCAGACATTATTGTTATTCTATTGGAGAGCTCAATGTCATATCCATGACATTGGATATGTAAGCTGATGATTACTTTAGAAAATGTTCAGTCTCTTTATTTCCCAATAATATCACTTACTTTTATTCCAAAAGGCAAAGAAATTACTGATTTTTCTCTGAAAGCACAGAAACGTTACAATCAACCTCAAGAAGATGCATCATTTTAGTTGAGACCCCAGGAAGGGGAAGTAGCTAGATTTTTTATAATATTATAGATATGCCATCTAGGAAGAAAGTATATATTTGAATTAGTTAGGTCATGTTGATACATAACTACTCTCCATTTCCTTGATAGTGATTTTCCAACCATCACAATATACGGTATTTCACGACCCTATAGATGTTAGTACAATGTCTTTATAATTCCGAAGACCTGTTGTTCCTCCTTGCCCTACATGAACCTGTTCCCTGAGAAAGGTCAAATTCATCCTATATGATGAAACACTGAGTTTGCTATAATGCAGATATGGCATCCTATCGGCTTCGCCCTCAGATACTGAATATTGAATGCTGCACCCGTACTTACTCTCTGACAAGCAGGGGTTCTTTAGCAGCTGTTTCCTAGGAGTCTAATTTCTTGTCTGCTACATCAGAACAGTACCTGCTTCATGTTTCCAGCAAGAACCACCAAGCACACCCTATAAATACACTGGAAGAAATGTTCTGAATGCGTTGCCTCCTTCTGTTTAGTGTTAAATTTAGGATTTTCACAGTCTAAAGCCCTACATATTTGAATGTTTTTGTTTGTTTTCTGTTTTCTCACTAAAGTAGCAGGTCCGTGACAGTAGAGATGTTTGTCTGTCTTGCTCACTCCCGTTTCCCCAAGTGTCTAGAATAGTCTGCCCCATTAGAAGTGCTCCACAACTATTTGTTGAATGAATAAATGAGTGACTGAAAGAAATAATGAATGAGGGAGATGGGGTGGGCCAGCAAGACCAAAGGAGTGCATAACAAAGGTTAGTATGAACACTATGGGGAATGAGATAACAATTAAATAGTTCATTATATCAATAAAGCGACTGTCATATGATATTTTGAATGCAGCTAAAATGAAAAGCGCAGTTGGGAAATGCAACAGTAGTTGTCTTCCCTACAACCAGTAGTCCTGAGCTCAGATTGATTTAGGATCCTAGGGACTTGCACTGTGATGCTTTCGTGACCTTCCTGCATTTAAGGGATTATCATCTCAGCAGACACGACTATAAATATTTTCCAGTTGCGTACAAAGGTTTAGTTAAATTAATCTTCTGATAATTTTCTGTTTGTTTTCTGGATTCTCTACAGTAAGTATGGATTGCTTTTATTATGAAAAAAATAGGTGAAAACTGAAGACAATTCATAACAAAAGGCTTTTTTTTTGTGTAAGAAAGAGAACTCTCCTATTATAAAGGATTTTTTATTAAATATATAGATACTGAATTTTACCAAATAGAGAATGTCTGTGTACATATCTTATTTTGACTGATTGAGAAGAATATCCTAATAACATCTACTTAAATTTCCTGGATAAAAAGAAGTACTTTCAATATCTTATTTTTGTAACTTAATTTTAATTATTAGTATTTTATTTAGGAATTTTATGCTTATATTTTGTTAGTTGGTATTCTTATTTGCCAGTAACAAAACCCGACTCTAGGTAACGTAAGATACGGGGAACTTGTCAGGAGGATAATGCTCAGGAGGCTGAAATCAGACTACAAACAGAAATCACAGGAATTTTGATGGTGAGATAGCAAGTCATGGCCAAGGGCACACAAAGCAGCAAGTCCTGCAGCCAAAGTGCACTCTTCTTCCAGACACCCCCTCAAGAGGCAAACTCCCTATAAAGAATATTTTACTAGCCCAGATTTAGCACACCGTTGTCCCTTTGATGATCTAGGAGACAGGTGGGTGAGTCTTGACTTTTCATCCCCCTGGGAATATCAACTTTATTAAAAGTATCCACAATGAGAAAGTTCCCTAACAGGACACAGAGTTAATACAGACAAGGTTGGAGACAGAATGTCCATTCTCACTATGGGTTTCTATTTAATTATCTCTCCCTTTTTTCCAGATTGGCATAAAAGTTACGTTAGCCATACAAAATTAATTTGAAAACTTCTTATACTTATTTTATCTAGTGTGTTATATAATTTGTAAAGAATCTGTTCTTTAACATGAAAGAACTTATCAACAAGCTATCTGGTCTTGGAAATCTGTTGGTCTCATCAACAAATTACTGGGAAGTAATTCCAGCGTAACTCTCTCAAATTTATCCATGGAGGTTGGTTTATTCCTTCAGATTGTACGCTTAAAAAAATGAGGGCTGGAAACATGTCTGTCTTATTTATTGCTATAGTCCTGATGCCTAGAAGAGTGGCCAGGGTGTAATTACTGTGTTAATTAACAATTTGAGTGAATGAATAACCTTGAGGCAGTTTTAATCACCTTTCTTTAAGGTAATATTTCCATTCATTAAATTGTTTAACATAACTTCCTATATAATTCTATTTTCTTTTCATTAAAAAGTATTATGTATTTTGCTTTTTCTCACTTCCAATCTTACTTATAATTTGTCTCCTTTCATGATTACATCAGTGATTCAGAAAATGAACTCCTGAATTTAATCAATTTTGCTATTTCGTTATTTTTACTTTACAAGAATTTTCCTATATCTGGTATAATGGTCTTTCTATTTTCCTTAGCTTAAAGTGGTATTTGGTTGGATATTTTCTTTATCCCTATTCTTAAAGAAGAAAATTACAACAGTAAAAATTGCAAAACCCAAGGCCAAACAGCCAAAGTACATAGCAACTTTGTATTTAGTGCAATTTGCTTCAACCCTCTGCATATTAATTTCTTCATGGCTACAATGGTGATAATGCCTTCCAGTGGTTCTATAAGGATTAAATGAGTTAATACACTTTCTGCGTTCCTGACGCATAAAGAACACTCAATATGTTATGTACCCTTTACTGTCTTTTATTTTTTTAATGATGCCATTTACAACCATGAATTTATATCACGGTAAAGTTCTGAGCACATAACTCATTATATTTTTTTCTAGTGTCCTTTCATTATCTATTTTAAATGGGCTACTGAGGGGTGGCTCAGTCGGATAAGCATCTGACTCTTGGTTTCAGCTCAGGTCATGATCTCACAGCTTGTGGGTTCGAGCCCTGTGTCCGGCTACACTGACAATGCGGAGTCTGCTTGGGATTCTCTCTCTCTCTCTCTCTCTCTCTGCCCCTCCTCTGTTCTCTGAAAATAAATAAATTAACCAGAAGAATTTAAAAATAAAGAAATAAATACGCTATTGAAATTTAATTACTTCTTTGACCAAAACAGTCTTTGATTATTGTAGTTGTCAAAATAAATAAATAAATAAATAAATAAATAAATAAATTGTGGGAATTTGCTTAGCATTTTATTATTAA
The DNA here is from genome assembly GCF_018350175.1 of Felis catus. NCBI lineage: Eukaryota > Metazoa > Chordata > Mammalia > Carnivora > Felidae > Felis > Felis catus. The sequence continues at coordinate 85,915,375 of NC_058379.1, forward strand.
TGTAGTTTTATTATAGTAGTTATTAGAAAATGTCATTTATTTTTGTTTTCTTCTTACAGGTTTATTGGAATTTGATAGTTTCCTATCATATGTTATTACACATTATTTTGCTTTTTAAAAACCTATTGAGACATTTAGCATTACCTAGAATATAATTACATTTGAATTTCAAATGTCTTATGCCTCTATTGTGGGTTTGTAAGATATAAAATATGACTCGCTATGAGTTTTACTTTAGTTATAAATGAATATAATTTATTTAGCAAAACAGTTCACATTTTCACTTTTAAAGCTATCGTTTTTGGCATTAATACCTTTTATCTTTTAAAAATGATTCCTTTTTTTGTGACTCCTTGTCATTGACTTTTATCTTCTATCTTTGCTGTATAGACTAGTTTTAACCTCCTATCATGTTCAGAGAACTAATATGATGAAGACCTAAAATTAATCTGAAGGGAATCTGATATTTAAATCACACTGAAGTGAAATCAAGAAAGCAGAAAATTTTGCATTTGGTCTTTCCTTAATTATCTGTATGGATCTGATATTATGGCATAAATGAAGACTATTTTTGAATGGTCAGATCATTCCTTAGACATTTTCCATTTACACTGCTTTCCTTTGTGTTGCCTAAATTAAATATCACATAATGCACCTGACATTTACCTGTGTTCTGACAGAAACCTGCTGGAACTGATATCTTAAATTCAGGGAATGGGAGCAAGATAAGCTGTGACACCTTTTCTGACTCTCTTTCAGTTGTTCGAATTGTCCTGGTAATGAGAAAGGACCGAAGAAGGAAGACACCGATGAATCACTGGGGTTTGTGAAACCGTGGTGAGAAATTGCCTCTCTGAGTCATGACCGACCCAGAGGCTTGTCTGGTCCCCATATGTGGTCTATAAAATCTCCCATGACTCATAAAGCCAGATAGCCTGTCATTCAGCCTCAGGGAATGTTGGGATATCCGCAGAGGGGAAAAAAAATCCCTTGATTGTCTTTTTCCTATTTATTCTTCGAATGCTCTACAAGTATAAACTTATCACTGATTTGAGTTTCTTTTTTGATGATAGTGACCATTCCTTCAGAAGAAGGTTTTAAGTTCTTACCTTATTCCTACAACTTTCCTCAATGTACCCAAGCTTTAATATAATAGATCTTCTCTTCATTTTAGAGTCAATATTCTATTTTAAAAGTCTGTTGCAAATACAAGTCACTTTTGCACACTTTAACCTAGTGACCATTTCTATTTATTGAGAGTCCCCTACTAAATAAATATGGTCGAAATTTTCCCCACATGAACAGGAAGATACTTATGATATTTATCTATATCTGTTACTAGAGAGTTAGAGGCAGTCTTTGGTGAAGTAAAAGGTCTTTTTCCTCTATCTGCTAAATATTTTTCAAATGATTTGTAATACTTGAAGCTACAGATCATGAATTTTGTATTTACAATGTGCTTTAAGGTTATACTGATTCCATTCATCTGTCATTTGATCATCGGATCAATTATTTGGAATTTTTTTTTGAGTGGGATATCCACTTTATTTATTTTTTTATATCCACTTTAATTTAACCAAAGAAGGGCACCTGGGTGGCTCAGTCGGTTAAGCATCCGACTCTTGGTTTCGGCTCAGTCATGCTCTCACCGTTCGTGAATTTGAGCCCCATGTGAGGGTCCACACTGATAGCACAGAGCTTGCCTGGGATTCTCTCTCTCCCTCTCTCTCTCTACCCCTCCTCTGCTCTGTCTCTCAAAATAAATAAACTTTAAAAAGGATTTTAATTTTACCAAAGAAACTTAAGGTCAGAAAAGATAAATGATTACCCAAACTTCCTCCATTCACAGAGTTGACAGGTTGTGAAAATAAGACCCTAAATGAGAGCAAATGACTTCAAATCCTATAGCCTTTATTCAGTTTCAAGTTGCCTCTCTGTTGAATACATTGTCATTTTAAGGATAATGTAGTTCTCTTCTTTACATTTTTTTAATGTTTATTTATTTTTGAGAGAGAGAGACAGAGCACAAGCAGGGAGGGGCAGAGAGAGAGGGAGACACAGAATCCGAAGCAGGCTTCTGGCTCTGAGCTGTCAGCACAGACTCCGATGCGGGGCTCGAACTCATGAACCGTGAGATCATGACCTGAGCCAAAGTCAGATACTCAACCGACTGAGCCACCCAGGCACCCCAAGCATAATGTAGTTCTATAATAAGCTATGATATTAAAAGTTTTATTTATTATACTACTGTTGGTAAATACTGTGTATATAATATTAAAAGACCTGAGTATAAAATATCTGTGAATCAGCTAAAAACACCATTTCACTGCAATTAGTAAGTTATATGCTTTGCCTAACCAATTATATTTAAGCTAATCATTAGTTTGAAGTAAATAAGCTGCTTAAACAGTCTGTTTCTCTGAGTTCCAAAATAATGATGATTGTGGGAATACATGTAGATGGCATTGATTGTGAATCACGATATAATGTTCCTAGAAATTATGACAAAGATAAACCCTTATGCCATGATTATTCTTTAAGACAGAAGAAGACAATTGATAGTCATTCTATGAAAACTATGTGATGGGCACTCTGTCAGAGATGCCCTATCACCTAACATTATCAGATATCTCTAAGTTCTTGATTTGCCTTTTGTAGACTGGGAAGAACTGAGGCTCATGGAAGTCACATTTGTCTTGCTCTGATGATCCTGCTATTTCTACAACAACTAAAAAGTTTATAGTGGACCAGATAGATATTTAAACATAGTGTCTACCAAATCCCAATGGGAAATCGGCTCTCAGTGGTGGTGGGACTCCAACATGGGAACTTTCCATCTGTCCATCCTGTCCATATTTTCTGTCATAAGAGAGTGTGTATCCTACTTTCCAACTAAGAAATAACTTTCCCTGGTTTTGGTTTTTTTTTATATCTGTTACCCTATCGTCCCATTATAGAAAAATCTCTGGATTAAAATAAAAGTTCCCGGATGGTTGAAAATAAACTACTGGCTTTATGAAATTGAACATATTTCACTAAAATCTAAGGAGCTCTCGATGCAACTCCAGCTAAGTAACTTTATCGTTCTTGAATTATATGTCTTGTAAGTATGCCAGTCAGTATTGTATATTAACAAGTATGCCAATTAATTGAGATTTTAAACTTCCAAATTAAATTTGATAATTAAATATCACCATTTAATACTTTGAACCTACTTACTTGTTTTAATGGGAACTAGAAATGAGATATACAAGTATTCCCTTCTATCATTTAAGAAAAACGAATTACTTTATTGATGCTTAAATATCAGATAATACCTTTGAACAAAATGTCAGGTCTAGTTTTGATATGGGAAAAATGTGGGACACCTGGGTGGTTCAGTCCATGACCCTTGGTCAGACCTCAGTCGGTCTGACTCTTGGTTTTAGCACAGGTCATGATCTTATGGTTTGTGAGATTCAGCCCTGTGTCAGGCTCTGCACCGACAGTGTGGAAACTGCCTAGGATTCTCCTTCTCTCTCTGCTCCTCTCCAGCTCTCTCTCTCTCTCTCTCTCTCTCTCTCTCTCTCTCAAAACAAACAAATAAATAAAGAAGTAAACAAACTTAAAAGATTCTTGAAATAGAAAAAAAGGTGATAGAAATAACCAATTCACCCCAACTGATATTTTGAACCCTATTTAGGAGAGGGCAGAAATTAGTAAAAAGTCAAACTTTATGTTATGTAGGAGAAAACCCAAAGGGTAGTGTTTCAGTTTATCTCCCCTTTAGTTATTCAAATACATACCAACATGCTTTTGAAATATTTGAAATAATAACCTGCTTCTGTATATCTAGCCTACAAGGAGGAGAACACTTTGCTTTCTATTAGAACAAGAGTTTTAGCACTTATCAGTCTCCAACATCTAGAGAGCAGTGATTGAAGAAAAGTGGACGTGTCCAGAAGTCAATGAGATCAAAGAAAGCAATGAGAACAAAACAAATGAAGCACAACTATTAGAGGAGAACATGCATGTGAATAAAGGACACCAAGAACACCTAAGAATATCTAAGCGACAACCTTCTGAACTCCGACAGAAGACTTTCATGAGATATAAATATGATTTTCCAAGTTAATATTTAGAAGATGACTTAAAGAGAGCAATATTACTGATTACATATGAGTTTACAGTCTGAAAGGTCAAATTCAAAGAATGTCTCAGAGGAGAGAGCCAAAAAATGAAGAAATGGAAAAAATAAGGCAAAAAAAAAAAAAAAAAAAAAAAAGAACCAGAGCCTAGGTCCAGGATATAACAGAAATTCCAGAAGGAAAAACAGCATAATATATAAGTAGAAAAAATTAAACAAATAATGGTTATAATAATAGAAACTATTTTTATTATATCAATGTTAGCAAATTCTACATATTGAGAACGTGCACATAAGGCACAATCCTAGTATGTTCCCTAATTTAAGGATGAAGGGAAAGTTTTACAAGCTTCAGATAGAAAGTTTTCTTACACATTAAGAAAAAGTCAAATTGGCTTTGTATTTCTAAAAATATTAAAAAAAATTTTTTTTAATGTTTATTCGTTTTTGAAAGACAGAGAGACACAGCATGCGTGGGGGAGGAACAGACAGAATCCAAAGCAGACTCCAGGCTCTGAACTGTCACCACAGAGCCTGGTGTGGGGCTCGAACTCACAGACCGACATCATGACCTGAGGGAAGTCAGATGCTTAACCGACTGAGCCACTCAGGCGCCCCTTGGCTTTGCATTTCTTAACTGCATGATGTAAATTAAGGACTATGGAATAACACACACAGACCGCAGAGATATTGGATTGAAACCCAAGATTCCATATCATGACCAATGCAGACTGTATCATCTACATACCTACTTTGGGAAAATATTTAAGAGACTATCCAAAAACAGGAACAAGAGACCAGAAACAGAAACATATCTAAACACTAGGGCCACTGGTGTCAGTGAGGGTCCTCAAGTGTGGTATTTTAAGTACAATTTTTTTCATCTGTGAATCTTATTCTCAAACTGTAGACCTTTGAATCTAAACAGACAAGCAATCTGCTCACCACGATTCCAACATGCAATGATAGAAGAAACACTGTTCAACCACTGACCACATTCTGCCTCAAAACGGACTCAAGGGGTGCCTGGGTGGTTCTCAGTTGGTTGAGCGTGTCCCACTCTTGACTTTGGCTTGGGTCATGATCCCAGTGTCATGAGACTGAGCTCCACTTTGGGTTCTGTACTGAGCATGAAGGCTGCTTAAGATTCTGTCTCTCTCCTTCCCCCCTCTCCCCTGCATGAATGCTTGCTCTCTCTCTCTCTCTCTCTCTCTCTCTCAAAAAAAAAAAAAAAAAAAAAACCAAAAAGCAGGCAAACAAACAAAAAACCAAAATGGATTCAAAAAGACACATAGAATCATGGGTCCTCCAAAATTCCGAAATCCAGATGGGAAATTTGCGGAGTTCCTGGATTAGTTCTCAAGGTCAAAGAATGCTTCTCTAAGATTCTTAGTTCTTTTCTCTAGGCTCTTGGTTCCTCCTTGAGGAACACAGCGATCCTTACTTTTAAAGGGAGAACATTTTCTTGCAGCTGGGCTGTTCCCTCCGCCTGCTTCCTACCAGTCGAAGACTGGGAGTTCAAGTACACCCCCTCATTCTGAGTCTGGGTCTGATAATGTTTCTGCATATATACACCTTTTGAAAACTTTGTGGGCTTCCTGTGAACCTCTTTATTTTACTAGATTAAATCTAGAGCACTGTCGTGAAAATTCGGTCTAAAGATACAGCCAAAGATGTGACTGTAAAATAATTGATTTTCTGAAATCTTAAAAAATATATGTATCTTATAGTCATACCCTTGGCTTTTATCTTCAGACCAAATTTTCGTAGCAGTGCCCAGGATTAATGTTTGCCCAGAAGTCATTTCTTGCATTCTAGCATTGTTGTGGTTTAGAGAGGCTGAGGACACTTAAAGCCATCATCAGTTCTTGGCTCCTATTTGTTTCATGGTTCCCCCCCTCCAATTTATCTTTCTCCTCCCTCGTTTTACTAAGCAACAAGAAGGCTGTATCACCAACATGTTGCTTGGAAATCTATGAGATGACACGGAGTAGTGGGCACATATTTTAATTTCCACATAGTTTCAGAAACAGTTCGGCTAAGTTTCCTGCCACCACATACAATACCCCTTCCTCCAATTTCCAATAATATTTCCTCACTTTACTGTAAGGTCTCACTCACAGTGTCCTCAATGTGCAAAGCTTTGCAATTTGACCTCACTAACACCCTTCTCATGGCCACCGATGGATTCCAAAGCCATGCCCCAATTTTACAGTTTTGGGCATGGAAGCACCCTATTTCCACATACCAAAATGGATTTCAGTTATCCATTTATGCATTAAAAATACCCCCAAAGTTAGCACATGGAAAGATGAAAGTAAACTTTTGTTATATTACAGCATCTATTATGTTTGAGCAACGAGTAGCAGCTCAGACGGCCGGTTCTGACTCAGGGTATCTCAGGGATGAGCAGCGAATGGTCACCTGAAGCCTTCACGGGGGAGGATCCCTTTCTGGGCTTCCTGTTGGAAAGCTTCAGATGATCTTTCTCCAGGCTCATTCACATAGGTGTCTCCACAAGATTGTTTCATGTTGTGGCGGCTAGCTTCCCCCAGAGCGAGCAATCCAATAAAGATCACCTGAATCGAAGTCACAGTCTTTTTATAACCTAATTAAGGAAAGGCACTCCATTACTTCTGCCATTCTACTCACTAGAAGTTAGTCAAAAAGTCCAGCACATTCAGAAGGGGACACTATACCAAAAACTGGGCATCTTTGGAGGCCCATTTTAGAGACTGTCTACTATAATGATTAGAGTAGGAATAGTATACTATTTTTTTGTGTGTAAGAAAACAGAAATAGAAACATTTACATCTTTCCTTATATCATCAAAAAGAAACAAGGGAAGGATAAACTTAAAACTAATAAAAATGGTTTCCTAAAAAGAGAGGGAGAGAACAGAGAGGAAGGGACAAAAATCAGAACTATATTTCTCCACATATCGTATTTTGTAGGTTTGACTTTGGAAACGTATAACTATTTTATATAATAAAAATCTCAAAAGAGAAAAACAATCCTTAAATATGGGATCGGCCAACCCAGTGATTAAATTGGAAATATCCATAAAAATTGAGAATTTTTCTCTTTTGAAATGTATTTCTAAAATAAAGTATTTTATGTCTTTGTAACTGAAAAGCTTAGAATCTGTAGCAAAAATAACATCCTACTAAACCAGATTATGGAAACTGAATTTCATTTCCCATTAAACAAACAATGGTTCCTAGGGAAAATAATGGACTCCAAGTCTAGAGTTGGAAATGTACAAGATGAACCTGGGATATCTTGTGATTGATCACAACAAAGCTATTAAGGTCCATGGGTACCTGATAACAACACAAAAATATCAGTTGAAGCCAGCTCCTTCTGGTCAAAGATGGGGCAATTAAAACACCAAAAAGAACAATGGCTCTGATGGATTGAACTGCATCATGTACATAAAACTCCATTTTTATGATATTCCTAAGGAAGGAGGGTGTCCTTTTGTATTGGCTAAAACACACTTAATATTTCTAAAAGATTGTTGAAAAATTGTGTAAAACTTCTAAAAAATGATTTATAAGGGTTAAGAATCAAGCGTATTCCCTGCCTTTCTTATAAGGAATCTATTTGAGGACAATCCTATATCTTGCAAAGGAAAGTTTTGTTTTGTAAGATAATATCTTATAAATTCAGGTATAAAATCAAATTAGAGAATCACAATTTTGCAATCCTGAATGAAATAATGCATCAGTGCAGTCATCATCCATAGCTGAGAAAAACATTAGGTAGAAGTTTGGTGGAAAATTTTATAATGGATGCATCAGGCTGACAATACTTGAACACTCTAATCAATGGGGCAGTGAAACATTTTGTTCTTCTTGACGTGAGTTAGGTAGATATATACAGCACCTCTTATGAATTATTCTTGAAAAAAAGAAAAGAAGAATGTACTCAGATTTCTAAGTCACGTTGCTAGTTAACAGGAAGTCTGAGGCTTAGGTGACTACAATAAATAATGCCCTGAGGATACAATCAATTGTATACACACACACACACACACACACACACACACACACACACACACTGCTCTACCAGAAATTTAAGAATCAAAAGTAACTGTAGGAGAATATTTAAATCATATTAGTTAGGGTGTTGTAAAGACCTATATAAGTATATTAAAAAAGGCATCATCATTATATAATTATTAAAAGCCAGATTTATGAAACATGCCTGACCCTTAAGTTAGCACTGAGATTATTATTGGGAAAGCTAATCTCTGACTTCAAATACCTCACAACTGATCTGTAGAAACAGATTATAATATAAATGATGGGAACCGTTAGTGGCCATGGAAATTACTGCAGACCCAAAACCAATCTGTAAATTGTGTCTCTGCAACCGCATGTTTCAGAGTCTCAGTTTCCTCATCTGTTAAATGGCAAGTATTTTTTGCTTAACACACAGCATTGTGAGAGGACTGAATGAATGGTATTTAAGGCATCTGCAAATCTAAATCAGCCTTCATATAAAATCATAGTCCCGTGGTATATGGAATAGCAACAAGTGAATGGAACAGACAACCTAAGTGATCTGAGTGACAGCCTAAGGGATCTGTCCATGTGACTCTAAATATTTGCCCAGCATCTGGAGCGGTCCAGGGTTAACAGCCCAAACCAATGTTTGCTACATAAACGAATGGAGAGGAAGAGTATGCTCTTGGTAAGAGTTTCCACTTCGATATACTGGCTCTAGATGAAAACTCTTGCTACTGATGGTACAAAAATCGCCTTTGCGGTGCCTATTTGATTGGGGTCAGGGACATAGTACTTGGTCCTTTAAGGTTTCATAGTTTTCCTCCCTTCAATTAAGTAGTTTCCTTTCAGTCTTAAAACTAGTATGTTCCCAATAAGGCTAAGACATTCTTACTGAAAACATGGTAAAACACGGCTCGCTATGGGAAGTGGAAATAAACATACTCTTTTGGACTTTTATCGAATATAGACTATAAATGAAGGAGTCATTTATAAAATTTTCAATCCTATTACATTTTTTTTTTCCTTAAAGAGAAACACCCTGAGCGACTAGGTACTAAATAGTCTTCCCTATAGCAAAAGCCCATACCTTGCCGCCAGCCAGAATGCAATACTGCTTATTTCTCCTTGCATCGTATAAAAATGGATATAATTTTTAAATTAAAATTTCTTTACACCGGGGAGCAGCCTACTTTTAAACGCCAAGCGTTCCTACGTAAAGGGGAGAAAGTTCTCCACTGTTCTTGATGTTTGCAAGTTGAACATTTCGAGAAATCATTTGCATCCACCAGTAACAGTTATGGTCTCCATCTCCCCTGGAAGATGAAATGCCACGAGCCACTCTGAGTCGTAGTTAACTAACACGCGCGCATCCATCAGTCCACGCCGGTCCTGTCAAAGAGCCCGAGCCTCGCTGCCTCTTCGCGCGAGGACGTCGGCGAGGGGGCTGCCGCGCGTGATCTCGCTCCAGCCTCCCCAGCAGCAGAGGGATTAGACACATGCGCACGCTCGGTCTCTTTGTGTGCACCGGGCAGGGCTCCGCGTCGATTTACTCTTCCCAGTGGGGCAGAGACCTGGAACGCGAGCATGTGCTCGGGAACAAAACATGCACGTACACAAGGCCATCGAAATAAACCACTGCCTCCCGTTTGCCTTCCCCTCTTGGGGGGCGTCCCCACCGCCCTTTGCCCGAGTCCAGCTGGGGAGGGGGCGCGGAGAGCCCCGGAACGAGGAGCCGTGTCCTCAGGAATCCCGCACCCGGGAGAGCGACGCGGGCTCGGGCAGAGGGGCCGGGGGGCAGGGAGCGCGACCCGGGGCGCGGGAGGCGGGAGGCGCTCCCCGCCGGAGCCGCCAGGGATGGAGCGCGTCCAGCGAGCGTCTCCGAGCGCAGCCGCCCCGCGGGGCCCGGGTGGGGTGGGGTGGGGTGGGGTGGGGGGCGGGGAGGGAGCCCGGCCGCCCAGTCGGCCCGCCCCTCCCCCCGCGCCGGTGCGCTCCGGCCAGCTGTGCGCCGCCGAGCGAGGCGCCAGCCCGTGGGTGCTGCCGGGGGCGGCGGCGCGGAGGGGGCGCCCGCAGCTGGCGGCGGCGCGGGCCCGGCGCTCGGCTCGCGGCGGGGGGCGGAGGTGAGGACCGGAACGCGGAGGGCGGGCGCTGCTCGCGGCGCCGGGCCCGCGTTCCCCGTCCGCGGCCGCCCTGCCACCGGCCCGCGTCCCCGCCGGCGGGAGCTCGGGGGACCGGGCGGCGGCGCGGCTGTGGCGGCGGCTGGCTGGATGCGAGACCTGCGCGGACCGGGCGGCGGCGGCGGCGGCGGCGGCGGCGGCCGGCGGCTCCCGACTCGGGGAAGCCGATCGCGGAGGGGACGAGCCCGAACGCGCTGGCCATGGCCTCCAACTTTAACGACATAGTCAAGCAGGGCTACGTGAAAATCCGCAGCAGGAAGCTGGGGGTGAGTGGCTCGCTCGGCTTTCTCCTTCCCCGGCTCGCGTTTGGCGCGGCCGGCTGTAGGGAGGGGGGCGGGGAGAGGTGACCCGCGCGGGGACAGGGGCGAAGAGGGACCCGGCCCTTTCGCGGACAGCCCGCTTGTTGCTCGGCCGGTGTGGGGGCCCGCACCTGCCTCGGGGGGCTCTGCACACCGGGCCGAGGGTTCCCGGAGCGCCCCGGTCCCCGTCCTCATGCGCGCGCTGCTGCTGGCTAGGACCAGACTGAGAAGTCATGTAGACGGAAGGGATGGTCAGGTTGGAAGACGAATGCGCCTCGGAGGAGGGGGTTACGGACGGTGCAGCCCACAGTGCTCTGTTCTCCAAAGTGCGCCTTTCGGGGAGAATGGCTCGCTGTGCGGGAGCCGGACGGACGCTCCCGTGTGTGTATTTACAAGCCCCGTGTCCTAGTCCCCGCTTCCCCAGCCCCTTTGGAAATTCTCCTTTGATGCCCAAGCATTGCCGCGCGGCCCCGCCGGCGACTGCCAGCGAGTTTCGGGCTCCCTGAGCGGTTGCCCAGGGGCAGGCTCCCTGGCCGTGTGCGCGCCCGGACAGGTGTACCTGCGCCCGTGTGCGGGCAGGTGTGTGCTCACCGCCGCCGACACGGCAGGGTTCGCGACGGCAAAGTTTACGGAGACCTTGTCGTAGTTTTTCCGTGCAAGACGTTGTGCCTGACTTGGGAGAGAAACAGTGTAGACCCCCCCCCCCGCCCCGGGGGGTTCAGAAGTTCTCTAGTGACCAGACGAGGAGGTAGGAGGGACACGTGGATGGTCCCAGAAGACCTGGGTGTGGAGCCCCGAGGCCAGGAGGGGAGGAGCGGGCCTTTGGGCTTGGCGGGCGTGGGGGGACCGCGGGAACGACGCGCAGGGGGTCCCGGTGGTGGCCGTGGGGGAGCGCGCGATGGGCGCGCGAGATGGGCCACCGAGAACGACCTTGGCGGGCCGGTCCAGAGCAGGAAGGGAAACCGGTGTGGGGGCGAAAGAGCCCCTTTCCCGGATTCCCTGGATGTTTCTCTACCTCGGTGTTCTCAAAGTTCCAGTTCTGCGAAGCTCCGGAATCCTGGGGCAAAGCGGCCTTGAACCAGAACATTCCCCGCGTTCCCTGCTGACTGGATGAGTCCTCCAACTTGGAGAGGGGAAGAGAGGAGGGAGAAATTCACTAATTCTCTCACTTAAAAAGGAAGAAAGAAAAATAATTCTAAATATACCGTTAGAAATTTGAACGAAGATAGGGCAGAACCCCTAAACCCCTAAAAGAGGACGCATCACTACGCACCCAGGAGTCGTTTTATCAGGAGTTGGTGGACGCAGGTGTGGGGGGGCACAGGGAAGGGAAAAGGGCACACTTGGGTTTTGGTGCTGCTTTCTGCTGGCTTTCTCGTTGAAGATGCAGACGGTGCCCCGAGGAGACGAGGGACCCATTCCCGAACTTGGGCCGATCCGTAGAAGTGGGGCGTACACAACAGGGCGACTACAAAGCGCCCACCCCCACCCCCACCCGGCGCAGCCGGGCGCTCCCGTGGCCTGCCGCGCGCCCTTCCGGGGCCAGAGCGCGCGCGCGCGCGCGGGGTGCAGCCCCTCTGGTTGCAAGGGCCGCTCTCGGGTGGAGATTTAATTGCGCCTCGTTCCTTTCCCGGGAGATAGGAAGGACCCACGTGTAAAGCTGCAGTTGTCCAGGAGGCTGCCGGCTTCTCGCGGGCGGGACGCGCTGCACGGCAAGCGAGAGCTGGAGGGGAGAACCATTTTAGGAACTTGACCTTTGAAGCCCTTTGCTCCCCCACGGGGTGCTTGCTCACCATTCTCGCGCCTTCCGTCTTCTTGGAATCTCAATTGTGTCTGACACCTCAGACGTTCGTTATAAGCTAACGGATGATTCAGGTCCCCCGGGTAGATGTGTATCTCCTAACACAGAGTCACTGTGTACATGAGATGAGACTAAGAAATATAACCCTGAGGACCCCGGCCTTCGCGCTCTTGGACCCGGGGGTCTGTAGGATTCCTCTCCCATTCCCAGCTTTCCAGGATTTGCTACGACAAAAACGGGATATGCAACCTAATTAGAATATAGGATCCAAGAAAAGAGCATTGACTGCTTCTTGGGGAACCATGCGTGTTAACAGCCTTTGAAATGTCCTTTTAAAACACCATTCCTCTTTAAGATGTGTGCAAATGTGTTTGCAATCCCATAGCATCCCTTTCCAGACTCACTGCTTGGAGATAAGCCTTTGTAAAAGACGCCCTTCAGAGAAAACAGTAAAAGCATGTTTATGTATAGGTTAATTGCTTTTGTCTTCCATTTCTACTTGAGAAATGTAAACTTAAGACTTTGGTGTTGAAACACTTTTGTTTTAATATTAAATCGAAACGTTAAACTAAATTAACCTTCACTATTTTGAAGAATATTTTTTAAAAAAAACTATAGAGACTTTAAATTCAGAATATTCTAGTATTCAGAAGGGTGAATTCACGTGACAAACCTATAGATTCTGTGAAGCTTAGTAAGTTAAGTTTGTCTCTTAAGATAGTAAAACTCTAAGCAAGTGTTGTGTGCCTTAAGCATAGCAATAGAATTTATCTAAACATTAAAATGTAATTTTCATAGTTAATAAGACATATTACTAATGTCATGGAGTCAGGAGTATGGGCTTTTCCAAGTAAAATAATATTTTGAACTCAAATGATACATCACGATTCTTTTTATGGTTTATGTTTAGAACTAAAATAAAAGGAATTCTGATGAAATATGCACAGATATTTGATTTATGAGGTACCGAACTCGTACTTGCAAAAACCAAATTTTATAATAATCTAAAGGGGAAAATAGACCCCTGGGCATGAGGCCAGTGGTATCCGAGATTATGACACAAAAGCATATTTTGAGATGAAATGTTCTATTGGATACTTTTCTCCTTACTAGTTAGTGTTCCCTATTGTGCTGAATGAGGGCAGAAAAGCACTAGTTGCCTTTTGGGCTGGGGGAAAACCAGGATCCAGGCCCTTCCAGACTGAAATGGTGAAAGGGCCCTTGCCTTGTGTCTTCCTACAGAATTTAGTGCTCCCAGTGGAGAATATTTCCTTACCCAGTTGTTTGAGTGAAGTAGTGAGTGTTGAACAATTTTTTGAATGTTTGCTTTGAAGTTTGTCTTGACTCATTAACCAGCTTATCTTCCATTCAGGAAAATAATTTTGAAAAAAAATAATATAATTGCCCCAAATTTTACTCTTGTCTTTTGAAATTATGTTTATTCAATCATTAAAATTTTAAAGGTATTAAATCATTAAACATAAAACGACATGACTCTTAGAGTCATGTCTTTACAGTCTATGTTAATTTTTCATTATGACATATCATAGTTTGTATGAATATATTATTTTCCTTTTGCATGATTTAAAAGCCCTTACTGTAGTTCAGTTTCTTTTGCCCTCTTCTGTGTTGCATAACTGGTATTATAATTCACAAGGTGCCATAGTGGTCAGTATTTTTTTTTAATAAAAAGTTACTTAACAGGACTAATAACAATAAAACAAAGCAAAAGCATGTTGGCCAAAATTGTTTATCTCTTAGCCTTTATTAATTAAATGTTTCCTTGTGACCACTGAAAGATTAAATTTAGTCCGCAAGGCATATATTATAAAATATCCAACCTGTTCTTGGTTTGCAGATAAACTAAGAACTCGACCACCGAAATCATTAAAATAACTTTACACATGACGTGTGGACTCTATATTGTAGCTAAAGTAAATGCAGCCTTATAGAGGGACGTCATCATCACTATCATTAACATCGCTGTACAAATCCCGGCTGCCACAGTTTGACTAATTCTAGACTCAGCCCTCACATCATTGTTCTCAAGGAATTCTGTTCAAATACATCAGTGAGGCTATTCACAGGCACACTGTGCACAAATAGTATTTTACACAAAATCATTTTCTATTTCTTTCTCAAAGTCAGGTCAGGGATTTTGCTGTTTGTGTGGGTATCAAAGGAACGTCTCGAAATACGGTTGGCGTTTGCACATTCAACGTATAATCAAATAATTATGAAGCATCTACTGTGTATCAGATGGTGTGTGTGTGGGGGGGGGGAGAGACTGTTCCAGAGTCATGTTGTATTAAGTCAGGGTTATTAGCAAGAAATACCTCCTACATCACTACTACTCATAGTACGTTAGGCCAGTAAGAGTCACTTTACCCCAACCTGGATATAAGGGAAGCAGAGAAAGTCAGAGCAACACATTTGGAGTATGTGATGAGCCCCAACGTTATGAGCTGAACATCTATTCAGGATTTTCTCTTTTGCGTAGTCTCCCTTTGTTTCAAGAACTTACTGTGGATTCATCCACATCTTGCTTTCTCTACCACTTTGATTCAAACCTTGAGATGCTTCCATCCCTGGCTTGATGATTATTGAGCTTCCTGTAAGTTCTTTGGGTTTTCTTGTTCTTCCACAAACAGCTTTCTTCTGATGATGGAAGAGAGTTGTTTTTCATGAGAGACCTTTATGGGAATTTACCCCTTTGTAGAAGTTTATTTATTGATATAAAGGGGAGTTTTCATGTGTGCATTTGCATTATTTTGGTTGACTAGAGCAATTAAAAATGTCTCTGGTTTCCCAAATATCTAGAAAGTATTTTATGAAGAGTGATTCTATTTTATATGACATACATTACCAGTTTTCCAAGAATAAGATGCAATAAATACATTTAAGATAAAATTTATAAACAACTTAATCACTTTGACCATTCAGAAGTTAAAAGAACTTTCAGGATCGTTACTTCAGGTATGAATTCTCCATCCATGGCTTTAAGACATGGAAGTTGCTTTCAGTGTATTTAAATCTTTACTCATTCAGGAATATTGCGTATCCTGGACATTGCTTTCTGGAAAGGACCCATTGTATCCATGGTTATTTATCATTTATCTCTTTCTCATAAAATATGGATTTAGAATAAATGAAAATTCTAATTATTTTAGCGGTTTTTATTTTAGGTTTTCATTCATGGTGACTATCATGTAAATGTTTAACACTATGTATACGTTCCACTTAATTTCTGTATCTATATCTGTCTCTATCTCTATCGACTTATCTACCTATCTCTACAAGAATTACTGGTTCTTACAATTTTAGAGTTGAAAAACATCTTGTATACCTTCTGTAGAATCCCTGTATATTAATTTGTTTGCAATTATATGTACGTATGGCATTTCTGGTATTTTCAGAAATTAGTGAGATTTTTGTCTTTTTAAAAAATCCCTACGCATGCATATGGGCATGCCTGATGTTCTTTGATTTTCAAAACTTAAAGCCAAAAACAAGGAAAATAAAAATAAGCCTACCTGTAAACACCAAGCCCAGACGTTTTGCTAGATATTGATATTAAATGATTATGTCTGTGTGCTACCTGGGGCCAGCTGTTAAATCAGGAGTGAGATATAAATGTTCACATCTCAGTTTTTATCTTAATATATTTACACATGACTGCTGGCAAGGTGAATCTTAAAAGATGGCATTTCCTCAGATAACAAAGATTATACTCAGTGCTTAGGGAAGTCTTGCAAATTTACTGAAATAAATTGTGAGTAGAGTAATTATGCAGTGGTAAAATATCTTTGTAAGAATTTACAAAATTGCCAGTTTCCTTAAATGTCTTTCAAAAGTGCTCAGTAATGGTTGATATCTAGGATCAGTCTAAAATACACACACACACACACACACACACACACACACACACACACACACACAGAGTTTAATTTGAAGCCTATGTATTTGAAATAGGTGTGATCCATTTTTGTTGTTTGAAGTATTTTTGTTGTAATGTGTTGTTCTATTTGGATTGTAACAACCCATGTGAGTAATATTGGGTAGGACTATTAAGTATTCATGACTCTGCTCTGTTTCTGTTGACACCCACTTCATTTTAGAAACTACACAGGTCAAAAGTGAGCAGTACAAACAAAAATTACCTATTATCCTACCATCTACTGATCTTCTCTAGATGTTGTGAATTTTGAAGTTTTAGTTTTAAGGAAGAAATAATTTCCATCAAATGGGACAAACTAATTAAAAGAGAGAATACTATAATTTCTTTACCTCAGTTTTACTGATAATGTCTTAACTTTCGTCACGGTATTTTCTTTTTCTTTAAGCTCTGGTAGCATTGTCCAAAGAGTTCAAGAATGTAGGTAAAGGACATTTTCTTGAACTCTCTGCATAAATCTTCATTAGTTTTAAGATAGAGAGCAGTATTATCCTTTGAGTACTTCATTTTTATATTGCAACACTATCCCTCAGTGAGAGTATTACACCTGTCAGTCCAATTGAATGGAACAAGGCATGATATTTTGTTATTAGTGGAGAACAGAAACTCATTTAATAAAGAAATGTTTTCATGTTGTTTGAAATAAATGGTGGTTGTAATATTTGAACATGTGCAAAGTATTTCTCCTGTTACTGTACTAAATTCATTATAAAAAGCTTGGCTAATATTTTGGCTTAACAGTAAACTGACTGAGAGGTCAGACACTTTGAGCTTTGATTTGAAGCTTCGTAAAAGTAATGTGATCATTTTGCCTCGTGGGGTACCATGTATTTTACAGCTCCTAAAGAATTTTCACATATATTGTCTTATATAATTTTCCCAGCATGCTTTTTGAAAGTATATTTGATGTTACCCTCATTTAATTTTACCTTTTGTACATAAACTCGAATCCAGAAAAAGTAAAGTGGACCAGCCAGAGCGACAGAGACACAGATTGGGTTTGTGTGGGACTGTATATACTCAAATCTAGGTATGGTAACTTCAGGTTCAGTGTCGCATCTACAAGGCAACAGCTTCCACTTTGCAATATACATAGGTAGCAACCCATCTATTCACGTTATTCAAAGTAAGTGTTTTCTTCAGGTGGCTACATAGTGTAAAGCTAATGTTATCATTCACTTGACTCAACTTTAAGTTGTTTACATTGTGGATAAAAGTGCTGCTGGCAGGTGGGAGGTGGAGGAACTGGCAGAAGGTGGTCAAAGATACTTCCCTTGTAAGATCAGTAAGTTCTGGAGATGGAATGCACAGCATGGTGACTGTAGCTAACAGTGCTGTATAGTGTATCTTAAAGTTGCTAGGAGAGTAGATCTCCAAAGTTCTCATCGTAAGAAAACAAAATCATACCTGGATGAGGTGATGGATGTTAAATAACCTCAGTGTGCTAATCGCGTCACAATGCGTACGTAGATCAGATCATAAAGGTGTACATCTTCAACTTCTGCCACGTAATATATCAATTGTATCTCAGTAAAACGGAAAAAACAAGTGCTATTTAGGAAGAGAATTGATACCACAATACGGACATAATACGCAGGTATTTTTCCAGACCACTTTAAATGGACATGATTTCATTTTCATTATACCATCTAAAAACTGGCTAACTTCTTGTAGGAGTGGAGAACAGGCTCCAAAATGCAGCTGATCGTGTCTATGTAGAATTTAAAATGTTTAAAAATATTGAAATCTCTTTATTTTAGCATTACCATTATTTATGAGAGATGATCTTTTATTAAAACAGTTACATAGGGGGCGCCTGGGTGGCTCAGTCAGTTAAGCGACTGACTCTTGATTTCGGCTCAGGTCATGATCTTCTGGTTCATGAGTTCAAGCCCCTTCATTGGGCTCTGCACGGACAGTGCGGAGCCCGCTTGGGATTCTCTCTCCCCCTCTCCCTCTCTGTTTCTCCCCACTTGTGCTCTTTCTCTCTCTCAAAATAAGTAAATAAACTTAAAAATTAAAAAAAAGTTATATAAAAGATCACGTTTAAATTAACTTAATGCAAAAGAGTTCATCTAAAAAAAACATAATTTAAAAATCATACGTTTCTCCTGGGACCTGGCAAATCAAAAGATGTTACGTAGTGAGGTAGTCATGCAGCAAAGAACGTGACAGTGTTACCCAAATCCCTGCACCTCGGGCAAGATGGAATTCACCGTGACAGCCATGACCTGCTCCTGCCAGGCCTCACAGTTCTTGTGTCGCTTGCTACTTTTAAGAAAAAGGAATTGAAATATATATACTCGTGTAGATTTTTTGGATACATTTTTAAGTTCATTTATTTATTTGGAGAGAGAGAGAGAGAGAGAGAGAGAGAGAGAGAGAGAGAACGAGTGGGGAGGGGCAAAGAGGGGGGCGGACGGAGGATCCCAAGCAGGCTCTTTGCCGACAGCAGATAGCTTGATGAGGGGCTCAGACTCACCAACCGTAAGATCATGACCTGAGCCGAAGCTGGACACTTAACCGACTGAGCCACCCAGGCATCTCTGTGTAGATTTTTATAGAAGGTATCGTACATGTATAAACATGTACAATCATTTGTCTCTTCATGATTTGTTTCTTCGTAAATATGCAGTTGGTTTTCTCTGACCATTCACTAGCCTTTAAAATATGTATGTACGTGTGTACGTTCATGTATGTGTATACATATGTATGTGTCATAAATACATATATGTGTGTTATATATTAAATATAATATGTATATACAGTATTTCCAAATGACATGTTAGTACTCATATTTAAAAAAAAAAGTAATTCTCAATCATGACTGCATGTTGAAGTTACCTGCAGAGCCCAGATTTTTCCTTATTGATTTGGTCTGGCTGGGTTTTGAACGTGGATATGCTTTTGGAGTTCCCCAGGGGTTTCTGATCTGGTGCTAGGGTTGATAATCATTGCCTGACAGTGAGGATTTGGGGGTAAATAAGGGAAATGTGAGACGTACTAGATGACTATAAACTAACAAAAACACCGTTATTAGTGCTTGAGACTTACACATTGTCATTTCCGAAATATATAGTTATCCAATAAATCAGTCACATAATGCTGGGCATTCTATAAGGCTTTATGATGTGAATACAAAAATGATAAAGTAGAAATTTCTTTGAGGGACAGAAATTTACTTCTTTTTTAAAAAAAAATTTTTTAATGTTTATTCATTTTTGACAGAGAGAGAGAGAGACAGAGCATGGGCAGGGAAGGGGCAGAGAGAGAGTGAGACACAGGATCCAAAGCAGGCTCCAGGCTCTGAGCTGTCAGCACACAGCCCGACACAGGGCTCGAACCCACGAACTGTGAGATCATGACCTGAGCCAGAGTCGGACGCTCAACCGACTGAGCCACCCAGGCACCCCAACAGAAATTTACTTCTCAATGTGGTGGACATAACTTAAATTTTTCTTTTTCTTTTCTTTTCTTTTCTTTTCTTTTCTTTTCTTTTCTTTTCTTTTCTTTTCTTTTCTTTTCTTTTCTTTTCTTTTCTTTTCTTTTCTTTCCTTTCCTTTCCTTTCTTTTCTTTTCTTCTCCTTTCCTTCCCTTCCCTTCCCTTCCCTTCCCTTCCCTTCCCTTCCCTTCCCTTTCTTTCCTT
The DNA here is from genome assembly GCF_018350175.1 of Felis catus. Classification (NCBI taxonomy): domain Eukaryota; kingdom Metazoa; phylum Chordata; class Mammalia; order Carnivora; family Felidae; genus Felis; species Felis catus. The sequence goes on from NC_058379.1 coordinate 85,935,389, forward strand.
TCCTTTCCTTTCCTTTCCTTTCCTTTCCTTTCCTTTCCTTTCCTTTCTTTTCTTTTCTTTTCTTTTCTTCCCCTTCCCTTCCCTTCCCTTCCCTTCCCTTCCCTTCCCTTCCCTTCCCTTCCCTTCCCTTCCCTTCCCTTCCCTTTCTTTCCTTTCCTTTCCTTTCTTTTCTTTTCTTTTCTTTTCTTTTCTTCCCCTTCCCTTCCCTTCCCTTCCCTTCCCTTCCCTTCCCTTCCCTTCCCTTCCCTTCCCTTCCCTTCCTTCCCTTCCCTTCCCTTCCCTTCCCTTTCTTTCCTTTCCTTTCCTTTCCTTTCCTTTCCTTTCCTTTCCTTTCCTTTCCTTTCCTTTCTTCTCCTTCCCTTCCCTTCCCTTCCCTTCCCTTCCCTTCCCTTCCCTTCCCTTCCCTTCCCTTCCCTTCCTTCCCTTCCCTTCCCTTCCCTTCCCTTCCCTTCCCTTCCCTTCCCTTCCCTTCCCTTCCCTTCCCTTCCCTTCCCTTCCCTTCCCTTCCCTTTCTTTCCTTTCCATTCCTTTCCTTTCCTTTCTTTTCTTTTCTTTTCTTTTCTTTTCTTTTCTTTTCTTTTCTTTTCTTGAGAGAGAGTGCATGTACAAGTTAGTGGGAAGGGGCAGAAAGAGACAGAGAGGGACAGAAAATCTCAAGCAGGCTCCATGCTCAGTGCAGAACCTGGAATCACGACCTGAGCCAAAATCAAGTCGGACGCTCAACCGACTGAGCCACCTAGGCGCCCCATAACTTAAAATTTTCTAAAGACTCTGAGTCATTCTTTCTGTGAGCCATCTTGATGTACGGCTGACCCTGCAATATGGTTACTCGCAAAAGACATCCTTCTTTTCCTTTGTGTGTTCTCAAGTGAGTGATTACAATACCATGGCTGTTTAAAGCTCAGTAACTTCTGATGATGCTCTATTGGAGAGTCAATGCTTCAGACTTTATTAAGGACAAGCACCTGTAAGAGTGCTGGGTGGCTCAGTCAGGTAAGCATCTGACTTTGGCTCAGGTCATGATCTCACAGTTCGTGGGTTCGAGCCCTGTGTCGGGCTGTGCTGACAGCCTGGAGCCTGGACCCTGCTTCCGATTCTGTGTCTCCCTCTCTCTCTGCCCCTTCCCTGCTCATGCTCTGTCTGTCTGTCTCTCTCAAAACTAAGTAAACATTTTTTTTTAAAAAAAGGAAGAAGAAAAAAAAACCTTGAGGCTTTTGTTTTTTGTTTTTGTTCATAGGTCTGGGTTTATGGCTTTGCAAGGCAGTTAACTGCAGCATCACACCACATTCTTGGTATCTCAGAGGTTTCTTTTGTTGTTGCCTTTGTTGTTTGGTTTCCTCTTTGAAGAGACAGAGCATAAATGGATGGGTGGAGAGAGAGAATTGAGACAATATATGGCAAATACCTAGTGAGTACCCATAGACAGTATGTGCTTTGTGGTTTATAGAGAAAGTAACACCAAGCTGAGAAATCATGTATAGAGAAGGCTTTGTGAGTTCCATGCAGAAGAAATAGCATACCTAAATGGTAACATGTGTCTGGATGGTTGAGGAACATTGAGTAAAGGCCCAGAATAAAGGGCTTACAATGTTCTAAGAACCCAAGAAGTCACCGATGTATTTTATAGGACAGGTTAATGTTCATTCTCAATTTAGCAACATCCCTGAATCTTGAATGTATAGAAGGCGTTGTGGTAAAGTAGTATTTGGTCAAGGAGAGCAACGAGGGGTGAGGTTTAGTATACTAGAAAAGCATGTTTTACTTCTAGTGGCTAGCCATGATTGAGAATCACTGACATGGGAGTATTTTTTTTCTAGCACCGAGAAGAAATAAGTCTTCTACCTGTCACTGTTTGCTTTGAAAAGTTGGCTGTCGTATTGTCACCTTTTGAAAATGATTAGACTTTCCCCCTCTGCCTGCATTTAATACCCTCATTTTCTGGTTTTCAGAAATATTGCTGTGCTGGGTATAAATGTAGCTTTAATTCTATTTATTATTCCTGGGTTTATAATGCTTCTGGATTTTATGGCTTGATATATTTCTTCTGTTCTGAAAAGTTATTTGCTGTTTCCCCTTCTGTCCTATCAATTCTGTCCACTCTTTTCTCTTCTTCCTGACTCATGTACTAAATCATTTATACCATATTTTCTGTACTTCTGTGCCTTTTTCTATTTCATTTTTTTTTGTCACTCAAAGCTTCAGTTTGGATATTCTTACACATTTTCTAGTTCACTAATTTTCTATTCAACTATGAATAATCTACTCTTGAATTTATTCATTGTATTCAATTTAAGTTATTTCTTTCAGGGATACAATTTTCATTCGATCCTGTTTTTTAGAATTTCCGACAGAAATAAATTCTCAGTTTTGTCTTTGGTGGGCTTCAATGCCTTCAAATAGATGACTTTTGTATTTTCCCAGCTTTCCTAATTGTCAGCAAGTAGGCTGGCCTGAGTTACCCAGGATGCCACTAACAGAAATGGGAAATTCTCAGCTGGTTGAATTTGGTAGAGATTTCTGCGTGGGGAAACAGGGGCTTTGTGGTCCTCCAGAACTGTGCTGAGAGCCAAGAAAGTTGGCTTTAGCTCTTCCTTAGCAGCGAGACTCTGTGGTAATTTTGTCTTCAGATATTTTTAGCTGGGTTATCCATCTTTGTAGGAGAACTAGGGTTTGTGATAGTGAAATTGAAGAAAAAAAAAAAAGACCAAGCCATTTGGGTGATAGGACTAAACAACTGTTGCAAGTAGTGTTTATGTGTAACCTGTCTGTGCATAAAAATGGCGGGGGGGACATGAGGCAAAAAGCAGTTAAAAGCCTGCTCTAGCATTCAACTTCATGAACAAGGCTGAACTGTTCTGCCCCTTTCACAATGGTTCGTAACACTGGACATACATTACAATCACAGGAAATGGTTTTTGAGTTTTGGTGTGTGTGTGTGTGTGTGTGTGTGTGTGTGTGTGTGTGTGTGTGTGTGTGTAAATAACAATGACAAGTTCTGCTTCCAGAGATTTCTTACTTAGTGGATCTCTGGGCAATGGAATTGTTTATTCATTTGTGTTTGTTTGGTTTCGTATCAGTCTACCCAAGTTGACCCTCTTCACCAGAAAAGAATTCAAAACAAGCTGTTTATCACTATATATTACCACAGAACCCTACTCAACTAGGATAATTAAGTGTACTATGCCTTCATAAGTAGTTAAACAAATTAACAGTATGAATCAGGTATTCATCATTTGGTTTCTCACCCAGCATTTCCATCTTTTTCAATATATTTGGATAGCACCCCATCATCAATATTCTAGATATCATCAGTATTATAGCTATTGAAGATAGCAAATAAACCTCACATTATTAGAAGATGAAATGCCAAAAATATTCTTTCCTCATAGCTTCTGCTGCCAGGACATGAGAAACGAGCTAGGTGTTACCAATTACATGACCAGACTTTGAGTCAGCGATAAAAGAAGGCAGCCCAGGATAGAGATCTTCACGGGGGACAACAGAGTAATTGTTTCTACTGCACTGATTTATTGATGCAAAAGTATAAGTATTGTGCATGGTTGTACCTACTGTCCAAAGGCAATAGCCTTATCAAGAAACTTAATGATTTAAGAGATCACTTATGGTTGTTGCCTCTTGAACCTGGTTCTCCAGTCCTCTATTCCTAATTTGAAGTAATGAAAAATTTAATAAATTTCCTTCTAAGTGAATCAGCCAGTGTCAACTTCTATTACAACTAATAGCAACTAATACCTCTGACAGATAAAATGGCATTATTGGAAGTGACCCAATTAAATTTTAGAATGCACTAAAATAATTAATTTTTAAAGTAATGAATATTAAATGGCTTTCCTTAATAATATGGAGATATGAGAATTCATTTTGTACTGTAGTCACTCCTAGTTTGGACATTTAGCGCACCATTAGTGAATTATTCTGTTCTCACCCACGGACAAGTGTAGGAGCTTTGATGAAAGCATACATTCAGAGCATATGATTAAGAGAATGTTTTTTTACAAAAGAGACCCACACAAATATACCCAATGAATCTTTGACAGAAGTACAAAAGCAAATCAGTGAAGGAAGGATTATACCTTTTCAATAAATGTTGCTGGAGCACTTAGACAACCCGAGGCAAAGTAAATGAATCTCAGCATAAACCTCACAATAGATCCATGTAACTCAAAATAGATCCTGGACTTAAATGTAAGAAGTAAAACAATAAAATTGTGACAAGACATATAAGAAAATCTCTGGAAACCAGGCCTAGGCAGAGTTCTTAGATTTGAGATCAAAAAGCATAAACCGTAAAAGGAAAAATTGATCAATTAACCTCATCAAAATTAAAAGTGTTTGCTCTCTGTAAGAGCCTCTAAGAGGATGGAAAAGAAATGCTATAGACTGGGATATATTTATAAATTACAAAATATTTACAAAATTACAAAAATTACAAATTACAAAATTACAAAAATATTTACAAATTACATAACTCTAACAAAGAACTAGCATAAAAAAAAAACTCTTAAAACTCTATGTTAGGATTTAAAAAACGAAAATTCAATCAGAAAATGGGCAAAAGACATGAACTGACACTTCACAAAAGTTGCCATGCAAATGGCAAATAAACACGTGAACAGATGTTCAGTATTATCAGCCATTAGGGGGATGCAGATTAAAACCACCACAAGCTATCAGTACACACATACTGGAAAGGTGAAAATCACCCCAAATGCTGGCAAGAAGGCAGAAAAACTGAATCGCTCATACATTGCTGTTGGGAGTGTGAAGAGACGGTTAAGATACTCTTGAAAACAATTTGGCAGTTCTTTTTTTTTTGTAATGTTTGTTTATTTATTAAAAAAATTTTTGAGAGAGACAGAGTGTGGGCAGGGGAGGGGCATAGAGAGAGAGGGAGACACAGAATCTGAAGCAGGCTCCAGCCTCCTAGCTGTCAGCACGGAGCCTGATGCGGGGCTCGAACTCACAGACTGTGAGATCATGACCTGAGCCGAAGTCGAGTGCTTAACCGATTGAGCCACCCAGGCGCCCCATTTATTCATTTATTTTTGAGAGAGAGAGAGAGAAAGAGAGCGAGCACAAGTGGGGGAGGGGTAGAGAGAACAGAAGGTTAACTTGGCAGTTTCATAAACAAACCAATTATACAACTGCCACACAACCCATCAGTCTTAGACATTTGTCCCAGAGAAATGAAAACTTTCTGTTCCCACACAAACCTCTACACAAATGTTCTTAGCAGCTTTATTTGAAACACCCCCAGACTGAAAACAAACCAGATGTCCATCATTGGGTGAATGGTTAAGTCAACTAAAGCGCGTGTGTATCTTGTAAAATACTTGTGAAACACTATAAAAACTATAAAAACACATCCATGCCAATGCCTGTTATCTTGTCTTATTGAGGACAGCCATTGAACAAGTATAAAGTGTGAGGGGATATCTCACGGCGTTTCCCTGGTTATGATGTGGAAGACTGGCCATTTGTATGCCTTGTTTGCAAAACTGCCTACGTTCTCTGCCCAGTTTTTTAATTGTGCTGTTAGGTGTTTTGCTATTGTACGCGTTCTTTGTGTATTTTGGATATTAACCCCTTGTCAGATCTATGTTTCGCAGATATTTTCTCCAGTTCCACAGGTTGCCTTTTCATTTTGTTTGATGGTTTCTTTTGCTGTGCGGCTTTTGTTTGACGTAGTCCTCCTCTCTTTGAATCGTGAAGAACATAAATGTTGGCAATTTTGCAGTTGCGATTTAGTGTTCTCTGTGAAATGAGGTTTATATAAGCTACATTTACCCACAGGACACCTTAATTACTAGGAGCCAAGTGGCTTGAACACTCCATTGACTTCAGAAACAAACAACAGTGCAAAAACTTCTCTGCCTTTGATTTTGAGCTCCAAATAAGCCACCTTGTCCAAATTTTAAAAAAAAACATCATTACTTAGAAGAGATAACATTCAGCAGTATTTCAGCGAAATTTCATTTTGTGTCTCCAGAAAAAGATCACCTGGCTACCTTCCCATCTGAAAAATGTCATTAGCCATTTTCATGCTGCAGGTGATACCAACTTGCAGCTCCTTTTGAAATGATAATAAAACTGTCCAGAATACAAAGTAAATAACGTTCCGAATGAAGCATCTAAGGAGAAGTTTCAGATACCATGCTCTCTGCTGATAGGTTAATTGCAATACCTGAATAGAACGTGAAGGGGGGAGCAGTAAAATGACTGCACAACAACAACAACAACAAAAGGTAAGCGTAGCCACACCTGAAGCAGTTGGAGATCCATGAGTCATCTAGGATTCAGAGTCACTGGTGAGAGAAATAATTGTTTTGCTTTACAGTTTGAACCTGTAACATATTTGCTACATGGTTTCAATTCAAAATACCAAGCATATATTTGAAAATAAGATGTATTAACTAAGGAGATATCAACATGAAATCTATCCAGGGTGAAGTGGTAGAAAGAACTGACACACGGGTATGTGCCACACACAGGGGATACAGTGATAAATAAAATGCTGTGCCAGACTAGTCCAGCCTGGCAAGAAAGGGGGCAGACAGTAAGTCTTTGCGAAGTGGTTAAATAAGTTCACATTCCAAACTGTGCTACCCTAGTAATGATTGTGATGTTGAGGAATGCTGTCCCGTCCTGGGCACTTTGTAATCTATCCCTTTGTAATTAGCCATAGCAGCCAATTGAATTTCAAGACGAAAGCTGTAATTGGAAATGTATCACCTAGAAAACGTCTTATATACCCCACCTAAAACATGTGATTCAGTGCTTCGTTTTTACAAAATACATTTTTTAACTTCACTGGAAAATATTTTCTGAACATTCTTTGAGGGAGCACTGAAATTTAGTTTCCTCTTAAGCAAGAATCCATATAACAACAACAAAAACCCCAAAGTGCGTGAGTCTTTTTGGAAGAAATAAGGTTTGGTTTAAAGGTTACCTAAATTTTAGGGGCGCCTGGGTGGCTTCGTCGGTTGAGCGTCCGACTTCGGCTTAGCTCATGATCTCGAGGTCTGTGAGTTCAAGCCCCGCATCAGGCTCTGTGCGGACAGCTCAGAGCCTGGAGCCTGTTTCAGATTCCGTGTCTCCCTCTCTCTCTCTGCCCCTCCCCCACTCATGCTCTGTCTCTCTCTCTCTCTCTGACTCCTTCAAAAATAAACATTAAAAAAAATTTTAAGTTTACCTAAAGTTTAGAACATAAGGCTCTGCGACATTGTCTTTGAATGTATTTCTTATATTGTGATGTTTCATTTCAGTTGCTATTTTGACTATTTTTTAGTATGTATTTATTTTTAAAGTTTATTTATTTATTTTGAGAGAGAGAGAGAGAGAAAGAGTGCGAGCAGGAGAGGGGCAGAGAGAGAGGGAGACAGAATCCCAAGCAGGCTGCGCACCGTCAGCACAGAGCCCACTGTGGGGCTCGAACCCACGAACTGCTGAGATCATGCCCTGAGCCAACATTAAGACTCTGGTGCTTAACTGAGCCACCCGGGCTCCCCAGTACATATTTATTTTTAATATTGATTGTGTAATTTCACATAGTACAGAATTAGAACCTGTGGCAACTGTCCTACAGTTTCCATGAAGAATCATGCCAACGACTTGTGTTTTTAGAGTATTTTACGGTGTAAAGCCTGCTTTTACATGTAACTCTCCATTCAAAGAGCATAATACTTGGTGTGCAGGTCCGATATCATCTTAATTTTTGATAGGAAGGCTGTGATTTTAAGGGACGTGTGATAACACACCCTGAGTCTGAAGACTGTTCTTTTACCCAGATATCTAGTGCCTTCTCCGAATACCTGTTCTAATCACTGCACGCATTTTGATGACAGTGTATTCCTCTGATACGGCACCCTTGACTAGGACATAGTATTCTTTTTCTTAATAACCTATAATAATTATGAAGCTCCTATTCCCCCCAATATATTTGGAGCCATTTAATATCTCTGTTCCGGTGCTTAGTTTCTGCTGTGTCTCAATTCCTAATCTCAGAGGTAATGCATGAATGGTCCCTCAGATCTCTTTATCACTTTCCCTGTGATGTGTGCAATCTGCCAGCCTTGAAATCCTAAGATATATGCATTGCTTTAAATGCTTTTGAGAACTAAGAACTTTTCTCACTTGTCTTTATTTTTTCACATGTAAAACCATTATAAAAGTAGTCTTATATGCAAAAGTATAATTCTGAAATGGGTTTTCTTCCGTCTCATTGATGTTGAGTTTTATGACGTGATTTTATGGCCCACAGGGAGCTGATGGATCCCTACTTCTACCAAAAATTACATTATTTTTGTCTCAGAAACAACTCTCCACAGACCATGTTTAGTATTTCGGATGATTAACGTGCTCTAAGTCTCACCTCAAAGGTTCCAACCTCTGAGCATCAGCATAGTTTAGTGGAGAGAATGACCTTTGGTTGAATGTGTTGACTTTCCAGCCCTGCACCTCATCTGTAAATTGACTGTCGAATGCCAAAAGGCTATCCTGTAGGATTATTGTAAACTGTAAGTGAAGTGAAAAATGCCACATGCCTGGCATATGTCAGGCCCATACTCTTTTACTTATTGGCTTTGGCATTTTTTTTTCTTTTCTTTTTTTTTTTTTTTTTTTACTACTGGACAATGGGATTTGGTGGAAGGTCTTTTTTTTTTTTTTAATATAATTTACTGTCAAGTTGGCTAACATAGAGTGTATACATTGTGCCCTTGGTTTTGGGAATAGATTCCTGTGAATCATCGCTCACCCAGTGAGCTCATCCCAACAAGTGCCCTCCTCAGTGCCCATCACCCGTTTTCCCCACCCCCACCCCCCATCAGCCTTCAGGTTGTTCTGTGTATTTAAGAGTCTGTAATGGGTTTGCCTCATTCTCTGTTTGAAACTACTTTTTCCCTATCCCTTCCTGCATGGTCTTCTGTTAAGTTTCTCAAGCTCCACATAGGAGTGAAAACATATGGTATCTGACTTTCTCTGACTTATTCTTTTTTTTTAATGTTTATTTATTTTTGAGAGAGAGAGAAAAAGAGAGAGAGAGAGAGAGAGAGAGAGAGCACAAGTAGGGGAGGAGCAGAGAGAGAGGAAGACAGAATCTGAAGCCGGCTCCAGGCTCTGAGCTGTCTGCACAGAGCCCGACACGGGGCTTAAACTCACGGACCATGCCATCATGACCTGAGCCGAAGTCGGCCGCTCAACCGACTGAGCCACCCAGCTGCCCCGGGATTGGCATTTGTAAACAGCAAGCACTGATTTGACTTGCCACAATGAAGGAGCATCATCATTTTGGAGTATTTTATATTTAATGTGACCTCTTTGGGGCACTTGTCTGCCTTGAGCAGAGCACTTTGCTGGATTTTCTGTTCGCCGATACACAGTGAGACTGCATGGTAGCACTTTCATCAGAACCGTTACCTGATGAAAGCTGCTGTGGACATACGCGCCTGCACAATGGCTCCCACGGACCTGTGTCAGGGAAGGCACGGGGATCCAGGGCGGAGGTTGCCAGGTGATCCCTTCTTGGCCTCACCTGCGTTCTGCTTGCCCTGCATTCTCAGCTCCGGTGCTCGGCCTCCTGGCCTTTGTCATCTAGCTCTCCTCTGTCTTTCAAAACCTTTTTCAAATGGTAGTTCGATTTGTGTCAGCCACCAGAAGTACAGATGGGGAGCTCTCTACCTTCTAGACCTTTCGTTATAGATATATTTTAGCAATTGCCAGTCCTGCTGCATATCCTCTGCTTCTGATGCCTGCTGTCCTGTCGTCTCGGAAGGCAGGGGACCCCCGCGATGGTGCTTCCCCCTGTCTTTCCCGCGAAGTCTTTCCCTGGCTTCCCCTCCACCTCATGCCCTCCCAGTGCCCGCCACTGCAAGAACTCTCTCGATGGTCTGTTGTTTTTTTTGTTTTTTTTTTTAATTTTTTTTTCAAAGTTTATTTATTTTTTTGGGGGGGGTACAGAGAGAGACAGAGCATGAACGGGGGAGGGGCAGAGAGAGAGGGAGACACAGAATCGGAAACAGGCTCCAGGCGCTGAGCCATCAGCCCAGAGCCCGACGCGGGGCTCGAACTCACGGACCGCGAGATCGTGACCTGGCTGAAGTCGGACGCTTAACCCACTGCGCCACCCAGGCGCCCCCTCGATGGTCTGTTTTTAAAAGCTATCCTCGTTCCCTTAGAATCCTTAGTTAGTCCTGAGCCCTATAGTTTTATCCCAACTTTTCACAAGGCTTATCTGTGGTTGGAATTCGGCATCTGTAACTTTAAGCTGAAGTGTTGGTAAGACTTTCCAACCCTTCCTTTTCCTGCCTGCTCAATTATCCTTGTACTCCTGCCAGATTGATTTTCTAAATTTCAGTTTGAAGCCTCTAATTCCCCTTCTTAAATTTTCCCATGGTCTCTCATTACCTAGAGTAATAATTAAACTTGTAATTCAAAGCTATCCATAATACTTACCATTGTTTCATTGTGTTTTTTTTTATTATGTAATATTGCAAGCACCCTGGAGATTATGTAGAATCATATTACAAACCACCGTATATGAGCTACCCATATTTTACCAATGTCATGATAGTACTTTTCTTTCTGCTTTAAATTTTCTTTTTTTTTTTTTTAAATTTTTTTTTTCAACGTTTTTTATTTATTTTTGGGACAGAGCGAGACAGAGCATGAACGGGGGAGGGGCAGAGAGAGAGGGAGACACAGAATCGGAAACAGGCTCCAGGCTCTGGGCCATCAGCCCAGAGCCCGACGTGGGGCTCGAACCCACGGACGGTGAGATCGTGACCTGGCTGAAGTCGGACGCTTAACCGACTGCGCCACCCAGGCGCCCCTTAAATTTTCTAAGATAGAAAAACATGGAGCAGCGAAGACCTATTTGAGCCTCTGGACATGAGGACACTCAGCCGTTGTGTTCGGTATTGAACGGTTACTACATAGATCTAGTTTGTTCATTTCAGCGCTTGTGTTGTCTGTTGGGTGGGTAAGATACCCTTCGTCCGTTAATGGACATCCGTGAGGTTTTTCTGGTTTTGCTGTTATAGACCACGCTTCAGCAAACAAGTTCGTGTAATTCTCCCTGACCTCTTGTATCCAAATTTCTCTAGGGCACGTGGGTACAAGTGGAGTTGCTGGTTTTTAACATGTACATCTTCTCTTTACCAGCTGTTTTCCGATTGCCAACAAGCAGTTGTTTCAACTTAAAAGCCCAGAACCAATGACCTAAAAGAACTTCTTTTATGACAACCTCAGCAGCAATTGATACTGCTATATTTATTTAAATTATAAACTACTTCAAGCACACAGAGAACATGAAACTTTCTTTGAAAAGCACATTCTGCTCTATTTTCTTCAGATTTTTAGAAAAGAAATAAAATGAATAAAGTGAAGCTTTTGTGTCTCCCAATGCGCTAACTTCAAAAGTTCACTCATCCTTGTAATTCTATGCATAGTTTTTCTGCATTTATTACCTCTTTATATTTATTTACATAATGTTGACTGTTGCTTTGCATTTACCGTTTTGCTTAGTTTCAGCTTTAAAGAATTAGAGTCGTATACTTTGCGACTTCCTGAAACGTGGTTGTTTTTGCTCAAGCTGATGTTTTTGAGGTTGAAGCATTTTGGTGCAGTTCCAGTGGGTCCGTTTTACTTCTGTGTACCGTTGCTTTGTAGAAATACTCCACAATTTGCATCTCCTAGTACAAATGTGCAAGAGATTTCTCAGTCTGTCGGTTGGATGGTTTAGTTCCATGCTTAGAGGTATTTGCTGGGCACAGGTTGGCACATACTTGCTACATCTTGCCTAATTGCTTCCCAGATGGTATATCCACATGGACCTTTCACTGAATTTGAGTTCCCTTTGCTCTGCTTCCTCTCCATCACCTGATATTTTTAGGTGACGCTTATTCCTCCCTTGGGGAAATGGGTGTTTTAAAGTTCTGTTTCTCTGCAGTTTGAACACGTTTTCATATGTTTTTGATCATTTGATTTTCCTGGTTTGTGAATTCTCTCTTCAGTCCCGCTGCCCGTTTTTCTATGTGATATATTTTCTTTTTTTTTTAAGTGTTTATTCATTTTTGAGAGATAGACTGTGAGTAGGGGAGGGGCAGAGAGAGAGGGAGACAGAGGATCCAAAGCAGGTACTGTGCTAATAGCAGAGAGCCGGATGCGAGGCTCGAACTCACAAACCACGAGATCGTCACCTGAGCTGAAGTCCGACGCTCAACCGACTGAGCCACCCAGGCACCCCGTGTGATATGGTTTCCAAGTGATTTATAAGAGTTCCATCTATATTTTGAATACTACTCCTTTGTAGTTATAACTTATGCAACTATCTTCTCTCATGTTATGGTTTGCCTTTAAATTTGCTACGGTCTCCTGTGTCTTACCGATATTTAAATTTTAATGAAATCAAATTTATTTTCTTTATGGCTTGTAGCTTTTGTGGCTTATTTAAGAAGTCACTCCATGCTATAACATAAAGCTGCTATTTCTTATTTTGTTCTATTGTTTTCATGTATGTCTATATACACTTAGGATCTTTAATCAACCTGTAATTAATCCTTATTTTAGGATTTAAGTTTGGAATCTTTGTTTCCACATGTATAGTCAGTTTTTCACCTCCATTTATTAAATATCTGTATCCATAAGCTTGTTCAAGTCAGCACTTCATGTTTTCCTGTATTTCTAATATTTTGTTAGGTTTACTCTTGTGTACTTCAACATTTTTGCTCTTGTTTTGAATGGCCCACTTTTTGGTTTTAAATTTGATTTTCTAAGTGGTTGCTGTTGATTTATAGGAAAGCTGTTTTGTGTATCTTGTGTCCAACATTGACTCACTCACTGAATACGGAATATATATGGAGGGCTTGCTCAGTGCAGGCATTTTGTAGGTGCCCAGGATACATGGAACCAGGAGCACGAAAGCTGCCTTCGGGGAGCACATGCGATAAGGGGTCAACAAGATAAACACACAATTGCAGCACAGAGGTGCAAGCGCCCTTTGCAAGGGAAGGCGATGAGAGAGCGTGAGAGAACTGTGACCTGGAGAACCAAGAAGTCCCAGAAAGGTGGAGGTGTTTGAGTTAGTTCTGAGGGAGGAGTTGGAGCTCATTACGTGGGTGCACGGGAAGGACCGGGTGGAGACAGGGAGTGACCTGGGCAGGGCACAGGGCTGGGGGGATGTCCGTGGCTGTGAACTCCGAGTAAGTCGGCACTGTGTGTGTGAAGTCTGCAGGGTAGGGTCAAATTTTAGGAGACATTTCAGGTCACAGAAGGTTACAACCTAATTGTGTAGTCGCTGGGTTTCTAGAAGAGGAGTTTTAGGGGCACGTGGGTGGCTCAGTTGATTGAGCATCTGACTCTTGATTTCGGCTCTGGTCATGATCTCAGGTTTCATGAGATTGAGTCCTGTTTGGGTCTCTGTGTGCTCACAGCAGGAAGCCTGCTGGGGACTCCTTCTCCCCCTCTCGGTGTCCTCCCCCTGCTCCCACTCGCTCTTTCTTTCTCTCAAAATAAATAAATAAACAAAAAAGAAATGGAGTTTTATTTTAAAAAATTAAGAAAACAAAATTTTATGTTTGTTTATTTTTGAGAGTGAGAGAGACAGAGCACTAGCGGGGGAGGGGCAGAGAGCAAGGGAGACACAGAATACGAAGCAGGTTCCAGGCTGACCTATGCGGATATCATGACGTGATCTGAAATTGGCCCCTTAACCAACTGAGCCACCCAGGCGCCCTTATTTTAAAATTTGTTTGATGTTTATTTATTTTTAAGAGAGAGAGAGACAGAGACAGGGCATGAGGGGGAGGGACAGAGAGAGAAGGAGACACAGAATTGGAAGCAGGCTCCAGGCTCTGAGCTGTCAGTACAAAGCCTGACGTGGGGCTTGAACCCATGAACTGTGAGATCGTGACCTGAGCTGGTGGGATGCTTAACTGACTGAGCCACCCAGGCGCCCCAAGTTTGAATTTATTTTAAAATAATTATTCATTGCATAATTATTAATGCATTTTTTTATTTTAAAGAAGAATATTTTTAAATGCAGTACTTTGCACAATCTCTAATCAGGTATTTGCAGTTTTAAATCAAAATGATTCTGGTTTTAAAAGTCTAAAAACTGTTTATGTACTACAATTAAAGAAATCTTTTAACTATTAAACATATTCCTAATTTTCAGATTCTCTGTCCCCCTTGTCTTTCTCTGTCCAGATTCTTAAGGAATCAGGCAAGACTGTCTAAGGTTATTTTAACTGTAGCTTATTGTAACTAGATATATTTATTTATTTATTTTCTGAAGAAATTCTTCCGACTTAATATCATGAATACATTCCCCCGCATTTCATTCCAATAGTTCAAATTTTAACTTTCTTACTTAGGTTTTCAGTTCATCTGGAATAATTCTTGGTTTGTGTGAAATAATTTTCTAATTACCTTTAGCCAGTTTTTTCATCACTATTTGTTAAATAGTCTGTTCAAAGCTACTTTCTTCAGATGCCAAGTTGCTATGTATGTAGCGATTGTATCTGGGCTCTCAAATCTTTCCTATTCTTCCTTTGGGTATGATGAGCCTTGATATCACCCCTGCCTCCCCTCCCCGCCCCTGCTGCCCCCAACAGCTTTATCCTTCCTCCTTAGAATTGTTTGGGATCTGTGAACCCTTTATTTTATCATTTGCATTTTAGGATCTGTTACTCAGTTGCATCAAAAAATGCTGAAATTTTTAATTGAGTTTTTAAATTAGAAACGCAATCAGAAATGAGTTTTAGACATTACATGCTTCAACTTCTTTTTTATCTCTTTTAAAAAATATATTTTTTAATGTTTATTTATTTTTTGAGAGAGAGAGAGAGAGAGAGAGAGAGAGAGAGAGAGAGAGAGAGAGAGAGAGCATGAGCAGGGGAGGGGCAGAGAGAGAAGGAGACACAATCTGAAGCAGGCTTCAGGCTCTGAGCTGTCAGCACAGAGCCTGATGCAGGGCTCGAAATCACTAACTGTGAGATCATGACCCAAGCCCAAGTCGGATGCTTAACCTACTGAGCCACCCAGGTGCCCCACATGTTTCAACTTCTTAATGTTACAAATATGGAAATGGAAACCCAAAGGAGTCGATTCAGATCACCTATAAAAACCATTTTGAGCCTAAATTTCTTGGGAAGATTAAATGACTAAAATTTTAATAAAGTTACTAAACACTGTGGATCATGATAATACTATTAAAAAATAATAAAATGGAAAACAGGAAAATCCATGGAAATTAAATATGAACTGTTGAAAACATCAAAGATTGTAATTTTAATAAGCATTTATACCAATGTATTCACTTTGTAAATTACAAGATATTTCACATTTTGACTATTTAATGCTCTTTTCTGAATCCTTTCTGGTCTAATATATTTACCTTACTTTTACACCTGTTTTCACGTCTTCATGGACCTTAGCTTAGTCTGCTTTGTATTGTACTGGTGATTAGATTATAAAGTATAGAAAACACCACTTATGTATAGAAGGGAATATAGATTATAAATACAGAACAGATTTTTATTCCAGCCCAATTAATGGCAGGATTGATAGTTACACTCCAAGATAATTTTTACTTTCTTACAGTAAAGTATAGGTGCCCACTGTGTTCAGTGGGCACGATTTGTGGATATTATATAATTTGTTTAATGAATCTCCTACTGTTCGATTCCCCTTACCCCTTAGATAATGTCTTACAAAGGGAATTGTCGGGTTAAAGTTCTATGTTTTGTAATTTTAAAATTTGAGATAATTTTACGTAAAAGCCTTTAATAAAAGTTACAAAAAATTGGAGAGAATTCTGTACACCCTTCATCCAGCTTTCTTTTACTGGAATATCTTACATAGCATAGAATAATTATCTCTTGATTTTTTTGTTTCACTCCATGTATTAAAAATGGCATCCTACATTTAAATATCACATTTCTTTAAAGCCACAGCCATTTGTGTAGGAACCTGCATAAGGTATAATAACCAAAGAAAAGGAAACACAAAAAGAGAACTTGAAAATATATTACAATTCAACACTGAGGTGTTCGATAATATAGTTTATAATTTGTGAAAATTTTCTCTAAAAATTATTTAACCAACCAAGCTTATCGTTATAATTCTTCTAAAATGAAGTGAAAGATAACCAAACCTGTAGCTAAACTGAATGAAAAGAGAACACTACTTTAAGCTGATTGTTCACACATAATACTATTTTGAGAAAAGAGAGGAGATCGGTATGCATATTTCTGTATTTCAGCAAGGTTTCAATGTGTAAAATTAATCTTGTTCACAGTTTAGCTCATCAAATTAATTAATTACTGACTACCAGCAACAATAATACATTTGCTGGTATTAATGCCTACATATTAATGTGCAAAGTTTGCAAGTGTGAACTCTCCCCTCCACAACAAAAAAAAGGACAAAGAAAAGTGACTAATGGAGGAAAATAAGATTTTATTGAAAACATAAATTAATACAATTTTTTAAATGTTTCATTCAGAAATACTTATCTGTGTTGTGCTTGAAATATATAAAATGAATTAATCACGCTAAAGAGTGGTTCTTTAGGGTTTCATAATTAAAGAGAAAGTGAGTGGGCATTATGTTTTCTGGCCAAGTAAGTGCTATTAAATCAAGGCTTTAAGGCTGTGGACATGTCTGACCTCCAAACACAGTGCTCTCCTTGTTCCAGTGGCTGTGATTATAGCAAAGGCAGAGAAACCGTGGTTTAAAGTGAAAACATAGATGCCGTCCTCTACCTCGCCGGGTTTTATTTAAAGAGCTTGATGCTGTGCGCCCGCTGGGTTCGGATCTAGTTTGTCAATATGCTAATACAATTCGAAGTCCTTTCTAAATTGAAATAGCATACATCCAAGGTTTCTAGGAGATTTGCTACTACTATATTTATTAATGCTGATTGAATACCATTCCTGCTTGATGAACAGGTAGTAAAACACTCTTAAAAAGTGGGTTTCAATTTTCCTCCTTAATTTTTGTTTTGAGATTCATAACGTATTCAAAATATTTTATTGTGAGGGGTGCCTGGGTGACTTAGTGGGTTAAGTGTCTGACTCTTGATTTCGGCTCAGGTCATGATCTCACGGTTCATGAGATCAAGCCCCACATTGGGCTCTGTGCTCACAGTGCAGAGCCTGCTTGAGATTCTCTCTCTCTGTTTCTCTCTGCCTCTCTCTCTCTCTCTCTCTCTCAAAATAAAATAAATACACATTAAAAATAAAATATTTTATTGTGTAATTGAATGGCCAAAACATAATAGGTTTGACATCTGAGCCTTCACTCAGATATTTTGCAAGAACATCAGCACCCTGTAATAGAAACGTCGGGGTAAGTTAGAGATGTCTTTTCAGCGAGCAACTTTTTTTTAATGCATCAAACTTTGTAAGTTAATTATAATGTAATAAAAATATATGTTCACCAAAATAGCAGCCACAATTTACCCGAGAGAGAGATAAATTACATACCCATCCAAGTCTCTGCTGTACTTGGAAAGGTAATGCAGTGAAGTCACATTTACTGGGAAGAGGTCCCATGCTGGTTTCTTCCTCTGTGAGTAGGACTGAGGAACATTCAATGTGCACATGGTTTTTGGGGATTTGCTCTCTCTCTGTGCTTGAGAGAGAAGAAAAACAGATACTCTTTCCTTTCTAAAGACCTAGGTATAACAAGTTTGGAAAGAAATGTGGGGTGTTTCTTTTCAGGAACTGGTTAAATATATAGTTGCTTCTATGACATTAAAATAAGTAGAAAGAACACAAAGATGGAAAGAACTGCAGGAAATTTCTCACCTGGGATTTTGTCACTTAATTCTTATATACTGTCTCACCTCAGGTTGTCTACATGCTGTGAGGTTCTGCCAAAGCATGACCAATGTCAGAAGAATACCACGCGCATTCATTACTTTTTTAGCAACTTTTCTGCTGGCACATGATGTGGCAACATCTTCTGTTTGCACGTGATTTTTCCTCTGGGGGTAGTTTTCCTTTATTTGTGTCTTCTCCGTGTTTAGTGCTGACTTTTGAGCTGCTTTTCTGAGCAGAAGTGTGGGAGGTTGTGTCCAGTTATCGGGGAAATTTTGAAGGATCTGAGAGGCTTCCCGGAAAGAGTAGAACAAGGTTCATAGCCAGGTAGAGCTGTGTTTGATACAGGTTTTCTAGTTTTTCATCCATTGCGCAAGTGCTTGCTGGCTTCCGGTGCTCCCAGCATTCTTCTTCATTAATGGTTCCGCCAGGTGCTCCCTGTGTGATCTCTGGCAAATTGTTAAACGCTGCACTTGAAACTCCTCGTAAGAAAAACAAAAATTCTTCCCCGTGCAACCGTGGGGAGGCTCAGGTAAAATGAAGGGAAATCACATGTGCCTCCCGAGTGGGGTGGGCACTGAGGTTTGCACGCGGAAGGTTTCCGCTCTTGGCGGATACGCGTGTAAAGCGACGAGGCAGGTGGGAGGGGGAGAAGGAGAAGAAGATCCCAGTGGGCTCTGATGCTGGGGTTGCTCCAGCGCGATTGCACATTACGGCAAAGGAGCCCGTCACTGGCCTCAGGCTCTCTCTCTCCCCAGCAGCCAGTGATTTTTAAGTCCATGCAATCATGCATTCACCAAATATTTATCTGCACCTTCTGCGATATATAAAGACAGACAACACATGGACTCTTCCATTAAGGAGCCCACACTGAACCGATGGGGATGATCTAGTAAACTAACAATTCTCGTAGGATCTCGTAGAGCTCGTAATGAGAATAGAGCTCTGTTTTCTATGCTTGGGGGGCGGGGCATAGAAAAGAGGGTTTCTAGTAGATTGTGGACCTGCAGTGAGAAAGGATTCCTTGAAGATGTGGATTTTGCACTGTTGGACTTCTGTCTGGATTAATGACACGTGGTCAGAAGTTCAAGTTTCACAAGAGCATTAAGAATTATTTTTGCACTTTAATGAATATATTTAAAACATTTTTATTTGCTTGCCACATTATTTCCAATCAATTATTTTTTATTTTCAAAGACTGCATGCCGTTTGATACAAGGAAAGCTATATAGTTATAAATTGAAAAAAAATTAATGTTTATTTTTGAGAAAGAGAGAGAGTGAGTGAGTGTGTGTGTGTGTGTGGGGGGGGGGGGGATGGGCAGAGAGAGAGGGAGACAGAATCTGAAGCAGCTCCAGGCTCTGAGCTGTCAGCGGAGAGCCTGATGCGGGGCTTGAACTCCCGTACTGGGAAATCCTGACCTGAGCCGAAGTTGGTCGCTCAACCGAGCGAGCCACCCAGGTGCCCCTATATAGGTAATTTTTTAAGTGAGTATTTTCCCCTCACTTTTCAGTTTTATCCTCCTGGGCTGTATGTATTCTTTATGCTTTCCTTTAGATATATAGAGATACTACTTAAGATGATTTAAGATCATATTTTTTTCTCTGCTCTGAAAATTGATAAAGTTAGCACACTTACAATTCTCCTTCTCTTCTTCCTAATTTTTGCATCCTACTCTAACTTGTTAGGGTTTTTAGTATTTTCACCCTGTCTTTTACTTACAGTTCTAATACCTCTTAAAACCTTAGTTCTGTATTTAAATATATGTGATGTTCACCATCATAGCCATCCCGCCCTTGAGTTCATGTTGATACATAAAGATTGGCTAGATTTCATCATGAAATAGTTGTTTTCAAACAGATATTGAGAATAGTCATGACATGTTTTCTGACTTATTTACTACATACTTGCAAATGTCTGCCTGGTGCTCTTATACTTGAATGGCAACTGGGCCCCAAATATTTGTTTTGGGTTACAGTCTTCTTCCCCGAGAAGCTTGTAGAGATTGTGTCCGCTGTCTTCCAGCATCGATCTGTTCTGTGGAGAATTTGGTCTTTCAGTTATCTAACTTTTTGTTCACAAATTCCTTTTTCTTCTTTGACTTCAATTCTTATTAAAAAATATATTTTGTTTGCCTAGACTCTTAAGGACATTGAACATGATACAAAAAAGATAGACTTTATGTAAGATTACAGTCCTTGAAGAGAAAAAAAATGTACATTGTGTAATTGAAACTTTAATATACATGTACTGAGTGAGTGGGTAGTGAAATTCAGCAGTTCTTGAAGTATTTCAGATCACGCTGTTCAATTCTCAATAGGCTAATTAAAAAATTAGTTGACTACTTTAAGCTTTGATATTACAATAGAAGACAGAAAAATACTAAAATTAAACTTTTCAAATTAATTCTCTATACTTCCTTATTCCTGGTATATTTTGTGTGTGTTTTGAATTCATATTAAATCAGTCCTAATAGCTAACAAAAAGCACCTTTATATCAATGAGATGAAATTACAGTAATATTTCATTGTGGGTATTATTATAATACAGTTATTGTCAAAATAGTATATAAGAATGACAAAGATTCTCCTATAAGAGTGATAAAGTTTTGAAATTCAGTAATTACGTTGTTCCTTTTCTGTCCAACTTCCTATTTTGTGGTAAGTATTTCTCTTCCAGAATCTCAATTCTTACCTGCTTTTTGAAACATTTTTGCAACTGAAGACCTTGGAAGACAAGAAAAAATAAATGTGATACGACATCTTTATACATAACACCTACTGCTGTATAAGTCAACATGAATTGTTTTCAACTGTTTCTTATAAAGAAAATTTTTCAAAGCCATACCAAACCTACTCCCAATGACTCATCCAAACATGGCTAGCTAGCTTAGGTAACTTAAATTTACAAGTTATTTCTGAACAAAGAATTATATTCTTTGGCCCAGCAGAGCATGCATTGGACAATGTAGCAATAAATGTAGATACAAATCTGTTATTCTTTTTTATAATAGAAATATCAACAGCCAAGGGATGCACAGAGTAATTGTTCATTCAACAGCTGTTGCATGTGAAAAGCACCACAGGTGTTCTGTGGTATAAAGAGATGACCTAGGTAGAAATAAAATGCGACATGCATAATGTAGCACCGAAAGGTTTCAGTGGCTTAAGAAAGACACAATAAAATATTTTGGATATTGAGGGAAAAGGACAAATAGTCCTGGCTG
Organism: Felis catus; assembly: GCF_018350175.1. NCBI lineage: Eukaryota > Metazoa > Chordata > Mammalia > Carnivora > Felidae > Felis > Felis catus. Next base: position 85,956,458 of record NC_058379.1, read on the forward strand.
GAAGGAGGGCAGAGTTCAGAAAAATACTTTAGAAAAAAAATAACATTTAAGCTGGGGATTAAAATATGGTTACCTTGGGATATGCTGAGATGGAGTAAGAGAACAAAATAAAGGATTCTGAGGATTTGGATAATCCTAAACTGTGTACAAACCCTGCATAATTAATAAGTCTTTCTTTTACCTTGTGTTGTATGTTTTAAAATTTCACCATTAATGTTATTTTTAACTTATTCTTTTTCCTTAAAACAGGGTAAATTTGCTCGTCTTATGAACATTAACAAAATTATTTGGAATTATCTTTTATGTGCTTTCTATATCTTTAAGCATTCTTAATATGCTGTACGAGTTATTTTTTAGCAATAGAAATTTAATCTCTGCTTGATACTTTTGTATATGCTGGTTATTGTCTTGAAGCCACTTGTATTTTCCCCTAATATGAAAACTTTAAATTATCTATGGGAATATAATGTCAGTATTTCTCTGTCCTACTAATGGTGACTTGCATGAGCTCATGGACCACTTTCGTCATTTCTTACTACAACCTCATAGCACAAAGCTGATGCATAGCAAGTGCTTAATAAATGTTTGTTGAATTAATACACAAATAAATGGGGGGGGATGAATGTTGCCTCACACTCATTTTATGAAGGTGACTTTCTTTTGGTACAGGATACATAGAGGGTAGTGTACCTCACAATGCATCAGTAGATTCAAGGCCTGAATTAACATTATAGTCAAAAATCGTATTCATGTTGGAGCTGTAGTCTTCTGAACATAAATTTCACATGTTGATTTTAGAGAGTCTCTATATTTATAGGAAGATTTTAGTGTCTAAACATGAAATTTGACTTCCTGCTAAATGCATAGCTGCCTTCTCAGCAGACACCTAGGGACAGACACCCCAAGAGAAATATCACAGCTTAGCAGTTAATTGTATGGATTCTAGAGCAAGAGTGTCTCCGGCTGAAACCCAGAGCCAGCACTTACTGGCAGTGCAGCCTGGGGAAGTGTATCTCCTCTTTGTTCTCCACTTTCTCCTCAGCAGAGTGGTGTCAGGGGATGATTAAACTAGTTACATCATGTAGACAAATGATGTAAGTCAAGTCCTATGAAAGTATACTTATTATATGGTTATAGGTACCAGGGACTCTACTCCTCTGGTAATGGCTGGTTAGGGCAGAGGGTAAGCGGAGAAATCTGAGTCCCTATCTGCTTTCTGCATCCCGCAAGAGAGTAACTAGCGGCCATGTTTGTTCCGTTTTCAGATTCTATTTGACTTGGCTGTTCTGGAGATAGTCTAGATGCCTTAGTGTGATTTCAGGACCACTCAGGATCAGTTCCTTGCTTTGTTCCCCAGCATTGTACTCTGCCACGTCGTGTCCTTTGGACTATTTGCTCCTGCCACACAAAATCACCTGCTGTGGACTCTCTTGCTTCAAAGAGTTGCTGGTATTACCCTCTAGACATAGACCCTCAGCATTCTTACTATGGCATTTTGCCACTTTTTAAAGGGTGGCGATCCCAGGCCCGGGGTAGAGGTCATGTCTGTGTGCTCCCATAACCTCCTGTGTACATCCTATGTTTGTGCTTAGTGGATTCTACATGTAAACTTGCTGTAAGATGATCCATACAACATGGGGTGTTTAGTTCTGACCTCTTTCTTTCTTTCTCTCCCTATGTACATATGTGCACACACATACACACATACATACACCATAAACACACACCTATACACATAAGCACATATATGCATACATACACAAATAAATTGTATAATATTTATATATTTATCTCTCTCTCTACTTATGAAGCAACCAAGAAGGGGTATCAGGCAGTGTATTAAAAATGTAAGTTTTAAGATGGCTTTAGATGACTTCAAGGAAATGCCTGAGCTAACAGAGGATCAAGTTCAAGTAGGCAGTTTGGAATTCTTAAAGACCTTACAGTGTTTGGGAGAGCATCGTACTCATTACTGTAGCTCAAGAAGTGATCACTGAAGATGTATCATGATGGCTGGATATTTGAAGAGAACCAAAGAACAGTTGTGAATGTATGACACCAGGATCTCATTATCTTATCAACTATGCAAAAAGAACACCACATGGGAGTTGATTCAATTCGTGGTCATTTTCCAAGACTGCATTTTCCAACTACTCAACTCCACATGAGCTATGCCTGTTTTATCATTGTTTCTCTGAGGTTTACTTGGTTAAAGACCTCACAGGGAAGAATTTGTCATCTTTATTGCTGTCTCCTCAGTGCTGAATGCCATATTGTCTTTTTTTTAAGAAAAAATATTATTTTATATTATATATGTATTATATTTTTGAGATAAAATCCATGTAGTGTATAATTAACCATTTAAAGTGTATCATTCAGTGGAATTTAGTATATTCACAATGTTTGTGCAACCATTGTGTCTATCTAGTTCAAAGACAGTTTTATCATCCCAAGGAAAACCCTGTCCTGTGCTAAGTCCCCCACCCATTTCACACTCTTCTAGCCCCTGGCAATTGCCAGTTTGCTTTGTGTGGTATCTCATTGTGGTCTTGATTTCCTTTCTCTCTTTTTTTTTTTTTAGTTTATTTATTTATTTTGAGAGAGAGAGAGAGAGAGAGAGAGAGAGAGAGAGAGAGAGAGATATTGCATGTGCATGAAGGGGAGAGGCACAGAGAGGGAGAGAGAATCCCAACCATGAGATCATGACTGAGCCAGAATCAAGAGTTGGAAGCTTACTGATCGAACCATCCAGGTGCCCCTGATTTCATTTCTCTGATGACTGATATGTTGAACATCATTTCATGGACTTGTTGACCATTTGTGTATCTTTGGAGAAATGCCTACTCAAGTCCTTGCCCATTTATGGAGAGGTGGTTGTTTATTGCTGTTGTTGTTAACTTGTGAACTTTCCTTGTATATTCTAGACACTAGACCCTTGTCAGATCTATGACTTGCAATATTTTCCTCTATTCTGTAAGTTGTCTTTCCACTTCCTTGGTAATATGCTTTGATGCACAAAAAAAATTAATTCTAATGGAATTCAGTTTTATTTATGTTTCCTTTTGTTTCTTGTGCTTTCAGTATCACATGCAAGAATCCACTGCCAAATCCAATGTTATGTAGATTTACCCATGTGTTTTCTTTTAATAGTTTTATAGTTTTAACTCTAGGTTTAGGTCTTTGATTCATCATAGCTTAATGTTTTCATGTGGTATTAACTTCATTCTTTTAAATGTGAATTTCCAGTTGTCAAAGCACCATTTATTGAAGAAACTATTTTTTCTCTCCTTTGAATGGTCTTGGCACCCTTGTTGGAAATCAGTTGGCCACAGACGTATGGGTTTATTTCTGGGTTCTCTGTTGTATTCTATTGCTCCACATGTTCATCTATGCTTATGACAGCATTGCACCGTTGTGATTATTGTAGCTTTCTAGTAAATTTTAAAATTGGGAAGTGAGTCTTTCAACTTTGTTCTTCTTTATCATGACTATTTTGGCTATTTGAGGTAACTTACAATTCCATATGAATTTTGAATCATACGAATTTTTGTAAGAGGCCAGTGGGATTTTGATAGATGTTGAACTGATTATGTAAATCACTTGCAGGGGTGGGATATTGCCTTTTTAACCCTATTATGTCTTCTGATTGATGAACATGGGAAGTCTTTTTATTTAGGTTCTTTAATTTATTTTGGTGATTTTTTTTGTAGTTTTGGTGTATACGCCTTGTACTTCCTTGGTTACATTTATTGCTAAGTATTATATTTTTGATGCTATTATAAATGGAATTGTTTTCGTAATTTTATTGTCAGATTATTCCTTGCTAGTGTATACAAGTATGTGTAAATATACAGACATCCCATGTTCATGGATTGTTAAAAAGTCCATAGGACCCCAAACAATATACATATTCATTGCAATCCCTATCAAGATCCCAAAGACATTTTTTATAGAAATAGGGAAAAAAAAACAATTCTACAATTCATATGGAACTAGAAAAGACCACAAATAGCCAAATCAGTCCTGAGAAAGAAGAACAAAGCTGGAGGCATAACAAGTCTGATTTCAAAATAATATTATGAGGCTGCAGTAATCAAAACATCATGATACTGACATAGAGTCTGACGTATTGACCAAATGGAACAGAATAAAGAGTACAGAAATAAATCCACACATATGTGGTCAATTCATCTTCAACAGTGATGTCAGGAATATACAATAGAGAAAGGATTGTCTCTAAAAATGATGTTGGGGAAACTAGGAGCTATGCTTCTAATAAGAATTGTAATGCCTCATGGGATTCCAACAGATCCTTGACATCCATTCTTGCTGGTCAAAAGTCACTTCATCTGCCTTTCCCTTAAGTCAGCAGAAAACTTGTGCTACATCGAGGGTCTGTAAAATAATTGTGTGTGTGTGTGTGTGTGTGTGTGTGTGTGTGTGTGTGTGTTTTAATATATACAGTGAACATGTCTTTCATATACATTATATATTATATATGCATATATTATTTTTAGGTATCAATAATTCATACTGTAAAATATCTCATTGGGTTCTTTTCCAGGTACTTTTTCTTTTTTGGTGTATGTGGTATATGTATTAGAACTGTGTGGAGTCACAACTGTATGTTGGGAGGTATTTGACCTATGTGGCAGTTTGTTTTTACATAGAGATGTGAAATAACATCCATAGAGACTTGAAATTTTAACTGATAGCACATGGGAAGAATAGAACATTTTGGGGGTAAATGCCACAGCATAAAATGCAAAATATTGGCAATCCTTCTCTTTCAGTAAAATTACCTGCAGCTGTATTGGCAAATGACTTGTCATTTATATTCAGAAAGCTAAATTATGGGCAATTTGAACTCATTTATCTTTTTAAAATCCATGCAAATAATGACAACATTAATCTTTTTTTTTCTCCAAAAGAATGAACAATTAGTTTGAAATGCCAATTCTCTAAGGAGATTTCCACCAATTACAGTGTATCCAGATTAAAAACCAGAATTTAAAGGAGGGATTAAGGACTTCAAATTTGTTTGAAATAGAGGAGACCTGAGATTCCAAATTTGTTTCTACCATATAAAAATAAACATTTGTCACTCAAGCATTACAGCATGAACCATATCAACTATATCAAGTGTGCTTTCTAAAAAATGATACTGCAGCATTGTTTTTATTCAGGAATCCATTTCAAAAATAAATTATTAATTTTTTAACGTTTATTTATTTTTGAGACAGAGAGAGACAGAGCATGAATGGGGGAGGGTCAGAAAGAGAGGGAGACACAGAATCTGAAACAGGCTCCAGGCTCTGAGCGGTCAGCACAGAGCCTGACGTGGGGCTCGAACTCACAAACCTCGAGATCATGGCCTGAGCCGAAGTCGGACACTCAACTGACTGAACCACCCAGGCGCCCCTCAAAAATAAATTATTAAAGTACACTTTAATTTGTTAAATTCCAAGCTCAATAAATGAAAGTTCAGTAACAGCTAAAATTTTGCCTTTTTATACTTTCTAGGGCTCGTTGGTTTTTCTGAATGGTGCCTTTTCTCTTATTTTGTATCTACTCTCCAAGTTTCTTCTTGCCCTCTCAGTCGGTCCTCACATTATCAAGTTTATAACATCAATAATAATTAATGGACAGCTTTTATTGAGTACTGAACATGTGTCATTGTTCTTGGCATTTTACTCTATAAATAATTTAATAGTCACCTCTTCCATTTGAGGAGACTCAGGCATCTGGTTAGGGACTAGAAAATTCTGAAACGAGATTAAAGCCAATGCCCCCTTTTCTCCAGAACCGATGCTCAGAACTGTTTTGTTTGCTGCTTTTGATGGTGATGACTGCAGGGGTGCTGGCTTCTATTTCTGTATTTATATTCTCCAGGACTAAGCCAGAACTACCCTGTCATTTGAGCATAAATGAATGATACTTCATATCTCACATTCAGGAAGAAAATCTCAACAAGAAATACGAAAGCAGTATACTCGTTACCACTGGTACTTACTTGGCTTAAATGTATATAATTGATATGAAGATATAACTTTCAGATAATTTTTGCTGAAGAATGTAACACTCTTTTGATGTATGTACAGGTAAAAGTCACTAAAATGAGGAAGCTGGCTTCTTGTTAGCATGTTATTTGTGTGTAAAAATGAATTTTGCTTATTTCTTCAATATCATTTCTGGACTCTTTTAAAAAAAAATTTTTTTAACTTTTATCATTTTTGAGAGACACAGAGACAGAGAGTGAGCGGGGAGGGGCGGAGCGAGACAGACAGACAGACAGACAGAATCTAAAGCAGGCTTCAGGCTCTGAACTCAGCACAGAGCCCTATGCAGGGCTCAGATCCATAAACTGTAAGATCATGACCTGAGCCAAAGCCAAACGCTCAAGGAACTAAGCCACCCAGGCACCCCTTAGACTCTTAAAAAAAATCTATATATCTAGATCTAGATCTAGATCTAGATATAATGAATTCTTCTTATTCATTTTGATGTTAAATTGTCACTAGTGGGGCCATTGAGTCCTCTTTCAACTAGTTTCCTTACTTTCTGGTGCAATATAAAAGGGCTGTTGGGTAGGGGAGAAAACTCATCGTAAAGATGAGTAAAAGGAATGACCAATAAAACTGCAAAATGACTGATAGAAAAACAAGTATTCTTTTACAGTCACTAAAGTAATAATTGAGTCCCTCAGGCATCATCAATCATTGGATGAAAACAGGAAAGCGGATATTCACAACTTAATGGTAAAAGTTAATATCATCGATAATGGGTCAAATGATATTATTATATCCTGATATGATGCAGTGACAAGGAGATATAAATGGTAATACCAATATATCAATAACATAATATAATATGTTAATAAAAAATAATATATTGACATAATATATTCATATATTATTTATGTGCACTATTAAGAAAGATACCAATGAGTTTCTGTGCACAGAAAACAAGATACATTTATGCTTTAGATAAAGTAGTGGATGGAGCACCTGAGTGGCTAAGTCAATTAAGCATCTGACTCTTGATTTTGGCTTAGGTCATGATCTCACGGGTTCGTGAGATCAAGCCCCACAACATGCTGTGTGCTGATAGCGTGTGAGGTCTCCTTGGTATTCTCTCCCTCTCTCTCTGCCCCTCCTCTGTTCACACTCTCTGTCTCTCTCAAAATAAATAAATAAAACTTCAAAAAAAAAGATAATGTAGTGGATGGGCATGATCGGTATATGGATGTATGTTTATATGTATTGTTTCCACATACATATTACATATTTTGAAACAGTGATTAAATGTGAAGTCATTTTTACCTTTCCATGGGCAGTGAAGAAATTTTAGCAAACTCGTAGATATCTGGCAAGCTCATTGGCATGAAAATTTTATATTAATTCACACTTTTGTGAATTTATTATTTTCCAGCTTAAGCCAACGAATCTATTATTTTTTAACTTGTGCAGAACTGGCAACATTGTGGCACCTATTTCAAAACTGTATTATTTTCTTTCTGTATTTCATCAGCATTGTTTTGAAAGCTCACTTCTGTCTGTCTTGAGGTTTCATCTCAAGCCAGACCATGCTCACTTTCAAATTGATAGAACCACAAAACTTTCTGCTTTGCGTTTGGTTCTTTTTTAAATTTGTCTTATTTGTGTGTGTGTGTGTGTGTGTGTGTGTGTGTGTGCGCGCACATGTGCACAAAAGGAAATAGTGTGTTTGAGGAAAGCAAGGAGAAGTCTTAAATTGACTTACACATCCCAAACTGCCTTCCTTGTAGCTATTATTATTATTACTATTATTATTATTATTATTATTACTATTATTATTACTATTATTGCCAGTAAAGGTGGTGTTTATTGCTGGTGCAGGCACTGTCTGTCTTGGCTTTGATGATACTTCTCTCTCTCTCTCTCTTTCACACACACACACACACACACACACACACACTCATGCACACACACACATAGTGCCCATTTATAAATATTTTATTGGAAACTTTTTCAAACTCCTCTGACCCAGAAATGCCTCCCAGAATTACTTTTATATTTTACTAGTTTGTTTTCTCTTATTTTCAGTCTTCTATTTCCTTTATCTTCTCAGCTACTTCTCACCTTCTCAGCATCCTGCTAACTGCTTAACAATTGGTATCAGAATAAGTCTTTACTCATCCCGTTTGATTACAGTGGAGCACATACCCCCCACTCTGGTCTAAATTCTTTCCAACTTTCCTCTGAATAACATCCGCTTTTGGAGATTTAATCCGTTGTTATGCTTTCCCACAATTGTTTTCCTCTCCACTCTTTAAATGATCTCTCTCTCTCTCTGTCCCTATTTTTATTTCCACTGCCATAAACATCTTTTTGAAACCTTTTAAAAACAAAATTAAAAACATTTTTTATCTCATGCAGAGTTGTCAAAGAATTTCACATTTGTCTGTGCTTGGTGTGTAGATGTCCCAAGAATCTGAGGTAGAAATGGCCAAGCGGTTCATCATTATCTCCTGTCCTCCTCTCTGACCATCTTCCATCTGGCAGAGTAAGTCATTCTGTTAAACACAGGTCTGCCTTCTCTCTTAAATCCTTTAGGAGCCGTTCAAGAACCTTAGTCCTTACTGAGACCTGTAAGGTCTTCTCGGATCTGCCTCCCACGTAGCTCAGTTCCAGACACAATGAGCTCATTGTTTCCCCTTGTTCCTTGCTGTCCCTCACTCTAGACACCTATACCTGCTCTTTACTCCGTCTAGAAAGCTTTTCTTTGCATCCTTCTCTTGTCTGGTTATGTGCTAGTCATGTTTTACCTGCTCATCGTTTTTCAGGTAGGTAAGACACCTCTTCTAGATTGCCTGCCTTAGCATTCTGAGGGGAGTCTCATCTCCCCTGTTTGCTCCTATATCACTGATATTTTGTTATGCTATGTATTGTGGTATACTGTAGTAAATGTTATATTAATTATTGTATTAATTGCCTCTTTGTTGGCATTTCCTACTAACCATTTGGTTTGTGAGAGCAAGTATCATCTGAGTTTTTTAACCATGTGTTCTCAAGTACTCACACAAGTCCTGGAAGATAGAAGTCATTCACTGACTATCTGTAAATGAAATGCTAATTGCTGGCCTCTTTATAAACTAGTGTGTGTGTGTGTGTGTGTGTGTGTGTGTGTGTGTGTGTGTCCTCAAATCTCCCCTTGGGCTATGATGGTTAAAAATATTTACAAAATGTATCCTCAGACATCAGCTTTCCATGAATATTTTTATTGCATTAATTCTTCTTCCCATTCTGGCATTAAAAATTCTAAATGTCATGGGTATTTAAAGATATATTTATTCAACACATAATAAAACCCTGTCCTATTTGTGCTAGATTTTTTGGTCTTTATTTTTATTAGAAGCTTCAGTGAATTGCTTTGGCTTTAAAAAATGTTTTTATACAGCCTTCATGTAGGGTATTAACTGATTAATCCTTCTCCTAGAAGATTACAAAACCCTCAAATCTGTGCACAATTCAACAAATCCAGATTAATAGCATTTAAGCATTGGAAAGGTGGTTTCTCTTGGGAGCGTGAGCAATTATTTCAACTTTATGCCCAAGTAACTCAAGCCATTAAGAGCTGTCCTGCCTTTTAAATTCTCTGAGCCAGGAGGGATAACTGGCAGTTCTACCTGAGTTTCATTACCTTTCATCAGTGGTTTCTTTTTAGCCTGATTCTTGGAACTCAGTCTGGGTCTTAACATTATGGAATCCTTGTGGCCACGCCCACTCTCGCTGGGTCTTCTTTTCCTCCGGAGATTTCGGCGGCACTAGGCATTCAGACAACCGGATTCTGCCTCTTGTTGGCCGCTCCTGTTCCCTCTGCCCCTCAGGAATGTGTTCTGTTATTGAAACACTAAAGTTTTGTCATCAGAATAACTGAAACCTTTAACTTGTTCCTGAATAAGACTGTTGACAAAGAAGTTTCAGTTTTACATGCTATAAGTAGATTGCCTTTCACTGTCTTGTGTGTGCCTGTGTGTGTGTGTTTGAATCTTAATTGTGTCCTCTCTTATTTAAATATCCTGCTTCTGTGTCTGTGTCAGCAGGAGAGTGCTTACCATCCTACTGACACCAAATGAAGCTTCGACTGTAATCATTGTAATTACACCTGCTTTTATTTGAAAATAATCTTCACTGTAGACTTGTGTCAATATTTTGTGATTTAAATCGCTTCCTCCTGCGTTTCTAGCATTCTGAACTTTGGACCTAAAAGCATAAAGATCTGGGCCATCTAAAGATTTGGCAGTTGTTAAAGTGCACAGTTGAGTCCTGGGCTTCGAATGTAATTGTAAATTGTAGCACACTTAATGAGTATAATAACCTAACAGCGTGAGTGTTGTTTCCATAAACACGTTTGCATAATGATAGACTCACATCTGAAAAGAAATCGGCTAATCAATGTGAATTCCAGTAATTTGTCACATATCCTGATGCGGGATTGACATTCTCTAAAAACCTGTTTAGTCGAAAGCTTGTCTCAGGGGATTATATACGAGATGTGCATTACAGCGGAGGGGATGTTTGTTTGGGCTCTTTTTATTTTAGTTATTACGGTCCAATTTCCTACTCTTTAAGGAAAAACCTATTCCCAGCAGTGTCTCCAGCTTCATCTTGAGATGTGCTTTCAGTTTGGTGACAACAGTTTGACATTTTGTGTTTAAATGAGACTTTATATTAGATTATGAGAACCTGAGGCTAATACATAATCATGCCTTTATTTCCTCATCAATATCCGTGAGATATTGTGGATAATTCGGTAGCTCAGAAACACTCCAGAAAACTTACGTTTGTCAAAAGTTTTACAGTTTGGGTTTATTGTGAGCAGAACCACCCTGAATCAATAAACAGTATAAACTATGGAATGCCATTAAAGATGTAGAATATATTACAGAAAATTAATTCGGGCCCGAGGGACCAGCAACAACAGAACAATAAAAAAACACAAACAAAACCCATTTTTAAATTTCAGATCACATGTGTTAAACTAAATGCTCTTCAGATATACTTCAAGTTAACTTTCACTTAAAATTGTTTCCTTGTCGCGTCTTTAGGTAACTTAATTGGCTATTAAGGATTTTTGCTCACTAAAGAAGTTAACTTGACTACATTCAGTGTGGTCCCGTGTTTCTGAAATCTAAAATTTGTTAAACCCAAACATGGGAAAAAAAGATTGTAAACACACACACACACACACACACACACACACACACACTCATAGCAAAACCAATTCATTGGTCTTTTTATTTGGCATATTTTATTTCTATTCTGGTTTGGAGGACCTTAATTTTCTAATAATATTAAAATAATATTTTATTTTAAAATATTAAATTAATATGGGTGGCTCAGTCAGTTAAGTGTCTGACTTCAGTTCAGCTCATGATCTCATGGTTCATGAGTTCAAGTCCCACATCAGGCTCCGTGCTGATGGCTCAGAGCCTGGAGCCAGTTTCTGATTCTGTGTCTCTCTTCTCTCTGCCCCTCTGCCACTCATGCTCTGCACCTCTCTCAAAAATAATAAATAAACATTAAAAAATTAAAATAATGGAAAGTAAATATTGATGGGTTTATATCTTCATTTAAGACAGAAGAACATGAATTTACTTTTTGTACTTTTGTGATATAGCTATAAAAGACTAAGCAAAATTCCTAATAAAATTATTCTTTTGGTGGGGCGCCTGGGTGGGTCAGTCAGTTAAGCATCCAACTCTTGATTTCGGCTCAGGTCACAATCTCACAGTTGTGAGATCAAGCCCCACGTTGGGCCTGCACTGGGCATGGAGCCTGCTTAAGATTCTCTCTCTCCCCCTCCCTCTGCCCCTCCCCTGCTTGCATGTGCTCCTGTTTGTGTCTGTGAGCATGCGCTGTCTCTCAAATTAGTCTATTAGCTCTTAAGTTTAAATTTAATATAAAATTGCATGCATTTTTCCTGCCTTGAAAGGTTTTCAAAGACAAAGAAAGCAGAAAGAAGAATGAAGAATCCTCAAATTACTCAATGGTTAGTTAAGAACATATGTAATATAATCATATAATTTCAAATGAACAAAGATCTCAAAGATCCCAGGTTGGGGGGGGGGGGGCGGTGCATAGACAGAAGAAGGAAGAGAGGGAGAGAAGGGGAAGGAGGGAGAGAGAGAAGACAGAAGGAGAAGGGGAAGAAGAAAGGCCTTTTTTCTTCTGTCCATAGTGAAATATCCTTTTCTAATGAATACAGTATTGATCCAAGTTACTTTTATGTTGATACCAGGGAAATATGGATTTCCTTTGCTTTTGTTCTTAAGTAGGAAGAAGGAAATATCATGAAGGCATTCGGTGGCTAGGATAGTTAACAACATCAAAGAGGTCAAGACTAATTTTAACCTTACTGATTTGGCGGGGGGGGGGGGGGGGGGGGGGGGGGAGGTGGGCAAGGACCCCCCTCCCGTTTGTGTAATGTAATACAGGCAGATGTTAGCCAGCCCAGTATCTTATTTAATAATGTTATAAATTAAGAGGAGGATGCGATTCATAAATGTTTGAAAGAATGATTAAAATACACCATATTCTCTTATAGCTGCTAAAAGAGAAGAGGTCGTGGCAATAGAGTAATTTATGCCGTTATTGATAATTCATAGATAAGAGCAGAAGACCATGTTCAAAAGAAACGTAATAAAAACAAAAAAGCAAGTGTTTACTTTAACATGAGTAAAAAATTGCTAATATAAGCTAAGTAAAAATTTGTTTTGAATCAGGAATATGAAGTGTCCCGTTCTTTAAGATGTAAAATACATTAAAACACCATTTCATTGTTTTTTAAGGAAATCCAGAGTTGCCTTTCTTAGCCTATATCCAACAAATTCGTATTTGACTCATAAAAGTGTATAGATTAATAATTTTGCATGTGTTTTCTGTAAAGCTAGATATTATCACATCAGCTAATTTCTTATATCTCACATTATGACAGAATTGGTGCTTTTTACAGAAAAAAATTCTTCGTGTGCCACCAGATAATCAAACACTTACTATACCAGAAATACCCCAAAAGTCCATGTAAATGTGCAGTTTTCTGTATCATATGTATTAATTATTCTATGTGAGTTACACATTAACTGTTAGTATTGGTATTTGCAGCTACTATTTTTGTTGTGGTGTCTGTGTCAGAAGTGATGGGTGACATAGTAACAATCGTTACCAGAAGGATTTAAAGAGAATTATGATAGTTTCCTAATTGTATTGTGAATAACAGCTTGCAGTCCTGAAAAGCATTATGCCATGCAATAGGCAGTGATGTAATTTTGCAGTTGTTTTATTACATTTTCAGATGAAATGAAAATCCCCCTTGTTTCTTACCGTGTCTCATTATTAATTCATAATTTATCCTCCTTAGGTGATTATCCTGATTCATGTATCATTCCTTGGCTTGTATCATATACACAGTTGCCATTATATAAAGGTGGCAATTTGATAATTTGATGTTTCTCATTACAATGGAATTACTGTCCTTGTATATAGTGAAGGAGGTGTCTGTATTTCAGGAGGCAAATTATGAATACTTACTTAACAAATAGAGACCTGTCATTGAGCATATTCTCCCGTTAAATTCTGTTCCACTTAGAATGTGAAATCTGGTTCAACTCAACACATTGATAACACATGCAATAAATTTCATCGCCTAGTATGCACCAGGTCCTATGAAAGGTCATAGGCAGTGTGTGTGTGTGTGTATGTGTGTGTGTGTGCAGTGTGTATATAGTAGAATGCAGTAGAAATTGTATATATATATGTGTGTGTGTGTGTGTGTGCATATATATACACACACACACTGTATATGCTGTGTAGATATAATTATTTTGTGTATATATGTATATACTTTGTATAATATATATTATTTTATATATCAATATAATTGTCTATATATATACATGTGTGTGTATATATGTATTTTCTTCTGTATATTGCATTGTTTTGACAGGTAAAAAACCTTCCTGGCTTGGAGAGACTACACCTACCTGGCTGATCACTTGCCAGAGATAGCAAAGGACTAGCCTAGGGGATGTCTTACCTCCTCCATCTGACCTGTGCACCCCAGGAGGCAAAATTTCTATGCTTCATTTATCTCAGGGCCAGGGGCCAGGCAAATAGCGACCACCCCTAGAGCCTAGAGCCCAGAGCCCAGAAAAATTATTCACATAAGCCAGTCCTAAACTGTGCACCCTGCCTGGCCTGGCCTTTCCTGCAGAAGCCACAGTGAAGGCTCTGGCCCGAGGCTTCCTCTGCCTCCTTTCCCATGTGACATATGCGTGCCATGCCTGCTGCCTCCAGGACCTAGGAGTATATTGATCCTCCTCAGCCTCTCCTCAGTCTACTCTGGTGCCACACCTGGCAGTCTCATAAAGAAACACAAAACAGCCACCTATTTCTGTCACTTTGTCTGTCCTCCACTTCTGCGATCTGAGAAGCAGAGATCAAGCTGGTTGGGGAAGTAGAAGCTGAAAGACATTAAATGTCTCGTGTTTCATCTGATATACAATACGATTGAGGGCCCTTTTAGGTTTCAGACTTAGATAATGGTACGATACAGCCATCGGTTTAAAGATTAAATTGCCGCCACTTACAAGATGGGCTGAAGCACTTTCTGGAGTAGTTCATGAATGGTGGACTGGAAAGAAGGTGGAGGATGGACGCTAGCAGGAATGCAGTCAGACAGACGCAGTCTGGGCGAACGTGGGGACTTTGTGTTTTGAAACAAAAGCCAAGGCAGAACCTGTGACATCCTTCAGAGCCAGCCACCTCGGGATTGTATAACTACACAGGGATTTGGGACAAAGCAAGGTGGCTGAGCAGTTGTCTTTGAAGACGACATCTTTTATGTCTGATACGTCTGAGGGTAGTGATGAGGCCACTGAAGGAAACATGGGTTTGTGTAAAGACTCAAGGAGTTGGGTATTGTTTCTACTGACTTCCACTGAAATGAGAAAAGCAGTGTGGGCAGCACCCAGAAATTGTGGGACACGACCCCAATGAGTCAGAGCTCAAAATATGGATGCATAAATCTCCGGTATCTGCTGAGTGCTGGAAATTTCATAAACCAAGTAGATTTTACTTTATTTGCTTTAGTAGCTTGCTAATTTTATTCCTAGTTTTATATAAGTTTAAGTTACAAAGCATTTTTGTCATTACCCTTAGTTTAAGTAATACGCTATTTTATTTTTTTTTTTAATTTTTTTTTTCTCAACGTTTATTTATTTTGGGGACAGAGAGAGACAGAGCATGAACGGGGGAGGGGCAGAGAGAGAGGGAGACACAGAATCGGAAACAGGCTCCAGGCTCCGAGCCATCAGCCCAGAGCCTGACGCGGGGCTCGAACTCCGGACCGCAAGATCGTGACCTGGCTGAAGTCGGACGCTTAACCGACTGCGCCACCCAGGCGCCCCAGTAATACGCTATTTTAAAGTAAAATCCTTTTAATTTGTGTGTCTACTTTGAAGGAGGGGGAGGATAAAAAAAACTAGCAGACATGGTAATCCAGTTTGGGGTTTATTTTTTTTAAAAATACATATAAATTCATATAACGTATGAATGAGTCCAGAAACTTGCATAGATAAGATGTTAGTAAAGGAGTGGAAAACAAAGTTTAAGTCCTTTCATTCACTGAACTACTAGTTGTTGATTTTGACTTAGGTGCTGGGGTGGAGCATTTGAGTTCTGGTCTTATGGAGGTTTCATCGAAGAGGGTGGAGACCCCAAATAAATACTTACCAAATAAAGAAATAGATGAAGACAAATGCTACCTAAGGATTCTTTTCTTTTTATGTTTTTAAAGTTTATTTATGTATTTTGAGCGAGGGAGAAAGACAGCACGAGTGTGGAGATGCAGAGAGAGAGAATCTCAAGCAGGCTCTGTGCTTTCAGCCCGGATGCAGGACTCAAACTCACCAACTGTGAAATCATGACCTGACCCGAAATCAAGAGGTGGATGCATGGGGCGCCTGGGTGGCGCAGTCGGTTAAGCGTCCGACTTCAGCCAGGTCATGATCTCACGGTCCGTGAGTTCGAGCCCCGCGTCAGGCTCTGGGCTGATGGCTCAGAGCCTGGAGCCTGTTTCCGATTCTGTGTCTCCCTCTCTCTCTGCCCCTCCCCCGTTCATGCTCTGTCTCTTTCTGTCCCAAAAATAAATAAAAAACGTTGAAAAAAAAAAAAAGAGGTGGATGCTTAACTGACTGAGCAACTCAGGCACTCCCTGTTTTCTTTTTTAATGTTTATTTATTTTGAGAAAGAGAGAGACAGAGAGAGACAGAGAGAGACAGGGCGTGAGCAGGGGAGGGGCACAGAGAGAGGGAGACACAGAATCCAAAGCAGCCTCCAGGATCTGAGCTGTCAGCACAAAGACAGATGCGAGCTCAAACTCATGAACCATGAGATCATGACCTGAGCCGAAATCTTATGCTCAACCGACTGAGCCACCCAGGCGCCCCAGACATTGGACAGTTTTTAAGCAAGAATTTGTTCTTACTAATCTATATTTATTAAATATCACTCTGGCTGTTAGGTTAAAGGTGGATGGTGGATTGAGGAACAGGAGAGAAAAAAAAATTAGAAGAGACCATTGAAGATGCTTTTGCAACATTATCATAGCTGAAAGAAAATTCTTGTCAATAAATATTGTACGAATGAGTGATCTTTTGCTTCTGGTATCTCAAATAGAGACTAGTTCTTCGCTAAGCAGGGAGTATAGAGAAACTTTCCATTTGCCTATGTTCTTTCTGATGAATGGTTGTACCCCATTTTTCACGGCCAGTTTCATGCAACCTGGTTTCTTATCCCGGTGTTGCCTCCAATTCATCATGATCCTTACCTTACAGTGTTGATTATGAAATAATAATAATAGTAATAAGGTTATTAGTTTACATTTATTTGTTGAGCAGGGACTGTGATTGGTGTTTTACATGGCTCATATCATTTTCCCAAAGAATCCTATTAGGCAGCATAAATGTCCCCATTTTGCATGTAAGGAACCTGAGGCAGAACCACATCTAAGAAATGCTCCTCCAACTCCTTTTGGGAAAAGCCAGAAAACCATCAGAAAACCAACCTTCACCTGAGGCCAAGGGGACATAGCAGACGCAGGTAGAGCCTGTGTAGTTATCAAAGGTCAGATTCTGAGGGGGACACTCAGCCCGGGGAGGCCACACGCCCACAGGATGCTGCTCCCTCACTCCATGTGGGCTGAACTCTCCCGAGTCTCCCCATACTGAGAATATTCCCAGGGACTTAGAGTCCTTAGAAGAAAAGGTGGTGGATGACATTCCTGCCCGAGGGTGTAAGGTTTCTACGGAGAAGCAGGCTGGGCGCCCCTGGACCACGTTACTTTGAAATTTGCTTTTGCTCGTTGTGGGTACCTGCTCTGTCTGCTCATCTCCAGTACTCACATTTACCCAGGAGGAGAAAGATTTTCCAGTTGTTTCTAGAAACTTCTTTTTTTTTTTTTTAAACTTCTCCATTTATTTTGAGATATAAATTTTTCTTTGTCTTCTCCTGCAGTTCTTCATCAAAAGAAATATTTGGGGGAAAAATTCACGTGCATCTGATCCCACTATGTTCCTTCAAAGAAACTTTTTCCCCCCATTTATCCACAGAGTCTGTCCTAGAGACACATACATTATCCAATTCAAGAATTTCTTCTTCATAAGAAAGAAAGAGTTTAAGCACAGGTTATTCACATCGTGTTGTTTTCGGCCTGTTCTTATCTGTGTGGGAGAATCACATAGTATTTGAAACCTGTTCAAAGAGAAGTGTGCTGGCATTTACTTCTTTTATTTCATAGCAATGTAACATTTATTTTTTTTTATTTTTTTTTTCAACGTTTATTTATTTTTGGGACAGAGAGAGACAGAGCATGAACGGGGGAGGGGCAGAGAGAGAGGGAGACACAGAATCAGAAACAGGCTCCAGGCTCTGAGCCATCAGCCCAGAGCCTGACGCGGGGCTCAAACTCCCGGACCGCGAGATCGTGACCTGGCTGAAGTCGGACGCTCAACCGACTGCGCCACCCAGGCGCCCCAACAATGTAGCATTTAAATCAGAGGGCAAAGCAGATTTTATGTTTACCTCACGTAGAAGAATAAAAATTTAACAAGTGAAGACTTGGGTAGGGAAAAATTCATATTCCTTATTTTATGTAACTAATAAAATCGTGCTTCCTAAGTTTGAGAAAAAGTTCAAACCTGCCAGTTAATTACAACTAGGCTTGTCTGAGGGAATACGGGCTACACGGTTCAATTTGAATTTCAGGTACACAGTGTGAATATTTTCTTGGTATGAGTAAATCCCCCATGCAGTCTTCGTATTTTTATTTACTAAATCTGGCAACCCTCATTATAACCTCATATACAAAAAACTATTTTTAGTTAAAAGTTAAAAAGCCAGGTCACAAAAAGGTGTTAACGTGTTCCAAATTACTTTACATCATCACAGTAAAGGAATGATGTTCCCTGCCACAGTCCCTGCAGATAGAATGATTCCTGTCATGGCCACATCCTGGTCGCTGGGAACACAGGCTCACCTAGGTTCTGGCCACCACTGAGGACCCGTCCGTATCTCCCTGTTTGGCATCTGGCCTCTGGCCTCAACCCGCCACTGTAAGTCTCTGCTCTGGGGTCAACTCAGCCTCACCGAGGTGGCTTTGTGGCAGACCCTCCTGTGTCCTTGCTGGGTGACATACGGGGACTTGGGGCTCCTTTCCGCCTCACCAGCTTGCTGAGGGAAAAAGTCTTGGACTACTGTTCCGGGCCCACTCTGCATCTCAGCAGTTACTGGAACTGTCTTCCGTTGCTTGGCCACCCAGCTTGCTGTGCGGGCTTGGGAGGGGCACCTCCTCCTACAGTTACAAATGGATCCGGAGTCGTGCCTGTCCCCTTGCTCTTAGCGCCTGCTCACCCTTTCTGAATTTTTCTACACCTCCCCCTCCAAGGTACAAACCTAATGGAGGATCAGGGAAACAGGATTGCGGACTTCTGGAATCTGCCCTTATTTTTCTCTCTCTGCTTGCTCTGTCTTCCTCCCAACACACAGGGCACCTTCCTGTCAGTAGTAATACAGCCCTTCCATGGTGGCCTCCGTGTTCTCTGACATTGGCTTCATGCTTTGGTCCTGAGCGTAAAATGGGCTTCTAAAAATGAGGACTGTTTTTTCTTTCCCAACATACCCAGGCTTTTAAGACTCAGTGGAGATTCAAGAAAAGCCAGCTTTCAGACTCAATGACCCCTTTATTTCAGGTAGTATTATTCTTCCTGTTGAAGGGATGAAAACCATGGAGAAGGCTTCATTACAATAGGATTTTCAGGAATTGAGAGCATCTTGCAAAATTATTTTTAAAATCTTCCATAATACAGCCTTTATTATGTGAGTGTGGGTGGGGGAAGGTGTTCTTCCTTCTCTTTCTCTGTCTCCCTCTCTCCCTCTTTCTTTCTCTCTCGTGTGTGTACATGTGCCTTCTCTCTCTTCTTTCTTTTTTTGAAACATTTGTGCATGCATAATTTTAAAAGCAGCATGGTCCCCTGAATATTGGAGGAACAGACAGTCATCTGGAAGAGTGAACAACCCTGATGCTGAATTTTGGGATACAAGGCAAATTCAGGCTGCTCTATTCTGATACGAACAAAAAAAATGTTCATTTTATTTAGACTCATCAGAAAATATATGCTTAGAGCTTAAAAATAAATGTTTACCTACAAGAATTGGAATGTGACTCTTCTATAGGATTGAATACATTCCAAGGGCCTATTCATTAGAAAATGTGTTGAAAATGTTCAGTGACATTTTTCATTTTGGAACCAACGTGTATACAAATTCCTGGGGAACTGTCTATGCCCCTTTGGCAAGAAAGTCTTTGGTCATAGCATAACTAAAGTAGTTCCAAAGGTTTCTCAATGCAGTGTTTTATAATCCGCGTTTTCAGATCTAAGGGTAATTTTTGTCAAAAACAAAAACCAGTACGGTCTTGGAGCTCTTGTCGATTGCAAAACTAAATAATCTCGAAGTAAAAACTTGAACCAAATCAAATGGTGTGAAAGAATGTAATCCTTTATTAAATACCAATGTATCCATTCCAGATACATTTTTTTCAATGTGTATCCTAGGTAAAATTTAAGTATTGTAAAAGTTCCCATATAAACCTGAACTAGGTAGATAGTTCACTTTGGAGCTCCAGGTGGGAACATTTGTATCGATCTTTACATATTAAGGAAAAGTTCAGCATATCACCAGTGAATAAATAATGTGGTTAATAGCGATGCTGTACCTTAATGGTTTAATCTACTTTGGCACATCAGGAGAATCATTCGTATAACATATGCAACCGTTTTAGAAAAAAGAAAGAAACTAGCTAAGTAGAAGATAATATTGGAATCTTATTTTCACTGGGAAAGACAGAAAAACAAAAGTATTGATCGTATCAGGAGTGAGTAGTCTATAAGGTATAAAGTAAAACTAAGCATTAAGGTCAAGCCCTGTGGAAATGCCCTTATATTGATTACAAATACCTACTTAGTGTTTCGTGATTTGCCCGTAATGCGATGGTAAAAGATAAAGCACTTTGAAATTAGAAGTACAAAACAAGGGGGGGGGGGGAAGGAAACATTTATCACAGAATTGGCACATAGTTTTATATTTTGAAGAGAGAAATTCCGCATTTTGCGTACTGTTGAACATTGCCTTCAACACTCCTCTAAGGAGCCCTCACCTCGGTTGTCCTGGCTTTACCTGAAATTGTGTTCCTGAAAATAAGGAAGCTTGATTGTTACTGGCATTGTGCTGAGTTATCTATCTGCTTGAAGATTCACTGTTTTCCTTTAAACTTATCACCTCTTCTCATAAATATGTAACAGCTATCCCTGTCGTGCTTTTCGATTGAAAAACTGGATTTTTCTCCATTCTCTTTTATACATGCGGATCTTCTCATCCGACTAAACAACATGAGCCACTTATTATAATTACCTAATGTTTTTAAATGCAGTTCTCCACAGACAGTTGTTTGAGACTTATTATTACTGAGTTGATCCATTTGTCGATTGTAAAAGAGAGTTCCCATCTTTTGAATTATTTTTCTTTAGCACATAGGAAGAGGTTTTCTTCTAGATATGTGCACATATGTGAGTTTTTCATATATGGGCTATATATATGAGCAAGAAATTTTCTAGGTATTCCTAAACTCTTTGTCTCATAATGAATATAAACACCTGAGAACTCATGATTTTTGTTTGTATTTTCTCAAGAGTGGGCCAGCAATCTGAGAGATTCTTGGAAGACACACACACATAACTGTTACTTTGTCAGTGAGGGTTTCAGGAGGAAACAGCTCTCTCAAAAGGAGTGATAGAGAAATCTTACTGCAGACAAGGCAGGTAATGGATAGGTTCAGGGAAGCCAGCAAAAGACAGGCGAAAACAAGAGTCAGCCTCTGCCAGCCCTAGGTGTGAAGGACAAGAGGAGCAATGGTGACCAGCACTGGGGCTGAAGTTGACAGAGGGATTGGCTAACCCAGTGGCTTTGGCCTGGAGAGAGGAGTAGCGGTGCCTGCAGAGGCCAGGGAGAGGAAGTGAGGGACCAAGCAACGCAATCCACTTCTTAACCCTCCCACAGCTCACTGGAACTTTTCCTTTGTCAGAATCCAGCTGGAACTGGATGCAGGTCCTCACAGATCAGCCTCTGGGACACAGCAGAGAACACTGAGTGTGAGAGAATCCGGAGGGGCCGGTGGAACATGTATCATAATTCCCATTTTTATCAACACGATAAGAGATTATTTGGATTTATTAGTTGGGTTTGATTATGCAAATTCCATTAAACGCCCCATCCCTGAACTTATGAAGCAGGCTTCATAAGTGGGCTAGTTGTAGCATGGGGGAGTGACATCTCTGTGTATTGCTGTGTGTTTCGTAGAGTTCAAGATAACCCTACAGTGACAGTGCTGTTTGAAATGCAAATTGGAAGTTTGAAAATAAAGTTAGAGGAACTTTCAACTTTTTGGAAGTTTCTAGTGCCAGTCGGCTTCACAGGTGAGTAAAGACCCTGGAGGTAATGTCTTAAAACACTGTGGGCTTAATGGTCCCTAAGTTTCACCCAGATCTAAAATTTTAAATTTTAGCTTCCTTTGGTCCAGAAGGGTCCCAGTTAAAAGCTAAAAATGTGAGAATGAAATTCAACAGAGAGTTCTGGAATAACCCAGAGAGGATGGGATAACATAAGTAGATAATACAAGGTAACAATAGATAGTACATTATTACGATGAGTCCGAGTAGGTATGGACTATGAATCCCCTACCTTACCCTCAACATGTAAGGGATGTTGAGCCAATTGATAGATGGCAGTAAATATAGAAGCAAATTTTGAAAGGCTATGGGATTATAGGACTACATTTTTTTCCTCCACTTTTATTTTGCTACGGATATGTTTTCTGTAATATGGCCATGGTAATAAATTTTTGGAGATTTAATTTTGAGGTCTTTGGAATAAAAGTGGTCTATTAATACAAGTTAATATATGTAATTTAAAACATTCTCCTCCAAGTAATTTATTCATTAACTTTGGCACATTTTTACATAAAAAGGAAATGCCCTTGTCACATATGGTCTCGGTTAGAATGGAATTATAATTTATTTAACACTCTTAAGTAGAGATATAAATATAATATAAGGAAATGCTGATAATCCATAAAGTATTGTGAATGGTGGAGGACACTAACGTGATTAAACGTTTCTTTTGCATCTGTTCAGTCTCCTGTGAGTATGTGGTAGTGACCCGATTTTAATTTAATTATCAAAACCACTAATAAACTTAGACATAAATCAAGAGGGAACGGGTCAGTTTCAAGAGTATTAATAAATTGGCACACTCCAAACTTATTTAATTCTTCAGCATCTAAACTAATGAAATGTTACAGTCTATTTGTTTACATATTAATATAGCTGAATGTGTTGCTGTTAATCAAATATGCAACACCTGGAATGGGAAAATATATTTTAAATAGTAGTGATAACTTACCTCAAAATAATTTTAACTAATTTGAAAATAAATTATACAGTTCAGTTTTTAAATAATAGCTTATGGACGGTACTATAATTTAAAATATGCTTATTGATGTGACATTTATAAGGTTAAAGCTAATAATACTCATGGGAAACTGTTTCTTTTTTTTCTCATTTTATCTGACTTTTGAGATGGTAAAATGAGTGTCAAATATATGAATATTAATAGACTACAATAGTGACAAGAATCTAACACATTTTTCTTTGTTAATTATACATTCTTGACTAAATTATTTTATGGAAATGAGGTAGCTTATCTAAAATATTTCTGCAGCCTCTTATAATTAATATAATTCTCTGAGTTTATCTCAACAGACTCAAGCTAGTAATGTATCTAATCTGTTTGAGTTAGTTAAGATATACCTATCAGTTTTATTTACAAATGTGTGATACGAGGTACACGTATCAAGGTAAACAGATATAATCTTTAACTTCAGAGGCTTTAAAATCTGGGATATAAAATATTGGTGCTTATAAACAGGCAAATGGCATCAAGGTAACTGAAGAGCTCAATAAACAACTTCCTAGGTAAGCAAATGCTCTTTTTTTGGATTCTTGTCCTCAAACACGTTGTTGTTGTACTGGACAGTACCTTTGTATTGTTCTGTTTGAGAGCATCTTGTTGTGGTTAAGAAATGCCTTTCACACAGAACACATGTGGAGAAGGAGATGTGACTTTGATATAACTGAGGTTATGGCACAGCGTGAGGATTTTAAAATAGGCACAGGATTATAGACTAAGGGACGATAATAATCTAGGGATGTGATACGGGTTATCATGCGTGTTGTTTTTGAGCAGTTGAGTTGGGGAGAGGCTGTCTCAGGCAGGGAACTGTGCATGGGGAAGGCTGCAGGATCCACTGAAGGGCACACTCTTGGGCCCAAGACAGTTGGATGGCCAGTCGACCTCAGCCAGAGAAGCACAACTTCTGTGCGTCCAAGTGCAAAGTGGAGGGAAGAGACATTCGTCCCTCTTCTCCAGCATTCCCTCCTGATGTTCAGCACCAGAGGGATGAGGCCCCAGGAGACAACTGGGAGGGCCCAGCCCACACTGGAACACACCTCCACCCACCAGGTTTGACAGACAAGAAAGGAGGTGGCCAACTCCTCCTTCGCTTCCCTGGAGGCTCCCGCTTGACAGTAGAGAGGGGAGATGGCGTGGCCATCAAACGTGAGATGAAGATTTTCGACTGTGCTTGATTGACTTTTCACAGCTAAAAATTATCTGAAATTTGGTGGTCCACCCAAGTGTCATAAGTGGAATGGGATTCAAAAATTTTAATATATTACGTTTAGGGGGAGATATTGGAGAAAAATTAAATTCACTTATGGAACTGAGAAGATTCAGGACATTCATCACATACATCTGTATATACATTTATGTATATCATTGTACATATCGTGTGTCATTACATGAAGGGAAGGAGGATTCTGTTCCTGGGCCAAAGTGAAAAGCACTCCCGCTGCTGCGAGGGATGCCCAGGTGACATGGCATGAAAATGACAGAACAGATTAATACTCAGAGCGGTATGAAAAGAATCCATTTGAAAAGTTTTGGTTTGCTTGGCATTATGCATCTCTTTGCTAGCTAGGCTCTTTCACTTTTAAAATTTATGCTGAAAGATAGGGAACATTATGAAAAAGGATGAAATCAAAGAATTGCATAAGAAATATGAAGGCTCAGTCGGTTAATGTGTCCAACTCTTGGTTTTGGCTCAGGTCATGATCTCACAGTTTGTGAGTTTGAGCCTCCGATCGGCTCTGTGCTAACAGCATGGAGCGTGTTTGGGATTCTTTCTCTGTCTCTGTCACTCTCCCTTTGCCCCTCCCTAGCTTCTGTGCATGTGCTCTCTCTCTCTCTAAATAAATGAACATAAAAAAAAGAAATATGGATAGTTGAGGGGCACCTGGGTGGCTCAGTTGGTTAAGCATCCAACTCTTGATTTTGGCTTGGTTTCTTATCTTATAGTTGGTGAGACTGAACCCCACATCAGGCTCTGTGCTGATGGCACAGAACCTGCTTGCGATTCTTTCTCTCTCTCTCTCTCTCTCTCTCTCTCTCTCTCTCTCTCTTTCTCTCTCTCTCTCTCTCTCTCAACCCGTCCAACCCCCCCCCCAAATAAATAAACTTAAAATAAAGAAACATGAATAATGTAAAAGGACCTTTTAACGTGTATTTACTAACTGCTGTCCTCTAATGATACATTACAATCAAGTAGTCCTGAGGCGCCCTCTATCTTAGGAGAACCCTGTTTACAAAATGGAATCTCCAGAGTGACCACAGGCTTCTGGGTGGAAAGGGCTTCCAACCTTCCATAGAATTTCAGCAGACCATGGAGCAGTCACTTTCCTGCCGATTTCTTCTGATCTTTGCTTCTGTTGGGTGCTCTTGTCTTCAGAACCTTTGTACCACGAAAGTCCTTGCAGGCCCTTTCTCCTCAGTAACTACAGGTGACATTCAAACCTCAGGAAACTCTTACCTCCAGATCCCAATCCCAAATTATGCAGGATAGACTTGCTTTATTTTTGAAATTGTTTTTAATGTTTATTTTTGAGAGACAGAGAGTGCAAGTGGGGAGGGGCAGAGAGGGAGGGACACACAGAATCTGAAGCAGGGTCCAGGCTCTGAGCTGTCCGCACACAGCCTGATGCGGGGCTCGAACCTATAGAACCATGAGATAGTGACTTGAGCCGAAGTCTGACGCTCAATAGACTGAGCCACCCAGGCGCCCCAGGATAAACTTGCTTAGTGAAAATAGTGCCTTAGCAAGAAGTAGGCTTCACTCATACTTCACTAAACAAAACTTAGGAAACAAAGATGTTAAAAAGGTACCAGCCTTTGTGTTGTATTTGTTCTTGTAGAACCTCCTTTTCAAAGTTGATTGCTTTCCTATAATGATGAAAATAACTTTTCTGTCCAATAATCTGCATGCCAAATTGGGCTTATTTATTTGATTAATTTAAGTATTTAACCATTTTTTATTTTTCAAATAAGCATATTTAGCTACATAAGAATTAATCGTAACGTTTTCTTCATCTACAATATGAGAAACCTGTTGGTTTCGGCTCTTTGTTGACATCCTGTGACCTTAATATATATAGAATTGCTGTTTGCTTAACTTATAAACCCTAAGACCTGAAGCTTACCTCAAAAGGTAAGTAAATGTCCAATAGGCCCCTAAAACCAGGACTGGCTAAAATATTGATGATCTGATTTCTATGTCATATGTGTATGCTTTTTTTAAACAAAGAATCAGTCGCTGCTCTAAGCAACTGAAATATTTATTTTATAGAAGGAGTCCAAATAAATGTCGCAGCTTCATAAGTATGCATAGAGATACTCGGTTGATTTATTTTTGGTGACGGGAACAAAACCTAAATTTAGAAGCTATCTTTCTTTTACAGTACAGCCCTAAAATACTTCCAGACATTTTTGGTTTCTGTATTTTGTTTTTGTTCTATGAATCGAAGAATTAATACAGGCACATGTAGAAAGATTTTAGCCTTTGTCCATCATTGGATAATATAATTTTAAATATTTTTGTTTCTTCCTGACCCATTAAAAACTAAACACATAAGAAGTGTATTTTTAAGGGGTGCCTGGGTGGTTCATTCAGTTAAGCGTCCCACTTCAGCTCATGTCGTGATCTCATGGTTCAGGGTTCGAGCCCTGTGTCGGGCCCTGTGCTGACAGCTTGGGAGTCTGGAGCCTGCTTCAGGTTCTGTGTCTCCCTCTTTCTCTGCCCCCTCCCACTTGAGTGCTCTCTCACTCTTGCTCCCTTTCTCTCTCTCTCTCTCTCTCTCTCTCTCTCTCTCTCAAAAATAAACATTAAAAAAATTTTAAGTGTATTTTTAAAATACATTTTTATTTTAATTTTGATGTTTATTTATTTTCTAAATTTATTTGTTGTTTAATTTACATCCAAGTTAGGTAGCATATAGTGCAACAATGATTTCAGGAGTATATCCCTTAATGCCCCTTACCCATTTAGCCCATCCCCCTCCCACAATCCCTCCAGGAACCCTCTGTTTGATGTCTATATTTTAGAGCCTCTTATATTTTGCCCCCCCTCCTTGTTTTTATATTCTTTTTGCTTCCCTTCCCTTGTTTAGTATCCTTAGTTTGCATCTGTTTAGTATCTTAAATTCATCATATGAGTGAAGTCATATGATATTTGTCTTTCTCTAAGTTCGCTTAGCATAATACCTTCCAGCTCCTCCATCCACATAGTTGCAAATGGCAAGATTTCATTCTTTTTTATTGCCGAGTAATACTCCATTGTGTGTGTGTGTGTGTGTGTGTGTGTGTGTGTATATATATATATATATATATATATATATATATATATATATATATACATACCACATCTTTTTATCCATTCATCCATCGATGGGCACTTGGGCTCTTTCCATACTTTTGCTATTATTGATAGCACTGCTATAAACGTTGGTGTGCATGTGCCCCTTCAAAACAGCACACCTGTATCCCTTGGGTAAATACCTAGTAGTGCGCTTGCTGGGTCGTAGGGTCGTTCTAGTTTTAATTTTTTGAGGAACCTCCATACTGTTTTCCAGAGTGGCTGCACCAGTTTGCATTCCCACCAGCAGTGCAAAAGAGATCCTCTTTCTCCGCATCCTTCCTAACATGTGTCATTGCCTGAGGTGTTAAGGTTGGCCATTCTGACAGCTGTAAGGTGGTATCTCATTGTGGTTTTGGTTTGTATTTTCCTGATGATGAGTGATGCTGAGCACTTTTTCATGTGTCTGTTGGCCATCTGGATGTCTTCTTTGGAGAAGTGTCTGTTCATGTCTTTTGCCCGTTTCTTCACTGGATTATTTGGGTTTTGGGTGTTGAATTTGATAAGTTCTTTATAGATTTTGGATACTAACCCCCTATCTGGTATGCCATTTGCAAGTATCTTCTCCCATTCCGTCGGTTGCCTTTAGTTTTGCTGATTGTTTCCTTTGCTGTGAAGAAGGTTTTTGTTTTGATGAGGTCCCAATAGTTCATTTTTGCTTTTGTTTCCCTTGTCTCCAGAGACATGTTAAGTAAGAAGTTGCTGCGACCAAGATCAAAGAGGTTTTTGCCTGCTTTCTCCTCGAGGATTTTGATGGCTTCCTGTCTTACATTTAGGTCTTTCATCCATTTTGAGTTTATTTTTGTGTGTGGTGTAAGAAAGTGGTCCAGGTTCATTTTTCTGCATGTTGCTTTCTAAAATACACATTCAAACAGTTTCTAGGATTACTTGAGGCGGGGGCGGGGGTGGGGGGGGAATGATTTTATCACACTCCTGTGAGGGAAAAGTGGTATATGTAGTTGATTCTCATTATTTGTGGTAGTTCTATTCTGAGGTCGCCAAGAACATTGTATTAGCTAATGCTGAACTGCGGTCTTAGAAACACAAAGTTGGGTCCTGCCCACCTCAACTCACATTTTTTTTCAACCAATCAATACGTAAACGTGTTTGAAGTGTATTTCTGCTTAAAGACACTGTTTGCAATATATCTTGTCAATTCATTAACGTTGAACTCAGGACCAACATCCCTGTACCTCGTGACTGAGCTAAGCTTACCCAGCACAGATCTTATCTTCCTAAGGCACATCACAGCCTTCTTGTACTTAAGAGCACTAGACAGCACTTCAACACTATGCTTGGGGCCATTCTAACCAGTGACACTACCAACAAAAAGCACGACAATGTGGCAAATGCAGCTAATAAATAGACCGAAAGTAAGAGAGCGGAAACCTGAAGGTGGTGCATTGCTGGCAGGGCCTCAGCTGGAAGTGTACACACTGGGTGACTGAAATTGATCTCGGGGTTTAAAAAAGGTCGTAGTGAGTAGATGAATTCACAAATGCAGAATCCATGAATAATGAGGATCAACTGGGCATCCTATGTATCCTTTTCACGTCCTTTTGAGATTCGGTGCAGGACTGTCTAAATCAGCTCTTCAGCATACGATGTCCAGTGGGGCTGCCCAGATTCCCAATCCAGATAAGTGAGGGCCAAAAGTAACAATCCAGGCGTGAAGCTTTTGCAGTGATTTGATGTAGTGAATTTTTAGATCTGCTGAGTTTAATTACATTAAAAAAAATGGATTTCTGTGTGTGTGTGTGTGTGTGTGTGTGTGTGTGTGTGTGTGTGTGTGTAAGTGGAGAGAGAGAGAGAGAGAGAAAGAGAGAGAGAGAAAATCCCAACTAGGCTCCACACTGTCTGCTTAGAGCCTGATGCTGGACTCAAACTCATTGCGACCTGAGCCAAAGTCAAGAGTTAGATGCTTATCCAACTGAGCCACCCAGGCGCCCCAGGAGATTCATTTTTAATGTACTTTATGGACAGGCAATAAAAACAGAGAAAGAAAAAATTAACCCTTTCCCCAGGTAGTTGGAGAGGCATGGCATCATGGTTAATGCTGTCCTATGGCTCTGGACTCTGGAGCAGATGTGACAGTATGTATGTGTCCTGTGGTCTAATTGCCTCAATGTCCGGCAGCCCCCAGTGGTCCCTCTTCCACGTCTGTACTTTTTGGCATTATATGCAAACTATGACCCTTCAGAAGAGTGAAGAAAGGCCTGGTTGGCTACTGGCTCCTCAGCTATGTCCTTCTTAGGAAGGTAGAATTGGTAATGCTGTAGAAATGAGAATATTTTTCTGCTCTGGTTTAAGTAACAAGCCAGCATGTTCTGATTCTACTGAAAATTTTAAACCAAAACGTATCTTGCCTTGAACATCAAATGATATAATTATAATTATTTTTTTCCTCCACCTTTTCTACCACAAAATTCTAGTAATATAATTTTTACAAATATTCCCATTAACAGTCTCTGACTTGTTCTTTATCTTGACCTTTAGTGTGAAATTATTGCAAATGTTACTTTACATACATACATATGTATTTTGTATATATGTATATATTCATAAACCCCAAGTCACCTTTCAAGCACTACTATTAATTTGCGACATTTCATGACCACTTTCTGTGTTTCAGGAATTGTTCAATACATACTTGTTGAATGGTTTTGTTAATCAATGATTCTTCAAAGCTACTTTTTATTTTTTTATTTTTAATAATGTGTTTGTTTATTTTGGGAGAGAGCATGCATGGAGGCAGGGGAGGGATAGAGAGAGAGGGGAATCCTGGGCAGACTCCGTGCTCTCAGAGCAAAGCCCCACAACATACTTGGGGTTTGATCTCGCTAACTGTGAGATCATGACCTAAGCCAAAATCAAAAGTTGGAGGCCCAGGGGCCCCGATTCTTCAAAGCTACTTTTTTTAAAATATAAAATTTATTGTCAAATTGGTTTCCATACAACACCCAGTGCTCATCCCAACAGGTGCCCTCCTCAATACCCATCACTCACCCACCTCTCCCTCCCACCCCCCATCAACCCTCAGTTTGTTCTCAGTTTTTAAGAGTCTCTTATGCTTTGGCTCTCTCCCTCTCTAACTATTTTTTTCCTTCCCCTCCCCCACGGTCTTCTGTTAAGTTTCTTAGAATCCACATAAGAGTGAAAACATATGGTATCTGCCTTTCTCTGCATGACTTATTTCACTTAGCATAACACTCTCCAGTTCCATTCATGTTGCTACAAAAGGCCAGATTTCATTCTTTGTCATTGCCAAGTAGTATTCCATTGTGTATATAAACCACAATTTCTTTATCCATTCGTCAGTGGATGGACATTCAGGCTCTTTCCATAATTTGACTATTGTTGAAAGTGCTGCTATAAACATTGGGGTACAAGTGCCCCTATGCATAAGCACTCCTGTATCCCTTGGGTAAGTTCCTAGCAGTGCTATTGCTGGGTCATAGGGTAGGTCTATTTTTAATTTTTTGAGGAACCTCCACACTGTTTTCCAGAGTGGCTGCACCAGTTTGCATTCCCATCAGCAGTGCAAGAGGGTTCCCATTTCTCCACATCCTCTCCAGCATCTATAGTCTCCTGATTTGTTCATTTTGGCCACTCTGACTGGTGTGAGGTGGTATCTGAGTGTGGTTTTGATTTGTAATTCCCTGATGAGGAGCGACGTTGAGCATCTTCTCATGTGCCTGTTGGCCATCTGGATGTCTTCTTTAGAGAAGTGTCTATTCACTTTTAAATTTAAATTTACTTTTTAAATTAAAAAATCAATTTCTATTAAGGATTATAGTCAAAATAGAAATATATATCAGTGTATAAATATTGAAAAATAAGAGAATGTGTGCAGCACCTGGAGGAGGAGATAGGATGACTCCAAAAATGATTAGGTAAGGCACATTCTTGAAAAGTTCTACCAGGTCGATGGCGGATTATCAGTCTACATGTCACTTTGCCAAAAAGGAATTAAACAATAGGAGAATGTAATTAGAAGGGAAGTTCATTCTCTGTGTGAAGAATCAAAGCTCATATGTAGTGCAAACATCTCGTTGGTTAGGGGTTCTGCTCCCTGTGTCTATATGGGAGACAGCGGATACAAGGTACCATGTTATGAATGTACCCTCTGAAAGAAGTTATCTCATTGGTTCATCACAGAATATTAAGAGATTGAAGGGTCTTGCGTGGGCTTTACACTAACTGAGCTGAAGGTGACCTAAGTCGCTATTACTGGTTAGTCATGTTACTGGAATGCTCAGTGAACTACTTCTCCCATGTCAAAGGAGAGGTGATGGGGATTGGACACTGTTCATAAGCTAAAAATCTTTGGCAGCTAGTCCTTAGGTCAGCATATGCACCTGCAACTTGCTTGCAGACAGTGGGCAAGTGTGGATGCCTTTTTTTGGATGACTTTTAATGGTGTGCTTGGAATCCTAAATGTCTACAGAAGTGCTTCAGGAGTGATCTCGGCAGGAAAGGGAAAGATCAAGTGGGCAGGATCATGGCCAATCCACGGCCACAGTCCCCTAGAAAAGACGTATCTTCATCTGTTTCCTCCATTACAAAATTGTGAGGAACGTTTTACTACCATGAAGAAAAAACAAAAAAACAAAAAACTCCTACTGAGGAATCACTTGAAAACCAATGATATGTTATAGAAAACCACTTCACATTTATTACAGAATTGGTTTTAAAATCTATAGTATAAAAAGATGGAATTTGAGGTTCTTGACAAATAACCTCTCTGAATGTCGACAGACTATAAGAACAAAAATATTTGAAGGGCTATTCTTAGCAATTAAATCCACTTATGATGATAAATGTCTTCTTGTTTACTTGAGGTTTGAGTATTTTAATCATATAATTCTGGTCTTAAAATAAGCTTGCTAATTTATAATGTCATATGCTTTTATCTATATACATGAGTTGGATTTTTCATGAAATCAATGGTGACAAATAAAAGTCTTAATCACTGAAAGAGCGTAAATTGTTCTTTGAACAATTTCATAGTAATAGTATTGTAGAGAGTAATATATAACTGTAGTGAATACGGAAAATATAAATTTTATCATATAAAATATTAGTTAATAAAGGAATTATAAAAATGTGGAAATGTCTTTCAGTAGCATGGATCAAAAGAGTTGAAATAACAAAATCTTATGAAAGCATCTATAAAACATTTTGGACAAGGTCTTAAAGAGAATTACCCTTTTGAAAAATGCTACTTCATTTATACCAAATGCATGATTTTTACTTGCATTTAAACTACGTTTATGTAAATGTTTGGCAATGAAGTCACTGACACAAATTACTGTCATATTGTTTGAGCCTTTGACATTTCATTTTCCTTGTGAAACACATTTGTTTCCTTTCTTTAATGTTTAAGATACATTCCAGATTAAAAGTCTAAATGTGGGTGAAAATCATTTGATAAATAAATAAAACTGCCTCTGGCTTTTGAGGAAAATACGCATTCAATATCTGTTAGAAATCTTTTTCCCAAGTATGCATTGAATCTGTTGAACCACAAAAACGTTTAGAAATAAACTCAAAGTATACTATTATAAATAGAAATTGTGTGGAAGACAGTAGAATAAATATTCAGATTTTTAGATGTTTTTCTTCTTCTCAGTGTCTTTTCTTACCCTGCCAGGCTCCTTTGAGCCTAGGACAGACAACCTTTTGGCAACTAGCAAAGCTAACCCACAATGAGCCGTTTATAAGAATTTCATGCCCGGACAAATCAAACCTTTGGAAATTAAGAGAGCCTCATCATAAAATCATTAGAAACAAAGTAAAAACATTAATGTTTGCTTTGCTTATATATTGGTATGACATAAATCACCCCACAACCTAGAGGCTAGAAACAGTGATTTTATTTTATTCAAATTTTGCCAAGGTTGGGTAGAGTTTTGCTGGGTGGTTTGTCCCTGAACAGTGGGATGTCTGCAGGACTGGCGGAGGCCGACGGATCTATTTCCAAGATGTTCGGTTTCTTCGCTTATAATTCAGGTCCTTCGTGACTCCGGGTCTCTTGTGCTCTCCTGATACAGCCTCATTCTCCAGAGTTTCTCCCCGTGGCTTAGCCTCCTCACAGCTTAGTTTCCCGGTATAGTCACACCTTCATACGCCAGCTGGCTTTCAAGTTACAGGAGTAGAAGTGGTTTTCGGCCCAATGAATTGCCGTGCCGAGGCCCGGGATGGCTTCATTCCATGCTAGGCTGTTAGTCACAGCAGTCCGAGGGTCTGCCCAGACTCAAAGAGGAGAAGAAACAGACTTCTCCCCTTCACGGGAGAGAAGAAGGTCACACTGCAGAAGAGCATATGGGATGCGGGAGGTTACTGCCACGGACGTTGTGAAATAAATAAAATCTGCCACAATTCTTCATCTGAGAAAATGAATATCTTAGAAATTGAAATTCTCCAGAAAGACATGTCAAGTCATATCTGTTGAGAAGAAAAGAAGCAAATAACTACTAATAAGACTTATTAAAACTTGACTAACTACCGTATATGTTTTTCAACGTAGTTTCGGAGACGTGTGCTTATCATTAAAAGTGCAGACACTAGAAATAGGCTTGAAATTAAGATTAGAAGATGGGATTAAAACACTCCAGTGTCCGGGGTGCCTGGGTGGCTCAGTAGGTTGAGTGTCTGATTCTTTTCTTTGTGTATTTTTTTTTATTTTTTTAAATGTTTATTTATTCTTGAGAGAGAGAGTGAGCTGTCAGCACAGAGCCTGATGCAGGGCTCGAACTCATGAACATGAGATCATGACCTGAGCCGAAATCAGATGCTCAACCCACTGAGCCACCCAGGCACCCCGAGTGTCTGATTCTTGATTTCAGCTCAAGTCCTGTTGCCAGGGTCATGTGATCGAGCCCCGTGTCTGGCTCCATACCGAGCATGGACCCCCCTTAAGATTCTCTCTCGCCCTTTCTCCCTCTCCCCTGCACTCTCTCTTTCAGTCTCTAAAATAAAATTTAAAAAACATTTATATGTTTTTAATTAAAAAAAAACACTCAAATGTGCGTTTTGATTTGAGGAGAGATGATATTTAAGTCTAATAGACTCTAGAATGAAGTGCTGAAATGCACATTAGTAGGAAATTATGAGAACAGGTTTTTCTAGGAAGAATTTTAGCCTAGACATTTCCTCTAGTGTGGCCAGTTCTCCCTAATAAGTCATCAGACTGCTTTGGATGTAGTTACCTGTCTCATCGCAAACTTCAAATATTTAAGCTCACATAAACATACCAATGTCACCTAAACCTATGTAAGTTTTCCTTAATATATGTCCTCTTCTTAAAATATGCCTTGTCGGGGCGCCTGGATGGCGCAGTCGGTTAAGTGTCCGACTTCAGCCAGGTCACGATCTCGCTGTCCGTGAGTTCGAGCCCCGCGTCGGGCTCTGGGCTGATGGCTCAGAGCCTGGAGCCTGTTTCTGATTCTGTGTCTCCCTCTCTCTCTGCCCCTCCCCTGTTCATGCTCTGTCTCTCTCTGTCCCAACAATAAATAAACGTTGAAAAAAAAAATTTTAAAAAAAATATGCCTTGTCTGTAAATATTTACTCATCCTCTCTTGGTCTTTAATGTTATGTCTTGGATGAAAAACAAATGTAAAGCAGGGAAAATAGGATATCTCATAGGTATAAAGAAGATTTGAGTTCCAATAATAAATCGAGAGTTATTTTGCAGAGTGTGAGATATTTCTTGTGCCTGATTTGCAACGACTTTAGATATTTACCTCTTCTGTTGCAAAACATGGATAAATGTTTGTAGGAGTTACGCAAGAGAACTTCTGGATGGACAGAGTCAGGAGAGAAGCCATGAGATGGAGGTAACGGAATTTCTGTCTCATCATCTGAATGTCCCCAGGCCTCTAGAACTTTGGAGAGTGAGGAAGTCTCAGTCTCTCCCCACTTTAAAGGTCTCTACCCTGCCTGGCAACTTATAGGGCTTAAGGAAGAATTCACTGTATTTACCAGTTCCATCCATTTTTTGAGTCACTAGCCAAGGTTTTTCCTTAACTCACTTCAGGGGCCTATTACCTATGTATTGTGTTGGCTCTACTCTCATTAAGCCGGCCCAGGTAGAACTTGTGACCCCTGCTTCTCACCTCCTAGCCTACTCCCCAGATGCTTTCACCAAAATTCCCTCTGGTTGAGGCACACTCTCTACAACCTTCGGTCTAGAAACTGCCTCATGTTCCGTTCATTTAGAGCCCCTGTGTCTCAGTCAGCTTGGGCTGCCATATCAAACACCGCAGACTGGGTGGCTTCAACGACTGAAATTTATTTCTCCCAGTTATGGAGACTGGGAAGATGGTGTTGGCAAGGTAGGCTTCATTCTGAAGTCTTTCTGCCATCTTCCTGTGTGTTCACCTGACTTCTGTGCGTGCAGAGAGAGAGGGAGAGAGAGAGAGGGATCAAGCTGTCTGGTGTCTTGTGTTGAAAGGGCACTAATCCTATCATGAGAACCCCCACCCTCATGATCTCATCTAACCCCAGTTACCTCCCACAGGTCCCATCTCCAACTACCATCTCACTGGGAGTTGGGGTTTTCAATGCATCGTTTGGTAGAGGGACACTAACGTTCAGTCCCTGTCACCGTGTTTCTGCTTCGGCAACCAGCCTCACCACCAACGCCTCCACGTCATTTAGGTCCCAGTGTTGCTGTCTTAACCTTGCTGGTTGTGATTCCCTTGTGCCCTCCTCCCGTATCACCTCCCTTCATGGCAGTGTCATTGCTGCCTGCACAACCATAGTCAGACTGCTGCTGACTGATCTGCAGTAAACGCAGTAGAGAATTGGGCCTAGGTCATTGTTCAGCTCTTATCCACAGGGCCCGTGAGGTCCAAGGGGCTATAGCTCTTTAAGGTTTATACACATACAAATTTTCTACTAAACACAACACAGACTGCCGAGGCGAGTGTATTGAAAGTGATTCAGTAAAGAACCACCACTGGACTCAGAAACACAAGTTCAGTAGGTTGGTGCCTCTAAAATCATCACGATGCCTTTCGTTATTTGGTTGTGTGTTAGTGCACCGTCCACTCTGTGCAGCTTAAAGAGTTACGTGGTTCTGAACCCCAGGTTTTCAAAATATTCTTCATAAGGCTTCTCAGACTCTGTAGAAATTAGTCAGCATCGATCCTGAGGGTCTCTCAGTTTATCCCCATCTTACAGAAGGGGTAGGTGATCCACTTTAGTAACATTATGCTCAACTGGCTCAGGACAGGGGCATGAAGATCAGTCCCAGCCACTTCCACGGTGCCGTGAGCTTTCCAGGGACCCTGTCACCAGGTGAACTGGGGAATCCCTAGGCTCTGGGCCCTGGGCCCAGCCAGACCCAAAGGAGTCGACAGACGTTCTTGATCTTGTCAGGAGAAGGAATTCAAGAGCAGACGACGAAGCACAGCAGATGAGTTAACACAAGTGGGAAAGTTTATTAAAGTGAAAAGTACACTCTTGAGATATGAGGGTGGATGAACTCAGGAGAGAGAGTGAGCTGTACATCCTGGGGGTTGAGTTTTCACCTTCTGTTGTGGTTTATTAATTAGGGGCCAAATATTTATTACTTGGGCCGGAAGCAGGCTTTCTAGCTTTTTCCTCCGAATTTGGTCAGGGGTTTCCTATCATGGCACCCAGCATCTTGGGCCTGTCTGGTTTGATCTGGCTTCTTGTGGACTGCTGCCAGGACAGTCCTCTGCCTTTCCCAGTAGCCGGTCATGACTTCTTCATTGCTGCCTTCCAGGTGTCTTGTTAGAACCTAACTGCCTACTCTGCCAACTTGACCTCCATTGCTTGAAATCAGCTGTGGTGGTGAAAGTATTTACACCATGGGAAGTGACAAATGCCACAGATGCGGGCTTTTTTGTTTATCCAGCAGGCCAAAACACCCAGTGCTTTTACCATGGCCAATTTCAAGCCTTCAGTGTTTTTGAACTGACACAGGAATTTAGCAGAATTCCTAAGAACTTAGTGCTGCAGCATCCCACTCCTCTTCTCCTCAAATGGTGAGCAGCAAAGCCTGATTGCTAACACAGTTTTCTTGGACGTTATTATTTAATAGGCCGATGTCTGGACGTGCCTGAAGCTAGGGAATTTATGTTTAGGCCTGCAGCACGTACACACGACCGACAAAAATGAATGTGGCTGAGAATATAGTCAGCACATTTCATATTCTTTTTTTTTTTAAGTTTATTTATTTATTTTGAAAGAGAGAGCACATGAGAGCATGAGCGGCCAAGCGAGAGAGACAAAGAGAGAATCCCGAGCAGGCTCTGCATTGTCAGCACAGGGCCTGATGTGGGGCTCGAACTCACAAACCCTGAGATCGTGACCTGAGCCGAAATCAAGGATCAGACACTTAACTGACCAAGCCACCCAGGTGCCCCATATTCTTTAGTTTGCAATTAACTGGCTGTTCTTAATTGTTGGTGATTGAGTATAAACTTATGCCACAGCCCATCTGTGACAAATTTGACTGTAGAACACAAAATTTAATTTAATTCACTAATGGCCACTAACAGAAATCACATAGGAGTGATTATTTTGTACACAGTACCAATTTTTGAGGGATTTCGTGGAGTCTGAGGACCGTGGGGTTTGGAAATCCTGAGAGCAGTGAACTGGACTTAACACAGAGTAGAGATCAAGGTGGTGGGGATGAAGACCGGCTAGTGAGTTAGGAGTAAGAGGAAACAGCTGGGGTAGTTTCATTTTTCCTGACATTTAGCAACATTAAAAATGCGATAGGATGAAAATTTGAAGGTGAAAGAGAATCAGAGCGTAGTTTCAAGGAGGGATAAGAAAACTTGTTACATTCCGTAGACAGATTAGAAATGGCCAGTCAAGAGAAAATGTGGCTGAAGATTCTAGAAAGTTCGATGAAACAAGACCTGGAGTAAACATTCTTGGCAACAAAGCCAAACATTTCTCCTTCAAGACAAAAGTTGAGTGAAGGAGGGACAGAGGTTTGGGAGTAAAGGTGATTCAGAGAGCCTTGGAAGTGAAAATAGATCGGAGGGCTTACTGATATTAATTTATTGTCAACATTTCCTTCTTCTTCTTTTTCTTCTTCTTCTTCTTCTCTTCATTTAGAGAGAGACCATGCTGCTGTGTGTGCATGCGTGAGCAGGGGAGGGGCAGAAAGACAGGGAGAGAGAGAATCCCAAGCAGGCTTCACAGCATTGGCAGGACAGAGCCTGACGCGGGGCTTGATCTTGGTAACCCTGACATCATGACCTGAGCTGAAATCAAGAGGCGGTCAGGGGCCTCTTATTGTCAACATTTCTGACATGACTGAAAGGGTTCTCAGCATTAGGGTTTTGAAGAAAATAGGGAATCCTTTGCTAGAAAAACTCAACTAGGAAGTGAAACAATTTACCAAATGACAAATACCATTTAGTTGGTTCGCCCAAATTATATTCACGAAAGGCTTGGCATAGGCCAAGCACCCAGTAAACGTTAGCTCTTAATACTAACAATAAGCATGAGGAAACGGAAATTATTTAAACTAGCTAATGAATGTTACCAGTGCAGAACAGCCACAGAGTTTATTTGGATCATTACTAAATATTTTTCTTGACTGATTTCTAGAGAAAATGCACAATTTTTGTACTTTGCTCTCTTGATTGGTTCAAATGCCCTTCAGAGCAGAGGGAAAGCCAACTATATTTCTCACCATTTTCTAACATAGCAAATGCATGCTTTGCATACATTGCACAATAGGTTTTTTTTATGTGGGGTTAATTCTTCTTGAGACAACAGATTTAGGCACAGAAAGTGTTTTCTAAAAATTCAGTAAAACTACCGAGAGCTAAATTCCAGATTCTGAAAGGTCATGTCAGTGGTCACATTATTATATGTTCTTTGTGTGACATAATTTTGAGAAGTGAGATGATTCAGTTTCAGAAATACCAAATAAAAGCTGTGCTGTCTAGTTAACTGTAAGTTTACAACCTCTGGGATATATGTACGAACCCCTCCTCCCCCTCCCCGCCCCCCCCCCCCCCCCCCGCCGCCGCCGGCCCCACACACGCAGTGGACTCCCAAATCCTGAGACACTTCACTTCTGGTTCTTTCCTCTCCATTTCACCTGCTTATTTTCACGGGGTTTGCAATAAGCATGTGCCAAAGAACACAGGAGGGACTGAAGGTCTGCGTCACCTCCGGAAATGTACATTTGCTCCAGTCAGACTCCTTTTTGCCTTACGTGGGCATAGGCGATTCTGGGTAAGGCTGTAACCTCTGTAGCACTCAGCCAATGAGGAACCAGGGGAGGGACTTGCACTCAAGGGGATAAATTGCCTGCTGTCACTGCCCCAAGTGAGCCTGTCCATCTGACACCTGCTCTTGCAAGAACATTGGTTAAAGCCTGGCTTCACTGTGCTCTGAGCCTCCATGTCCCTCCTTTGATTGGGTCAGTGGGCTTAGTTCTGACAATAATGATCATGCATTGGCAAAATGTTTCGCCTGTTATCAGGGCACTTTCTGAAGAAAAACTGAGAACTCGTGCTTGAATATTAATTGCAGTCATGACTGAGAATTTTCTAAGTTGTGGTCATCATTCCACACGCTATTATTCTGCATAAGACTTTGGATGTGGAGGTTGTTTATTGTATCTGTTAAGTTTGAGTTTGTATAGAATAGGTTGCTCAGGCATGATTCAGAAATTTAACCAGTGTCTCTCTCTCTATAAATCATATTTTTTTGCCAACTGTCTAGACATTACCACTCTATATAGCAATCAGTGCACAGAGAACCAAGGACATGTTAAGTATGGGCATCTCCAAACTGAGAGCTCAGATAGGTTGGTTATGGCTATATTTGTTAGAAAGTGTTCATTCCCAGATCTGTCTTTTTTGCAGAGATAAACATATGCCACCAGCAGATAGAAAACTGGAGAGAGGAATGGTGTGCAGCTGATTCTAATTTTCTTATTTGGAGAAAAATGCAGCATGAAAAAGAATAATACACTTCCCTTATTGAACATATACAATTGGAACTGTAAAAATCGCAATATTGTTTGCATGAGAGTGTGGTGACCTACAGCTGTTGATTTTAAACTTAACTGGTATCATACCCAATGGAAAATAGTGTTATACAAGTTACTTCCTTCAATAGCCAAGAGCAGTAATGATGCCTGAATGGCAACATTAGCATCCCAATGAGAACTTGTTAGAAATGCAAATTTCCAACCCCACCCAAACCTACTGAATGAAAAAACTCTGGGAGTGGAGCACTAAAATCTGTTTTTCCGTAAGAACTCTAGGTGGTTTTAATGCACACTAAAATTTAAGAACCACTGCACTAGACAAAGCACCAAGGTTAATTGTTAAAATATGCACAGGAACCAATTCATAATGATCAGTTTTGTCAAATCCATGATGTAGATCCATTTTACTGACACTCAACTTACTCACCCTGCCTTATGTGTCCTAGCCATCAGTATCTGATGAATACTGCCTCTAGAATATACTTTAGAAAAGAGCAAGAACTCTGTCTTCTCTGTTTACTGCTTGTTACCCCAACATCCAAGACAGTGCCTAATACATAGAATGTAATTTAATATTTATTGGATGAATAAATTGCTGAGAGTTCAATAATTTAACTAAACATTTAACATCAATTAATTTTAAAATAGATATAGCTATATAGATAAATGCATTCACCATTATTAATAATATGTAAATGTTGTACCACTCTAGGATGTAAATTAATATTGGCAAATATAGTTTGACAAGTATAATAAGGTATAATTTAATATTTAAAGTCTGTGTAATAGGAAACCACCTTGTTCATAAATCTACTCATCTCCTTCAAGACTTGTGATGTGATTATTTTCATATATGTGCTTCAGAATTCGTTTGTAAAATTTGAAATGTTCAAAACATTTTGGTTTGCAGGGTATGTGTCGAAGTGTGTTAATGTGCTGTATTCACTGTATTTTTTAAGAAAAAGATCCTCAAGAGAGCAAAACAGCTTTAAAAAATAAGATACTCAACCAAGATGAAAAAAAGAAGTTGAAATAATTGTGGTCAATTGTACTTCTATATAATATCCAAAATGCAATATTTACTAATAACAGAATTGAACAGTACTTCAGACTTGTCTCACTCTATTTTTTAGAACTAATTTCACAGTAGAATTTGAGAATTTAAAAATTTATCACTATCGAATGATCTTGAAAAATGTATATGTCATGCTAATGTTAGTCTACTGATTTAACTGGTAGAGGGCCCTGATCTGTAACAATTGCTCACTAGATAGTCAAGCTTAGAAGAGAAAAGTGTATTTTTCAAAATGTGTATTGCGGTTCAAACAAGAACAACATATCCTCAAATTATTTCCCACCTAAGGGTGTAATCTCAAGTGTGCGTTTTCCAATCCCGGACCCGCATCAAGACCAAATCAATGTTGTTTCCTCTCCATGAATGGTACTTACTAGGATTCCTTACTCTCACGCCATAATCTTGGGTTTCCATGCACTTGTGTGTCAGATAATGGGTCGTTTAGTAGCAACCCCCACCTTGAATTTGCATAATTAATGTGTAAGAGTTGCTGCAAAATGCCTGGTTACAGTTGGGACACATGGTACCTCTTTAGCTTTTCTGACAGGTTTGTAAGCATGCACATCATCATAAGATGAAAAAGAAATTTATGTCAGTTGATGTTATGACTAATTGAAAAAATTCCCCACTGAAACACGGGATGCTTTATACTTCTATTGGATTCTTAAAATATGTTTTATGGGCACCTGGGTGGCTCAGATGGTCTGACCAGCTCTGGTCTGATCTTGTGGTTCATGTATTTGAGCCTCACGTGGGGCTCTGTGCTGACAGCTCAGAGCCCGGAGCCTCCTTCAGATTCTGTGTCTCCCTCTCTCTCTGCCCCTCCCCCACTCATGCGCGCGCTCTCTCTCAAAAGTAAATAAATAAACATTACACACACACACACACACACATATGTTTTTATATGTTTTATATGTTTTTATAAATGTTAGAATATTAGAACTGCAACCCAGGCTTTAATAAATACAAAAATTATGAAACTCTGGGTTCATTGTTACTATAATCAAATCCCCATTGTATTTATTGTGTGGGGGGGAAGGGGACAAGAAACAGGAGATTTGGAATAACTGTCTAAAACATTGGAGTAATATTTTTCCCCTGATATCTTTGAAAGAACCGAGAGAGCTATTATTTCAGAAGCAATTGCTTATTATTAAAATAGTTTGTTTTACTAAAATTAAATAATGTCGTCAGACTGACTTTTCTAGGGGTAAAGTGTGCTTACTTTGGATTGGTAATGTATAAAAAGCTGTGTTATTGGCTAAAT
This sequence comes from Felis catus, assembly GCF_018350175.1. Lineage (NCBI taxonomy): Eukaryota > Metazoa > Chordata > Mammalia > Carnivora > Felidae > Felis > Felis catus. The sequence continues at coordinate 85,999,256 of NC_058379.1, forward strand.
TCTTTGAAGTCCTAATGATGCAGTTTTGGAGTGGTGAAGGGGTCTGGAGCTGATGGCCAAGAAAGAATTCTTGAGGTCTTTGGTGCAAAAAGGTGCTTTTATTAAGCAAAGGGAGAGGACCCAGGGGCAGAAAGAGCTGCCTAGGGGATGTGAGGAGTGAGTAGTTATAGACTCTGGAGTTGGGATGGGGCAGTAAGGGAAGAGGGCGGTTCCCAAAAGGACTTTGATATGCTAAAGAGGATTTCTAAGATACTGGAAGCCTAGCTATTGTCAAGCTAAGGTGTTTTCTTGATTGTTTGGTTTTTTTTGTTTTTTTTTCTCTACCAAAGCATTAACAATAAGAGAGTAGGGAGTTCCTGGGGAAATGCTCTACTCAGCCTTGTCGGTGGGCTGCAGGTGATAAAGAAGTTTAATTTTACCAACCGTTTCCCTGCCTTTGTTCCCCACATCACTATAGAGGGGAGGGTGATGTTGGGCTCCAGGAAACTGAGTCTATTCTGTAGGTTTCTGGAGGTTAGGCTATTAATAAGATTGCCTTTTTGTTGTAATTTACTAAGACATTTGTAAACTGATGGAGTCTCAGGTCCTGAATGACTGAGATCCTATTAGTTCACCCATTGTTTTCTCCTTCTCTTAGCTTTGGGGCAACCAAGAATGCCTGAGGAATGTCCTAAGTATCCCACCACAGGGCGCAGAGGAGGTTTGCAGGGGTCTCAGCTCCACTTATGCTCCCTCATCCATAACATTGTCATTTGTGAGATCTGTTTTGTTGGGAGAAGATTATTGCATTAGCAAAGATGTTGAATTCGAATGCCTTTGGGAAATTTAGTGGGATATATCCAGCAGATGAAGACTCAGGACTCAACCCAAGAAAACTATGAAAGAGGAGGAGATAATCCAAGGAAAGGTTATTGAGAGAAAAACTGTGGGCCAAAGACAGAATGAAGCAGTCATTAGCATTTAAAAAGTTGGGAATGGAGAAGTAATTTAGGAAGATGGAAATAAATAGCAAAGAAGTACAAAGAATCTCAGAAGAGGGTATAGTCAAGGATTCCAATGGGAGGTAAATGGTCAGCAGTATGAAATGCAAAGGAGAGGCTGTTATAGCATCTTTAATTTACTACAAAATACTAAAACACTGACATGTGATACTCCGCCGTGGTTACCTTAAACTACAACTGTCGTAGTGGAACAGTAGTCCCATTGCAGCCTCAAATTCCACATTATTTAGTGTGAAAAGATGAACCCCACACTCTGAAGACAGCAGCTACATGTGGTTGACCTGACCATTTATCAGTCAAAACACAGACTTTATAAAGTGCTATTAATAATATAAATTAGTTTTCATTAGTGAACCTAATGGTTTTCAAGAGATGTTAGACTGGCTAAAATATCTTAAACGTAATCCTTTATAGAGTATAAGAATATAGATGGTTCTGCAGTATGCAGGCTTGTAGGTTGAACCAACGAACTGATCTCTAAAATTGCCCTGTGTCCGGCTGTGAATATCAAGGATTTGGCTTGCTAGTTAGTTTTAACTAGATCTTGACCGAAGCATATTGTCAAATTTTTCTTAGATGAACCTTTCGAACAAGCTATAGTTCACGGATTCCTGGAATTCCCTTGAATCTGTGAAGTAATTTTTATGATTTTTTTGTGTATGTCCGTTTGCTGAATAATCTGTATAATAAATAACTATGTGTGCCAGAGATTTTGATCTGAGATATTCTTTTATTTAATCTGGAAGTATGGTTATAGGGACCTCAGACATGAAAGCAGAGGCAGTTATCTTCTGCAAAGAAACAAAGAGCTGTGCATCACCGAAGGGTTCCCAGTTCTTGATGGAGACCCAGTGAGCTGAGGCCCAAACAAGCCATTGGAATTTTCTGTTTGGATGCTGTTGTTGATCTGTGCCAGGGAAGTTTCGGTGTTTTATGGAAGCATCAATCTACTTGCAATCTACTGGGGAGAAAATGAGTAGTCAGAAAGTACTAAGAATACCTAACCTCACAAAGCCCCCATTCCCATGACCGCCCCCCCCCCGTATTCTCTATTTTGATAACTATAGGTATGTTTGAAGTTTTCTTCATTGTAAGGTTGAAGAAGGCAAAGTACTTAGAGTCATAAAATATAAAAGAGTAAAATTGTTAGGCTGTGTCTTAAAATGGCACAAGTATTTGTTTTCCAGTTCAATATATATGGTATCTTTAAGAAGAAGAATTCCTTTTCTCTCAGTTTCCATCCGTCTCAATAAAAGTGTTATCACTTTAACAAAGAATATAATAACGTTTTAATTTCAATTATGAAAAATAATTTTAAAATATCATTTGCCAAATGTCATTTTGTATTGAATAACATTTTTTCAAACCCATGTATCTTTTATTCAGAGACAGAAAAACAGTGAATGCAGTCATTATTCTTCGGGAACAATGGAAGAAATGCTGTATTCACACGTCTAAAACATTGTTTCAAGAGAAAGACCTTTAGAAAACTAAAGAACTGCTGAAGGTGCTCAGTGACTCAGATAATTGTTTATAATAGATCTTTAGTCACATCTTCCACATGCATTCACAATGGAAAATTATAATACAATAGGTTTCCATGTCAAATATTAAGCTAATTACCAATCTAGGTGATAGTCACCTGTCTGCTCTGAGAGCTAATGAGGGTAAGTATAATACAGAGAATTCTCAATGTGTAGACATTCCCCCCAAAGTCTTTTACAAATACAAGAGGTCAAAAAGATTATTAAATCTCTAAGTTTTTTAAAAAATTTTTTCTTACATTTTATCTCTTTTTGAGAGAGAGAGAGAGAGCGCACATGCACAAGTGGGGGAGGGGCAGCGAGAGGGAGACACCGAATCCGAAGCAGGCTCCAGACTCCGAGCTGTGAGCACAGAGCCCAACACGGGCTCAAACCCACGAACCGTGAGATCATGACCTGAGCCGAAGTCAGTTGCTTAACCAACTGAACCACCCAGGCACCCCTTAAGTCTCTAAGTTTTAATTGAAACTGTCCAAATTACCCTATTTTCTCTACCAAGCCATGAGCAAGGGGATGACATCACAGAACACCAACTCTTCCCTCACAAACAGAAATTTTCATGAAATTAATGTAAAGAAAGTGTATCAGTAGTTTCATATTGAAATTTGTGCCTGATATCTATCTGATCTTGGCTTCTGGTTAGTGATTATTTTAGTGTCTCCTGTTATATTTCTATACCCCGAGCAAGGGACTTACTAGACACACTGGTAAACATTTTGCTTCCATTGAGTATGTTCAATGGAAAGAGGATAGAATGAATAATAGTCACATATAAAAATGTATTTATATACTTGAAAGTGCATATTCTTTAATGGCCTATTAAGAAATGCATTTTTCCTTTGTTAAATAAGAGTGACTTATCTTTTCAAATGTATATTTAGTATATGAAATATTTTTTGATGGTTTATCTACCATATGCTGTCAAGATACAGAAGTAATTAAGACACATTTTACTGTTATTTATAAATCTTATAATCTTGGGCTTTTGAGATTCCACATGAGGAATATTTAAATCTTTTCCCCATTTTCCCACCCATATCTCAATTTTATTACACTAAAAAGTTGAAGACTTTGAATATAAAATTACATAATGGAGACTGAAACAAAACGTGTTCATATTTTCACATAGAAATGCTTGATTAAAGCGTATTCTAATTCTCCTTTTCCCCAATCACACATTCCCAAACAAATCTTTCACTTAATATGTAAACTCATATTTAAATAAAATATGACTGCTTATATTTGAATAAAACAGTCCCTACAGAATTCCGTTCATGGGTGAACACATCCAAATTGCAATTATGCCATTGTTGAGATGCTCAGGGTGCGGTGTATTTATGCAACACCAAACGGACGTGAAATGTTGGCATTATTTCCAACCTTCAAAACAGAAATAGTAGCACAGCAGGTTTTTGCTCGCAGTGTTCAAGTTGATCGAACTGCTCTGTCTGGATGGTAGTTTTATTAAATCAGTGTTGCGGCACACAAGTCTGATGAAAAATGGTGGCTCAGTATAAATCTTACCCTACGATTACTCTCCTAGGAGATTAAGACTTTAATTTGTGTTTCATGAGCTTATTATTATTTTAGAATCATTTTGGCTAAAATTTGAAAATTCTTTGAAACAAATGAATCCCAGACTTCTTATTAAGCACAGAAAGCAATAAAATGTAAATTTATTACACTGAATCGGAGCCGCTGGGTATTGTCTGTTTATTTCTTTATTACTTGTGTATTTCTTTTTGGTGCTGTTGGAATTGTACACTATTGCTTTTAGGTAATATCAACCATTAAATAATGAAAACATCTTCAATCACTTGGCAGAATACCTTACCTCTCCCTGATAGTACCATCAATTTTGTGAATATGGACTACTGTTTTTGTATTAACTTCTTCGCTAATTGCTTTTAAAACATTCATGTCAAATTTTGTTTTTTGCATTTTTTTTTTTAATGAATGAAAAGAGCTGGAGTTTTCCTGTTTAGCCTATTACATTTAAATACAAAACCTGAGCCAATTATTTTTACATTTGTCTCTGGTTTTCTGAATGGAAATTACCAAAGTGAATGTCACTATTTGTATTCTACCCAAAGTGATCTGTATATGTATACATTGGCCACAATACAAGGCATGAGCATGTTTGAAATTGTCTTTATTGCACCATATGAAAAGTGTCGTGATTCTAAGTTGGCAAAGACGAGAAAGGAAGCCAGATTCATTTACTTCGTTTGGTCAGCCATTTGGGAAAAATGTACTTAACAGCTAATTCTGACTCAAGAAGTTACATTATTTTAGTAATTTAAAAGATTACTTCAGGGGCGCCTGAGTGACTCAGTCGGTTAAGCATCCGACTTCAGCTCAGGTCAGGATCTCACAGTCCGTGAGTTTGAGCCCCGCGTCGGGCTCTGTGCTGACAGCTCAGAGCCTGGAGCCTGTTTAAGATTCTGTGTCTCCCTCTCTCTCTGACCCTCCCCCGCTCACGCTCTGTCTCTCTCTGTCTCGAAAATAAGTAAACGTTAAAAAAGTAAAAAAAAAAAAAAAAAAGATTACTTCAGTTTTTTAAATGTTTACTTATTTATTTTGAGGGGGGGGTGGAGGGGTGGGGAGGGGAGAGGAAAGAGAGAGAAAGAGAGAATTTGAGATGTGGGGCTCAAACTCACGAATCATGAGATCATAACCTGAGCTGAAATCGAGAGTCGATCGCTTAACAACTGAGCCACCCAGGACCCCCAAGATTATTTTAATTTGTTTAGTTTTGCTTTTTTTCTTCTCTCTCTCTCTCCTTTTTTTTTTGTCTTCCTCTTCTCTCCTTCTTCCCCCCTGTCCTGGGGATAATTCAAATTATTTTGCATTTTAACAAAATTATAAATGTCACCAAATCATAGGTGAAGTTAAGGAAGTGAGCTGAGGAAGAATACAAGTAATTCTGGCAACACTGCCTTATTTACAAAGAAAAAGGTAAAAAGAAAAATTAAACTTGCTATCAAAGAAATGTGATGATTTGAACAAACAGATGACTCCATCCTTGCTCCTTTCTTTACATTAAAAATCACTTCGCTCATATCTTCCATATCCTGTCATTACAGCGTCATCTGTTTATAGTCTGTATAACTCTTTACAGTCTTGAGCCACCTTTCTCCCATATCATTTTCTTTCATATCTTGGCAAGTTGCTCTCACACATTATGATATTTCTTTTTTTTTTTTCTTCTTGGAATGCATTCTACCAAATCAAGAACAAGTTACAGATCTGTAATGCTGTGACTATACGACTTTCTTTTCAATTTTCTCTCAATCTTACTTTCATTTGGGAGGTGAGACCTAATAGCTACTTGCCTCAGAATTAGGAACAAGCACTCGAAGGCCTCAGGTAATAATACTCAAGGAGAAAATAGTAAGAGATGTTCAAAACCCACAAAAACTTCGATTTTCAGTCTGATGCAGATATTCATTAAGAGAGGTAGAGTCATACACATAGACATATTGTCATTTTTCTAATGCATTATTACTATTTAATAGCACAGGAAATAGTGATCGATGGATAAGGTGCACGGTAATATTACAGACATACTAAAGGTTTTTCATCTGTTGATCCCATTAATGGTTACCACAGACTGATCTCCTCAAATTTAGCATTACAATTAGCAATATGCCTTGCAAAATATTAAACAATTTGTGTTAATTGTAACATATGAGCAAGTACCTTAATATCACCATTGAAACTGTAGCTCTTTAATTATAAAGCTCTACGAGAATCTGGTCCGTTAACTTGCATTCCAATGGACTTTAGTCCAGTAGACTACAATTCCTGGAGCTATAGTAACACACACTAAGAAAGTAAGAAATAGGCTGGGTTGGCATGGCATGGGTGTATAGTAGAAGAGGGATTTGTTTGGTAATATCAGTTGGGTTTTACTTGTCACATGTTTGAGTTGATCCTGACAATGACGGTTAAGCTGCTTTTTGTAGATACGAACTGTTTTACTTGCCCCCATCCCCATTCCCACAACACACACTCACAGTCTTTTGGCTTAAAAAGCATTCCGTTTTACAGAAATCGCATTCCGTATTTTCAGATAGGTCTGCTTTTGCTCAATGCTCCGGGAACCTCACTCTGCATATGAAGATAGGACATGACTGTCAAGCCTTGCCTACCAAGTTATTCCCTTTCTTAGGCATAGTAGTTATTTCTAGTGTATTTAGTCCTAGCCTCGGGCTAGTCTCCCCAAGGGCTTTGCTCCTTGAGCCATCAAAGAAGAGTTTGTTTTGATATTTGGGGGAAAAGAAAACTGTAATGTAATGAACATGAAACTGAGTCCTTATTGTATTCACAATGGATACCATCTTTGATAAGCCACCCAATTTCTCTGTGACTCCGCACCCATTTAAGAAGTTGAGAATTTGGTCTAAATCGATAGTTGCTATGATTATTATCCCTTAAAAATGGCTATTTTTTTTTAAAAGAACTGGTATGTGTCTCCCAACTTTCCTCCAACTTTCCAACTTTTTGTTGTTTTGTATTTTACATGTGTTATATCTCTTATTATTTTCTAGTGTAAATATATATCCCTGAAGGTAAAGCTAGGTGCATTTTTAACCTTGTTTTCACCCTACATCACAAATACCCGATTTTGTTACATATGTGAGGTAAAGTATGTGGCATTAGTGACTTGAATTTTGAGATCTATTTTTTCATTTTTAGAACTATAATTAAAATACAGCAATAAAAGTTCTTCACAAAATTTAATGCGTGTTGTAGTTTTAAAAGTTTGTATTTCAACAAGAGATTTACTCATTTTTTTCATTTGTCTGTGTTGAAAACATGACGGCAAAAAATATTTTTGACTGTGTCTCTAAAAGAAAGAACAAGTTCTTAAGACTTAATGAATGTTGCCTTGTTTTAGGCAGCAACTATATTTCCGTCCTTTTGTCAAAAGTTTAAAGTTATTATCAGTTTCTAGCACGACTGCTAATAGGTACCTTTGTCAGACACATATACTTGTATACACATAGACACACAACTACACATGTACATACAGACACTCCAGGTACAGTCTTCCCTGGTACTTCTTGCTATACTGTGCCAACGGGAAGTTCCCGACACCCCAGAAAATGGGTATTTCCAGCAATCAGTAGTCTCTAAAGAAAGAGAAAAACCCTTTCTTTTCTAACCATACCATCGTTGGTGAAGAAAGTACTTCCTTTTGAGTTCCAAACTACATGTTACTCTTTGATGAAATACATAGAGACTTTTCTACAATTTGAAAATCTTACCATAATATGACAGATTTTTGTCAATTTGTGCATTATGGTAAAGTTCTGGGGGCAGGAAAGCAATGTAAAGTTAGTGTAGAGTTCATTATAATGAGATTTTAGTTGGGCAAATTGCTTAGTAATGAGTAAATGAAATGAATAAACAGTCCTTACTCGGGGATGCCTGGGTGGCTCAGTCGGTTGAACACCCAACTCTTTATTTTGGCTCAGGTCCTCATCTCATGGTTTATGGGTTCAGTCCCCGGGTGAGGCTCTGTGCTAACAGCATGGAGCCTGCTTGGGATTCTCTCTCTCTCCTCCCTTTCTGCTCCGCCCCTGCTCACAAGCATGCACTCTCTCTCTCAAAAATGAATACATTAATTAAAAAACCAGTTCTTACTTGCCAAAGGGTCCACATATTTCTTGGTATTATAAAGCTACAATATTATCGTTTTATCAAAAAAAAAAAAAAACTAAACCAGTGAAAATTCAATGTGTAAGTAAAATGTTAATCATGTGTTGTTTCCTAAAAACTAAACTCTCTTTAATAAAATCTACTTCTCATTGCACATTAATAATTGACAGATTTAAATTTCATAAATGTTAAATCCATTTTAAGGTTTAAAATACATATTATCTCTGATTAATTTTATTTGAACTCTGTCAGTGCGTATAGCTTACTGAATATACATTTAAAGTTTTATGTAAAAGTCATTCCAGAGTCAGTATATGCAAAAAGGATGATTTTAATTTAAAATTTTTTTAATGTTTTTATTTATTTTTGAAACAGAGAGAGTCAGAGCATGAGCCGGGGCGGGGCAGAGAGATAGGAAGACACAGAATCCAAAGCAGGCTCCAGGCTCTGAGCTGTCCCCACAGAGTCCGAAACGGGGCTCGAACCCTCGAACGGCGAGATCATGACCTGACCCGAAATTGGACACTGAACCGACTGACCCACACAGACACCTCCCCTTTTTTTTGAAAATTTTTAATGTTTTTATTTATTTTTGAGACAGAGATCCTTTTTAATTTAGATTTTTCTTGTTGAAATCTTTTTGCAATTATCTGATTACTTCCTCTAGGTAAATACTTGAAGTACGTATGTATGCATTATTTTGGCATTGATTTATCTATGCATATTTTTTATTGATCACTTTGAGATCAAAATACTGATTCAGATGTATGATAAGAATACAAAAGAGTAGAAAGGGCAAGTAAGGAAACAGTGAGGGAGGGAAGAAAGAAAAGAGGGAATATTTTCTTTAATTTAAATGTTTATTTATTTTGAGCAAGAGGGGAAGAGTTAACCCACTGAGCCACCCAGGTGCCACAAAAGGGAATCTTTTACAGCAGCTTCTTCCTTTGCTAAAGAAATTCAATTAATAATTAATTAATTAATTTGAAAAATTAATAATAATAATTGCCTTATGTGCTGTAGCTATTTTCACATCTCTATGTGCCAAATTTGCAACATGGAAGAAAGTGATGGTTCTGAATTTTTAGCAAGTTACTGTGTTGTAAACTTGTTTGCTATCCAAATTAGTTGAGTGAATCCTGAAATGTAATGAAGAAAGCATGTAATATATGCAGAAAATTTAAAATGAAAACACAGAGTAATGGGGCACCCGCTTGGGATTCTCTCTCCCTCTCTTTCTGCCCCTCCCCCGCTAATGTGTGTGCACGTGCGTGTGCGTGCTCTCTCTCTCTCAAAATAAATAAATAAAAGAAAACACAGAGTCCATGTAACTCATGTAGATGCCTTTGTTGACAATAAACAGATTTCAGTTTATTAATTTATATTGTGAACAAAATCATGATTGACATCTTTTGATCGGCAAGTTATATTTAATTGTCACACATCTCTCATCTCAAAGAACTAAGTTAGTGTTTTTTGGAGTCCGTTTCTATTTCAAAATCAGGTCATTGTTCTTGCTGGCAGGGAGACATCCCCCCCCCAACACCATGTAATTGTGCACTAGGTTTCCCCCCTCTCCGTGAACCACTCAGGGCCAGAGTTCTCATTTTCTTGGAAGAGGCAGATCATCAATGGTTGCCTTTGGGCTTTGTAGGCAAGGCCATTCAGCCCAACACACAGCTTTGTCTTCTGTCCATAACCTCCAACTAATTAGAAGTTCTGCTCAGTTAATAAGCTGACATGGTGGAAAATTGCTAAAATGACTGATGGTGAATCGTTAATGCCCTCAGATCAGCTGTTTGTATGTGGGATGCTCTTGTTAGGGTTAGGATGATGTCAGTCTTCTATTTTTTTTTTTTTGAAGTGCTTACCTTATTTTAATATTTTAAACGCATGAGATAAGACATATTTTTACATTGGAATTATTTCATCCAGCATGCTTAGTTGTGTACAATTTATTGTGTCTCTCATTTCTTCCTAGATTTCTTTTAGACCACAGAGGCTAGAATGGCAACATTGTGTAAATATGTGTAACTAAAGAGAAATTTCCCATATGTTTGTGGTCAGATAACCTTTTTAATGCATATAAAAAGAATGATAAACATTTTTTTTTCTGATTTTCTAAGGTGAACTTGGTAATAAATTCAGCAGCCTGTCATCTTATGCTTTCTGATAGCACTAGATAACCTCCTTTTTTCTTATTGCTTTGGTCAATCATTTGTCTTATTTCCCTTTTTTCTTGAACCATCTCAGGGTGTCATTACCACAAAGGCAGTGACATACTGAATAAATGAGGGATCCAGGCATGAGCTAAAATACATAAAAGGTATTTTTAATATTCTTTGTTTCTGCTACAGCTCAGATGAAACAAAAATAGAATGGGTTTCAAAAAATAAACACATGTCTAAAAAAGAAACAAAGAGAAATCTATGGAGAAATAACTTGAAAGTAGGAATGTATTAATGTCATTCATTTCACCTTCACCCTGATTAAATAACTTTACCCTGTGTTGGCATTTGGGGGGTGGGAATGAAACTCTTTTGTGTAAGACTCGCTTCATAGAATAATAATAGATTCTCTCTCTCTCCCCTTCTAGTCTCTCAATCTATGATCAAGTAAGTTTGGGAAGGCTTCCAACTGACGGGATGTTTCATTACCGTAATGCTTCCCAGCATCTCCAAGCATGCTAATGCAAATCATAAGGTTCACAAACAGATATATGGTTCTGCATTTCTAAACTCTTTAGACCGCAGATTAATTTTCATCAACACTCACTTTAGTATACACTGTTTTGGTTTCCTTCTTTAGAAAAAGCTGATCACTTCTTACTTTTCTGTAGTTTAGCAGTTCCCAACATGATTTAAATTTCTATTCCAGAGAAGTGTGCAAGGAATTTGCAAACGTACTAGGAGCCAGGGCTATGTCTCCTGCATCTTGGTGTGCCCATTGTGTTTTACAAAGTGCACTTCAGCAGAGAAAGTTTTACATGCTGGGCATTGCACAGCATGCTGGGGATTATCCACATTTTAATTATCCATTTATCAAGCGATGGGCATTTGGGTTGTTTCCACATTTTTTGGCAACTATGAGTGATGCTACTATCAACCTTCATGTTCAAGAAAAAGCTACCTTTTCTGAATTGAAAATAGGACCTAGTCTAGTAAAAATAGCAGACATGCAAACACGTAACTATCATTTTATGACACAGATACAGATAAAATCCCGAGTATTAGTTCAGTAAAGTTCTGCATCTTCCACCGAGGACACAGAAGAAACAGCAGAAGCAGTACGTGGAGAGGGCCAACATCTTGATCTAAAAGAATTATTTTATGAAATGTGGATAGGAATGAGATAAAGTTATAGTAATTGAAATATTATATTGGAATTTTTATATTGGTATGTTTTAACATCATGTGCCATAAGTGGGTTTCAATTATTTTTTAAAAAATAAAACAATAAACAAAACATACACCTCATTTGACAAGTAATGTATTGCCTTACCATCTGAAGAAACAAGTCTAAATTTAAACCCTCTAACATTAGTTTAGTGTCATACATGTCATAGAAATAATCTAGTGGGTTCATCCAAGCTCATCTATTTTGATTTCAAAACAAATGTTTTATTTGATGGTTAAAAATATTTTTAAAATTTTTTAATGTTTTATTTACTTTTGAGAGAGAGTGAGAGAGAGAGAGGCAGAGTACAAGCAGGCGAGGGGTAGAGAGAGAGGGAGACACGGAATCCGAAGAAGGCTCCAGGCTCTGAGCTGTCAGCACAGAGCCCGACGCGGGGCTTGAACCCAAGAACCGTGAGATCATGACCTGAGCTGAAGTCAGACGCTTAACCGACTGAGCCACCCAGGTGCCCCATGGTTAAAAATATTTTTAATGTGGTTTTTTTTTCAGACACTAGATATTGATCTGCCACCAAAGAAAAACATTTTTTTTTTCTCTGCCTGAAGTCTTTTCCCCCGTCTCTTTGGTTTCCTTGGTTTTGTTTATGTGTTTTTTTAACTGAGCCAAGAAAATACTGCTTTGTCAGCACCAATAACATCTGTGCTGCTGATAACCCTATGAAATCTCTTTTTCTTACAGTAATGGTTACAATCGTCTGACCTGTAGGAAATACATGAACTTAATCTGCAAACACATTAAGTGAACATGACCTAAAAGCAAAATATTGACTTGGAAATGGAGTTCCCATGTTTACTCTCCCAGTTGTTTTTCCAACATCCATTTTGATTTCTCAGCAATTGGGATGATGTCTACAAATGTGTAAGAGCAGAAACCTACTTCTATGATGAGAAATTTTACCCATGCCTGTGAGCCCTCATAGTGATGTGTGTGTCCTCGAGTGCCAAAGATGCTTTGTGTTTGAGAAACACATTAATTTTGTGGCTTTGTTACTATTTTAGCCACTTTGGACAAGTCTGCATAAGAATCGAAGTGATGGAGTTAATTATTGAAAATTGAGAACTTGAAAATTCTGTTAGATTAAGCAAACTAAACATAAAACAATGAAACAGGCCAGACTTTCCAACTATTTGGGTATTGTAACCCTTTAGCAGAAAGTGTGTTCTATTAAACATTCTTTCATGTGATATGTTTTTTCACTTACCATAATGTTCTCAAGGTTCATCAGTGTTGTAGCATATATCTGTATTCTGTTCCTTTGTATTGCTGAATGATATTCCATTTATACATATCCAATATTTTAATTATCCATTTATCAAGTGATGGGCATTTGGATTGTTTCCACATTTTTGGCAACTATGAGTAGTAATGCTACTGTCAACATTCATGACAAGTGTTTGTGCGGATACATATGTTTTCATTTTTCTTGGGTACATCCTTAAGAGTGGAATTGCTGGGGTGCCTGGTGGCTCAGTCAGCTAAGTGTCAGACTCTTGGTTTCAGCTCAGGTCATGATCTCACGGTTCACTAGATCAAGCCCCATGCAAAGAGCCTACTTGGGATTATCCCTCTCCCTCTCTCTGCCTCTCCTGCTCTCTCTCTCTGAAAATAAATAAGCTTAAAAAAAATGAGTGGAATTGTGGAGTCATAATAGAAATTGCCGAATTTCTTTTGTTAGTGATTTCCAATTTCATTCCACAGTAGTCTTAGAACATACTTTGTATGATTTTAATTCTTTTAGACTTATGATGATTTGTTTTATGACTCTGTAGATGGTCTATCCTGGAGAATGTTTTACATGCAGTGGAGAAAAATGTGTATAATAAGTTGCTAACAGAACAAGAAAATATATATGTGTATACTAACCCACATATATATGCCTATCTATAAATAATTCCACATGTAACCATTTATGTCTGTCTTGAGCTAAAATTGAGTTCCTACTGATGTCTCCAGATCTCATCCATGATCAGATGGATCGTTTTAGCTTCCTGTCCTCATTTATCTGTAGCCTCCAATAATTAGAAACCTGGTTCCCACCATCCACCATCTATGACTTCGTTGTTTATTTCCAGTATGCATGTATAATGGTTTCAGAATTAGGGGCGCCTGGGTGGCTCAGTCGGTTAAGCGGCCGACTTCGGCTCAGCTCATGATCTTGCAGTCCGTGAGTTCGAGCCCCGCGTCAGGCTCTGTGCTGACAAGCTCAGAGCCTGGAGCCCGTTTCAGATTCTGTGTCTCCCTCTCTCTGACCCTCCCCTGTTCATGCTCTGTCTCTCTCTGTCTCAAAAATAAATAAACGTTAAAAAAATAAAAAAAAAAAGAATTAACCTGTACTCTTGTGGGAAACATCTTCATCAATTGGATTTAGTGCACATGCATAGTTATTTTTTGTTGTTAGTTTCATAGTCTCCACTCATTTCCAGAGTTACTTAATTCAACACCTGTTCCCTCACCCATTCAGTGGGGTTATTTCATGCATTTGTAATAGAGTTAGCCTAGTGAGTCACATTCTCTATTCCTTCTTTGATAAACATACTCTTGACTGAAAGTCATTGGCTGCTATTATTTGTATAAAAAGTGAGTCTACTCTCAAAAGGAAAAATGCTGAGCTTTTTAAGCTTGACTTTCTACTAATAAAAACTGGTGATTCTGACTGTTTAATATACCTAAATAACAGTCACCATTAATGGTCTTTATGCTTGGCTATAGGCAAAATCATAAAAGTTCTTTTCGAGGACAAGTGGTTCATCTTACAGGTGCATAAACTAAGACTGTGATACAGAAAGGAAATTATTAATATCACAGACCAGCATTCAGGCTACTCTAAGAAGGGTGTTCTTTTATTTTACCATTTTCTTTCTTTCTCCATTTTACCATTCTTCCATATTCTCTCAGATACAATTATCATAAACATAACGCTAATACTTTTTCTAAGATACTTAGTGTGAAGATAAGGAGGGAAATAACTGAAATAAACAAGCACTTAACTCCCCAATAGGTCTTAATAGCATATTAAACTTCTGAGTCAAGGTGAGTTAGTGCAAAAATTTTTGATTTCTTTGTTTGGCCTTTGTTCAGGAGATTCTCTGAAGTATAGCCTGACTCTCACTGCTGGTGAGAATACCTGTCCCAGGGGCGCTTGGGTGGCTCAGTCAGTTGAGCTTCCGACTTCAGCTCAGGTCATGATGTCACAGTTTGTGAGTTCGAGCCCTGCTTCAGGCTCTGTGCTGACAGCTTGGAGCCTGGAGCCTACTTCGGATTCTGTGTCTCCCTCTGTGTCTGCCCCTCTCTCACTCGCTCTCTCTCTCAATCTCTCTCTCTCTCTCTCAAAAATGAATAAACTTCAAAAACAAAAAACAAAACAAAACAACCCAGCATCACTTTAGAGCACCAGACAGTGCTTACATTATGTTATTTGCTATCATCTCTTTCCAGGAAAGGATATCACCTCTTTCCAGGAAAGGAGAAGACAGAAGTGAATTCTTGATGCCCTTACAGGTCCAAAGAGCAAAATGGTATGATTCTAGCAGCATAAAAGGGATCAAAAGGTCGTATCACCTGACAGGAATTTCAGCCACCTGCATTTCTGGGTTTTTGTCTCTTTTGTAGTCAGATCTTTCAGTGAGTATGGTGTATTGGTTTAGTACCCTTCTCTCTCTCTCTCTCTCTCTCTCTCTCTCTCTCTCTCTCTCTCCCTCTCATAGTTTGTGTGTGTGGGTGCACATGTGTGCATATTCTCTTTGCCATCTGTAATGAAAGAAAATTATATAGTAAATTGTGTTCCTTCTTGCCTACACTGAGTTGTAGTAACACACTGGGCATTATTGAAAGCTCCAGAAATCCCATTCTCGTCTTTATTTGATAATGGGAATTCCTCCTTGGTTTCTTTCCCCCTACTCCTCTCTCCAACCAACCAAGGATTATTTTCGTTGCCTTATGACTTTTTGTACCGACTTCTTCTTGTTAATCCCCTTGGTCAGCACTGTTTTATACCTTTATCGCAGACATTGATTTCATGGCTCCATGGACTCCAAATTGTGTTCTCCAAAGAAGGTTCCCTGTTGGTAGCCTCTGCAATCTTCATTTATTTATGCAACTACCATTAATTTAAGGCATTCGATGTTGACTTGCAGAGGACTACAAATATTTGTCAAGTCTTAGCGCCTGTTGTGTAAAGCAATAATTGCAAGAGTTCATGATGAGTATTTCACAACGTAATAAACACGCTCGCTGCCCCAAGTGCTCCTGAAGTTTTCTTTCATTACATTTTTGCACACATTTAGTAAGGGGGGAAGACCTCTTTTTGCTACTTGGTTTTTTAAAAGCCAACATATCCAACCTTTCAGATTTAGTATTAATGTTCCTCTGTGCCTGGGACTCTGCAGTGACAATCCAAACTGAACTCTTATTCTTAAACTTCGGTAGTATTTCGTTTTGGTACTCCTATCTTTACATGTCACAATTCTCTAAGATTTTGTGTAATAACAATTTTCTAAACACTTTAGATATATTATCTCATTGTTGCAGCTCCAGTATACCAAATTTGTAATCACAGAGGTTCAAGTCTGTATCTTGTCTCTGGTATTTTCTAGCTGAGTAGCTTTGGGTAAGTCCGTTACCCGTTACTCATTTATCCAATTAGAATTATTATGGTGCCTCATAACGTTATTTTTGAGGATAAAATAAGGTTATGCATGTGATCGTATAAAAGGCACTCAACATTTTGATTGCTATTATTAATATGATTACCACTTCACAGAGCACTAAATTAAGGCAGTAAACCGAACAAGATCACACCATTAATAAATAGCAGAGCTCCGTTCTCTGATTCCAAAGCACTTGGCTTCTAAGTACTATGGGATGTTGCCTCTTGTACATCCCAGTTTCTTGTGACTAAAGAATCATATTTGGTATTTACAGGAGTTGGGCAGACACTAACTGCATCTTAGTGGCAGTAACACTTTGTGTGACCGGTAGACTTTGTTTTGAGTAATATCACATACCCCAAGACGACATCTAAATCTGTCTGGATCTGAAGCTGTGCTTAGGCTTGAACAGGTGAGGTGTGGTCGTCAGAGGATAATCATGGCAGCAGATGCTGCTGTAAGTGAGTCACTAAAGATTGCAGGAACCGGAAGGGTGAGAAGCGTCAGAAAAAAATTACACTGGACAGAATTAACCACAAAGAAAGACGTTATTCCAGATTATTTCAAGAGGTAAGAGAGATTGAATTCCCCTCTGGTACAGAAACAGAAGAATTTTTAAGCACTGGGAGGGCTAGAAGAAAAGCACTCAAGGTGTTAGAGACACATTTGGTCGGTGTGGTTGGACTCGTGTTTGCTAATTGGTGCTTATGAACTTAGATCCCTGCCCTCCCATGGAGATTAAAGATAGGGGCCCTCTCTTTCTTAAAGACCACATTTCAAATGGATGGCTCCCAGGTCCTTGAGAAAGACTCCTGGTTGTAAAACAGTCAGGAAACTAGGAGAAGATCTATGATTCAAAGAGATTGAGAGAGAATTTTCAGTTGAAAGTTTTCTAAGAAAATGCTCTTTAAAAATGGAGGTTGGCGGTCTATAGTTAAAAAGATAACTGTCTGAAGTTTAGTCAAGCTGAGGGGAATGTTAAGTCCATTTGGTCAGAAATCTGCTCTAGTCCAAAATACATCCTTAAACCATTTGCTTCAGAATCAACTGGAGGACTTTTTGAAACACATCTTGCTGGACCTTCATCCCACAAAGATTCTCATTTATAATTTGTTCCCAAATGTTTCTGAACCTGCTGGTCTGTGCACCGTACTTGGAGAACTACAGCTCTAGAAGGTTGTGGGTCATGAGCGTTGGTTCTTAGCTTACAGTCACTGTGAGGGAGCTCAGAGAGATTCCATCTAGACTGTTAGAGCTTACACAGTTATTCACAGATTAATTTTCATTGGAAAGCCAAGTTTTGTCAGGCAGTACCTTTGTAGGCCAGTGGTGCTTATCAGGATTAAGCTACTGATAAGTTTTCTTTACAGATTTTGGCTACTAACCCTTTATCAGATATGTCATTTGTAAATACCTTTGCCCATCCGGAAGGTTGACTTTTAGTTTTGTTTGCTGTGCAGAAGCTTTTTATCTTGACGAAGTTCCAGCAGCTCATTTTTGTTTTTGTTTCCCTTGTCTTCAGAAATGTACTTACTAAGGAGTTGGTATGGCCAATGTCAAAGAGGTTGCTGGATGGTAGGGTAGTTCTATTTTTAACTCTTTGAGGAGACTCTTCTGTTGTCCAGAGTGGCTGCACTCGTTTGCATTGCCACTAACAGTATAAAAGGGAGGTTCCCCTTTTTCCACATCCTCACCAACCTCTGTTGGTTCCTGTGTCATTAATTTTAGCCATCTTGACAGGTATGAGGTGATATCTCATTGTAGTTTTGACTTGCATTTCCCTGATGATGATTGACATTGAGCATCTTTTCATGTATCTGTTAGCCATCTGGGTGTCTTCTTTGGAAAAATGTCTATTCGTGCCTTCTGCACGTGTCTTAACTGGGTTATTTGTATTTTGGGTGTTGAGTTTGATAAGAAGGGGCACATGCACCCCAATGTCTATAGAAGCATTATCAACAATAGCCAAATTATGGACAGAGCCCAAACGTCCATCAACTGATGGATAAAGAAGATTATATATACCACCATAGGTACACACACACACACACACACACACACACACACACACACACTGGAATATTACTCAGCCATAAAAAAGAGTGCAATCTTCCCATTTGCAATGATATGGATGGAGCTAGAGTGCACTCTGCTAAGTGTCGGAGAAAGACAAATACCATATGGTTTCATTCACATGTGGAATTTAAGAAACAAAATGTGTAACCGTGGGGGTGAAAAGAGAGAAGCAAACCATAAAACAGACTCTTAGCTACAGACAACAAACTGAGTGTTGGTGGAGGGAGGTGGGCAGGGGGATGGGTATTAAGGAGGGCACTAGTTTTGATGAGCACCAGTTGTTATATGTAAGTGATGAATCACTAAATTCTACTCCTCTACACTATATGTTACCTAACCAGAATTTAAATAAAAACTTGAAACAAACAAAAGATGACTAACCTGCCGATTTCATAGTTTAATATTAATTTAAGCTGAGGTCTTTGAAATGGATGCCAAATTTAGTTTTTTAGTTGGCCACTGATAAACTCAGTACTTTTGTTCCAACCATAGTTGGTAAGGAAATATTTTTTTTGTTTGAGATATAGATACGTGAAAATTTGTTATGTGATTTTTATCCAGGCCCTACTGTTTGTCCCAGACTTACATACCTTAAGCTGTAGTATCATCTACTAAGCAGTTAGTCGATAGAAATTACATGGAAATTTATCTTCGATGATTTGAGATTAATCATGCAGTCATTTCCAGTTCAGAGTTTTGGTTTATGATAAAATAGAAATGGAGAGTATCATATAATGGAGAGTATTATATGATAAAATAGAAATGGAGAATTTAATGTTTCCTCTGCTTGTGCTGGTCACTTTTCTCATTGGTAGAAGAGGAAGTAATTTCTCATCACGGTAATGAGTTCGACATTCTCTCGCTCCCTGTTTTGCTTCTTGTATTACATATGTGTTTTCAGTAGCAAATCGACCTCATGATGTCCAGCACATGATGTCCAGATCATTTTGGTTCTCCATCTTTCCCTGTCACCCCAATGTTGCTCTCATCCCTTTTGTTCTCAGGGACTCCCTCCACTATTTCGTGGAGACATCTGCCATCGATATGTTTCCCTCACCCCTTTTTCACTCATATCGTAGGATTTCCATTCTCAGTCAAATATTGTCACTATGTGGAACACATTTAGTTGTTTCTTTTAAAACTATATCTCTTAGATTTCCATTAAAATTCGGTAATACTTGAAAACACACTTTTGTGTTTGGACAATGAGCTCTGGTCCCTTCTTCTGGCTTCATCATCAATCCCGTAAGGAAGGAGAGCATTTATCAAGATGCATTGGTGGAGTTGTTAACATTATTTCAGTCCAGAAAGCAATACTTTCATGATTCCACATGAAGCAGTATTGATGAACCAAAAAAGGGCATTTTTTTTATTTTATAAAAAAGTGAAAAAATTTTCCCTGTGTTGGTCAGAAAGTATTTAACCATACAAAAGTCTAATCTAAGAAGGTAATTGTTCTCTTAATGATTTAGGCAATATTTTCTTAAATGAGCATTCACTGTTCCTAGCTTTAAGATATTCATGGAAATAAAATTGTTTTAAAAATCAAATTTTGGGGCATCTGAGTGGCTCAGTCAGTTGGGCATCCGACTTCAGCTCAGGTCATGATCTCACAGTTCATGAGTTCGAGCCCGATGTCAGGCTCCGTGCTGACAGCTCAGAGCCTGGAGCCTGCTTTGGATTCTGTGTCTCCCTGTCTCTCTGCCCCTTCCCCACTTGTTCTCTGTCTCTCTCTCTCAAAAATAAATAAACATTTAAAAAATTAAAAAAAAAAAAGAATACAGGGGTGCCTGGGTGGCACAGTCGGTTAAGCATCCGACTTCAGCCAGGTCACAGTCTCGCGGTCCGTGGGTTCGAGCCCCGCGTCAGGCTCTGGGCTGATGGCTCGGAGCCTGGAGCCTGTTTCCGATTCTGTGTCTCCCTCTCTCTCTGCCCCTCCCCCGTTCATGCTCTGTCTCTCTCTGTCCCAAAAATAAATAAAAGTTGAAAAAAAAAAGAATACATTCCATATGGGCAAGATAATTTTGTTTTTAGTACCTAATAGAAAAGTAAAGCACTTAAAGTCCTAATGAATTCTAACCTTGCTAAATTTAGAGTCTTATGAAATAAACTGCCCTATTTGCATCCTTCATTTCTTCCTTGGTTTGAAAGTCAAGGAAATTATCTTCCTTTTATAATTCCTGAATTATTGTTTTTTTTTTTAATTTTTTTTTCAACGTTTATTTATTTTTGGAACAGAGAGAGACAGAGCATGAACGGGGGAGGGGCAGAGAGAGAGGGAGACACAGAATCGGAAACAGGCTCCAGGCTCTGAGCCATCAGCCCAGAGCCCGACGCGGGGCTCGAACTCCCGGACCGCGAGACCATGACCTGGCTGAAGTCGGACGCTTAACCGACTGCGCCACCCAGGCGCCCCGTGAATTATTGTTTTTTAAAAAATGTTTATTTATTCATTTTGCTCACATGTGCAAGTGAGCAGGGAGGGGCAGAGAGAGAGAGAGAATCCCAAGCAGGATCCATGCTGTCAGTGCAGAGCCCAACTCAGGGCTTGAACTCACAAACCAGTGAGATCATGACCTGAGCTGAAATCAAGCTCTGGTTGCTGAACTAACTGTGCCACCCAGGCATCCCTAAATCATTGGTTTTTGTACTTTGATAGAAATGTGGGATTGCCAGCAGATGCTTGGAGACTGGAGGAGGATGGGGGGACCAGTGAGAGGTTGGAATAAAACTTGTTCTTTTGTTTTCCATATGAGTAACCAGTTTTCCTAATACCATTTATTGAGTAGTTTTTATTCCGTTGTTCTAAATTCCATCTCAGTCATATAGCTGTAATCCACACGCGTGTATTCAAGCTTGGGATCTCCACACTAGCTTCTACTTGTTCCTTTATCTGTCACTACCTCGGTACCACACAAGTGTTTTTTTTTATGTTTATTTATTTATTTTGAGGGTGGGAGGGCATGATTGGGGTGGCGCAGAGAGAGAGGGAGAGAGAGAATCCCAAGCAAGCTCTATGCTGTCAGCACAAGGCCTGATGCGGGGTTTGAACTCACCAACTGTGAGATCATGACCTGAGCTGAAGTCAAAAGTAGGACACTTAACCACTTAACTAGCTGAGCCACCCAGGCACTCCTATAAGTCTTCATATCAGAAAGGGAAAAACCTGGGACACCTAGGTGGCTCAGTCAGTTAAGCATAGGACTTTGGCTCAGGTCTTGATCTCATGGTCTGTGAGTTAGAGCCCCGCTCCCAGCTCTGTGCTGACAGCTCAGAACCTGGATTCTGCTTCAGATTCTGTCTCTCTCTCTCTCTCTCTCTCTCTCTCTGCTCCTCCCCTTCTTGTGCTCTGTCTCTCTCTCATAAATAAACATTAAAAAAAATAAAAGGGAAAAACCTTTACTTCATTCTTCTTTAGCATCTGCTACAATTTTAGATTTGCAGAGTTGTGCAAAATACCATGTAGGGTTTCAGTTGAAATTACATTTATAGATTAGTGTGAGGAATCCTTAAATTGCTCATATATCTCATTTCCTGAGGACTTTAATGTATTTCCAAAAAGTTAGATATTTTCCCCATAATAGTCTTAATTTCTTTTCTTAGATTAATTCCTGTTTTACATTTTCAGTGCCATTATAAAACATATATTTTATTTTTACATTTTCTACATCTTGTTGCTGGTGAATTGGAAAGCAGTTGATTACTGTTTATTCATTTTATGGTTGGTTGACCTGCTGAAATCTCTATATTGTAATAATTTGATAGGATTCATTTGGCTTTTTAAATGTAGACAGTAATGTTTCCATAAATAATGGTGGGTTTCTTGGTTTCTTTTACATCTTTTTAACTGTTACATACTTTTTCTTTGCTTTTGGATTAATGAACTTCCTAGGAATTTTATATATATTTCATACATAATAAGTATTCTCATCATGTTGCTGATTTTAAGAGCATTACTTCTATGATTCGTTATTAAACATAATATTTCAATTTGTCTTAAATAATATTTAAAAATAAATATTTGGAGTGCTTCTGATTTCCAAACAGAAAAGAAAATGACTTAGAATGAGGTCATTCAGATAAGCCTCACGTTTTTTGTTTTGTTTTGTTTTTTATAAAACGTTAGATTCCAGAAAATAATATATCGATACTTACAGAGTTCCGAGTGATAGGAAATGTTACCCCAAAAATATCATGCTTGGCCACATTATTACCCAAATGTCCATGCAACAGATACCCCTTCATAAACATAAAAGATCTTAGGAATTCTAACACCTAGAAAGAATTCTTGAGAAATACTAATGAAATACTAAATGCTGCCAAAAAATCAAGGGGAAGACGGGAAAGGACCAGCGCCAGACTCGGTATCTGCATAATTAGCACCGTGTCTACAGGTCTCACAGAATCAAGCATTTGCCATGAAATTTAATTCAGCCAAATAGTCAATGAATCTAGAGAAGACATGTGGCCCTACTCAGGGATGTGAGGACTCAAGGAATACACTACAAATGCTTCTTAAATAACTCGGCACCAAGATCTGGCCCGCTGTAACACGTGTGGGTATAATAACCTCAGGAAGAGAGAATCTGGGCTAAAAGGATCTGGTAAGCATCGAATCTGTTGATCTTGAGATAATTTAGTCAGTTACGAGCAGAATGCCAGCTAAATGCCATAGAAGTTGACATGTACAACTACATACAGCTAACAAACTGCCAAACATACATTGTTAAAACAGAAGACTAAAATGAATATTTTGCTCTTATTCAATAAAGATTCACTATGTCTCATTTTTATAAGATGAACTCTAACTACCCATCCGCTTGTCCATGGACGTGAAGAGAGAATCTACACAGAGTTGGTTATTTAAATATTATTTCCAGTTGGTGCAAAACTTTCTTCTTTGCACTTTTATAGTATCTGAAATTTTTGTAACTACTACAGATGCCATTATGTTTACAAATCCTATCACATCGTTATTCTTATTCTTAAATTTGAACAAGAGGCAGAGATGAGGCCTGTGTATTCAAACGTATCCACAACACATTAGGATGTTTTTGTTTTAAAAGGACTCTTGAGGGTCACCTGGGTGGCTCAGTCGGTTAAGCATCCGACTTCAGCTCAGGTCATGATCTCACGGCTTGTGAATTCAAGCTCCGCGTCGGGCTCCATGCTGACAGCTCAGAGCCTGGAGCCTGCTTCGGATTCTGTGTCTCCCTCTCTCTCTGCCCCACCCCTGCTCATGCTCTGTCTCTCTCCCTCTCAAAAATAAATAAACATTAAAAAAAAACTTTTAAAATGACTCTTGATAGTGATTTAGCTCAATTCCCTCATTTTATTTTATTTTATTTTATTTTATTTTATTTTATTTTATTTTATTAAATATTTATTTATTTTTGAGAGACAGAGAGAGAGCATGAGTGGGGAGAAGGGCAACGAGAGAAGGAGACACAGAATCTGAAGCAGGTTCCAGGCTCTGAGCTGTCAGCACACAGCCAGATGCGGGGCCTGAACCCGTCAACTGAGAGATCATGACCTGAGCCGAAGTCGGATGTTTAACCAACTGAGCCACCCAGGCACCCCTCAATTCTCTCATTTTACAGGAGAGAATAAGAAAGACCAGGTGGTTCAGAAAGCAGTCCAGCATCAGTTGGCTGGTTGGTGATTGAATGAACAGGGATTCATTTCACATATCCTCAGTTAATTCATCAAAAATATGTGCAGACAAAAGAATGTGCACATTAACATACAAGAGAGAAGCATTTAAATCCCATTCAAGTAATAACAGATAAAATGATCCGTAAGGGATATTCCACTTTGAACGTATGGAAGACTTCGGAATGTCCGTCGTCCCGCTGTTTCTGCCACTGCCACTGCCTCATTAACTCGGTCTCCCTTCCTTCATTCAGCCAGTCCTCTACAGACTGTCCGGTGACCCACGTTGTCACAGACCACCCTGAGAGCATCACTGTCACGGCACTTTCTTCAGAGAAAGCATGCTGGTCTGCCCCACTACACTACAAGTTCCTTCAAGTCAGGAGTAACACATTCTCATATTTTCCAGTGCTTAGCACAGTGGGTGTATTAAGTGCTCTGTGAAAATGCCCCGAGCTGATTGAATTGAAGTTAGGAATCTGCAGCCCACTAATTATTGAGCACTTACTATGAGCAACACATTTTGAAAAGAGCTGGATTATTCCTCTGTCTAGAAGAGTGTGTGAATTTTACACAAATGTGGAAACTTCGACTGTTCTGATTTTATGTTTTTGAACAAGGAATAATTTATGACCTCTATATGGTAAACACATTTCAAAGACACCATCAATATTACCTGGCCAAGCTGCCAATAAAATTCTCCTTTGTGGAGGGAATTCTCTCTGCGTTTATATGATTTTTACAGGAATATGTCTTAAAAGTGTATTGACAGTATAGTCTAACATGCTCAAGATGTATCAGAGATAGGGCTTCTGGTAAAAATAAGCTCCTTAGATAGCTTTCCGTATGATTATGTTTTTCCAAAGGCATGATTGAAGGATTTTTGAAAAGGACTTGTATCTAAGCAGAGATTTTAAAATAAAACTGTCATGTTCAGTTTGACGTTTTATGATTGTGACATATGAAAAATACCGTCAAGTTACAGGGCTGTCATTATTTTATTGGGATACTAGGTAAATAGTCTCTCTTCCCATGTATCTTCTTAGTCAGAAGAATGCATTTTGAGAATTGAAATGTTATCTTGATATATGAGAACCCACATGGACGATAAATATGAAAAGAGTGGGGAAAAACAGAAGCCTTCTCGCAAGTCCTGTGGCATCTAGATCGCAACAGAAATTGCCATGGGCCTGTCTAATTTTTAGTGTCATTTCTTTTAAGCAAGCTACACAGTATCTTTAATTTTCCTCCATAGGAGTAGTTAAAATCTGCATTCGTAGCTGATTCATGTGCCCCTTTCTAGGCCATTCTTGATGTTCCTACTCTCTCAATCATTGAATGCTTCACTCTCTAGTTACCCTCTTACCTTTCTTATTGTCTCCTTAGAAATCCTTCTCTCCATTTCTTTTTACTTTTTTTAAGTTTATTTATTTTGAGACACACAGAGAGAGAGAGAGAGGGAGCAAGCAGGGGAGGGGCAGAAAGAGAGGGAGAGAGAGAGGATCCCAAGCAGGCTCTGAGCTTCCAGCACAGAACTTGACTTGGGGTTCGAACCTACAAACCGCAAGATCACGGCCTGAACCGAAACCAAGACTTGGGCACCTCCATTTCCTTTTAAATGTCAACCTTCCCCCTCCTTCCTTCTGTCCCGACACCCTCCCTTCCCCACACAGAATGCTGTCCTTGGTCCTGCTAGACTAGTAGTTTCCTTGAGTCTCAGTTGCATCCTCTGTAAAATGGAAATAATAGGAGTAGCCACCACAAAGCGTTGATGTGAGAGTTAAGTGAGACGGTGTGACATTCAAAGTTTCGTAATGTGTATCAACTGTTATTTAAAGCAAAGACTGCTTCAGAGTGTCCAAAATGAACAAATCAGGAGATTATAGATGCTGGAGAGGATGTGGAGAAACAGGAACCCTCTTGCACTGTTGGTGGGAATGCAAATTGGTGCAGCCACTCTGGAAAACAGTGTGGAGGTTCCTCAAAAAATTAAAAATAGACCTACCCTATGACCCAGCAATAGCACTGCTAAGAATTTACCCAAGGGATACGGGAGTGCTGATGCATAGGGGCACTTGTACCCCAATGTTTATAGCAGCACTCTCAACAATAGCCAAATTATGGAAAGAGCCTAAATATCCATCAACTGATGAATGGATAAAGAAATTGTGGTTTATATACACAATGGAGTACTACGTGGCAATGAGAAAGAATGAAATATGGCCCTTTGTAGCAACATGGATGGAACTGGAGAGTGTTTTGCTAAGTGAAATAAGCCATCCAGAGAAAGACAGATACCATATGGTTTCACTCTTATGTGGATCCTGAGAAACTTAACAGAAGACCATGGGGGAGGGGAAGGAAAAAAAAAAAAAGAGGTTAGAGTGGAAGAGAACCAAAGCATAAGAGACTCTTAAAAACTGAGAACAAACTGAGGGTTGATGGGGGGTGGGAGGGAGGGGAGGGTGGGTGATGGGTATTGAGGAGGGCACCTTTTGGGATGAGCACTGGGTGTTGTATGGAAACCAATTTGACAATAAACTTCATATATTGAAAAAAAAAATAAAGCAAAGACTGCTAAGGGATCACCCTGCCTCAGGCTTTTCCTCATCAAACTACTCTACACCCCACTGCCAGAGTTAACCATTCTTTTTTATTTTTTTTTAAGTTTATTTATTTTGAGAGAGAGAGAGAGAGAGAAAGAGAGAGAAGGGCACAGGAAGGGGGAGAGAGAAAATCCCAAGCAGGCTCTGTGTTGTCAGCACAGAGCCTGATGCGGGGCTTGATCCCGGAAACGGTGAGATCATGACTTGAGCCAAAACCGAGAGTTCGACACTTAACCAGCTGAGTCACCCAGGTGCCCCCGGAGTTAGCTATTTTATTTTATTTTATTTTATTTTTTTAATGTTTATTAATTTTTGTGAGAAACAGAGTGCAAACAGGGGAGGGGCAGAGAGAGAGGGAGACACAGAATCCGAAATGGGCTCCAGGCTCTGAGCTGTCAGTACAGGGCTCCAAGATGGGGCTCCAACTCACAGACCTGGAGATCATGACTTGAGCCAAAGTCAGACACTCAACCAACTGAGCCACTCAGGTGCCCCCAGAGTTAACTATTTTAAAACACAAATGGGGCCACAAATATTTAATGGCTGTCCATATACATTTTCTTTTAAAGGCAAAAACATCTCTGTAAAACATCCATACTTGTGGATCACATTTTAATATTCCTTGACAGAGAGGAAAGGAATATTACTGGCCCATAATTTTTAAATTGAGAAACTTCTCTTCTGTCCTCATCTTGGTAGACCCTACTCCTCAATCCTGTGGTGGAAACCAATTTTTAAAGTTCTTTTTTTTTTTTGGAGTTCTAGTGTTTCTTATGGAGATCCAAGAAAATATGGCTATATATTTTTACTTTTTTTCTTTATCACACTAAACATACTCCTACAGATATCTTCATATCAGGACCCAGACACCTGTTTCATTCCAGTGTGTAGATGTGTCATAGTTTAATAATTTCCTCACCAACAGGTGTTGGTATTACTTCCAATATTTTGTTACTGTCAGCACTCGTGCCGTATAGAACTCATGCACGTAGCGTTATTATGAATGCAGGTGTATCTGCGATACACATTTTAGAATGTGGGAATGATGGGTCATATTATGTAATTTGAAGCCAAGGCCTTATGATGAGCAGATAAGCTTGATCCGCGCAAAATCTTCTTCCTTGAAAACTAAGTCTTGCATTGATGGGAAAAGGTTATCAGATTGTCCAGATGTCAGGACATCTGGAAAGCACAAAGAAAAAAATTTGAACGCGCAGCATAGTGACTCGAGTTAAGGATACTGCATTGTATACTTGAAATTTGTGAAGCTGGTAGATCTTAAGTGTTGTCACAACAGCCACAAGATACAAGAAGAAAACGATTACTGTGAGGTGATGGGTATATTAATTATCTTGATTATGACCATCATGTCACACTTTATACATATAGATCAAAGCATGAAGTTGGACACCTTCAATGTAAGATTTTTATTTGTTAGTGATACCTTAGTAAAGCTTTTTTTTTTTAAAGAATGTTGGCAAGTAGTTGAGAGTCCCTAGAGGGCTTGGTTTGAATAAAAAGAAGTAGGGACAGTTGGAGAGGCTGGGGTAGGGATTGCATGAAAGGCTTTGTATGTTGTTAGCCTGCACAGTAAGAATTTACCAGTATGCGAATAGAATCCTTCAAATGTGTCATGAAATTGAGAATTTTTTAAAGCTTATTTATGTATTTTGAGAGAGAGAGAGAGAGAGAGAGAGAGAGAGAGAGAGAGAGGGAGAGAGAGAGAGAGGATCCCAAGCAGACTCTGTGCCCGAGATCATGACCTGAGCCGTAATTAAGATCAAATGTTTGACACAACGAACCACGCAGGCACCCCAAGAAATTGTTAGTACGATTATTTTTATGCCATTGTACAGAATAGTTTAGAGGGACAGCAGAGGTAGGAAGTCAATTTAGCAAAAAATAGCAATAATTTAGTGTCATGCCAAACTTTCATTAAGTTACATAACTTTTCTGCCTGAGCGTCCCATTCTGTAAGGAGGGATAATTATATTGCCTATCTCATTGGGTTTTGGTTTGGTTTAAATTATGTTAGTATTTATAAGTCCCTCAGAATAGTGGGGAACATAATAAGAACTTAAGGTGCTATTTATTATTACTGAAAGTTACGATTGCTGCTGTTACCTGATTGAAACAATGTCCAGAACGTTGACCGGAAAGAAGAGGCAGGTTAAACAATAAAACTAACGTAATACTTAAGCAAAATACCCAAATCAAATTCTGTGGCTTAAAACAGAAAGCCAATACATTTTTGAACCAGTGGCCAAAATCAAATTGGGAGAAAATGAGAGCAGTAACAAGGTGAAGTGAGTAAGAAAAACTGTGTACTCTCTGCAATGAAATTAACTTTCTGAGTAAAAACTCTTGCTGAAGACCATGCATTTTAAGGCAGCTTTAGATGTTTGAAAGCAGTCACCCTTTAAGCTAGTTCCTCCTGGCCTTTGGAATTCTTGGAGCTTTTAAGTCTTTTTCCTGCCAAGAGGTGAGAAGCTTCTGCAGGAGGTGAGATACCTCTGTTCCCCCACTGAGCAGGGATTAGGGGCTCAGGCTTCAAGGTGCCCATGCTAGCAAATGCCATTTAGTTTAGACCTTGACATTTTCTTTCACTCCTGATTTTTATTACTAAACAAGATTTGGGTACTTAAAAAGAAAGGATACACGTTTTGTTTAAAAGGGTGTTCTGGGGCCCTGTTTGGGACCTGTTTGGGGTTAAGAATTTATTTATAACTAAGCACGTGGAAGAAAGATCTCTTGGTGTGTTTGATCGCCAACAAGCCCAGTATTGACCTTAGGTTTCTGAGGTTTTAGGAGGAAAGTAAAGTTGCAAACTCTCTCTTTTCACTCTTTTCTTTTTTGGTAGACAAGAGACTGTCTCCTGGGTTTTCACACATGCAGTGTGTTGAAATTTTCATTGTATCAGAATAAATGGGAAATTCTCCTTCCCTGCCTGGTTTCCAATTCTTGAGAAACAAGGCTCTCTTGTAGATATTTAGAATATGTTTCTCTCTGATTTAGGTGAACAGAAAACAATGGGAAGGGTGTTTGAGTGAAGATTGAGGAAGAGGCATTTCCCACACGAGTGACTTCAAAAACAAACAAACAAACAAACAAAAACAATAGAAACAGACGAATGTATAGCACCTCTCTTTTAGCCCATTTCTTTGTTTTTAGCAGCCTTCCCCCCCGCCCCCCACCTCCCCTTAAGGCTTTTATCCCTGGAGAAATTCTACCTGTCTTCATATCTTGGTGTCAGTTTTCCCATCTTTAAAATCAATACAATGATACCTTGCTTAAGACTCAAGGACACGATGCATGAGGAGGTAATGTAGTCATTACAAAAAGAGGCTCTGAAACGAGAGTATCAGGATTTGGTCCTGTATCTCAGTTAGTGTCTTTCTTCTTTTTAACATTTCGGTGCCTCATCACGTGTAACACATGTAATGGTGGAGCCAAAAAGTGTTGTTTTGTGGATGAAATGAGTGAATCCATTTTAAATATTTAGACCAATGTGTGGTCTAGAGTAAGTGCCCACTTTGGAATTTTTATAAGACCACGGGCATCCCCCTTATCCATGAAGGACATGTTCTAAGACCCCCCACTGGATGCTGAAACCACAGATAGTACCTAACCCTATATATACCCAGTTTTTTCGCTTATGTAACACACCTGTGATAAAGTTTAATTTATAAAGGGGCTCAGTAAGAGATTCGCAAGAACTAATAAAATAAAACAATTACAACAAACCACTGTAATAAAAGGTATGTGAATATGGTCTTTCTCAAAATACCTTATTGTAATATACTCCCCCTTCTTCTCGTGATGATGTGAGATGATAAAACGCCTGCATGTTGAGCTGAAGTCAGGTGAATGATGTAGGCACTGTGACATTGCTTAGGCCACTGTTGACCTCCTGATGATATGTCTGTCATAAAGGGGATCACCTGCATCTGGACTGTGGTTGGGTAACTCAAATCACAGAAGGGAAAACCATCGATAAGGGGGACCACTTAGGGTATTGACTTATTAATCCAGCAACTTTTAAGTAATTACTTTGCTCCGAATGAGTTTAGGGACGGGAGGGGAATGCAGGGATATATAAGGCACGGCCCCTTCTCTGAAGGAGATTATAATCTAATAAGGGAGATTAATTCTCAAAAGACACCAAAGAACAGATGATGAAGGAAAATGGGGTAAAGGGACATCCCTTTTCACTGGTTTGATCTAGGAAAGCTCCATGGGGAAGGTAGGACAAGATAGGATTCAGAGGTAGCCAGGATTCTCAAGAGTGTGAATCGAAAAATTAAGGGGTTGAGATTAAGAATATGATTGAAACAGGAACTGAATCAAATCTACTCAAGGGGGTAATGAGTAAACCAGTGCAGTTTGAGGAGAGGATTTTAGTGGTAAAATTGACAGTTGTTTGATTGGACTTTGTGACTAGCTCATGAAGGTTCTTGGATGGCAAGCTTCAGAATTCAAGATCTCTCTTGTAAGCAATGGGCTCTGGCGAAGCATTGAAAGATTTGTTTTTGGTATTTGTATTTGTTTTTTGGTCCAAAGAGATAACATGGCCAGAGCTGTGCTTTAGGACATTTATCATGCGATAATTCAGGAATTGTAGTGGAATAAAACAATGTGAAGGCAGGGATCAGATGGGATGCTAATAGAAGAGTGCTTATTATAGTAAGATTCCATTACTTTTTAGTAGAGAAGATGAAAACTAAGGGAGAAATGTTATGCATGAGTGATTAAATGTTTTTGTCAACCAAATGGATATTTGTATGGCATGGGATGGAAAGAGTTTCCGAGGTGGCTGAAGCAAAAAAGGGGAGGTGCTCTAAGAAATTGTGTTAAGCCATTACAAAGTAGGAAAATAGTAAAATATTAAAACGGGAAACAAAAAAATGAGAGGGTGAAAAAATTCAAATCAGTAACCACATAAATGTAACATTATGCATTTCTTTTAATAAGCATAAGTCATAAACATACTGCCATAAAGGAAATAATTGACAAATTTGACTATGTCAAAAACTTGTGTGAAAAACGGAAATATAAAAAAGTGAAAAGCCAAGCTACAAAATGTGTTTCCAACACATTTACCTAATAAAGGATTTAAAATTAAATATATTTTTAAATTCCTACAAATAAACAAAAAGGAAAAAAATACAGCATATCAACATGGATAAAGTTTAATCGTGTAATTGGAGTGAAAAATAGGTTTTGTAATGTGTTATACATGATGTTTTATATTATCAATGCAAAATTTAAAATTTGAAAATTAACAGATATTACTAATGCAGGCATAAACATGCATTAAGCACGTTAAAGTCTTTGATTGGAAAGATGCACCTTAACTTTTTTTTATAAGTTTATTTACTTATTTTGAGAGAGAGAGCCAGCGACAGGACATGGGAGGGGTAGAGAGAGAGGAAGGGAGAGAATCCCAAGGAGGCTCCACGCTGTCAGCTCAGAGCCTGATATGGGGCTCGAACTCATGAACCACAAGATCATGACCTGAGTCAAAACCAAGAATCAGATGTTTAACTGACTCAGCCACCCAGGCACCCCGGGATGCACATTAACTTTAAGATACTTTAAAGAACAGTGGATTATTAGGGGCATTGAATAATTTTATTTTAAGTTGATAGCTTTCATTTAAGACAATTCAGAAGGTTTGTAGACTTAAACCAACTTGATAAACCAGTTTGAAAGAAATAGTGGAAACGTGTTTGCTGATTTGATATTTTGAAGAATAGGCAACTTTATAGTTTTAAAGCGAAAAAGCACTAAATATTGATAGCAGGTGAGGAATCAACATTGGATGAGTCTGCAAATTTGTATCAAGGGGCTGGAGGAAGATAATATTTTCACGAGGAAGATATAGTTAATAGGAATTATTCTAAGAGGTAGATTAGAAAGCATCCATTTTACAGGAAGCCTGCAGTTTATAACTTTGTCAAGAGCAGTTTTCCTAATGCAAATGTTTATATGTCATATCGAACTCAGTACACCTACGACTAAACACATTTCTCCGGTGTTTTGACAATTGCGTAAATGCCATCATTCATTTAGTTACGAAGGTATGAAAACTTAGATGTAGCTTGAATCCATCTGTGGCTTCACTCCTGTCTAGTTGATTGTGAAGTTGTAAATTTCCCCAGTAATGGTTTTCATCTTGGGCTCATCTTCTTTGTTTCCACTGACTCTCTTTCTGTGGTGTCAATGTGCTAATTACCCGAGGACATTTCTGTATGGTCATAGCCATTTTAACCCTGAGGCTGGTCTGGTATCCTTTCAATATTATTTCCGTTGCATCCCTCTCTTAATAAATTGATCATTGACTCCTGCTGCAGCAAATGAAAGCTCTCTCTGATTTTTAAGGTCCTCTACCATGTTTATTTTTAGTCTTTTCTCTTTCCTAGATGTTTTTTTTTTTTTCTCAATTCAAGTCATTTCACAATATCACAGTGGCGTCTCTTCTGGGTTTTACCGATGGATTTGGTGATGGTTTAGATAAGGGAAGGGGAGAATCAATAGCAACACCAAGATTTGAAGCTTGTGTGACTAAAAATATGCTTTAAAAATGGAAGAAATACGAAACCCAGGAGGGGAAGTAAAATGAAGAGGAAATCTTTTGCTCTTTGATTTGGACATTTGACTTTTACTTACTGGTCAAAATATCAGTTTGAAATTGTGATCCCAAAACTCTTCTGTGATCCTGAACCTCTTGGCATGATTGAACACGGTACTAACTGGATTCATAAAATAAATACAAACTGGATTTGTTAATGGAATGCTGTTTTTCCTGATGATTGAATTCCACCTGTACGACTGACGGATGAAGGTAAAAGACCATGAACTTCAAAATCACACGTTAGTATTACAGCCAAGGGATATTCTGACTTGAGAGAAACTACAGCTCGGAAGACATGGTTCTTTCCCGGTGATCTTGAGCAAAGGGAGAGGATTTTTGTTCTCTGTTGTGCCAGTGTTGGCCTGTCTGAAAGCAGAAGCTGAAAGAGTATCATTGTGAGATTCCTTCCAGTGCTGTGATTGTTTCCAAAAACCACCACCTGCTTGGGGTACCGCTCAGCAGGCCTGCTGTACAACTAGCTTTCATTCTCATGATAATGATGACAATTTCACACTCTCAACCTAAAACTTGCTACCGCAGTGAAGCATTTCATGTCTGGCTGTGACTCTAAGCCACGTGTGTATTCTCACCCAGTATTTCATTGATGGCCTGGTAGACAAACGCAGTCAAGAGAACTGTATGTATTCAGGCGAGAAAAAACAAAACAAAACACTTGGCCTCCTCACAAATTGCTATTGGTGAGAACTGGGGAAATCATCCTTTGCCCTTGTGAATTTCACAATTGTTTTTCGGCGTAATTAAGACAAAGTGGAAGCAAGATAGTAGAAACGGAAAAGACTAGCACATTCATTTTGCTCATTCCAACTACATGAAATGAGAGAAGTTGAGGTTTACATATTGTTCTTTAAGCATTATCTCAATGTTAGTATACAGCAATGTTTTTATGTTGCATTAGATAACACGAATGACGCAGGGCTCACATCTGGGGTTTGCGCGTGCACAAATCTGACTGCAGGGCTCCGTCCCCAGATGTCCGCCTCACTCCTGTCTCTTTCTGTAGTGCTGAATGGGTAGCCTCCCCTCCCCTCCCCATCCTTGTGCTGTGATTCCCTCCACAGGGCTTAGCACTATTGAAAAGACTACTTACGAATTCACGTAATTATCTGCTATCACCTGTCTATCCACTGGGATAGGAAAAAGAAATCCTGCACGAAGCAGGAACTTTATTTCCTTAAGAATAGAATTTTGGTGGTTGCTGTTATCCTCTCTCTCTCTCTCTCTCTCTCTCTCTCTCTCTCTCTTCCTTCCTTCCTTTCCTTTTTCTACTATGTCCACAAAATATAAAATTCTCAAATAGTTTTTGAATGAGTGTTTGGGAGTGATTCTGGTGTTGGTATATGTTTAACAGCAATTAAATATAGGCCAGCATTGAAAGATACCAAAGTTCATATCTATACTGAAGTGATAGCCGAAGATAACCTTATCAGTGCATTAAACTGAATCCTACGTATTAACCACTTTTAACAAAACTGTGCCTCTCGCTAGTACCGTACATATGTTGTGAGAGGACCAGGACCCTGGACTACCACTTGGAGTTGCTCAGAACTACAATTTCTCTAGTTGCAGTGTCTGTTCCTGGATGGGCTTTGCTTATTTGGTTTTGCTGATTTGCTTATCTGATACACAGTTATAAATAAATGAGTCCTGTACCCCAAGTTATCATTCATATCTTATCTTACTTTCCGAAGGGAATACAAATAAAAGCCGCTCCCACATAGTCCACTTTCTTCTGTAGGCTTTAAAATCTCTAGAGATGAAGTTTCCATGACTCCCTTTAGTCCAGTGGACCCTCGGGTTTGACAGTTCCTATAATCAGAAATTCTTCTGAGTTTCTGACCAAATCCTATTTGAAGTGAAGAGTTCACTAGGTCAACATGATGGAAAAGGTCCATTATATCCGACTTTTGGTGAAGGTAACGCTTGTGAACGAGTCCCAGCTAAAAACACACATTATGGCTGTGAACTAAAGCCAAGAAATCACCATTTACTTCACAGTGAGTCTTAAACGGAAAAGGGATGTCCTTTGTGTAAAATCACCTTGGAAAGAGAAAACACTAAGGAAAAGAGATTGCCATGAGGTAAAAGGGTTTCCATCAGATAGAAAGGAATTAAGAGATGGGGCGCCTGGGTGGCGCAGTCGGTTAAGTGTCCGACTTCAGCCAGGTCACGATCTCGCGGTCCGTGAGTTCGAGCCCCGCGTCAGGCTCTGGGCTGATGGCTCGGAGCCTGGAGCCTGTTTCCGATTCTGTGCCCCCCTCTCTCTCTGCCCCACCCCCGTTCATGCTCTGTCTCTCTCTGTCCCCAAAAAATAAATAAACGTTGAAAAAAAATTTAAAAAAGAAAAAAGAAAGGAATTAAGAGGGTATTTAATTGTGGCAAGCTGGCTAGCTGCCTAATGTAGTGGAAAACTGAGGCCATGGAACATCTGGGGATCCTGGGGGTCTGTGGAGTCCTGGCAACAGTATGGAATTTTCTAGAAGGAAAATCCGAAGAGTCCTCAGGAGCCTGCTTGGTGAGACAACTGGCATGTTTGGGAGATAACTCTGAAAGAGAAGGTGAGATCCGCCAATCCCTCAGAGAGTGAAACAGCATCCTGAGCTATGATGGGACAGGCAAGACTGTCATCAGCTAAGGGACAGAACACAGGAGGAAAGTGCATCTTCCTGCAAGCACTGAGATCTGTTGCTAACCAGCCAAATGGTCCCTGCATCTTCGATGCCCTTGAAGAACCAGACAAAGGAGACTGTACCAGCCCCTCCCACATACTGCTAACAAAATGCATTTATTATTATTTTGTGTCCTGGGACAAAAATAAAAACAAGGTATCTAATTCCATTTCTGCGGTTCTCTTTCATGTACTTGAAGAATTAGTATCTTTCATTTATAAGCAAAATAAAGCCTACTCCTTTATTTATTTATTTATTTGTTCCTCAGAGGAGTGATTCCCTGGTCTCAAGCAATCATTTTACTGCTCATCTCTGGAATTTCTCCAGCATACTTATTATATAAGACACTACTTCTAGGGCTTAAAGCAGAACACAGTGCACTATTAAAATCGTGTTTGATGAAGAGTAACAAAGAAGTGATTTCCTCATGCTTTGGCTTATTTATGCTGCTAGTATGAAGGTTGTTTTTAGAACGCTGATTCATGCTGAATTTGACTTTACATTGACACAGAATACTTCCCAAGTCTCAGCACTGGAGCCCTTTTTATTATTTTACTCTGATGACAAAGCAAAACATTGTGGAAAACTGCATCAAACAAGAAAATAAAGCAAAACGGAAAACCTCGGCATTCATTAGCATTTATTAAATTATTCTTTTACTGATTTAAGTTTAAGGGTTCAACTAGACCTCTAGTCAAAGTATAAATAGTCCAAATAGCTGTGATGCATTTATATCATTTTCCCCAATACACTATGTGTTTTCATCCCTTTACGGTCAGATTTTCATTAGACTTTTGAAATATGAAAAAAGAACTTATTGAGACAGACTAAATTGAGGAACTTTGTAATGTTGACCCGGAAAATGAAACGGCCAGTTATTTTTAGCAGCAAAATGGGTTTATTGGGGAATAGCAGAGGAATTGTCATTTGAGAGTGAACCCCAGGCAAGTCTAGAGAACAAAGGAGAAGAATGGCTGTGGCTGTTATAATAAAAAAAAGTCCATGGGAATAAACAGGGTTCAGAGTATAGTGGCTCCTTATTGGCTGACTTGTGACAGTCTCTCCCTGGCTCGGTTGTTGCCAGGCAAGGAGAAAATCTTCCTTTCCTCTGCTGCTGGAGGCAAGTGTAGGACTCTTCCTTTGGGGATGCAAGATACTTTAATTTTTGTGGAGTCCTGGAAGGGTGGCTGAGTGGCAGGGTGTGAGACGCTCCCCCCCCCCCCCCCCCCCCCGTCTGGTCTTTGACTTCATTTTAAAAGAGGTTCTTTTATTCGTTTTATTCTTTTATTTCATGGCAGACACTGATCTATGTGGATATTTCCTTGCCCACTTTAAAAACAAAACAGTCAGTTATTTTACCAGCAAATGGGCTTATTTGGGAATAGCAGAGGATTTGCAATTCAGAGTAAGCAAGCTGTAGCAAAAGCCCCAGGCAAGTCCCATAAGCAAAGGAGAGAGACATTATTTTATAAAGAAAATGGAGGACGTTGGGAGGGAGACAAAGGTCCACTGAAGGAAAGCGAGGGTCCAGGGTGGTACCAACTTCTCGTGGGCTGGGTTGCCTGGCAAGGAAGGAAATGTTCCTCTTCCTGTTGGAATGTTAAAGCAGTATTGCATTTGCAAGGGGCATCTCTTCCCGGAGAGGTGTGTGACTGAGAGTGGTGGTGAGTGGGTGCTCCCCCTTCTGGCCTCCTGACTCCATTTTATGTACTTATTTTTTTTTTTAGGGAAGAATTTTTTATTTTTATTTTTATTTTTTATATTAAACATAATTTATTGTCAAATTGGTTTCCATACAACACCCAGCGCTCATCCCAACAGGTGCCCTCCTCCTGACTCCATTTTAAATGAGATTTTTGTGTATTAATTTTAACACTGCAAAATACCTGACCAATAGTCTTCAAAACTCTTGAGACCATGAAAACCAAAACAAACAAACAAAAAAACAAACAAACAAACAAAAAAAAAATGAAAAAGACTGAAAAATTATCAAAGATCAGAGGGATCTGAGGAGATAGGACAACTAAATGCAATGTGGTGTCCTGGATTGGATCCCCAAACAGAATAAGATATTGGTGGAAACTCAGGTGATTTTTCAATAGACCCTGTCGTTTAGGTAATAGTACTTTACCAATGTTAATTTCTTAGTTTTGAAAAACATTCCATGGTTATTTAGGATGTGAATATTAGGGATAGCTGGGTAAAGTCTTTTTAGGAATTCTCTGTACCATTTTTTCAACAGTAAATCTAAAATTATTCCAAAATAAGAAAATGATAACTTAAGGGCCTCTGCTTGGTAAACAGTTTATTAAATCAAGTCTTTAACAATAATTTTTGGCTTTATGTGGTTGTATCTCTTAATGTAATAGCAGATAGACAAGATACTACTGAAAATAGCCACTCTTTTTATTATTCATTACCAGATTTATTCTATAGCAATACAGAGTGCCAAAATGGAAACACTTATGCTTTCCAACTCATATTTAACTCGTTTTGACATTTTAATGGAAAATAACTGTAGTCACACAAGATGGGCATTACAGTCAGTGAGTGTGTTTGTGTATTTCCATGAATATCATAAGGCTTCATTTGACGTCATCATGGCTTGAGACCTATGAGCAATAAAGTGCAAAGGGTACAGGGGAAAGCATTGTTCCATAGGAAAGAACAGAAACCATGTTACCAGGGATCTGGTCTCAATTCCTTTCAAAGAGAGTCTTCCTGCCTCACTAAGATTCTAAATCTATTAATAAATAGAAATCATATTGAAACTCTATATACATCTCATTTTGCCAATTATATTTTTATTGATCTGCTCTAATCCCTCAAATTTCTACTCAGATTCATGTAACTTTTTTTTCGCTTCCACAATATCACTACTCCTACAAATACCTCCACTACCAACCAACCACCACCATTTCTGCTAATAAAAACAAAATCTAAAAGTATCTGTCTTGGCCAGCTTGGACTGCCATGACAAAATACCATAGACTGAGTGGCTTAAACAACAGACACTTATTTTCCCATCTTTCTGGAGATTAGAAATCCAAAATCAAGGTGTCAGCATGGTCAGGTTCTTGGGGAGCCCTCTCCCTATCTTTCAGATGGTCACCAGTTCTCTGTGTGCTCACATGACTTCCTTCTTTGTATGTGGGAGCACAGAGAGAGAGAGAGAGAGAGAGAGAGAGAGAGAGAGAGAAAGCAAGCTCTGTGGGGTTTCTTCTTATAAGAGCACTTACCCCCTCCTGAGGGGCCCACCCTCATGACCTCATCTAAACCTGATTACATCTCAGAGGCCCCATCTCCAAATACCATCGCATTGAGGGTGTGAAATCCAACGTGAGAGTTTAGGAGAGATGCAATTTAATTCGTAGCGGTGTTCAAAACCCAAGAGTTTCAGATAAGAGTGTGGACAATGTGACAAACTCGTATTCTAGACAGTTTCTGCGGGTTATCTTTGTAAATCCTCAAATAGCAACTTCATGAGGTATATTGGTCTTAATTTATAGATGAGGAAGTTAGATACTAGAGAAGTTAAAATAACTTCTGCAAGACAGGCATTTAAAAAATAGCAGTATATGCACTAAAATCAAGATGTTCTGGCTAAAGAATGATATTCTTGGGCATTGCAGTAAAATACCCTCAATCCCAATACAAATGTGTGGGACTTATACTAATGACTGAGGGAAATGATTCATCCTGGGCAAAAATTCACACTGTATTGTGGAAGGAGTAATTTTAGGAAGAGAGTAAATGAATGCATTTTTTTCCTCTTTCATTCAGCTGTGTAATAATAAATGTAAATAGCCATATAGGTTAATAGTATTCAAACTATTGTGAAATTAACAGGAACTCACTTGCACTCAACAGAGAATTTAGTTTGTCTGTTAATATTATATATAATATAATAACCGTAATTATTGGAATTATTTGAGACCTTTAAAAGGATGTTGTTACAAGCAATGCTTTTTATAATGTATGTAAATATCCATAATGGTTATGGATGTGCTGAACGAAGTCTGCTGCTAAGGGTATTTTTATCAGTTTTGCATTATACTACCCTCTGTTAGTTCATGACTCCTCTGTAGCCTTACAGAGGCGTGAACTTTGTATATTTTGTTTCTGTTCACTGTCACACTAATCATATGTTATAGGCATTATTTTCCACCAGCCAAGAGAAGGATACGTGCTTAGAGGGTTCAGTGACTTGCCAGAAGTTACAATGGCTCTCAAAAGGGATCGAGTTGGAATTCCAAGTCCAGTCGTTATGGTTCTGCATTCCAAGTTTCAGAGATCATTAACGTGTTGGTTTTTATTTTTAAAAATTTGTATATGGTGCTCTAATTGTTCTGACCATAGAATATTTGGATATTCTGATTCTGCACTTTGTTAGAACTGTGTCATTAGTAAAAGAAAGTGTCCCTATGTGTGGCTTTGTCCTCTGTGGCAAATTGCACTTACTTTGTAAGTTAAAGGAGCCGACCTTGTTAGGAAACTACTGTGCACTAGGATGTGGGCTCATCTTGTTGACTCTTCCCTCTGTCCTATGAGGTCCCTTCTTTATGAGACATGGAATGATTAGTCTAAGTTTGCACAGCTAGTAAATGGCTGAGCCATGATGTGAAT
Source organism: Felis catus (assembly GCF_018350175.1). NCBI lineage: Eukaryota > Metazoa > Chordata > Mammalia > Carnivora > Felidae > Felis > Felis catus. Next base: position 86,039,812 of record NC_058379.1, read on the forward strand.
CCATCTGTTGGATTCCAACATGTTGGGAGAGGTCATTGTGAGGATGCTACCACCAGTTGACCTGAGGGCTGGACCGGAGCAGTCAGAGGTTCCTCACCTTACCCTCTCCTTGGAGGGCACCTTCCACCGTACCTGTAGGCAGAAGCATTTCAAGCACAGTCTTGAACAGGCAATGTGTTGTTGAGACCATCTGGACTGAATATGTGGCTGAACCCCATTAAGGCTTCTCTGTGTACTTTTTAAGATTCAGCACCTTGTGGCCACCCAAGATAAGCCTAGTATATGAGTTCCCTTGCTCAGTAAACCTGCCACCTACCGACCTGGGGTGGCCTGCCTCTTTCTTGGGTCTCTCCTTGACCATATTTCACCCAGGGAACTCCCAAGTATGCAAACTAACACAAAGTTTTACTTATCTTCCACGATACTAAGCTGCCTTTTCTTGTATGTTCGTGTTTTCTAAATTCATTTCCTTAAATTTACTTAAAATATAAAGACCTTTCTACAGTTTAAAGAACAGAATCTATAATGCCGAATAAACCCATGGAGAAGCTAAATCACTCAACCCATGAGTTGAAGCTAAATAAACCACATGTTGATATTATATTATAATCAATATTCACAATTGCTTTATAGTATTTTACTGTGAGGATGGAGATCAATAAGGGGCCACCAAATACATAGGTAACCAGAACACAATGTGCTAACCCCAAGTGTGTAAGAAGAATACCAGGAGATCAGAGGGGGTGATGTGACATCTTATTTCCAGGTATGTGGGTAGAAATCCTGTGACACAGGAGGTGTATCTCAGGCAGGTTGAGAAGGAGAGACGTGTGCACATGTGCTGAAGCTCAGGATTGTCCTTCAGATGCTTTTTGAAGCTACTAGGAAGGAGCTAAAAAGGTAGCAAGAGTCAAGTGGAAGTGTGAGCCTTGTTATTCTGTTTATTCTGTTTTGAGGAGAGATCTTCCGCACGATTGGTCAAAGAGTACCTTGTAACATGGGAAACACTGTCTTCTAGCCAGTAATGAACAACGCACGCTCCAAAAAATATTATATTATCTGGCCAGTATTAGTTAAAAAAAAAAAGAAGAAGAAAAGAAAAGAATAGAAGAAAAAGAAGAAAAGCATAGTGTAGCAACTTTACAGTTTGAATAAAGAAATAGAAGAGAAATACAGTGATCTAAGTCTCTGATGCTTCCTTCTGTGCATTTCTTTCTTTCTCCTTTCTTTCTTTCCAACATTTATTCATTTTTGAGAGCGAGAACGAGCGTGTGAGCATGAGTGGACGAGGGGCAGAGAGAGAGGGAGACACAGAATCCAAAGCAGGCTCGAGGCTCTGAGTCGTCAGCTCAGAGCCCGATGCGGGGCTCGAACCCACGAACCATGAGATCATGACCTGAGTCGAAGTCAGATGTCCAACCGAGTGAGTCACCAAGGCTCCCCTCTTCTGTGCATTTCTTTAGGGCTATAGAGAATGTATACTCCAGCAAAACTGTGCTAAATGTTGAAATTTAAAATGGTGGCCAGCGGCACCTGGGTGACTCAGTCGGTTAAGCGTCCTACTTCGGCTCAGGTCATGATCTCACAGTTAGTGAGTTCAAGCCACACGTTTGGTCTTTGCACTGACAGCTCAGAGCCTGGAGCCTGCTTCGGATTCTGTGTCTCCCTCTCTCTGCCGCTCCCCCACTTGTGCTCTCCCTCTCTCTCTCTCTCTCTCAAAAATAAATAATAAACTTAAAAAAACTAAAAAAATAAAATTGTGGCCCATTTGCCTTGCTAGAACTCTCCAGTCACTGAAAGGAGACTCATTTTATTACTTTGCTTTAAACATACCTGGGGAGGGAGGGTGACAGAGTGGGCATCAGGTGACAGGCTAACAGTCTGATATTAATTAGTCCTATGAAACAGGGGCAAAGCCTAGGAATGATGGTTTGTAGGTGTGTAATTACTAGTCCTGCTTTTTTACCAAAGCTGAAGAGATGTGTGTTCTGACAGAGGTGTGTTCAAATCCTGACACTGTCACTGTCTTTATCCTAAAATGAAGAAAACCTACCTCATGTAGTAGAAATGAGGATTACATGTGTATATAAATTTTTAGATGCATTGCACATAATAAGCATTTAACAGATACCAGTTACTCTCTAATATAAAAGAGTAAAACAGATGCTTCCATTATAAAAACACCTATCTTCCTGCTTTCTAAATTAATATATGAGTGTTTGGGCTTTTAAAACAAACAAATCCTACAAGATAAGCAGTTTTAAATGTGCTGATATTTGAAAGATAGAAAATAGAGCATTAGGAAAGTGCATTGATCTCATGAATCGTGACTCATGGAAAACAAAATTGTTTGTCACTGGCACGCTGAGATAAATATTTTATGCGATATTGACACCATTTGATTTTATTAGATTAAAAACGATTGAAGCCAGCGCATTGAAAACCTCAAACCATAAAATCTTTTCACAAAATATCATTTTTAAATTAAATATTGTGTTTTTAAAAGTTTGCTGTGATATTGATGAATAACCTGGTTTAGACTCAAAAAAATGTTCTCTCTATCAGTACATTTAACAAAAATTATTTCCAACGGGTTAACTGAATAGGTAAATTCCTGACATTACAAAACTCATGCGGAAAGGTAGATAATAAGATTCCTTCATTTGCTTTCAGATTTTCAGACGATGCTGGTTGGTTTTCAAGAAAGCTTCTAGTAAAGGACCCAGAAGGCTGGAGAAATTTCCAGATGAAAAGGCAGCGTATTTCAGAAACTTCCATAAGGTAAGTCACCGTGTTTGGAATCGCTGGGGAATAACTGGGACCCCTTGGCAACGACTCATGGAGACGTTTCTTTTGATAGATGAAATCTGCAGAGGCAGAATGCACAACCAGGATAAAATGTCCCTGTTCAGATAAAATGCAAAAGTTATTTTTCTCCTTTATTTTAATCATCTGCTGTAAATGCCAGTGGTTCCTCTGCAAAATGAAAGACTCATTTTTATTGCTACTTTGCAAAATGAGATGACTCATAATTCAACCACATCATTTCCCAAGGTGCTGAGTAGGCATTTTCCCTCTGTTCAGGTTAATTGTGCATTTGTTACTTTGATTTACACTGTGGGCAATATTTAGGAGATAAAACTTTCGAGGCTGGCATTAACAGTGTAATGGCTCTGCTAATGTGCCTAGTATTTGCTGTTAGATGGCTTTAACAGGAAAGTATCATCGAATATGTTGATGTGTAGAGATGTAGCCACACATTCCGTGAATGAAATATCCATTTACCAAGAATTAAAAGTATGTAGGAAACAACCCTAGAATGATACTAAAATTGCTACCTAGCGTTGTGTTTGGTGATAACATCAAAACACAGGTAAGTATTTGATAATTAGATGGTCAGAATTCCCGGTCAGAACTCAGAACTGTGAAGCAGTTTTGTTTGTTGCCGAAATGCTTCAATAAGCCCCGTAAAACATCTAATTTCTCATGGTTGGTAGTACAGAGTAGTTACCCTGAATGATGTAGTGATTCTGTGGAATTTATTTTATGTGATATATGGTCTAATTCCTCCTTTTATTAAAAATAGGGTGCTTGCCAGGAGTTGGCAGGGGATAAATAGACCTAGCACAGAAACTGTCCTCTATGATACCATAATGCAGGATGTATGTCATCAGAAATTTGTCCAAACTCAATGTACAAAGCTGAGGATGAATCTTCCCGTAAAGTATGGACCTGGGGTGATTACGTTGCGTCGAAGTAAATTCATCACTTGTAACAAATGTACCACTTTGGGGTGGGATGTTATTAAAGGGGGAGGGAATAGGGAAATCTCTGTACCTTGAGTTCAGTATTGCTGTGAACTTAAAAATTCTCTAAACGATAAAGTCCTTTTAAAAATGGATTATTCTACACTAATGGACTAACCAACTCTGTTACACAAGTAACTAGCAGCAATTTCTACTCTATTTGAAACTGTATCAGAGAACGTAACATTTGAATTTCTTTAACTCTCTATGAGGTATTCTAAATATTAGTATAGATTTACTGTCAGAGAATCCAAGCTCACGTTCCTGCCCAACCACTTACTAGCTCACGGGAGTTTGGTTTTCTCATGTGTACGTGTTCTTTACATGCCTTTTTTGAAGACTACTGGAGATAGAGAGTATCAAAGATAGTGTGCATATACTTTCTACGTGAAAAATTATCTGGAGTCTAAAGTTACACTGGTATTTTGTATTAAGATTGTGATCATGGCAATATTTTTAAACCTGACTTTGTGAAAAACTGCAAAGTTGTGAAACGTGAGTCTGTGACCTTTAGTTTTTGAGTAAAATTTTGAAAGGCTGAGCATACTCTATACTCTGGATTCCTGGTCAGAACCCCTGCCCACTGGTCAATGTGGGATGCTCTTCAGCCAGCGAACCCAGAGTCCATGCACTCAAGACTCAGGCAGAATCCTCAAGAAGGAGAAAGATCACCCTGGAAAATAAATTGTTGAGAAAGATCAAGAATCTTAATCACGTGTGTGTGTGTGTGTGTGTGTGTGTGTGTGTGTGTGTGACGAGAACATTAAGATCTGCTCTTTTATCAACTTTCAAGTATATAATACAGTATCGTTAACTGTTATCACCATGCTGCACATTAAATTTCCAGAACTTATTCATCTTACTCTCTGACCAGGGGGGGAGGGAGATGCTGACTAGCCTTATTTTGGTAATCATTTCACAATGTACACATGTATCAAAGGACCACATTGTATACCTTAAACGTATACAATGTGATATGCCAATTATATCTCAATAATCAAGCTGGAATAAAAACCACTTAACCACATTACACACTGGGTAAGATTGTAGACTCTAGAATCTAGCTTGCATATTCAACAGTTGTGGGAAATTGCATAAACTGTTTACGCACTTAATTTGTCTCCTCTTTTAGATTCAGATTATAATAGTATAACGAATTATAACCCAAAGAAGGGTTATTGTAAGGAAAAAAGTGGTACTATAGGCATAAAATGAGATTAAGTATAATAAGATATTATTAACAAATTAAATTTTATAGCTAAGTATACAACTAGTTACTTGGCATATAGTAAGTTTTAGTAAATGTTAGCCAGTTTTTAATGTTTATTTATTTTTGAGAGAGAGTGGAGAAGGGGCAGAGGGAGAGAGGCTCTGAAGCAGACCGTGTGCTACAGCAGAGAGCCCAATTTGGGGCGCAAACTCCCAAACTGAAGTCGGACCCTTAAACGACCCAGCCACCCAGGCGCTCTGGTGTTAGCCCTTTCAGTCTAGGCTAGATGTGACGGTGACTCGGGTACAGGTGTCACTGTTGGAGCTGGAGATGGAAGGATGCATTCTGGATATGATGTGTGGACACTGACAAGATGTGCTTTGGGACTCCATGTGGGGTCTTTGTGAAAGGTTAGGACTTGTGGAGATTCCTGAGTTTGGGTTTGAGCAACAGACAAGAGGATGGTGAAATTCATGAAGATGGGGAAGACTAGAAGAGCAGACTTTGAGTAGAAATCACAAGCCTTCACTGACTGGCTATAGGAGAAACGGGAGAGGAGTACGAGTTGCTGTCTTTTCCAGACTGGGCGACAGATGAGTGGTCGTGCTGCGACAGAGACAGGAACCCTGTGCACAGGAGCAGTTTTCAGTGGTGAAGAAAAGGCCTTCTTGGCCTGTTAGATTAGGTGTCTCTACGGCACATTCAGATAGATATTTTTCCTTAAACAGTTAGAACTGCAGGCAGATTACACTGAAAATGCCCAGGAGAGCTACCGGATGGTGATGTTAAGGTGGGTGTGTACTAATGTGTGTCTGTGAAAGCTTGATCAGTTGAAATGAAACTCGTTCCTCTGAAAGACGTGGACTTGGGTACCAGTCTTGTGACATTCAGGGTATTTTACAGGGATTTCAAATCTAAGTTCATCAAGAGTTAACAAATCAAAAAAGTTGACACTTGATGGGAAAAAAAAAACGACTAATTCAAAAAATGATAGAAAATTATGTAAAGTGGCACTTGAAGGAGGAAATGCTAGTAAAAGAAATGTTAAAATCCTGAAGAGTATTTAAGTCCTTTATAGTGATTACCAAGACTGTTTAACTGGAACTTCCCAACTGAAAGTTTTAATAATTCTAAAGAAAGAATTGTTTATTTTCCCAACAAGAAAACTGTGAAAACTACCATCCTGCTGTTCCTGAAAACACATCACCCCAGAGGTTAGACGGTGTTAATTTGTCCAAGCCCCGAACAACTAGCCATGAAGGCAAATGAGCAGTTACAAATACATATTCATGATATTTTTATCCTGACCTATACTTTTGTTTCTGCAAAATCAAAAACTGAACCATCCCTTCCCATGGTTTTTTCCCTGAGAAGAATTATGAATCCTTTTTTTGGAGAGCTGTGAACCTCTCAGTTCCCTCTCATGGTCTGGTTAAATAAAGGGAGATCTCTTTATGTAAAAGGCTGACACTTTAAAAATCTTTGTTTTCCTTTGAGTAATTAATGGTCAATTCAAATATTAGATCTCCAGAATTGTAAAACAAAATCTTCATTTTCAAGATAGTTTAAAGTAGACTAATATGGATTCCCCAATTGTTCTATTTGTTAATTATTAAATACTTTAAACTTGTGCTTGGTCAGTTATTTTGATAGGCCCCAAAATCTGCGACAGTGCTCAATAGCACTAAATCAAAGTAATCAAATGAGTGATATATTTCCAACCTTAGTGAGGGGCTTTATGAAAAATAGCTAAGGACAGAATTACTTCTTCCCCAACTTTAACTTTGTCCTATACTCTATCTGGAACATACATATTATAAAGCTTATGAGTATTAATGGTCCCATTTAGACTTTTGATATGTTTACTGTGAGAGAGATCTTGCTGCATAAATCAATTTTTATAGGAAACTGCTATGAAATGGTATATACTTTTTTTTTACTTCTTGGTAGAAAGAAATTTGAAATTCAAATCACTGGCTGCTGAAGGAAGTTATTAAAAATGCATTAGGATTGGAAATGTAGCTGTATATAATTGTCATAACAGATATTCAAAACAAATTTATCCTCAATGAAAACTGAACTAAAGCAATTTACATAGAATCAGCTAATAAATTTTCCTTAATTTTCTAAGCAGATGAAAAAGAAACAGTTCATAGAAATTTTAATAAAATAAATATGAGTGCTGTCTGTAGGGAGGAAAGTATAAATAAAATCCCTGACAAGAATGAATGGAGATAGAACTATGTGAATTTCCAGTGATGAGGACTACGTGATTCCAGAAAACCAATGCCTGTATTGGGACGAATCTTATTTCTGAATCCCCTACAACCTGACATTGGAAACATCATTTTGTTCTATCTGCTTTACTCTTGGTTGGAGTTGTCATTATTTATCTTTATGTAAAGCAAACATCTGAGAAACTTGGGGAAAAGTTGAAGGCATCCTACCTGGAGATACAGTGTACCCTTAAACAGAGGAGCCAAACTACAGGTAAATGTGTCAACAGCACGTGTGTATAGTGTGTTATGTGGAACACTTTCATTTTGATTCCAGTAGCTATACTTGGATGAGCACAGTACTTGGTGTGATGTGAAGTGTGTTAAAGGCTTGGTGTCTCTTGAAAAGTCTGTTGGAAGTTCCCAGAGTGGTAATCATTTGATCTGTTGGAAGTCTGTTGGAAGTCTGTTGGAAGTCTGTTGGAAGTTCCCAGAGTGGTAATCATTTGATCGCGTTAGGGCATCTTACCCAGTTGTTCATTCATCCATTCATTCATTCATCCATCTGTAATCTCTTATCTTGAAGAAGTCTCAATTTTTTTGACTAAGCTATTAACATACACACTGATTCTTGACACAGTCACACATGAACCCCTGATCATTTATTTATTGGTTTATTCATATTATCTGATCACATGTTAGTCACTGAAAGATGACTTAAAGAAATGGAATATGAAACGTTGCATTTTATGTAGGAGGAAAAGAAGGGTGGAAATGCCCAAGACACGATGCACCCCCTGTGTAATTTATGTGTCTGACAGAGATGGGTGGGTCGTGAATGGACAGCTCTAAAATTAGCAAGAGAGACCAGGTGGTAAGAGCTTCACGTGGAGGGCATCAGCAAAGTTGTGATCTCAGAATACTAATAGGGAACTCTCAGAGTTAAACTTAATCTTTGTTATATTGAATCAAGTTCAATTAAAATTTTACAACATCTAAGATATCTCCAATAAGTATCACTTTGGGCAGTTGAAGGATGCCATGGAAACTAGATCACTCAGTAATCAGGGTTTTTGTTTATAACTCGTTACTCCACAACAGATATCGGTTCACTGAGAAGGAATCAGACTCAGAAAATATCCATAAGACTGATCTGGACTTGACTTAGAGTATACAGAAATATGATTTATGTTAGCAAAATTACTGTCTTTATTTGACTTTTTAAAACTATCCATTTGTGTGTGAGGCAGTCATCCACAATGGTACTACATCTAAAAACAAAAAAAAGCACATAAGATGACTTAAATAATATCTTTCCCTCACTCTACTATGTGTAAAATGCAAGTCATACCATAGCTCACAAAGTGAGATGATAATTTCATGTAAGACAGTATGTAACTTGTAAAATAACTATGATTGTGCCAGTCATTTCTGCCTCAGATTTTGTATCTTTGAAACCAGGGAAATAATTCATACCAACTTTAGAAAACTTTTGAGACTAATTTGCCTGATAACGTAACTTGTAACTTCAAACCAGTCATTTTATGTGGTAAATCAGATAGTAATTTGAGGAAGAATATTCAATAGCACAACTCTGTGATGACATTATCTCCATCATTTCTGAAGCATTTTTACATTTATTTAATGGATTAGATCCAATTCTCTTTATTATTTCGGAATATCATCAATGCATTTTTGGTTTTGAAACATCTCTTTTTTTACCCAGAGTCTGGTTAATTGTGCAATATCTGACAGATGTAACAGGAGACACGCTTAATGCGTAATGGTCACTGAAGGCAAATTGTTTTTCTGCCATTCATGGAAAATCACATATTATACCACAAGTAATGAATGCATATTCATTTGTAGCCTACAAGTTGAAAAATATTTCAGTGAGGATTCATTCTTGCATTAATATATTGTACCTCACTATAAATGTCTACCTAGAAATAGAAACTTTGATAAGTAGCAATGGTGTTTTGTATTTAGTTTAATGCACATAATATTTAGAAATATTAAAGCCTTTTTACATGTAACACTTGTACAAAAAACAAAGTCAGAATTTGAAGATTCCACTAACAACCCAAGATTACGAATCAGTAGCAGTCACTAAACTGATTTTATTGATTAGAGAACAGGTTCTTCATTTAGGGAACGGTGGGTTTTGAACTTTGGTGAAATTGCTTGTCTTGATGAGAACAGTTGCATTTGCTCTACTCACAATCATTGTCACACATAACTTGACCTCCTGAAGAAATGGTTGAGTTCTTGCTAACCAGTGTCCAGGGAAATTCTATTTTTTGCTTCCTTGTTTTGTTGTTTTTTTGTTTATTTGTTTTTGTTCTCAGAGAGAATGAGAGAGATGATGTTTGCTTACAAATGCATCTATTTTCTCTTACTTCTCCTTTTCCAGAATCTGTTTTAATCAAGTTAATCAGATTTACATGTCCAGTGTACTAGATTACATTTTAACATGATTTGCCATACCTGGAAATTTCCAGATTCTTTCTATCTTTTTGTAAAAGGTTTGTCTGGGGGTAGTGGAAGCTGTCCCCCTAAGCTCGGGGCGGCCATGATATTCTCCTAGGCTTACAGCTGGTACAGCCAACTCTGATAGTGGTCGAAAAAGTCAACCTTTATATCTTTTATTCCAGTTCCATTTTGCAAAAACCAATATAGTTGGACTCATCATTATCCCCAAAGGTTGCAGTACAATCACTAACAATAATTATAGCACAGTTTTCATTTTCTATTGTTGCGTAACAAGTTACCACAAATTCAAGGGTTGAAAAAACACCTATTTATGAGCCCCCAGTTCTGTAGGGCACAGGTGTAGCATGGCTGGTGTTTCTGTTGAGGGTTTCATGGGCACTGAAGTCAGTTGGACCGAGTTGTCTTGTGGTTCTAGAGAAAAGTCTGCTTCCAAGTGCCTAATATGGTTGGTGATTTTAGTTTCCTTCAGCTGCATGACTGATGCCCCCGTTACCCTGTTGGCTGGTCAAGAAGGGACCACTCTCAGTGCTAGAGACTACCTGAAATCCTTGACATGTGGTTCTTTCCCTCCCCAACACAGCAGTGGCACAACGAATTCTTTGAAGCTTTAACTCTCAGACTTCTCCTCTGTGACCAGCTGGAGAAAACACTGCTTTTAACAAGTTCCAGTGATAGGTCAGGTACACCTGGAGTAGCTGTGTTGTGATCTAACTTCAGTGTATCATGTAAATTTTCATTGTATTTTTAATTTGGGAAAGAATTTTTTGGTTGGCAAAGTGAGAGAGCTACTGTTCCCCCATAATGTGTAGGAGGTATAAACATTAAAGACATTGTATTTGAAATGAAACATGATGAAACTTTGACATTTCAGGCATGGGGTTCAACTAATTCAACACCCATTTGTAACTCACTTCTTCCTTTCCCATCTCCATCATAGAGATAGGGAAAACTGGATGGTCACTTTTTCATACTTCCTGTGGTTAGAAAGGTCCCTTTCTGGCTAATGAAATACAAACTTAAGCCTGCTAAAAGGTACAGAAGAGATTTTATTTTCTGCTATGGCCAGCGATGTCCCTTATTCCTTTCTCCTAAATTGAAAACATGATGGCTGGAAACGCAGCCACCATTTTGCACCCATGAGGAAATGAGCATAAGAGAGCAGAGAAGGGTAGGACAAATATTTGGCCCTGAGGTGCTTCTTCTAATATCATCAAACCACTAGACCAACACCAATAACTGCCTACTTCAGAGTTCTTATGTGAAAAGTTTGAACTGTTTGTTCAAATCAGTGTCTAGCAAACCTTTATTCGTAAAGGGCCAGATGGTAAAAATTTTAAACTTTACAGATTCTAAGATCTCTGTTGCCATTCTTCAACTCTGCACTTAGAGTATATCCAACTGCCAGAGACAATATATAAACAAATGGCTGTGGCTGTGTTCTGATAAGACTTTACTTACAAAAATACACGGTAGACCAGATTTGGCCCATAGGCCACAGTTTGCACCCGCAAGATTTCAGTCATTGTTAATTGAGTTCTTCAGTACTTGAAACTATATATTTTTTTTATTTTAAATAAAAAAGAGTGAATAATGCTGGATATCACGTCTAGATGCTATAGGTGTATAGGTAAACCTTAGCTAACCATGATTGGTAGTTAACTAATAGGGCGCACCTAGAACTGGTCTCATAAGCTTAGAAAAATAACCATAGTCTCCTTCAGCTTTTTTGTATTCTTTGGGATGGATATATATTAATGATCATACCAATACTCTTTTCCACTCTGTGTCCTTTACTAGAGGAACATAATTGTGCCCATTAGTTATGTTAAGTGGTATCATATACCAAGCCATAGACAGCCAGGCTGAAGACAAATCAGAGCCCTGGTAAATTGTAATAGGCATATAATTGTTAATAGCGGTTGACTTGCTAGAATTTCACACATCATCATTCAGTTGACTTCTTTTTGAGGGAAGTGGATTTTCTTCCCTCCCTCCTTCCTCTTTCTGTTTCAGGTATAATAAGACTCAGCTGCAGATTAAGTTCATTGTATTACTTGATGGCTGCTATCATCATCCTTTTCTGCAATATTTGATCAATCTGTTTTATTCCCATCCTTAACCCCATTTATCTCCCCTCCTCTAAAGATAATCATTATAATTATAATAAGTTTGATGGGAAACTGTGGGATTCTTACCATTGTGTACTGTTGATTTCTTGAACATGTACTACATTGTTAATTCACTTAAGTACTATTCTATTATAACTTACTGTGTTTCTTATTTTTATTCATGCTGCGTTGTGGCTTTTAAGATCCATTTGCATTTCTATGTGTCCATTTTGCCACTTGCTTCTGTTACGTGATGCCCTATAGTTTCCACCCATTATATTTTACTTTTTCATTTTCCTAGTAACAGAAACTAGGTTGCTAGAACTTCTCATTATCCCAAACAATACCATAATTAAGATTTTTGTACTGTGTTTTTATGACCCAACATGAGAAACTTTCTGAGACATATAAAAAGAATGAGATCATTGTGTTAAGGATATATGAATACTTAAATATGTACTACCTGTGACTTTCCAGAATGCCTCTCCATTCTTCACATCTACTGGGTGTGTGAGGGTTCTGTACTCTCGCATTCCCATGGACACTTTCCATTATTTACTGACTTCTCTGAATCTGATGCGTGTAAATCGATATGAAGTTGTGTTTTACCATGTGTTTTTCTATTCCCAATTAATTTGAAAAATTCTCCCTACACCTGTTTGCTTTCGATGTTTGTTCTTCCAGGAAATCCCCAATCCTATCATTTGTCCACTTTCCTACCAGAGTTCTTGCATTTTTCTTGCTGTTTTGTAAGGTTTCTTTGTCTCTTCTAAATATTAGATTACTTCAGGGTTAGACACGGTAAATAATTTCTCACCTGTGTCATCTGTCTATAACTTTGTGGAGTCTTGCATTAAACAGAAATTTACAAATTTGGATGTTTTCAAATTTTTCGCGAGTTCGGCTTTAGTCGTTCCTTAAGAAATACTAACCCACCCCACACATCGTGAAAGATATTATCCTACATTTTATTCAGTTAACATTATAGTTTTGCTTTTAATATTTTTGCCTTTCATCTATCTGGTGTTCAGATTTGTATATGGAATTAGGAATTTCATTTTTTTTAAATATTCAGGGGTCAGTTTTCACTCGCCCATTTATTAAACTTTTTTTTATCTTTATAGTTACTATGGTGACATATATTACACACAACACACACAGTTTTCTCCGATTTCTCTATTCTGTGCTGCTACTCATTTGTTCTTGTAGCCCTAACATGCCTCTTGTTTTAAAAAGTTACTGTGCTATCACGCTCTGCTGGGACATTTGGTAGGCTGTTTCTTCCACAACACATTTGGTTCTCATTTCTTGAAGTTGCTTTAGCAGTTGTCTAAGAACATGTATATAATGCCCTCTTTTTACTCAGCTTCTCTTCAAGATTTAAATTTTTCTCAAAAAAAAAAATTCCTAGGTAGTTCACAGGGTTTTTTGTTGTTGTTGTTATTGTGAAGGTATTATTGTATTGTATTGTTTTGTATTGTATTGTATTGTATTTTGTTGTATTTTATTTTATTTTCTGATTAACAATAACTAGTGTAGAGAAATTCCATTGTTTTTTTGTGTTTACTGTAATTGACAATATTGCTGAAAGCTTTTGTTGTCTCTAATAGTTTTTCCGTTGACTCTGTTAGCATCTGTATGTCAGTGATCATTGCCTGCAAATATTGATAGTTTCATTTATTTCTTTCCTAGTCTTTTTATTTCTTTTTTTTTCTTCTTTCCTTATTCTCCAGGACATATTTACCTTAAAGCAGCGATAGAAGCATACCTGCCAAGTTTCTACTAATAAATGGAATGGGTCTAATGCTTGTGCAGGAAGTATTTTTTCATCTTTAACCTTTTAAACAAAGAAAATTCCTTTCTATTCTTGATAGAGTATGAGTTACTTTCTCATAAAATGTGTTGAACTTTATCAGTGGTTTGATTTTTTATCTGCTGAGATAATTATGTGATTTTTCTCACATAATCTGTAATTTTGAGAAATTCATTTGGGTACATTCTGATGTGAATTATACTTTACTCCTGGAATAAACCTTACTTGCATGTTGGGATTTTTTTTCATTAATAAGTAAAATAACTTTTTTTAATTTTTCATATCTTATTTTAGGATCAATATTAGACCAGGCTCAGAAAGCTAAAACATGTTTGCTTTTTTTTTTTCTAGAATATCTTGCAGAAGATATTGATTAATCATATCTTGCAAGTTTAGTAAAACTCAATTATGAAATAGTCTAGAAATGAACTGTTAGGAGATGAATGTATTGTTTTGTTTAAGTTTTCTAATTTTTTTGCTGCCACCTTTTGACATTTAGTATTTTTCTAAATATATATCTTTTCATCTAGGTTTTCAAATTAGTATTCATTTGTTTGCAAGCTTATTAATATTTAGATGTTTTGTTTGTTCAGTTTTTCCCTTTTCAATGCTGTACTTATCTCCACCTTCTTTCTTTTTTCTTTCATCTAACTTGTCACAAATCCCTTTTATTAATCTTTCCATATGGAAACTTGTTATTTTTGCTTTTGGGAAACTTGTCATTTTTTTCTTCATCTCAGTGATTTCTGCCATTATTTTTTTTATTTCTTTATTTATTGAAATGCTCTTTCTCTTTTTAACTTCTTAAACTGAATGCCTGAGTTCTTTGTTTTCAACCCTTTTTATTCATGAAAAGTATTTTTCAGCCCATGTTTTTCATGTATTTCTTTTTTAGTGTCTCAAATCTTAATGTGTACTGTCCCATTTTCATTAAAATGTATTTTGTAACTTAACTGATAGTTTCCTTTTAACTCAGATGTTCTTAAAAATATGTTATTTACTTTTATAAGTGTGGAATATTTCATCATCCATTTATTATAAATTTTAGTTATGTTGTATTATGGGGGTATAATGTAATTGGTATAATTTGGGTCTTTTGAGTTTACTTACCCTATTTTATCGTTTGATACCTGTTCAAGTTTTATAAATAATACAGACGGACTAGAAAAACCCATACACTTGTTTTGTTATTGATAGTAGATATGAAAGTGTAGGTCTGTACGGACAATGTAAAGTAACTCGACTCTTAACCTTATCTGGCAGAACTTCCACATCTTTGCTTATGAGTGGGACAGATTTAGCATTTAACTTCCTTGTGAACTGTCAGATAATTTTGTCACCTGTGATTATAATTTGTCCTTTTTAAAAAAAATTTTGCTATGCTACGTATGTATCTATGGATTCCAAAACCACTTAGGACAGGCTATAAGGATGCATCACACTGCTTTTGGCATCCGTATTATCTTGCCTGAGAACAAGATTTGATGGGATATCCAGGCGGCCATAATTTCAACTATTCATCCAGGG
This sequence comes from Felis catus, assembly GCF_018350175.1. Lineage (NCBI taxonomy): Eukaryota > Metazoa > Chordata > Mammalia > Carnivora > Felidae > Felis > Felis catus. The sequence continues at coordinate 86,054,985 of NC_058379.1, forward strand.
TCTCAACCTGCAGGCAGGTTCTCTTGCACTTTTCCAGTCTTGTTTTCAGGAGGATCCCAGCTTGTGACGCTTGTAAAGGGTGACTGACGTGCCCCTGCAGATTTTGTGCGTAAACACGGCTTTGTGTCTTTGAACAGCTGCAACAGCTTTTTTACAGCAAGGGCCTCCAGGGCTGTTGTCAGTTGTTTTCCATGCCACCAGTGCTGGACCTTCGTAATGTACTACTGTCCATCTGCTGCTACGTAACGGAAGGTCCGCAGTCTTGGTCGATTCGTGGTAACTCTTCCTAGCTGTCAGATGTACACAGCTAACATTGAACTTCTTTGATCAACAGGTACCTTTTCCTATGTTTTGGTTCCAAAAAACACCAACAAGAGCAGAGTTCCAAAATGCACAATTCATATAACCTCTTGCTCAGATATTAGTGAATTTTCAGATCTTTGTGACAATTACCGACAAATCTGTGATTAGAGACCACAGAGGAAGTTTCTGCAAAGAGATGTTTGATTTGTTTGAAAAGGTCAGATAGGAGATTCCTCCTAACTCTGCTATAAGGAAGAGAGTGAGTCCCACCAACAGTCTTTTCAATGCTATTTGTACTGATTTTTCAGGCTGTTGGTAGGCTCCCTATGGTGATGCTTTTCTGTTCCCTGATAATGTGTTCAAACCAGTGAAGTTAAGTTATTATTGGCTACATAGAGACTATAATCAAGCACAGAAGAAGCCAAAAATCTCTGGAGCTGTCAGAACTTCTCATCTGAACCTTTCAATTGTCTCTTTTGGCATGATTTTCTCCACGCCTACTCACTGATACCCTAGTTTAAAGGGAATAACAACCTGAAAGTTGAAGATCTCACCAGCTCCATATCAGGTCAGCCTCAGTGGTGGTCCCCCCTCAGAAATCAATAAATGATTTTTCTAGAAAATAATGGTTTTTCATGTTTTATTACCGTATCACTGCCTTTGCCCCAGGACCCCGACACTGGCAGACCTCAGTGGCAAAGAGCACTCGTGTGAATGTCCTCCGCCTCCCATCTGCTTGACCTCTGGGGGAGCCACGTCATGGAGCTGCATGATCATTTGATTAAGCACCAATAAAAAAAAGAAAAAAAACACATATTTAATGCTTTTAGATGGGTCGTGATAAGCAGAGTTATCCTTGCTTTGTAAATTTTTTTAAACATTTATTTATTTTTGAACGACAGAGCACCAGTGGGGGAAGAGCAGAGAGAGAGGGAGACACAGAATCGGAAGCAGGCTCCAGGCTCTGAGCTGTCAGCACTGAGCCTCACACAGGGCCCGAACCCATGAACCGTGAGATCTTGACCTAGTATCCTTGCTTTTTAAGAAACTATCAGGCCCAGTCTGTGAAGCGTCCAACTCGACTTTGGCTAAGGTCATGATCTCATGGTTTGCGGGATCGAGCCCCATGTTAGGATTCTCTCTCTCCCTCTCTGTCTGTTCCTCCCCCACTCTCTCTGTCTCTCTAAATAAATAAAAATGTGAAAAAACATAAACTATTTTCTTATTAGAGAAATTGGAGTATATACAAAATGTTTTGTGATTTTTTTTGAGTCATTTTTATCTTTAAGACTGCTCACTTTATAACAAACAGGGGTAGCTATCATCAAATAATTGTGTGCAGTTGTATTCGTTTCCTAGGGCTGGTCTACCAAACTGCCACCAACTTGGTAGTGAAAGTCACAGAAATTTATCGTCTCATGGTCCTGGCTGCTAGAAGTCAGATAGCAAGGTGTCAGCAAGGCTGCGCTCTAACAAAACCTCTGGGGGCGGCTTCGCTTGCCTTCTCCAGCCTCTGGTGGCTCCAAGTGTTCTTTGCCTGTGGCAGCGTCACATCAGTCACCTTCCCATGGCTGTCGCCACTTTGCCCTTGCTTCCAAGCCCCCTCCGCTCTTCTCGTGTAAGAACGCTTCATTGGATTTAGGGCCCACACCGAATCCAAGATGATCTCCTCCAAAATCTCTAATTCAATTACTTCTGCAAAGAGCTCTTTCCGGAAATGAACAAGGATCATTCAAAGGATCTAGGGCTTAGGACTTGGAAATACCTTTTAGGGGCCGCTGTTCAACCCAATGCAATAATGAAGATTTCATTTTGTACATCTGCTAAGAGAAGTCACAGGAGCTGTATAGTTGCTGTTATGTCTGTGTTGTAAAACGACAGTTCTCACAATAGGAATGGTATTCTAGCTGACTGGGCTGTTTCATGCCTTTTTGTTCCTTAGAGTCAGTGATACATATTATTAGACATGCTAAATTTATCCTGGGGAGAGAGAGGAGAGGTTGAAAGGGGAGGAAGTTGGGGGCGGGGGGAGAGGAAGAGGGCAGGGAGGAGAAAGGGAGGACAGAAAGAAGTACCTAGTTTTCCTACTTTAGTACATATTTTCTTATGGATTAATTTTCTGCATTTCTTAGACCTAAAAATAGATTATCTCTACACTTTATAATAGATTACCTCAAAATACTTTAGGGGTAATAAAGTAATGAGTTTTCCTGTTATTCCTTTTGTCATCCTTACAATTTGAGTCTTTTTTTGTCATTGACTTCACTTCTTGCAATAACTTCTTGATTAACAATTATTTGCCATTAATAAATGGCATGATGCTCAAAGCAATAGCTATTGCATAAATTGATGAAAAGAGCACACTAGTTTGAGAAACAGGAGGCATGGCCCTGATTCTGGTCATCACTTTGACTAACTGTGTGATGGCCAACCAGACAGGGGTTGTTTCCCATTGTTCAATGAAGGAAGCTCAGGAGTAGGTTTGTTTTATTAGTTAGAATGTTTTTGGCTGCAAGTAACAGAAAATTCAAATCAAACAACTTACAGAAGAGCATTATCGCATATGAGCATATCGAGAAGAGCCAGAAAAAGGAACTGGCTTCAAGGTTAGTTGATTCAGTAACCCGTGTTCAAGAATGAAAATTAAGGATCTGTTCCGCCCCCCATCGCGGCTCTGCCGCCTTAGGATTGCCTTCATCTTTAACCTAGTAGAATGTTAGCTGCAGCATTTCTGAATGATGACATCCAGACAGCATCCATTGGGGAAGAGGGATGATTTTAGCCCAAGGCTGTCTCCGTATCAGAAAACATTAATCAGAAGCAACCAGAAAACTTTTGTTCACATCTTACTTGTCATACTTAGGTTATAGCCTCTTTCCTAAACCGATCATGAGCAAATAGACTGTCAGCCCAAGAATAGCAAGTTCCACCATGATACTTGAGGTGAGAAACTCCCACCAGGGCACTTGAGCTGTAGAATGCAGGGGTAGCTAGCTGAACAAAATTAGGTTCTGGTAAGAATGAAGAGCTGGAATCAGATGCTGTGTACACAGCCAGTCGTGACTATTATAGAAAATTCCAGTTCTAGTATAATTTTATCTATAATCACTCTTTTCTAAATGATGCATTTCATAAGGTGGTTTAATATTTGAGAGACCTTAAATGTTTCAAAGACATAAACTAAGCTTGTAACTACTGATTATATACATGCTGGGGTGGTCAAATATTAAACATTGGAGGACTCTATCACAGCACATAATATCAGAGCACAGAGACACGAAGAGCTTAGAAAATGAATTACATTGATTTTTTTAGTGTTATGCATTCATGTTTTTCAGTGACAGGAGACAAATACAAAGAAAATAGCTACTGGAAAATTGATGGAAATTTTACTAGAAAGAAACCATTGTAAAATTCCTATGCAAATATTGTCACCCAGGTATTGGAGCATACAATGTATAGGGTGACACCAGTATTTAAATTCTTATTATGAAAGCTGAGGATTTACGCATGGAAAGATTGAGATTTATTAATAGTAATAATTTTTTAAAAATAGTAAAATCCCCATCTTCTTTTCTTACTAGAAAGATCAATATTCTCTATTTTAATAAAGTGACATTTTATTAAACCAGTTCCTAAAATGTACCATTTTATTCTCAAAAATAAAATCTATGACTTAATTAAAACAACCATAGAAAATTAGTAAAATACCAGGATTAAAAGAAGTGTTAGTAAATTAATAAAAAAGGAGAGTGCAATTTATTTTCTAATTCATTTTGATCTACTTTTTAAAAGTCTAAATGTTAACTTTTTTCACTTTTCAAAATGTAGTTAGGTTTATAGAAAGAAATTGAGCACTTAAATATAGGCAGGTATCTAATCTCAATTGTCATGACAGCAAACCTATAAAAGATACTTTAAAATTCAGAGTAATCTCATTATGTATGTTTCTTTCGCCTTGATCCTTTACACATGTTTTAATTAGATTGTTTGGGGGGTTGTTTTGCTATTGAGTTACATGAGTCCCTTCTACATTTTGGATAATAGTCTCTTATCGTGATTTGCATGATACATGGTTTGCAAATATTTTCTCTCAATCTGTAGATTGCCTTTTCATTTTGTTGATTGTTTCCTTTGGTGTGCAGAAGCTTTTTTTGCGAGGACCATATGATTTCATTTACATGTGGAATCTAAAAAATAAAACAAACGAATAAACAATCAAACAAAAAGTCGAATCAGACATATTAATACAGAGAACAAATTGATGGTTGCCAGAGGGGAGATGAGTGTGAAGATGGGAAAAATGGGTGAAGGGGAGTGGGAGATACAGACTTCCTGCTTGGAATGAATGCCCATTCACAGGAATAAAGGTACGGTGTAGGGAATAGAAGCCATCGTATTGTAATAGCATTGCATGCTCACAAATGGTAGTTCTACTTCTAGTGAGCACAGCATAGTGTATAAAGTTGTTGAATCACCATGTTGAATACCTGAAACTAATGTAACGTTGTGTGTCAACTATACTCAAATTAACAAATAAATAGAATTAAAAATAATACTTCCAAACTCACTTTATAAGTCCAACATCACCATGATACCAAAGCCAGACAAAGACATCCCAAGGAAAGAAGATACAGGCTGATGAACATAGATGTAAAACTCCTCAATAAAATACTAGCAAACCAAATTCAACAACACATCAAAAAGACTACACACTATGTCCTAGTGGGATTTATCCCTAAGATACAAATTTGGTTTAATATATGCAAATCAAGCAGTGTGATACCTCACATTAACAGAGTGAAAGATCAAAAACGTAATCATCTCAATAGATGCAGAAAAAACATTTGACAAAGTGTAACGTCCAATCACGATTTAAAAAAACCTCTCAATTAAGTATGTAGAAAAGGAAATTTCTTTAACAAAATAAAGATGTTTATGAAAAGCTCACAGCTAACATCATAATCAGTGGGGGGAAACTGAAAGCTTTTACTCTAAGATCCAGTACAAGGTTGGGATGCCCACTTCTATTCAACATACTAAGTACTAGAATGAGCAATTAGGCAAGAAACGAAATAAAAAGCATCAAAATCAGAAAGAAAGGAGTGAAATTATTTCTGTTTGCAGATGACATGATCTTATATGTATAAAATCATAAAGACTCTTTTCTTAAAAAAGGTAAAACCCTCTTAGAGCTAATAAATGAATCGGGGTGCCTGGGTGGCTCAGTTGGTTAAGCGTCTGACTTCTGCTCAGGTCATATTACAGAGCATAAGTTCGAGCCCCGCGTCAGGCTCTGTGCTGAAAGCTCACAGACTGGAGCCTGCTTTGTATTCTGTGTCTCCCTCTCTCTCTGCCCCTCCCCTGCTGGCACCCTTGTCTCTCTCAAAAATAAATAAACGTTAAAAAATTAAAAAAAGAAGAACTAATGAATTAAGTTGCAGAGTACAAAGTCTACATAAAAAAATCAGTTGCATTTCTTTATAGCAACAGTGATCTCTCCAGGAAGGAAATCAAGAAAACAATCCCATTTAAAATACCATCAAAAAGAATAAAACACTTGGGAATAAGTTTAACTGAATAGGTGAAAGATCTGTTGCTAAAAGGTATAAAACATTGTCGAAAGAAATTGGAAAGACACAAATGGAAATATCCTGTGTTCGTGGGTTGGGAGAATTCATATTGTTAAAATGCCCATACTATCCACAGTGATATATGGATTCAATACAACCCCTATCAAAATTTCAAAGACATTCTTCACAGAAACAGAAAAAAAAAAAATTCTAAAATTTATATGGAACCACAAAAACCCTGAATAGCCAAAGCGGTCTTGAGAAGGAACAAAACTTTAGACATTGTATTTATTTATTTCCAATTATATTAGAAAATATGGTAATTAAAAGCTTAGTAATTACAACAGTGTGGTAATGGCATAGAAGCAGACACATAGACCAATAGAACAGAACAGAGAGAGCCCAGAAATACATATACTCACACATATATGTGTGTATATATATATATGTATATAATAATGGGTACCTGGTCAACTATGTTTCGAGAAGAATGCCAAGAACACACAAGGGGGAAAGGACAGTGTCTTTAATAAATGCTAGAAAAACGGGATATCCACATGCAAAGGAATGAAATTGAATTCTTTTCTACACCATACACAAAAATCAACTCAAAATATAAATTTTTTCCTACAGAAATTAAGTGTAATTTTTTTTTCTACAGAAAATTAAAAGTAAGTTTTTCCTACAGAAAAAAGTTATGTGTTTCATCTTTGAACCTTCTGACTCAATCACTGTGAATTCCTTAGGGATTACTCCTTGACATGAAAATGAAATAGCTCCGATAAGCAAAGTCACCACTTATGTATGTTTATATTTGGGTTTTAATTGTATCACTTAATAACACCTTTAAATTGTTGACCATGTCATTTATGGACTTAGACCTGAACTGCCTGAATCCTTTTGAAGTAACTTTCCTTCCATTAAATTCTGCTAATTTCATATTTATTTGAAGTAATTAACTCTTTTATTAAACTTTAATTATATTTTGTACTTCTATAGCCATGTGAATAAGCAGTATTTAGAAATATATATTGTTAAATGATGCAATAATTTATTGATGTATATTATTGACATACTCTAGAATTTCACAATTTTAATGTGTTGATTATTTTTATGTCACATTGACAGGTTTTAGACTAATAAAAACATTTTTATTTTTAAAAATTAAAAAATATTATTTTAAAAGTAGTTCTTATCTCAGAAAATACCAAGTTCCCACTGAATGGTAAATCCATACAGTACCAAGAGGGAGATGTAAAGATAGGGGATGCAGATATATTAGATCTTGACCTGAATTGTTATGATTCAAAAATATTTTTAAGATGTATTTTTATTAAAAAGGAACAGTTCTGGGGGTGCCTGGGTGGCTCAGCTGGTTAATCGTCTGACTTTGGCTCATGTCATGATCTCAAAGTTCATGAGTTCAAGCCCCCCCATTGGGCTCTGTGCTGACAGCTCAGAGCCTGGAGCCTGCTCTGGATTCTGTGTCTCTTTCTCTCTGCCCCTCCCCTGCTCGTGCTCTGTCTCTCTGTCTCTCTCTCTCAAGAATAAATAAACATTTTTAGGGGCGCCTGGGTGGCGCAGTCGGTTAAGCGTCCGACTTCAGCCAGGTCACGATCTCACGGCCGTGAGTTCGAGCCCCGCGTCAGGCTCTGGGCTGATGGCTCAGAGCCTGGAGCCTGTTTCCGATTCTGTGTCTCCCTCTCTCTCTGCCCCTCCCCCGTTCATGCTTTGTCTCTCTCTGTCCCAAAAATAAATAAACGTTAAAAAAAAAAATTAAAAAAAAAAAGAATAACTAAACATTTTTAAAAAAAATTTTAAAGGAACAATTCTGGAGATATGCAAACTTCTTAGAAAGCCTTCTGGTACGATTTTATAACATTTTATAATTTAGTATAATATTTGCATTCCCTAACCAAGACAACCTGAGAAGCAGAATTTTATCCCCTTCATTAATATTTTGCTCTCCTGGCCTGTCTTTAATGTCTTAGGGCACATGCTGAAGTGCATGGCATCACACTCTTGGTCAGCAACCAAGAGCCTTGCACTATTCTGGAAACCACCGTAGCAATGTCTGCTTAAGGAGGTTGTCTACATTTCTTTTTTTTTTTTAATTTTTTTTTTTAACATTTATTTATTTTTGAGACAGAGACAGAGCATGAACGGGGGAGGGGCAGAGAGAGAGGGAGACACAGAATCGGAGGCAGGCTCCAGGCTCTGAGCCATCAGCCCAGAGCCCAACATGGGGCTCGAACTCACAGACCGTGAGATCGTGACCTGAGCTGAAGTCGGGTGCTCGACCGACTGAGCCACCCAGGCGCCCCTACATTTCTAAATTTCTAAATGTAAATTTTACAGAAGAGCAAACACAGTGTTCACACTACATCATCTGTCAGATTGCCTAAGGCACAGAAGTTGGAGAATCCCCAGTGCTGGCTGCATTTTGCTAAGCTATCCATTAATTTGTTTTGTTGATTTTTGCTATAAGAGGACAAAAAGGATAGAACTCAGGATGTCTGTTCTAATATTCTTTTATATTTGTAAGTAAAATATTTGGGGATGACCCTTGAGCAGAATAGTAAATGCTTGTATGATACTGTTTTGTACAACTAGATATTACACATGATATAGCTTACATAGCAGCATATAACTTTTAAGTTCACCTGTCAGAAATTGCATGAATTCTTGCACAACACATAATCTTCATTGCTTTTAGATTCTACTTAATTTGGGTAAGATCCTTTGTTTACTTAAAATTAATAGCACTTGAAAATAATCTTTTTCAAACGTAACTTCAATTTGCTACGTTAGGATAAAAATCAAGTTAAATATTATTTGAGTCACTTAACAAATCATTTAAAAATTCAAGAATTTAACTTTATTTGAGAATATGCTTTAAGGTACTTTAAATATAATATGTGAGTCATTGTTCTAATAAAAGCATTTTTACTCTTCTCCCCAAGGTATTGATCCTCTGAAACTGTGAGATATTGGTGTCTAATTTCTCTTTCTTGGAAGAGGAAATGAGTATTTTCAGATACATAGATATATAAGTAGATATAAAAAAACATACATAGTATATGTATATTTGTGTATGTGCATGTATATGAAGCAAATCTTTTTTCAGTTATTTTGCTTAAAATCACTTATTTTACCGATTTTAATTTTGCATGTTAATTTTTTTTTTATTTTCTCAATGTTTATTTATTTTTTTGAGAGAAAGAGACAGAGAGAAACAGAGCATGAGTGGGGAAGGGGCAGGGAGAGAGGGAGACACAGAATCCGAAGCAGGCTCCAGGCTCCCAGCACAGAGCCCGACGTGGGGCTCGAACTCACAGACTGCGAGATCATGACCTGAGCTGAAGTCAGACGCTTAACTGACTGAGCCACCCAGGCGCCCCAATTTTGCATGTTAATGTTAATGAGATAATTACAAATAGAAAAATAAACATCAAAAAAAGATGCCTTAAAATGAACTTTTCAGCAGTGTGACAGAACTGTAAATTCATTGGGACAGAGAATAAAAAGGCTCCTCTGGACAGCCTACCCAACAACTCTGAGAAATGGGTTTGTTATTTTATGAGGCTGAGTCTAGGTCACTACAGGTTTTAGAAGGGAACATGACAAATAACCAGGCTTTCCTCACAGTTTTATTTCACAGACATTAGTTTCCATGGCATGGGTACAATTTTTGGTCTTGAATTGATGCTTTTAATTATTTTGTTGCTATCATGTCCTCATCAGCATCAAAGGTAGCATCTTCAAAATTGGAGGACTAAAAATTTAAAAATACATGAAATATATCTGTACGTGTTTCTCCACCTCAGACACTAGCTGGTGATTGCTAGTGCTTCTAGGATGGCGTTGCGAGTCATGGATGGAATTAAATCTTTTCAGCAACATCCTGCATTTGCGATTAAAGCATGTGTGATTAAAAAAACAAGCACTGAACATTGATCAAGCAAGTCAAAGCTGGTACCCTTCTCAAAGACAAGGGAAATACCCAGTTCCTGTCCACTCTAGCCATCCCTTCCCACCTAAGGCGGCAAGAACTGAGACCCACTTGTGAAGTCCACCTGTTAAGTCCAAAACTGAGACCTTAAAATAAAAAAACAACTGAGACCTTACCCTAGAACTAGCGAATGCTTGCCCCGCCCCCCCCCCCCCCCCCCACCAGGCCAGCCACAGCCTACCTTTTTTTACAACACACATGTCTGGCTATGAAGACAAAATTGTAAGAACGGAGAAAAAATAGAACCATATAAAATGCACAATTAAAATAATAAAATGCAGAAAAAGAGTACGAGACAAAAATAGGAAAAAAGAACAAGGGCAACAAAGAGAAAACAGCAGCAAATATGGTAGATGGTACAACTACATCAATGACCACTTTAAACATCAACAGTCTAAATGCACCAATTTTATTTCATTTATTTATTTACTTACTTATTTATTTGAAAAAGAGCAAGCACATGCGAGCAGGGGGAAAGGGGCAGAGAGAGAAAGACTCTCCAGCAGGCATCACGCTCAGCATGGAACCTGATGTGGGGCTCGATCCCATGACCCCGGGATCATGACCTGAGCCAAAATCAAGAGTCGCATGCTCAACCAACTGAGCCACCCAGGCGCCCCTAAATGCACCAATTAAAAGACAGAGATTGTCAGAGTGGATCCAAAAACAAGATCTAACAACATGTTTTCAAAAAGGAACCCACCTTAAATATAAAGACACACATAGATTAACAGTAAATGAGTATAGAAAAATATATCGGGCTAACATTAGTAAAAACTATAATTAAAAGTTTCGTTAAAATATGCCGTGCTGGGGCGCCTGGGTGGCACAGTCGGTTAAGCGTCCGACTTCAGCCAGGTCACGATCTCGCGGTCCGTGAGTTTGAGCCCTGCGTCTGGCTCTGGGCTGATGGCTCAGAGCCTGGAGCCTGTTTCCGATTCTGTGTCTCCCTCTCTCTCTGCCCCTCGCCCATTCATGCTCTGTCTCTCTCTGTCCCAAAAATAAATAAACGTTGAAAAAAAAAATTAAAAAAAAAAATATGCCGTGCTAGGGGCTCCTGGGTGGCGCAGTCGGTTAAGCGTCCGACTTCAGCCAGGTCACGATCTCGCGGTCCGGGAGTTCGAGCCCCGCGTTGGGCTCTGGGCTGATGGCTCAGAGCCTGGAGCCTGTTTCCAATTCTGTGTCTCCCTCTCTCTCTGCCCCTCCCCCGTTCATGCTCTGTCTCTCTCTGTCCCAAAAATAAAATAAAAAACGTTGAAAAAAAAATAAAAAAAAATATGCCATGCTAACATTAATTTGAAAAGGGGAGGTAGTTTTTTAATTTCAGACAAAGAAGACTTCACAAGGAAAGTTATCAGGAATAAAGAAGGTCATTACATATTGTAAATTGGTCAATCCTACAAGAAGACATAAAGATCTTTAATGTGGGTGCACCTAACAACAGAGGCAAAAGTTGTTAGAACTACAAAGAGAAATAGATGCATCAACTATCATAGTTGGAGTCTTCAATATCCCTCCATCACAAATGGACAGATCCAGCAGGCAGAAATTCAGTAAGGACAGAGTTAAACTCAGCAGCACCATCAGTCGACTAGATATAATAGACATCTACAGACAGTATCATCAAACAGCAGAACACATTCTTCCCAGCTCTCACAGGACATTCACCAAAGGACACCACATTCAGGGCCACCAAACATACCTGAACAAATTTAAAAGAATAGAAATTGTACAATATCTGCTTTCAGATCACAGTGGAGTTAAACTAAAAATCAAAAAATCGATCGATCAATCAATAAACTAAAAATCAATAATGGCAAGGTAGCTGGAGAATCCTAAGATGTATGGAGTTAAACGACACACTTCTAATCGATACATGGGTCAAATAAGGAACCTCGAGGGAAATTTTTCAATATTTGAACTAAGTGAAAATGAGAACAAACCTGTCAGACCTTTGTGTTAGAAGAAGTAACAACATGCAGCATGCTGAGAAGCAAATTAAAAAATTTACCTCATACAACAGTATTATTGCCATGTGTCTGCAGAGCAATTGGGAGAATAGACATTTCCCATTTCTGTGGACTGTGGAGAAAAATAAAAGGTGCACAAGTTGTAGCAGAAGACCTTGTGCTCCATAAAAAGTTTGGAGCTAGAGTAAATAAGTGTGTTTAATGTTTACTAATTGCCAAATGAGTAAGGAATTGCTAACTTGGGTGCATGAATCGTGGGTGGGCCTTAATGAGAGAATGTGGTGAGGTAGCAGTGGGTACATGAAGTTATGAACGCCAGGTGCATTTTTCAGGGAAGCGAGTCCATTGCTTATATTTAAGGACCTCAAATTTTCAAGCCACTTTTTCTACCAGTTGACGGGTGCCATTTGCATCGTCACTATGGCCTTACCAGGAACTTGCACCATGGTTGAGAGTTAGGAGAGGGGTGAGTTATTAAATCCAATCAGTGTTTAACAAAAATTTACTGAGAATCTTCTATATGCCACGCCAGCTATTGTTGGCAGAAGATACAATTTTCATAAGAAGACAGAGTCCTCGCTTTCATGGAGTTACGAAATTCAGCAAAGATCAAAACTGAGGGCGGAAGAGAAGCCATCTTTTGTTTTGTTTTTTTTTTTCATTCTGTATTGTTTTTGGCTACAGCTCTTTGGAAATGAGTACAAATGTTCACTGGAGATTGGTTTAAGAGAGTAATAACGGATTATTCTGTTTCAGCACTCTGGTATACAGCCTCCATTATATACTAAGTGAAAAATATTTTTCTTTCAAGGTAACTGAACTGCACAACATCAAAAATATAACCAGACTGCCTCGAGAGACAAAGAAGCATGCAGTAGCAATTATCTTTCATGATGAAACGTCAAAGACATTTGCCTGTGAGTCAGGTAAGCAATTGCAGCCTCTGTCTACAGTTTGTGGAAATGGAACTGCGCCCGAGACAATGGCCCAGATGGATGAAGTTACACCACTGACTAGGAAGGCGTTTTGTGGTAAGACTGGGCTGTAGAAGACTTTAGGAGGAAGCTCAACATATTGATTTCTACAGATGTCTTGGGTGCTTGTTTGTCATCTGTCTGTGTCTGGATTTTGCTCCCAGGTGGTCAGAGGACTCTGGAGGTTTCCATGCGAGCTTGAAGAATTAAGTAAACGGTGCCTGGGAGCTGTTGTCAGGGCAAGCTTGCGACTCGTACTGTGGTCCTTGCCGGGTGCGGCTGTAGGCACTCGCTGGGAAAATAATTGCGCTGCCACGAAAGTGTGGCAGAGCACAGCCGAAGTCCCCAGACATTCCAGAACAGAACTTTGAGCAATTGGTTGCTTTCATGGCTTCTCAGTACTGCAGGGGAATACATTTCAGATTGAATTTTGGCATCCCAGCTCATAAAGCACTCTGACATCATTGAGACACAAGGCAGTTTATAGTTCGAACTTGCAGTATTTTTCATTTTGAAATCCCTGCGCTAAGTAACGTATTAGTTGGCTTATTACAGCTTTTTAAAGATTTTGCTCAGTGGAGGAGTGCATTCCTTTTACAGTGGATGGAAGCAAAAGACAGTAAGGGTTCAAAAGATGTGAATTTAAAGTAATAGGTCTTTAGTAGAAGCCTTACTATTTTTTGGAAAGGAAATAAAGCTTCTGGAGTTATGAAGTTTCTAGGTGTCATTCATACCAGGTTCTCTTATTCTTTATTCGCCTTGTCCGAATAAAATGGTTCACACCTCCTCACCTACGCTTCTCTCAGTTTTGCTGAAGTGAATTGGGACTTATCAAAGTGTTTCTCTCTCCTTGGATGCTTTTAATCCCTTTTGCCATCCTTCTCTCCACCCGTCATCTGGACTCATTTCATCATTTAAAATTGACTTTTGGCATCGCATAGAAGTCTGGTAACTGGTGATATCAATTCCATTTTATAACGGAACCTGTCCCAACCTTGCCGTTATTCACATCTAAAAGTGCGTGTGCCTTCATGTTTCCTGTCTAACCGGTTCACTTTTCTCTGAGCTCTTAGCTCTTGTCTCCTATTGAAACTAACAACCAGAAAATTGGTTTTCCAGAAAAGATAAAAGATAATTTTCACTATTGTTTGTATGTTTGTGCTGCTTTACATTTTTGAAATTATACTGGGCCATGTTGTGTGTATGCTTAGGCAACGCTGAAGTCTGTTATTTCAGTGAAGAATGATATCGAATTATGTTTCTGAAATTCGGACTCAAGAGTCATAACCCACAAGTCTGACACTGGAAGCTTTTTAAGATTATTTTTATTTGTATTTTCTTTGTGGCAGTGGTGGTTTCATGGCTCATGTAAGAGTTTTGACAGATGCAGGGTCCTTCGTTAGAACGAAATGGCCTTAATATCCAGGAGAGGAATTTGCAGACATCGAGGCTGAAGATAGATCCAAGTGTAAAACTAAAAGAATGGCTTTATTTGGATTCCTAGCACGGAGTTTTCAACTAGTTTAAATTATGACTTATTTGAATTATTTGTTTTTTAAATCACTTTTTTGTATGTAGATAGAGCGGTCTGCTTGACGGCTTTCACTTGCTGGTAGTGAAAGTATTTAAGAAACTTTGGCACAAGCTTCTTAAATTTTCGTAACTTCATGGCACATGACAGTGGAAAACAAAGAAACTGCTTGAAACACATAAACAGGGAATCTGAGTATCTTTTCTAGCAGATTTGATTTTTTATATCAATGTTAATTAAGATCAGTAGTCCATGTCTGTTGATAAAATGGCAAAATTATTTGGGGAAAAAAAGAGCCCAACGGTAAAGCAGTCACAGATGTGAAAATCAAAATAGCAATATGGTTGAAGCCAAAATGAAAAGGAGCTCTCAGATTTATTTCTAATGCGAATGCATGTAAAAGTATATTCTCATGATGGCTACTGAGAATGTGAATTGCCTCAATTTTTTCTTTCGAGAAAACCAACAACTGCTATTAAATAATATGCATACCCTTGACTCAGTGAGCCTCTTTGGGAACATATCCTGTACGAATATATGCACCAGTACGTGAGGTCGTAGGTTTAAGCAAATTATGTGTAATTACAACAAAATCAGAAACAAAGGAATGGCTATCAAGAAAATACTTGAACGAATTGCGGTATATCCTCATCACAAGATATTATGCAATCACTAGGAAGAATTCTGAGTAAGCCAATTAACTTGAAGACACTTGTATGAATTTTAGTACCTCAAGCAAAACACGTCATCAGAGAAGTGCGTACTGAATAATGGCATTTGTAAAAGAAACAATGAGAGAGATAGTGTGTGTTTTAACACGTGTGACCTGGGGTGAGAGGAGATAGTAATGAAGTGGTTGGAAAAGGAAGATGGGGAAAAATGCAAGCAAAAAAGGGAAAAGAAGAAAATACCCAGCATAGAACTATCCCATTTATATGAAATGAACATGTGAAGGTGTGAATGCATGCATCCAGTGTTTAAAGTAAGTTAGTCACTAGGGAAATGCAAATTAAAACTACAGTGAGAAAAAAACAAAAACCATAAAACCACAATAAGCTGTCACTATGCCCCTGTCAGAATGGCTAAAAGTTTTTTGTTTTTTTTTTAAAGTAACACCACCAAATGTTTGTGAGGATGCAGAGAAACTAGATCCCTCATCCATTGTTGGCAGGATTATAAAACGGTAAAGCCACTTCGGAAAATGGCGAGCATCTTCTTATAAAATTAACCATGTAATGATTCCACGATGCAGCAATTGCCTTCTTGGACATTTATCTCGGGAAAAAAATGGAAATTTATGTTCATGCACATACATATACGCATACAAAAAAATATTCATAATAGCATTGCTCACAATAGCCAAAAGCCAGAAAGAAGCCAGAGATCTTTTAACAAACTGTGGTGCATTCACACCATGAAACACCCCTCAGCGACAAAAAAGAACACACTATTGATAAATGCAGCAACCTGGATGAGTCTTGAGTGAATTATGCCAACCAAGTGAAAGAACGTCAATCCGAAAAGATTACATATTTTGTGAATCCATTTGTGTAACATCTGTGAAATGACAAATTTTAGAAATGGAGAACAGAGTCCTTGTCAGAGGTTAAGAATGGGATCGGAGGTGTGGGGGCCCAAGGGGATGAAGGGTCGTAAAAGTAACATGAACTTGCGTTGGCACTGAGCAGTTATCCTGATTATAATGGTGCATAAACACACCCACACAGGTGGCAAATTATGTACAGAACTTACACACACACAAGTAAGTACAAGTAGAACTGGGGAAATCTGAATAAGATCAGTGCACAATCAATGTCATTATCTTGGCTGCGATATTATACTATAATTTTGCAAAATATTACCATTGGGGGAAAGTGGGCAAAGTTTACACAGAATCTCTCTATAATATTTTTATTACTACTGTACTTATCTCAAAAATCTTTGCAGTAGAAAATATCTCTATACTATCTCTAAGGTCATCTGTGATATATTTTTAAGTTAATGACAGGCTAGGGGGGACTTGGAGGGGAAAAAAATGTTTGGTATATTCTAATACGGTAAAAAGTAACTGACAACAGTAATGACAAACAACAAAAATAATCCTAAGTGTGTGCCTATGTAGCTTCTGTATGTTTTGTGAACACAAAGAAACGTGGACAGGGGGACACGTGTGTGTTGTTCCTTCTAACAGGGACTCCTTGCGTGAGCCCCTCCCCAGCCTACGATGCCCCCTGCGCACCGTTTCTCCTGGACGTTTCCACGTGTGCTTTCATTTTGGCACTGGTGTCTCATGCCCTTCACATCAGTGCCTATGCTCTCCACATCCACAGCACCCTGACCTTGGCCTTCACTTACCCTGTTCACAATCTCTCCATCTTATATAAGCTCAATGAGGACATGACCATGTTTTCCTTCTCACCTTAGACTCACCAGCATCACGGTGCTAATGCAAATGTGTTGCATTAATGAAGTAATAAATGAGCAAAATTTGTATGTAAGTTTTGTGATAATGATGTATTTATCATTCAGCTTTTCCCAAGAGATATTTTTTTTTTCAAAACAACTTTTTGAAACTAATTTGGCAGCCCCATGGGGAAAATTGTTTAAGTTGCCAGATGACAGATCGTTGTGTGTTTGTGATAGCGTGAGAGGGAGTAAGTGATCATTGTGCTGTGTGTGTGTGTTTGTGTGTGTGAATTGCCATGGCCCACCAGACCTGCTGCGATAACTCTATGAGTGGAATGTTGTGGAACACAAATAAGAATTTCTGGAGCTTGCCTATTACTTGAAGAGACTCCTTGATCCTTGGTTTTTTTTTTTGTTTTTTTTTTTTTGGACATGTTCACTCTCAAGTCAATGCCTACTAAACGAAGGAGCAGATGGCTTAGATGTTGGAAACCCAGTATCTGGCTAAGAGATTCTGCTTATCGTCATTAAGGAAAAGAGAAAGAAGGGAAAAGAGCTCAACTATGCCAGTATAGGAATACCTAAGGGATATTGCGGGTTTGGTCCCAGACCACCACAATAAAGTGAATGTTGCAATAAAGTGAGTCAAATGAATTTTTTAGTTTCCCAGGGCATATAAAAGCTATGTTTATACTAAAACTGTAGTCTATTAAGTGCGCAATAGCATTATGACTAAAAAAATGCACATACCTTCGACATACTCAAATAAAATGCAACCTTTCACATTAAAAAAAAAATTGCACATACCTTAATTTAAAAAGACTTCTTTGCCAAAAAATGCTGACCGTCATCTGAGCTTTCAGCAAGTACAGTAATCTTTTTGCTGAGGGAGCGTCTAGCCTCAGTGTCAACGGATCAGGGTGGTAGTTGATGAAGGTTGGGGTGACTGTGGCAGTTTCTTAAAATAAGACAGTGAAGTTTGCCACATCGGCTGACTCTTCCTTTCATGAACAATTTCTCTGTAGCAAGCAATGCTGTTTGATAGCAGTTCACCCACAGTAGAACTTCTTTCAAAATTGGAGCCAGTCTTCTCAACACCTGCGTCTGCTTTATCGACTAAGTTTATGGGGAATATTCTCAATCTTTGATGTCATTTCAACAATCTTTACAGCATCTTCAGCAGGAGCAGATTCCATATCAATAAACCATGTTCCTTGGTCACACATACGCAGTCACTCCTCATCCATTGAAATTTTACCATGAGATTGTAGCAATCCAGTCACATCTTCAGGCTCCACTTCTGATTCTAGTTTTCTTGCTGTGTCCACCACATGGGTAGTCATTTCCCTCACTGACGTCTTGAACTCCTCAAGGTCATCCACATGGGTTGGAGTCAACTTCTTCCAGAGTCCTGTTGGTGTTCATACTTTGGCCTCTTCCCACGAATCACGAATGTTCTCACTGGCATCTAGAACGGTGGATGCTTTCCAGAGGCGTGCAGTTGACTTTGCCCAGATCCATCAGAGGAATCGCTATCGGTGGCGGCTGTAGCTGAAATTACTCCTTGATCCATCAGCTGTAGAATGGATATTGTGTTAGCAGGCATGAAAACAGCATTCCTCTTGCTGTACATCTTGGTCACAGCTCTTGAGTGACCAGATGCATGGTCAACAAGCAGTCCTATTTTGAAAGAAACCTTATTTTCTGAGCAGCATGTCTCAACCGTGGGCTTGAAGTATTCAGGAAGCCATGTTGTAAACAGAGGTGCCATCATCCAGGCTTTGGTATTCCATTTACAGAGCACGGGCAGAGTAGATTTAGCATAATTCTTAAGTTCCTAGCATTTTCAGAATGGTAGGTGAGCACTGGCTTCAACATAAAGTCATCACCTGCATTAGTTCCTAACAAGTCAGCCCGTCCCTTGAAGCTTTGAAGTCAAACATTGACTTTTCCTCTCTAGCTATGAAAATCCTAGATGCCATCTTCTTCCAACGGAAGGCTGTTTCCATCTATACTGAAAACCTGTTGTTTCATGCCACCATTTTCATGAAATATCTTACCTCAGTTTCCTAAATAACTTGCTGTAGCCTCTACATCAGCTCTTTCTGTTTCACCCTGTATTTTTATATAACAGAGATGGCTTCTTCCCTTTAAATCTTATGCGCCAACCTCTGCTAGCTTCAAACTTCTTCTGCAGCTTCCTCACCTCTCTGCAAACAACTGAAGAGAGTTTGGGCCTTGCTCTGGATCAGGCTTTGGGTGAAGGGAATGTCATGGCTGGTTTGATCTTCTGTCCAGACCGCCACTACTTTCTTTGTATCAGCAAGAAGACTGTTACATTTTATTAGCCCTGGCTTCACAAGAGTAGCCCTTTTAATTTCTCTCAAGAACTTCTCCTTTGCATTCACAACATGGCTGATGTCACAACTTCTGCCTGTCTCAGCTTTTGATATACTTTCCTCACTAAGCTTAATCATTTCTAGCTTTTGATTTAAAATGAGAGATGTGTGACTCCTGCTTTCACTTGAACACTGAGGGGCCATTATAGGTGTATTAATAGGCCTAATTTCAGCATTGTTGTGTCTCAGGGAATGAGGAGGCCTGAGGAGAAGGAGAGAGATGGGGACAGTGGAACAGTCAGACACACGCAGCATTTGTTAGTTAATTTCGCCATCTGGTATGGGCACAGTTTGCGCCATTCCAAAACAATGACAATAATATCATCAAAGATCACTGATCACAGTTACCATAACAAACACAGTATCACAAAAAAGTGGGAAATGTTGCCAGAATTACCAAAATGTGACACAAAATGAGCAAATGCTGTTGGGAAGATGATGTCAGTAGACTTTATGATGTAGGGTTGCCATGAACCTTCCATTTGTAAACACCCTGACATCAGGTTAGCACGAAAAGTGCTAGTAAAGCGAAACATACTAAAACGTGGTATGCCTGTATGTGAAATCTGGAAACTTATCTCCAACTAATTTAAGGCGACTTGTATTTAGCGTCTGAACAACCTGGTTAATTTCCGAAATAATTATTTGAAGCACTGAATTTATCCATAATATAATGAAGTTATTTTTATAATTTCTTCCATCCAAAATATATAATGAAATATCCATGAATTGAATAAATTCCCCCATATTAAAAAGGAAAAATATTTGAGTAAATCCCAAGTCCCCATATATCCATATACTTATAACTAATTTTTAAAAATCTTGCATAAGTATTACTTTGTACCCAAAATACCTGGATGTCAGTTTGTCTACATTATATTATCCAAATTCTATATCCTTACTTCTAAGAGAATCTTATTTTCTGAAATAACATCTTTTCCCCATACCTGTTTGTATTAGTCAGTAAGATACATTTGGGTCTTACATTATTATTGTTGATTGTTTTAACAAAGCTTTTGTTTTTTTTAATGTTTATTTTTGAGAGAGAGAGAGAGAGAGAGAGAGAGAGAGAGAGACTATGAGTGGGGGAGGGGCAGAGAGCGAGGGAGACTCAGAATCTGAAGCAGGCTCCAGGCTCTGAGCTGTCAGCTCTGACAAGCCATGAGGTCATGGCCTGAGCCAAAGTCGGACGCTCAACCGATTGAGCCACCCAGGCGCCCCTAACAAAGCATTTTTAATCCAGAGGATTTCTGTGGTTTTCTGCTTCTCACACTTCACATAATCCTTCTTACCACAAATAAGTTCAAAAAGGATACAGTCAAAAATTATTCTTCAAATCAAAATGAAAGGTAATAGGCATGCATCGAAGTCTTTACTTTGATTAGCGCTTTTGTTATGTATGCAATTACAAAACCTATGTTGGTTCTCACCTGTGGCACAGAACCTGTAAACAGAAATAAACTTATGCTTTTGTGTTACAGCTTTACATGCTAGACAAAAATACCATTTTTGGAGTTAGATGAATGGAACTCACTACAAAATAGCCCAATATTATAAATACAATGTAATAAATACAATGTGTGTACATGATTTCACCAAAAGTATTTTTTTTTATTTTTAAAAAGCATTTCTATTTCCCAATTAAGAGATCCTTTGAACCATGTAGATTATTTAATTTTGGAAGGGTTCAACTTATGCTCATGAATGAGGGGAAGGTCCCCCATATAAAGGTTCTGTTACTTCAGGTACTCACTGCTGGTTGTACAACTTTCCACATTTGTGGCAATAAAACTAACTTAATAGAAGTAAGCCAGGAAAACACCTAGTAGGTTTTGATAATCGTTGAGTTGTATTGTCAAATATGACTTTAAATTGTTAAAGCATAGTTTATAGAACTCAACAGCTGGTATATATCCAGTACAAAGGATAAAATCAATTTTATTGCATTTAAGAAGTCAAATTTGGGGGTGGTATTAGAAAAATAGTAACCACTGCTGCTCAGAGTTACATGGTCTGTGGATAAACATAATCCTTCAGTTTTAAGTTTCAAGTGATGTCAGCCCAGCACATCTTATGAGCAGTCCATTTACTTTGGGGATAATGGGAGACATGAATTTGGAACAACTTCTATTTCTAGCTGACTCAGTCACTGTGGAAAAGAATGGCTGGTTTATAACCATCTGGTCCTTAGCTATCCTGCTAAGAGATTTGGAAGAAATCATTAAAAAACAGAATCTAGTGGCCTTATGTGATCTGAAATGTGTTGGGATTTTGAAGTTATTTCTTTAGGGAGAGAGAAATGCTGTGTAGCACTGACAGCGTAATGGGACTAAATTCTTAGTGTTCTTTGTCAACTCACATTGAATAAAAATACCAAACTTAAGTTGCACCCTCTCATAAAAAGGCTAAATTAATTCGGTAAAATGTGGGCATGGTGTTATAACGTTGGCGTGATAAACAAGTCAGAGACAGAAGTGATCTGACCAGCATTTTATGACTTCATTCCCTGCACTGTCCAGGCACTAATGTGTAATGCAGGTGAGTGAAATGGTCTGTAGATTCAGTGGAAGGCAGTCCCTGCCTAGCCGCCAAAATCATGGCTGAAGTGAGTTCGTCTTAGGATGAAATGTGGCCAGTACACCAAACCTGAAAGAGGTCGTCTGATTTAGGGCACTGAAAACACAGAGGAATTGGTTCACTGTGAAAGAAAAATGCATAAGCTAATTAACATTTAATTGGAGTGTATGCCATTAAATGTAATGTGTGTAATACTGATGAATCCTGGTTTACTCGCTCTTTAAGACTGATAAACTCTGGAAATTGATGTCTGGAGAATAAAATCTAATACAAATCCCTAGAGTACCTCTTTCTGCCCCGATTCCAATGGTTTGCTTTTTCAGTTTGACCGGTCACCCTTTAGATGCCTACCTTTGAACTCTGTGGACAGTAGAAGGAGCTACAGCTCACGGGCCGTCTGCTGTGCCCGCACTCTGTCACACGGTCACTCCATTCTCGCACCCCGCGTGCTACCCTTCCTGCCTGCTGCCTCAGTGTGGCTTTCTGCCCGTCATTTCACACAATGAAGAGCTAGCTAACTCGCTTCTATGAGCCAACCCAGGAGATTTCCCCAGAAGTCAGTCAGGCTCCAGAAGTACTTTAATTTTTTTAAGTTAATTTATTTATTTTGAGTGACAGAGAGAGGGAGAGAGAGAGAGAGAGAATCCCGAGCAGGTTGCATGCTGTCAGCACAGAGCCAGATGCGGGGCTCGATCTCCCAGACCACGAGATCGTGACCTGAGCTGAAACCAAGAGTCGGACGTTTAACCGCCTGAGCCACCCAGGCGCCCCTGGAAAGTACTTCTAGAACTAATTACTGTCTATGCAAGAATTGACAAAATACTTTCCAAGTTTTATGAACAATTAACATAGAGTGTCAGCTGGACAAGAGTCAGAGAAGGAGGTGTCATTGTCATTCCTTATTCCTGTACATTAAGAAAATGTGGTCTGGCTTTGTTTTCAGGATTTACATAAAGAATATTACCTTTGATGTGTCACTCTAAAATTGTACCATATGCTACTCTGTTATACAGAACTGTTCTTTTCTAAGAAATCAAACCATCTATAATTGGGTGCCAGACTTTTTGAAATCTTTGAAGCAGAAAAATGGTTTGAATATTTTTATGTAGGAAAAAAAACCTTTTAATTTGAAATGTTGAATACGGACTTAAAAATGGAGTATGTTTCTTAAAGTGGCCACTCAGTAAACTAACAAAAATATGTAAGCTTTTTTTTGTTTCAGCTTTCTAGAAAATGCTTTAAACGATTAATATTCAATAGTGCAATACACCTCAAGACTGAATTTATTTTTACCAACTTGTCCCTTGTATATCCATACATTTGTAAAAGATTTACTATAAACATGTTAGGGAGAGGTATTAATACAAAATGCTCTGGTAGCGTAAAAACAGGATGATATAATAAAAAGAGCTTGTAATGGGTTCAGTTGTGTCCCCCAAAGAGATATGTTCAGGTCCCAGCTCTTGTTACTTTACTTGGAGATAGTGTGTTTGCAGACATGACCACGTCAAGGTGAGGTCATACTTGGTGAGAGTTGGTGCTACATCCAAATGACAGGTGTTTTTATTAGAGAAAAGAGAGTAAGATTTGGCTACAGAGATACAGAGAAACACAGAAGCAGGTCATGTGAAGACAAAGGAAGAGATTCAAAAGACGCACCCACGACCAAGCAATGCGGGGAATGCCGGGATTGCTAACAGGACCAGAAACCAGGGATCAAGCATGTCCTAGGTTCTTCCTCAGCCTCTCTCAACTGTGAGAAAACACATTTCTGTTGTTTTAAACCACAAGTCTGTGATCATTTACGATGCCAGTCCGGTACTAGCACCCAGCTCTTTCAAATCGGGCTTAAAAAAAAAAAATATGCCATTTGTGAAAGGCTTTGAATGGGTTAAAACAAGTAGGTGGAGAGAAAAAAAGAATTCTGTATATAAATGCAAATTAGAAATGATGAAATTCAGCCATGTTTTTAAGTAGGTTTGGGAGCAGAGGAAGAAGAGTAGAAATATCTGAGAAGAGTTCGAGAGTTTGGACTTTGTTTTGAACACAAATGGGGCAAATTAAAGTTCTTTCTTTCTAAGCTTCAGATTTCTTTTTTCTTTCTGATTATCAAAGGGATATAAGCTTTCTGTCTGAAAAATAAGGCTGGCTTTATGTATTGAAAATACTTAGAAGTAAGTACTAAGTAAAACATAACATTTATTTTTCAATGTATACTTATTTTTGAGAGAGAGAGAGAGAGAGAGAGAGAGAGAGAGAGAGAGAGAACATAAGCAGGGGAGGGGCAGAGAGAGACACAGAATCTGAAGCAGGCTCCAGGCTCTGAGCTGTCAGCACAGAGCCTGACGCGGGGCTCAAATTCACCAACTGTGAGATCATGACCTGAGCCAAAATCGGACACCTAACCGACTGAGCCACCCGGTGCCCCAATGTAACACTTAAATGCACAGCTCAGCTTATAAGAAAGACACAGGAGGTGCCACAAAAAGCTAAAATAAAGAGAGAGTTTTCCAGAGGAGTCAGTCGGACGAGGGAGACTTTGTTCGTCTTGTAATGAACATGGAATATGCGAGCGTCTTCACCGTTGCGGCTGCGGGGGCAAGAGAAAGTACCTTGGCTTCCACAAGTTACGGAAACACAACTGGAATCACTTAAGAAGTGATTAAGAAAACAACATGCAAATGCCAGCAAAGAAAATGACTAAGAAGACTTCCTGGTCTGAGCTC
Source organism: Felis catus (assembly GCF_018350175.1). Classification (NCBI taxonomy): domain Eukaryota; kingdom Metazoa; phylum Chordata; class Mammalia; order Carnivora; family Felidae; genus Felis; species Felis catus. The sequence goes on from NC_058379.1 coordinate 86,079,456, forward strand.
AGCTCCTGTGTCAGTCCACGGCTGACCTGGCTGCCATTTCCCTGCCGTGACACCACCGTCATGATCGTGGCACCACTAGCCCAGGAATTTATCAAAATGAGCCAGAGTGCCTCTCAGGATTGCCATGTGCAACCTTTGAAACAGGGACATACCATCAAAGATGACCAACATCATAAGCACCATGGGTAAAAGTTGGAAAATAGATACATCTATGTATAAAAACAATCACTGTGGTGCTTTTTACAAAATAGAAAAAATAATGAACTAACTGTTCACCAGTTTGTCATTGATTTAAAAAAAAAAGATAATTTACAGCAATTAAAGCTGATGATGTAAATTTGAGTCCATTGACTTGAAAAGATGCAGATCAGTTTGCAAAGTGTGCCAGAAAGTGAGCCCAACATTTTGAACATGTATGTAAACACACACACACATATACACACACACGCACATACATACACAAATATATCAGTGCGATAAAGCATAAAGTACCGAAAATTCACATCAATGACTTTGCCTTGGTGAGGGAATCTCAGGGATGAAAAATGTTCCTTTTATATCTTTGTACTCTAACAGTTGTCTGGTTAGTAGGCACTGATTTTATTATTTATTTTATGTATTATTAAAATATCATACATAGATAATATAAATAATAGTATTACAAACACCTGTGAGCGTGTCAACCAACTTAGAAATAAATGAATGAAATGCAGTATAAATATGTGATATGTGCTTTTGTTACGATTATATAGTCCCCCAAATTTTATTATAATGGTTTGCATATTTCATTTACTAAACATTTGTGATTTATACTTTTATGGTGTTTATATTTATTTCTAGAAATCATGGTTTATTATTTTACATACTTTTGAAATTTATATAAATTACACTATTTCTTTGGCAAACTGCCATTTTTTCTCATTGTTATATTTATAAACATTTACTTTGAGAAATATGGCCCCAGTTTTTCATTTTATCCTATTACGGGGTTATAGTCTGCTGTGTTTCTGTTAGCTAAGTTATATTCTTAAAATATGTCCATTCATTCAAGGTTGGCAGCCATCAATATAACTACATGGCTCTTTTCCCTTAAACAATTAATAGGATGAACTGTATTAATATATTCCCTGCAAAGCCATGGTCAAGAACATACTCTGGAACCAGACTATCTGAGCTCAGATCCTCCCAATGCTCCGATTCCTCCTTGGGAAATGAGACGGCCAATGGCAATTTGACATCGTGGGTTTGTAATAAAGATTTAATATCAAAAGAACTAGGCTTGGAACATTTGAATGATTTGACAAATAGTAGTTAATATCTTCATCTTTATATTTCAAGAGTCAATCCCAGCTGGGCATATTGAAACATTATCTTCATAAACTTTTTATTTCAGTGTTCTGTGGCACATAGGATGTTCACAATCTGAAACAGGTCTGTGAATTTCCTGTGCTTTCCTAGACAGAGTTTGGCATCAGGATATTGTCAGTGCTCATAAAAAGAATGTCTTGTTTTTAAGTGTTTCTGTTTTTAAGCTTTAGAGCAACTTAAATAGCAAATGAAATCTTACGTCCGTGTTGCTTTTGAAACCATCTTAGCTTAGTACATTTTTGAGGTATATTTTGTTTACAAACTTCATGGCCACTCAGGCTTTATGTATCTCCCTGAATGCATTCAGGTAATTTGATTTTCCTGAGTACTCTCCCTTTGAATTTCAGATTTCTTTGTATCTGACCAGGCAGGTCCACAGCCTCTGGCCTTAAGTGCCTGGGTTCAATGCTGACTCCCCATGTTCTAGTGATGTGTTTGGAAGAAAGTGCCTTTCCTTCCATAAACCTTGGCCTTGACATCTTCCAGATAATTTTAGAAAGTAGTAAAATGGTTAATCACCTAACATGGTGACTGGATCTTAGTAAGTGCTTGTCAGTGTTAGCTGTCATTACTATATGGCTTATTCCGGTTTCCTTTCATTTGCATACACGTCTCTTCTCATTAGTAATATTGTGTACGTGTGTGGTCTTCTCTTTTCTCTCTTTCTCTTTATCTACAATGTTTGGAAATGTATGCATTTTGGGGTGCCTGGGTGGCTCAGTCGGTTGAGTGTCCGACTTCAGCTTGGGTCATGGTCTCGCGGTTTGTGAGTTCAAGCCCTGCATCAGGCTCTGTGCTAACAAACAGCTCAGAGCCTGGAGCCTGCTTCAGATTCTGTATCTCTCTCTCTCTCCCCCTCCCCTGCTCATGCTCTGCCTCCCTCTGTCTCTCAAAAATAAATAAATGTTATGCATTTTCCTGTCTTGCTTTGGCAGGTCAATGTAAGGAGGCAACGGGGAGAGTCAGGGAAATGGACTTGTGTGCCCAAGAGTTGCAATGGTTGACGGTAGAAGTTAAACTAGATACGGGGGGGACTGAGGGCGTCAGGGAGGTGACTGAGTTTGAAAACAGGGTAGGAGCAACAGTGGACTTGTGGTCTTGATGGAGTTCAAACATGTTAGAACTGAGATAGTTACCGGAGTAAACTGGAAACCTAAGAGGTGCTGGTCTGAGGTTGAAATGTATGAAAATAGTTTCAGTGAAGGATGTGAACTTCAATTATTTGGAAAATTTCCTGATGGGAAATAGTTAATTCCTCAATAATACAAGATGATGCCTTGCACATAATATAGAAGTTGTTGCCGACCGTGTATTTTGAAAGAGAGAAAGTGACCTTAAAGTATCTTTAAAATAATGTAACTAAAAGCTCATCCTGTTCTACTTTCTGGGCTGGCTTCTTGGGAGGGTTTCATTTTACAAAGAAATATATTAATCTAATTTTATGACATACAAATATTCAAAATGCAGTAACAGATTTTGTGTTAATTTCCCTTTTGAATCTTTCAGTTTCAACAGATTTAGATGCTAGAAACATGTAGTACCTGAGAATATCCCACATAGGAAATCTCATTGAATTGTTTAAATAAGTCCTGTCTGCTTATTGTGTTTTCCAGGCATGCACCCTCTTATTAGCTTATAAGCCCACACCTTATTTTTATGACTTTCTCCAGCTCTATAAGGAGAGAAAATAGAGACCAGAGAATTATATTTAAGTCTACAGTCTGATAACCTTTGTCTCTTGTGCATTCGAGCTTCGTGTTATGGAAGCACATCGCATTGACATCTGCAGGACTTGTTTTGATAACTATAATTTCTTGGACAGAATGTATCACAAAGCTGCCTCTTAATGTCTGCAGCCAAAAGCATTTTTCTGTAGTGTGTCACTAAAAATGTTATGAAATAAGCAGTAGGATTTTGTGTTTAAGTTCCCTGTTGCCATTTGCTTTGAGCTGTATTCTCCTGTCTTTAAATGTACTACTTCTAACAACATAGCTGCGGTTCACTAAATTGTACTGAATTTGTTTATAAATAGTGAGGCAGAGGTCACTGGCAAATTAGATTTAATGCAGGTCACCAAGGCCTCCTTAGATAAGGAACTTGCAGGCACTGAATGGCACTTGCAGAATGAGCAAGGAAAATTGAGATTCAGAGATTTGAACAATTGGTAGGGGCAACAATTATTATTGTTTAAGGGATACAGATGTAAGAACTAAAAAAAAAAATTATTAACCTCGAGACCAGTTCTCATTTAGGAATTTCGGGAAGATTAGAATTTATAGGAATGTACCTGAGTGGGAAGACTGAAAAATAATTACTCGTGTCCACTGCTGAACCATGTGAAAGTGGAATAAACCCATCTGAGCTAGAAACACTGTTTTCCTGTTCCCACAATGCTTTGTTTATACACTCTGATGATGATTGTGGATCTTCCATGTGCTGTATCCAGGGAAGTGTTTCAGTGTATGGAGCAGATGATAAAATCTACCTAAAACATAACTGGGAAAGTACAGTTCAACTCAGGTCTAAATAATTTATTGAACATCTGTGTTGCCTAGATGATATTGACTTGGGCTGGGCATAATCGTATTTCCAAGGAGAGGTCTTTGTCTTCTAAGAAAGTAAAGCAGTGTAGACCAATGGAAATACAGGAACCCAAAATTCAGTTGATCGTTAGCTCTGCGACTAGGCAAAATACTAAGTCTGTCTAAATGATGGCTGCTAATATTTAGCAAATACCGCTGTGCCTCTGGCGCTGTGCTTTATACGATGCGCTCATTTAAATCTCCTAGTAATTCTCAGAAAACTCTTAGAAGGCTTATTATTCCCATCGTAGAGGTCATGAAATGAAGGCACAGAGAGGTTGTGATGCCCATAATTGGCAAGTGTTAGAGCCCGGGTGTGAGTCAGAACTCCTGCACTCCTAACTACTATCCTACATGTATTTTAGCCTTACTGTTTTCATCTGAAAAAGGAAATAACTTACAGTGCCATTGACAATCAGATGTGATGGGTACTGTGGCACAGAGTAAACCCCGAGTGAATGGTAACCAGCAGCGTTTTGCCTTCAATAGCTACCTGTTTTTTTAATCCATTCTTGATGTAGGGTAAAGAACAATGCCATTTCATTATTTGGGAAGTTCTTATGTGAATTCATCTGAAATGGTTCAGAAATGAGTCTGTTTTATTTGTTGGTCTCTGAAACTCTCTCCCCCTTTCCTGAACCTATCCTTACGTAAAGAGATTAGTGCAAAGATATTCACCACCTTCACCACCCGACACTCATCCTCTCCCGATACCAAAAGATTTAGTAAATCATCATAATTTCCACTTCTGTTTCCTACTAGTTGAGAAAGACAACTGCCTGATATATTTCCTAAATACAACAAGCCTTTGTAGCCACTTTTATATCAAATCCTAGCAGCAAAGAAATAAAAACTTTCAAGTTTCAGGCCTTTGTAATCTAAAATCAGATAGCTTTTCTGCAATCAGAGAAAATGTCAAAGTAATCATAATCCTTTTGCAAAAAGTTGTTTGGTGTCACTTTTCATGAATACGAGATCTGTCCCTTTAATCACTGGACCATCCTGTTAGATTTCTAAGCCGCATGCAATTAACCAAGCTTTGCCAGAGATGACTTTTATAAAAGATTTACTCTCGGATTCTTTTTAGGGGCTATATTTTCAATTTAATTAACTGATTCCTAACTGTGTTTGTTTCTCCTTCACAATGTCACTTTAGTTGTTATTCAGTTTATAAGAATCCTGGCTTCTGAATAATTTTATCATACATACTAGAAGCCAATTTCTTCCCAACTCGGATGTAGAAGATAGTGTTCTGCGCATTCTTTTGCTTTATGCTACACGGATTATACCTAATCTTATTAAATATGTTTTTTCCCGCATCTGCTTTTCTGAACATTTTTGAAGACCAATGCTGTTTAAATCTCCTTCTGCATCCTATTCTACTTGGTATCACTTATAAATTTTTATTTTTTAATGCTATCAAAGTCATTATTAAAATACACTAAAGGCTGAAATAAATTTTAGAACAATTTGGATAGGCAACTCTAGACAATATCTGCAAACTAGTTTTCTTCAATTTTTTTCTAGCATTTTCTGTGTCCTTATCACATTGGTAAATGCCCCCAAATGCCATTTGAAAGGCTATAAAGCAGTGCAGTAGGTGACCTAAGAATGCAGTAAACTCTTTATTAGTGTCAGGACCAAATTAGAATTCACTTTAAGGTCACAAGTTGGAGTTGCTTTATTACATTTTTCATGAGTCAAAATCCTAAGAGGAGCATGCTTTACGGCCAGAGAGTAAGTTTGTTTTCTAATTTGTCAGGAAAATAAAATCTATGGCTTGATCAAGTTCTCAGGTTACACATCTTGGAAGGGTAACTCACCTTAAATTGCTTTGGTTGATACTTCTGCTTTTGAGAATAAATTTCACAGGAGCCCATCTATATCGAGCTAACCCTGCAATGAGATTCACTATAGGCATTATTAATAATAAATATTTATCCATAAGTGTGAGGCCAAATGGGCATGCTACATGTGTAGTTCAAATCCTGAAGCTAGGAAAAAGTGTTCAAGACTTCTCAAGTATTTTTTTAAGCAAATATCGTAATTGCCTCAGGAAAAAAAAATGCAAATCGGTTAACTCTCCCTATGTTAGCAGCATTATTATCATTTATTGTATGCTTCCTTTGGACCAGGCCCAGGACTCAGTATTCAGGTACAATATTGAAACATTAATGAGAAAATGTTCATAGACTCAGCCTCAGTTACTTTGAAACCTGTTTAATTTTTGTTTCCAAACCTTAATGTATAATTATCATCTCTATGAAAATGAATTCACTGAAAGGGCAGGGGTAAAGCAGTGTTTTCAGGGGAAAAACTAAGTGAATTTTGAGATATGGAGTAGGGAAATGCGGCACCATCCCTCCGTTCCTGGACAAAGTGAAAATCGGCCCTATGTTAAGATTCGCTCCAGAGATGCAGCTAATAACACACTTGACCAGGTAACACCTGATTCCACCGCTCACTTCTGAGTAGAAAGACGTTGGTATTATCTGTGTCCTTTTGCCTCTCCCCTTAAAACTCCCACTCAATCCATCCACATTTACTTTTGTTGATGATAATTACCAGAGAAAAGCACATATTCACCTTTCTGCATTTCTTCCTTTCTTTATTCATCATTTTTTTTTAATGTTAAGTGTTAACCAGGTAAAAGCTTGGTTTAAGACATTAAGGGCATAGCTATGAACAAGCAGAGAAAAATCCACAAAGAGCTTATAATCTAGTGGGAGGAAACTAAAACTAAACACAACAAATAAGTAAAATATTTAATAACCTGGTGATAAATGCTACCAAGAAAATGAACAGAAAGCAGAAAAAAGTTGACCTTCACCAAAGAAAAAGTCAGCTTGCTCATATCTTCATGGCAGAAGATAATTTTACAACTTGGAACAAGACACCCATGGAAATTAGGCTTTATTCTCCCACAGAGACTGGGAGACGAGGCATTATCTTCCTTGATGGCTACATTTCAAAGGAGGCTCCCAGGTTATCTTTGGGTGTGAAACTAGCAATGGGGCTCTTAAAAAGATTTACAACCCCAAGAGGCAAGGTAAATGCTCCAAGAAAAGGCAGGAAGGTTGGTCTGTCTAGTTACTGTGATAATCGCAGGGGTGAGCAGGAGGAGGTCAGGGGCTTAGAGTCAAGCCGAGGAGATGGTAAGATGGTTGGTCACCTTACAGCCCCACCGACCGTGGGCGGTGAGATGGGCAGGTACAGGAGGGTGTCGAGCCCCACAAAGTCAAGATCTGGTTCACATTTCAGCAACGGAGAAAAGCAGGGCACAGGAGCAAAACGGGAGACAGAGAAGGGGAGAGACAAACTGAAGTAAAGCTCTACGACAGCTGTGGGTGGACAAGGGAGGAAGCCTCAGTGCACAACAAGCCAAAGACTGTGAATGGATCCGGCCCTGATGACAACCCAGAGAAGCAGATAGAAGCACAGAAGAAATGTCTTCAGACACAGCTAACCCAGAAACTGGAGCCATATGGATGGTGCTTTGGAGGGGGGTTTCCACTGCCCAATGAGATACTTGTGAGATGTTTCGTAAATAATTAAGCTTCCTAAACTTTTCCGTGGTCTTCAAGCACAAATACCATGGGTGTCCAATCAGTTGCATGTGAGGATAAAGAGACTCAGCAAAAGTAGCAATCTTGGTAACTTAATGGAATTTATCCTTGGGACAGCACTCCTCAGGGTAATTATCCACAACCGTCATTTGTATGCAAAATATAGAGCTGTCACGTCTTAAACTGCATAAAATGGGAACATTTACGATGATCATTTCTGCGCCTTTAAAAGAACTTTATACATAGTATACCAAAAAAAGCTGTTTCCTGAAATGATTCCTATGGGTTTAATTTTTAACTTCCATTCCTTTATAAATAATACTTGAAGAAATTTATTTTCATTATAGTAGTGTTTCCCCAAATGGTCTTCTGTAGACCATTAATTTTTTTTCAAGGTTAATAATTAAATGATTGCATGATCAGATGTCTGAAGAATGCTGGATTGAACAAAGTTGCACAAGTTTATTTACTATAGAACTCTTTAGTGCATTGATTATGTTATGGTAAGTTGTGCCTCTTTACGAGAGGGTTATGGAATGAAACCTTTCTAAACATATTTTTGACGATGGCTCCCTTTTACTTTTAAATCTCTGGCTGTATCTCTGAATTGGAATTCTGTAGAGACATACAGAAACAATGATTACATTTGTTGGTTTGAGAGACCCTTAGATGTTGGTCTGAGAGTAATTCACACCTTCGCGTGGAAAGTGTCTCAGGTGGGCTGGAGCCAGACTTCATGTGAGTGTTGACGGAAGGCTCAGGTCAGCTGGGGCTATCATGGAGTAATATGCAAGCCACAGACATCAAGGTTAAGTGCTCATCCAAGCTACTAGAGGGCACCTAGCCCTTGGCTGGAAGGATGATTCTCTATTCCGATTTATTCACAAAGGTGAAAATGTTCTAAGGTCTCCTTACCAATCAGAGGGAATGTTGGGGTTCTGCCAGTTTGAGGATCCTGGTTCCTGCCAAATTAATCCAGCAGCTGTTCTGAGAGTATTCAGGCAGCTCCAAATCTATGCAGTGGCTTCGTCTTTACGGTTTTTATAGCCTGGCTCCCCTAGAGCAATACAGAAGACTGTTGTGGACTTCAGAGACAGAGCAAGTGGCAGTATTTCTGTAATTTGCTCAGTGTACAAGAGCTCAAATGGTTTGCTGAGGTTTAGAGTAAGATATCAAAAATGATTGTTGCTTTTTCTTTAATCCTACTAGATGGTCATATATTAAACTTGTTACTGACATACTTCACATCCCACATACTGTATCTAAAAGAGTGGCAGTCTGACAGGCCCTTTTCCTGCATCTTTCTTTGCTTCATGCATCTGTCATTCTTTTTTGAAAAAAGAATTTGCAATATAAACTTAATTTAGTATTAATTTCTTTAGAAGTGGAATAAAAAACATTATCAGGACTTGGCCTTGAGGAACTAGTTGGTATCTTTCTTTTATATCACCAAGTGCAACAGACTCCTTGTCCTATGCCACCTTCTGTTTGGGATGGCCCAATGGTGACGGCATTCTTCCTGTCTCTTGGGAGACTGCATTGAGAGTTGCAATGAAACTAGACATGTCATGTCAACACGGCAGAAAGAGAAAGGCATACAGTTAAAAGGAGGTTGCTGGGGCGCCTGGGTGGCTCAATTGGTTGAGTGTCCAACTCTTGATTTCAGCTCAGGTCATGATCCCAGGGTCGTGGGATCCAGCCCCAGCCCCATGCTCAGTATGGAGCCTGCCTGAGAGTCTCTCTCCCTCTCTTCTGTCCCTTTCCCCCATCTGTCTCTCTCTTTCTAAGATAGATAGATAGATAGACAGATAGATAGATAGATAGATAAAAAGGAGGTTGTTGATATCCCATCCCTGTAGAATTAGGGGTCAGTGTCCACCATTTCCATCTTCAAGGACTGATCCCAGGAGGCGCACCAGCCTTCAGGACTCTGCATCCCAGCTCACACCCTCCTTCAGCACTGAATCTTCAGTCTACCTCCAGCTCTTAAGCACATTTCCGGGAGAAATCACAATATACAGTTCGCTCTGCATTTCATAGTGATGTTTAGCAATGTGTTAATTCCTAAGGAAAACCTAGTAGGTAATGCAAGTTTACCCTGCACACTACCCGCCTGGCATATATCCACATGCAAACAGCGAGGACTCAGGAAAGGCTGGAAAAATTCAACCAAACCCTGATCCTTTTAGAGGAGATGGTTTTAAAAGCAACTGGAAGATGGATCCTGGGTTTCTTGACTCCCTTGTTCTCTTTAGTGTATCATGCTTCTTTGGAATGAAAGTGCCAACAACAACAAAGGAATGGCCTCTCCTTGTCAAGTTTTAATTCTTTAAGACTTTTTTTGAAATCTTTAGTAGCATTTATGTTAAAATGTATTTTACTTTAAAACTTTTTGCATGAGTGAGTAAAGCTATATATTTCTTCACATTCAGTCATTTATTATTCATGAAATCAGAACACAAATAGACTGTCAGAATATAGCCAAAGGCTGAATTTAGACTAAGGGGCTTGCTGTTATCATGTAAAGTGCTATGAAAAATTGAAATCATAGTAATGGGGGGGTAGATATATAGTTCCTCCCAAGGAAATGTCCCCCAAGTCTCACAAAGCATTAATCATCATATTGGTTTCTATTTTCAAAGCTCCAGGCATTATTTTGGATTTCTTTGTTCTCTGTTGAGTGGTCAACTTATACTCTGACTGCGTGTATTGCATCGTATATTACAAATACTTATTGAATTCCCGTGAAATGGTTCTGTAAAATGCTTTGGGTATTGCTGCACACTTTTGTGTTATTTGGAAAAATATAGACTTATAGGCCTTTTCTTAAGATGGTTTCTTAAGACTATAAGAAGTAGATATCCCAAAGTAACTTTCAACATTTAAAAATGTAAGTAACTGTTGGGTAGCTTGGCACCCTGGAGGAGTTAACCCAATTTGTTAAATATTGGACCTTTAGGATATTACATCCATTGTTGAATTTGGATGAATTTCTTTTCTGGGAGATTATTCCTGTTCTAATGAGGTGTCTTTAGCTATGTCTACTTTGAAAAAACAGCTTCTGTATTTAAGCACATTTGACGGTGTCCCTTTTAGATCAAGCACCAGCAAAGAAATATACAGAAAACAAAGACTATCTGAGGAAAAATATTTGATAACTGTCTCTTTGATTGAGAAAGTTTGATCACTAGGAGTTTGGAGAACATACAATTATTAACAAGTAAAGCCAGTGTCCTGTGAGACTGCTGGATTCCTTAGAGAAATGCCAGCTAAGAAAATCCTGATGATAATTTATTTTATTTTATTTTAATTTTTTTTCAATGTTTATTTAATTTTGAGAGAGAGAGACAGCGTGAGTGGAGAAGGGGCAGAGAGAAAGGGAGACACAGAATCCGAAGCAGGTTCCAGGCTGTGAGCCGTCAGCACAGAGCCCGATGTGGAACTTGAACTCATGGACCATGAGATCATGACCTGAGCCAAAGTCTGACACTCAACTGACCGAGCCATCCAGGTGTCCCCTGATGATAATTTATAATCAGAGTTTGAGACACCGGTAGACAGTGTATGATTGACTGAGCCCAGGAGATCTTCAATGAATAACATGGCAACTTTCTGCTCTTCCCTGGAAACACCAGCTTCCATCATCTTCTGTCACTGCTAAGACTTAGTTTGGCCATTTGAGTCATGTGTACTACATCATCTTGCGCACAGACCAAGCACTGAGTCACCCAAATCATCCCGGAGCCTCCCCCTCAGGCTGGTCTCATCCCTGAGTGAAGGACCCACCCTACCATGTCAGTAGTCAGTGTGGTGACAATACATCGCAGACTATTCAGATGCACTTCTTCACAGTATCAGGTGTTTGATACTAGACCACACCCACAGGAAGGGAGAATGCTTCATCCTCCCTTCTGGCTTGAAAGCTACCCCTAACAAATGTAAGTGTGTGCACACACACAGACACATCGTCCAGAAACCACAGCGTTATCTTCTAGATTCTATGTGCCTCTTTCTTGAAAGCATTCTTGTGTGTATAAACCCCTTATTTACCTCTAATTCTTTTTCTCACAACTCACTAATATTTACTCAGCTTGAAAATCATTATGTTGGTTGCATGACTTAATCATTACGTTGGCTGGTTGATTTGTTTGATGTCTTCAGCATTCTCTGGACTACATGATTATTGAGTAAATGCTGTTGTCCACAACCCTCAAATATTTATTTTTAATACATGTTTATATATCTTCTAAGTTATATATTATTGTATATAATTGTAAATTATATATATTTTATAATACTATGTGATATGAATGTATTATATATAATATAGTATATCTTATACATTAGATATAAACATATAAATATAAAATAATTGTATAAGTAACTAGTATATTCCTATAAATATACACTGTATATCATATACTTTACATATGATATGTACTGTATATAATCTATATTAAATATAAATGTATAATGTGTATGTTACATATAGTTATATACATTAAAATTATTATATATCATTTAATATATACCTTGAGGTTAAATACCCCTTTTACATATTGGGTAATTTAATCAATGAATGTTCATTTCCCTTGATGATCTTGTAATAAAGTATAAAAACTTGTACACTCTATCACTAAAACCAGATTTGGTTCATTTCTTTTAGGAGAACATATTATCCCAGCCAGTTGATGGTGAGCATATGACAATGGGAAACTGTAATGTACAAGGTGACACTTAGGTGTTCTGGTGTGTGGCGTTGGGAATCATTCACGTATTTTCTATATATATAATTCTTTTTGTGTTCTGCATTTCCTTTTTGAGAACTTTAAAAGTGATTATTTTAATTTTTTTTTTATTTTTATTATTTGAGAGAGAGAAAGGGAGCACAAGTGGAGTTGAAGGGCAGAGGGAAAGAGAGAGCAAATCTTAAGCAGGCTTCCCACTCAGTGCAGAGCCCGACAGGGGGCTCAATCCCACCACCCTGGGATGATGACATGAGCCGAAATCAAGAGTCTGTCACTCCACCGACTGAGCCATCCAGGCGCCCCTAAAAGTGATTATTTTAAAATTTCCAAAAGTCCTGTGTTCAGTGAGTTTTTTTTTCCTTTAAAATTTACCAAAATAACCTTCTAGATTCTAAGATTATGGTATTCTGTTACCTTGTTGAAAAATCCTTGTGTCAGAATACTGTATATGGGATGGAACCTGGGGCCACATGCTCTCATAGGCATGTCACCTGGTGGCTTCTGACAGGTAAAATGATTTTACTTGTACAAGGTGCCATCCTCTTATGTGGTAGCAGGATATTCAAAAGTAAAATCTCCAGACGTGGTTCTCAGTATTTAAAAATGTACAATTTCAGTAAGCCACCTTTTAGTGTTTTATTTAAAAAAATATTGTCAATGAATTTATAACTACATACATGCTACATTTCCATACAGCAGATACAAAAAGAAGCATCACCTGGAGCAAAAGAAAATGAATCCTGGAATGCAGCTAATTCAAGGAGCAAGAGTAATCTAATATTCCCCATGTTCTAGTACTACTTATAAGACATGACTAACCATATATGTTGTTCTGGTCAGATACCATTTTGTCTCGCCCTCAATTTGGAAGTTTTGGGGAGCATCACAGTTTACATTGATTTCAGCCATGTCTGTCCTGCCTTCAACAGCAGTTTCTAAGTTGACTGATTTAAATCGGAGATTCTCCATACATGGGCCATGTATGAACTTCAGAGAACCCGTGAATACCCTGACCTTTCTTTCTGGTTCTTGTTTCTCTGGCTTTCATTGATTGGTTAAGAACGAATGTTTTCATCAATGATTTTCTTCCCAGTGTAGGTGTTACACCCTCACAAGAATAATACTAGCTTACAAGTATTAGGCACATGCTATTCGTCATTATCCCTGTACCTTTGGCTTGAATTAACTTGATTTTCTCACAATGGTCATAGGCAGTAAACACTCCCCTTTTGTCAGTGAGAAAATGATGGTAAGAGAGTTTAAGAAGTTACCCAAGTTTGTACATCTAGGAAGTGACCGAGCGAGAATTTAAACCCAAAGGTTCCTATGCAAAGCCTACACTGTTAACCATGAAGCTAGACTTGCTGAAAATACAGTTTGTTCTGTCTTACAGAATATAGTTTTACCTGTGCGTTTCCATCTGTCTTCTCCCAGATCACAGATCCTGCAACCAGCTTCTAGCTTGTGAGTTATTTTGGCTACTCTTCAGAATTATATACTAAATTTTTATTTTATTTTATTAAAAAATTTTTTTCATGTTTATTCATTTCTGAACAACAGAGAGAGACAGAGCACAAGCAGGGATGGGGCAGAGAGAGGGGGACAGAGAATCTGAAGCAGGCTCCAGGCTCTGAGCTGTCAGCACAGAGCTATACGCGGGGCTTGAACTCATGAACCACAAGATCATGACCTGAGCTGAAGTCGGACACTTAACCAACTGAGTCACCCAGGCGCCCCCCAAATTTTTATTGAATGGGGAGTTTTAAATAGTAAAATTAACTCCTCAAAATTTCCATTTTTATCCTTCCAAATATATTTTAAATTAAGCAGAAACTATCTAAATATGTTTTAGCCAGTAAAACACAGTCATCCCCCTGCTGGATTAGAGAAAGCCACCTAACTAGCCACCCCATGCTATCCAGGGTTCCATTTTCACACTTGAATTCTGGCAAAAAAAGTACTAACTGAAGATATGTCACAATGAGTAGTTGATGTTGGAGAGATGATTATGAGACCATTTGACTCCTATTTTACTCAAAACAAAACTGTCCTGTACTATAAATATTAAGTAGGGAGAAGAGAATTTAAAATGGCTATCATTGGCTCACCAGTGGTTTTAGGCTTTAGAAGAACAAGAAAAGAATAAACATGAGAGAATCGTATTGAAAGTCTTTCATAACGAGACAGGTAACAGCAGCAAGATGGTTGGTGTGGCTGGAGAGGAGTGGGGGAAGAGTAGTTGGAGCTATGCAGGGTGGAGGGTCTAGAATCCATTTCAAGGAACCTTTGTGTATGGAGTGAGGAGGAAGTCATGGTGCACTTTTTCCATAAAGATATTCAGTTCCAATACCGTGTTTTAAGCTTATTTATTTCTTTTGAGAGAGATGGAGAGAGTGAGCAGGGGAGGGGCAGAGAGAGAGGAAGAGAGAGCATCTCGAGCAGGATTAGCACTATCAGCATGGAGCCCCAAGTGGGGCTAGAACTCACGAACCATGAGATCATGACCTGAGCTGAAACCGAGAGTCAGATGTCTACCTGATGAGCCACCCAGGCACCCCTAATTCCATGTGTTAAATAGTCTATCCTACTTTTTGAAATATGTATTAGTGCTTAAAAAAAAGTCCATCTTCCATGTCCAGGCCCTTTCATGTCTATTCTGTCTATTCTGCCTCCTTGATCTCTGTGTCTGTCTACACCAAAACCACTCTGTCTTAATTACTTAGAACTTTATTTATAGTACGTCTTGAAATTAGGTAGGGTAATCCCTCTAACATTCTTTTTTTTTTTAAAGTTGCTTTGGCTTTTCTTGGTCTTATCTAACCACCAGGGTTAAAGGTGCATACTCTCCAGCTTTGTTCTCCCGTTGGCCTGGCACGGTGCGTCTGTACCAGCAGTAAAACCTAAGTTGGCCACAGCTACACCTGTCCTTGTTCTCTTCCGAGGGCAGAATGCTGAGAAGAGTCAACACATAGTACCAGAGTGACTCTACCTTTAACCAGATCCTCATGGCTCTTTTGCATTCGTTCGATTCCTTTTGTACTGGTTTCCTAACACAATCTTCCCGTTGGGTGCTCCCAATGCTCTTAATGCTTAAACTAACCACCCTTACCCAATTCATAATAGATCACTTCGCTTCATGCATTACTGATACAATTATGTATCTTTTGCTAATTTTTTATTTCCTTAAAATGTCTTCCCTTCTAAGTAACCTACCTCTACACACATACTCAATTCTATTCCTCAGTTATCTTCTCTATTTTCTGCATGCTCATTTGGCTTTTTGATGGCTCTGCCAGTTCGGGGACATCAGTTTCTTGATCTAGTTATGACTGTAGCTGCAGTACGAGGTGGACTGCAGTTGATGTCACCCTGGTGCAAACCTACAGTGCACACACTGTGTGGCTCTCACTCTGTTCCACAGCTTTCCTGTTGACATCAAGCCTTCAAATACTGTGGGATCCTGATTGGTACTAAAGATTGTCGGCGGTGCTGAAAGCTCATGGTGTCCACCTTCCCCCAGTGAGAGACGGGAACCAGGAATTGACTGTTGCTCTTTTTCTTCCCATATGGATTGGCCTAAGACAGGTCTAATGACAGTTCAGAAGACAGCTCTGCCACATCGAGAACTTACTCGCACATAGCTGTGGTCAGCTCAGTATTACATCTTTATGTTGGCTTTAGCCAGATGGCAGCTGGCTGACAACATGGAGGACCAGATTTCTGGCTATAAACACATAGGGATTACTCGTGGCACACGGCAGCATTGCAGTTACCCACACTTTCTCTTGTGGTTAACTAAGATGAGATACAGATGGAAGTAAAGGCAGTGAGATTCTCAGGGGCAGCAGAGAGTCCGAAACAGAGGACCTGATGTTACACTTAGCACCCCAGCAACTAAGGAAGAGGTTCCGTATTTGGGGGGTTTCTTTGGATTGGGGAAATAATATATATCACGTTCCGGAATATTTTTCCAGGCCATTTCTTGTTTTGCTTGGAAGGTTGCCAGTTTTCAGTGGAGTCCAGAGCAGAAAGGACTCTTGAGTAGGGTCCGGCTGTGTTGTAGACGTTCCTGACTGTGGACCTGTTTGACCCAGGAGATCTGATCATCCTGTCAGTGTCTGTATTATGTAAGAATGCTGCCTGGGGTCTAGCACACCCCAGTAGGAATCCTGCAGTGCAAAGACCTAGTGATGTAGAACATGTTCATGACCTTCAGGGAGAACTGCTCTCCATTTTAAATTGCCCTTTGCATGATCCTGGTCTTAGCAGGGAATAATTATCGGACCATGGGGCACCCAGTGCCTAGGGGACAGGAGCCACCTTCCGTGAGCTACATATTAGTAAATCTACCAAATCTTAAGGTGAGGTGGACACAGCAGCAATGCACTTTACAATGGAAATATTCCGGAACAAGTCCTAACGGGTACCAATGACACTAGGTATTACAAGAACGGGTGGCACAGACCCGCACATCATATATCTTTCTTGCTCTGGTAGTTTCTTTCATCTCACACCTGTGGCCTTATGCGGGATTCCCTACGACCAGCTAAAGAAGGAAACAATCCAGGCCTGGTTCACAAACTCGTTAGCAAGATACACCTATGCTAGCCAGAGGTGCACTTCGGCCACATTCCAGCCTCACCCATGGTGTCCCGAAGGACAAGGTAAAGAAAAGTCTTCTCATTAACCAACGTTGTTCACCTAGGCTCTGCTTTCTGGGATAACACAGACTAAGACACTTCCTTGCCACCTTCCAAGATGTGCACACCCTCATCATCGGCCCACTGACTGCTACAAACTAAAGGGACCTACTCACTCTTTGCAAGTGTCAGTATCTTCCGAAACCCGCAATCAGGGCTGCAAGATGCTGTACTTGTAAGTCACATTTTATGCTCCGGGAACTGTAAAGCACATACATTTATGCAAATGAAGTCTGGTTAAATGAAGTTCAAAGTCATATCAAGGCAAAAAAAAAAAAAAAAAAAAGGTTGAAAAGGCAAAAACATAGCCTGAGAAGTGAGGGTGTAATTAGGTGAAGTGACTTAATTTGGTGTGGTTGGGCTCCTGGGCGGCTTAGTGGGTTAAGCGTCCAACTCTTGGTTTCGGCTCAGGTCATGACCTCATGGTTCGTAGGTTCAAGCCCCGCATGGAACTGTCAGTGCAGAGCCTGCTTGGGATTCTCTCTCTTTCTCTCTGCCCCACCCCTGCTCAAGCTCGCGCTCTCTCTCTCTCTCGCTCTCTCTCTCTCTTTCTCAAAATAAATAAGTAAACTTTAAAAAATGTTAAAAAAAAAAAAAAAACCAACAACTTTGGTGTAGTAGCTAGTCCCGTTCTGGGATGATTTAGTTTTGGGAGAGTGGGGAGAGGGAGAGATTTTATGTATGTGTGGGCCTTAAACCAATTTTTTTTAAGTCTCGAATGGCAGAGCTCCCTCCTCCCCTCCAAACCATGCATCTGCTGTTCGGCGGCCAGATCGTTACCTGGAGCCTGCAGGAGAACGCACCCCCAAACTTGCCCCCAGTCTACCCTCCTGATCTGTCTCATAACTAAGTTACTCTTCACATTCATGGTGATGCTGTCATAAATCTACCTAACATATCGTCATTATTTATAGCAGTATTTTCTGTAGAAAAGAGATTATTATAAGATGTTCAGGAAAATGAATTTTCATGGTCATATGAGTTTGGGAAATACAATGGAGTATGTCTCCCCTTTTGAAAATTCATCAGGAACATTTACATATTAAAGGCTTTTAAAAAGAGTTAAAAAGCAATGAAAAGACAATTTTATCCTTATTCAGTTCAGCAGGTACCAAATGTATGGGCCTGCATAACTTCATTTTATCTTCGTATTAACCACTTGCCCCACCCCAGATGTTTTCTCACTGTCTCATCATTCAGTGAGCAAAAGAGAGATGTGATCACAGTCTTGGTAGCCCTGTGGTCCATTGGTGTTCACAGAATTCTGAAATTTAAGGGGACCTTAGAGACTATACAGTGATTCACAAACATTTTATCCCCCACAAAAAAACATTTTATTTGTTAACTTCTCCCCATACACACAAGTTTTAAAAGAAGGAATCCACCAATCATTTGGTAAATGCCAATGATTTCTCCCTATTTAGCAAAGGGAGATAAATAAAGTAAGTTACATATTTATTTTGGTGGGTTAACAAGACATTCAGCAAAATATCAAAGGATCTTAATATCTTTTTTTTTAATTCTTATTTCCATGATCTTCTAAGGATAGGAGACCTGTACTTGTCTCATATTCAGTTACTTACTGATCACATGCTTTGGTCTCAAAGAGGTTGAATGGTTTACCCAAGGCCCACTGCTATTTGGTAGAAGAGGAACTAACTCAGAGCTCCCAGTTTCCTGATCCATAATCGTGCCATTGCCTTTGATGTTTCTCTAGAGTAGAGGTTGGCACACTGTTTCTGTAAAAGCCAGATAGTAGATATTTTAGCCTTTGCAGGTCATAAAATCTCTGTTGAAACTACTCAGCTTTGCTGTCATAGTATGAAAGAAGGAAGAAAGAGAGGAGGGATGGAGAGAGGGGGAGAAG
Source organism: Felis catus (assembly GCF_018350175.1). Classification (NCBI taxonomy): domain Eukaryota; kingdom Metazoa; phylum Chordata; class Mammalia; order Carnivora; family Felidae; genus Felis; species Felis catus. Next base: position 86,098,287 of record NC_058379.1, read on the forward strand.
ACACACACACACACACACACACACACACACAGAGGAAATAAATTTTTAAAAAAAGGTGAATGTCATCAAGGCATGAAACAAATCAGCATTACTAAGTAGCCAAGAAGTATCTACTTAACTATGTCTACTCGTTATATTCCTATTTCTTTCCTGTCCCTACACTAAGAGAGAGTAAAATCCCTTCTCCCAATGTCCCTTGTCCTCTTCTGATCTTTGTGGCTGGATCACAACCCCATTCGTTGATGATGAGGGTCGTCCGTGCCTGTTTCCCAGGTAACCATGAACACCTTGGCCTTTCGTAGGGATTGTTTTCTCTTTTAATTTTAGAGAGAAAAAGAGCTAGCAGGGGAGAGGAACAGAGGGAGAGAGAGAATGCCAAGCGGAGTCCACGCGCAGCCAGAGGCAGGGCTTGATTCCACGACCCTGGGGTCATGACCTGAGCCAAAATCAAAAGTAGGACGCTCAACTGACTGAGCTACCCAGGTGCCCTAGGGGACCATTTCAACTGGTCCTTCTGACTCCCACCTCTCTGCTCAGTTTGTTTCGTGGGCAAATGCTGGATTAACCTACAACATAGTTCTAACACATTTCAAAAGCGTTCCGTGTCTCCATCTTGAGCGTCGCCTCATAAAATCCAAATAACCTTTGCTAGACACACTTTCTAGACTTACCCAGTGCTGTCCTCTTGTTGCCAACTGACTGAGAAATTGCTGTTCACACACATGCCCAAAATATTCCCTCCGTTTGGCATTCCCTCTCTTTTCCTTGTCAGTTCTCTATTTGTTTTTCAAAATGGGTTCTCAAATGCTGTCCTAGAGAGAATCCCACTGCCTTGAAGCTTTCTTACCTGTTTGTGACTCCCCGTTAAGCAATTTTGATCTCGTCCTTGTCTCACGAGAGGCGCAGTTGTGTAAGAAGAGCACTTTGGAGTGAGAAAGATGTGAACTCTTCACTGCATTCAGCTCAGTGCCATTGGACAAGTTGCCGAGCCATCCGGGTCTCTGTTTCCAAAGATGCAGAGTGATTCCCGGGAGCAGTGCCTTCGTTCACTTTTGCATGAACAGCAGCAACTGAAAAACTGCCCCTCTTGTAGCAGAAGCTTAACCACCTGCTTGCCAAGTGACAGAAGCAATAACATCAAATTGGGAGCCAAGATGCAGGGGCCGAGGAGTGAGGGAGGGGCAGCTGGATCATAGGTAGGCTTCTGCCTCTGTAGAATCATAACATTTAAACTTCGCTAAAAGAAATGACAGAATGGGGTGCCTGGGTGGCGCAGTCGGTTAAGCGTCCGACTTCAGCCAGGTCACGATCTCGCGGTCCGTGAGTTCGAGCCCCGCGTCAGGCTCTGGGCTGATGGCTCGGAGCCTGGAGCCTGTTTCCGATTCTGTGTCTCCCTCTCTCTCTGCCCCTCCCCCGTTCATGCTCTGTCTCTCTCTGTCCCAGAAATGAATAAACGTTGAAAAAAAAAAAAAAAGAAATGACAGAGTATCTTTATTTACTGTTATGGCTAGCAAGACACCATAGATTATATCCTTATTCCAAGAATGCATAAAGAAATACAACCATTTAGCAATCAGACATCTCTTTCAAGATGCTGTTCGCTATTCTTTCTTTCGTAACCGTGGATGCTACACCTGTTTCTATAATTGCCAGCCTCCCAGGAACAGATTTATACTTGTATGGTAGCTACTTGCTTTCTACAGGTTTTCTGCTTATCTTTATAAAAACTGAGCTCTGCCTTTATGACAAAATACGTAGCAAGTAGTGCTGACCGTTTCACACTTTCCACGTAATCATTGTCTAGACCAGTTAGGAAACTATTTAAGGAGGAAATTTAATTGCATTTATTTTTAGATTTGAACAGTAGCAATAACACCTTATGCCAGTTGTCCACAGACCTTAGCTGATTAACATTATTGGAAGAATTAGGTAGAAATTTAGACTCTGGAGCCACCCCCAGAGTTTTAAATTCATTAAGTCTGAAATAAGGCCTAGGAGTCAACATTTTCAGAGAAGGAGATGCTGAAACCATGACAATAACTCAAGCTTTCCATTATTGTGTTTCTTCACACCTATCATGATCATTATTTGCCTTGTGAGCTAGATTTCCCCTGCCCATGCTAATTATATTGCTTGGTAATGTGTGCATGCATATGTGTGTGTACCCCCAAATGACTGTTATTTTAAAACGTGGTCTCTCGACTTGAAATTTCAACTAGCACCTTAAAGATAACAGTGTTTAGGGGCGCCTGGGTGGCTCAGTCGGTTGGGTGTCCGACTTCAGCTCAGGTCATGATCTCACGGTTTGTGAGTGTGAGCCCCGCATAGGGCTCTGTGCTGACAGCTCAGAACCTGGAGCTGTTTCGGATTCTGTGTCTCCCTCTCTCTCTGCCCCTCCCCCACTTGTGCTCTGTCTCTCTCTGTCTCTCAAAAATAAATAAATGTAAAACAAATATTAAAAAAAAAAGATAACAGTGTTTAAAGACATAGGATGCTAAATCCGCAAACAACCAACTGCCACCACCTCCATCTTGCCGTGTACAAGCAAGAACATGGAAGACGTGCAGAACAATCTGCAGAACAGTTATTTGAGGTGTGAAACTGCATGTTTTTACTCCTCCCTTACCACCACCCTCACCCAGACTGTTGAAAGCAAAAATTCAGCCTATTTTTTTATTACTTTGGGAGCATTTAATAACCCCTAAATTCTTTTATTTTGAAAATTGCAAACTTCAAAAAAGTTGAAGAAATCGAAATATAAAGACCCATTTACAGGTGAACTCAGCGGTTAATATTTTGCAATATTTATTTTTCTTTCCCTCTCCCTCTCTATTCACCTCTCTGTACTTTTAACTAAATTTTACCTAAATTTGTGAAATTAAGTCGCAGATACCATAATTCGATATTTATGTCCTAATTAATCTTCTTTTATGTAAATAGTGCATGATCACATTCAATACTGATAAAGTAACACAATCTGTATTCCATGTTTCCTTCTCCCCAAATGGACCTATAGCTAGTTTTATTTTTTGTTCCAGATTTCACTCAAGAATTACTCACTGCATTTGGTTTTCATCTTTAGTCTCCTTTAATGTATACTACTTCATGTGCCTTTTTCCATTCTTTCTTTCTGCCTCTCTCTGTCTCTTTTTTTTGTCTTTTGTTTTTTGTCTTCCAAGTTGTCAACATTTTGGAAGAGTACAGGAACTTATTTACAATATCCCCCCAATCTGGATTTGGCATTTTTGTTCCTCAGGTTAAACATTTTTTCAAGAACAACTGCATAAGTGATATGTGTTGGTCACAGCCTCACATTACAAAGTACAATGTGGGTTTATCCCCTTGTGGGGATTGATAACTTCAATCACTTGGATATAGTGGATTTTGCCAGATTCCCCTCTTGTAAAAGTTGTTTTTGTTTAAAATTAATATTCTTTTCCTCACAAACATTAACCTAATAAATTAAGAATCCATTGATGATCATTGCCTGCATCAAATATCATTTTTATAACTGAAGAACAGAGATTCTCTCATTCTTCCATTTTTTTTAGATGGCTTTAGTATTTAAACAAGAGTTTTCTTCATTGTGTATGTATATTTTCTTTGTTTTCTGATTCTACTATCAGTAATCACTATACTCATGGGTTCTTTTTATACTCAGTGTGTTGTAAACTGTTAATGTTATTCTTTTTTGAGATTTTTATTGACGTGCATTCATATAGAGTTGTAAGAAATAACAGATCTCAGTAGTAATATTTTGCAAAATGACAGTTATCACCTCCAGGATATTGACACTGTTACAGTTCACCATTTTTCAGACTTTCCTACTGTTTTCACTTGTGCGTGCATGTGTGTGTATGTGTGCGTGTGCACATCTATGTGTTTGTGTGTGTGTTTGTACCAGCACAGTCATGCAACTGTGTTTCCATCGACAGTGTTTGTATCGACACCTAACTCCATCCCACCGCATCCCATTCCTGTTCTAACTTTTGGCGTCTGCCCTCCATTTCTAAACTTTTGCCCTTTCAATTTGTTACGTAAATGGAATCATACAGTATGTAATCTTTTAGAATTGTCTTTTTTCACTCAACGTAATTCCTTCAAATATACATACGTTCATGAAAAGGGCAGAATGATAACATCCACGTATGTATCAACAGTTTGTTCTTTTTCACTGTTGAGTATGCCATGGTGTGGCTTTATCACAATATGTTTAGCCATTTGGCCACTGAAGGACACAGGGCTTGGTTCCAATTTAAGCCCTTTGCAGATAAAGTTGCTATAGATATTCATGTACAGGTTTTTGTGTGAACATAAATTTTTATTTATTGTAGGTGAATGCTCAAGAGGTCGATTCCTGGTTCAAATGGTAGATTTCTAAGGAGTGCCAGAGTTTTTCCAGAGTCTTGTATCATTTTATATTCCCACCAGCAAGTTATGAGTAGTCAAGGTTTTCCACATCTTTGCCATCATTTACTATTGCCATTTTTTTTAAATTTTAGCCATTCTGATAGGGGTGTAGTGATATCTCCTCGTGGTCTTAGTTTGTGCTTCTGTGATGGCAAGTGAATGTTGCACATCCTCTATGTGCTTCTTTGTCTTCCATATCTGCTCTTCGTTCAAATGTCTGTTCATGTCTTTTGCCCACTTTCTAACTGGTATTTTAAAAAATCTTTTAACAGTTGAGTTGTAAGAGTTCTTTACATAATTTAGATATTATATTAGTCCTTTGTCAGACACTAGGTTTGCAGAAAATTTCTCCCAGCCAATGGCTTGTATTTTCATCTTCTTTACATAGACTTTTACATAGACTTTAAAAGTTTTGCATTTTGCTGAGGTTCAATTTATAAAATTTTCCTTTTATGAGTCTTTTTTTTGGTGTCAAATCTAAGAACTCTTTGCTTGGTCTTCATTCCTCAAGACTTTTCTCCTACTTTTTAGTAAGCTTAGTAGTTTTCTTTTTTATACTTAAGTCCATGAACCATTTTGGACTAACTTCTGTATGGAGCTCAGGATGAAGTTTTCTTGCCTCTGGATGCTAATTGCTCCAGCACCATTTAAGGAAAAGGTTATCCTTCCTCCATTGAATTGTTTGGGCATTTTTGTGAAAAAATCAGTTTGGCATACGTAAGTGCATCTGTTTCTGTGTTCTCTATTCCATTTCCTTGATTTATATATCTTTCCCCCACTAAAACCACACCATTGATTACTGCAGCTGTATCATACGCTTTAATATTGAGTAATGTGATTCCTCCCATGGTGTCACTCTTTGTCTGAATTTTCTAGCGATTCAAAACCTGCTTATGTTGATTGCTGTGTCTGGAGTAAAAATCTTTTTTTTCTCTGACCCAGGCATCTCTTGTCATCTTCCTGGATCCATGTAAGAATAACATGTAGAATTGCCAGCTTCTAAGTAAAGCAAAATCAGCTCTTTTATGATCCTTGACACATATTTCCTTTTCCTGGAAAACATGAAAAGGATGCTTTGGAAGGACCAATGTTAAAATAGTGTTTTAAACTTTTTATTTATAAATAATTACAGATTTATAGGAAGTTACAAATATCATACAGAGAGCTCCTGTGTACTGGTCACCCAGTTTCTCCCAATGGTTATATTTTACATAAACACAGAACATCAAAACGAGAATTTAATATGAGTACAGTGTGTGTATATATATAATTCTGTGTAATTTATCACATGTAATCATCACTGCAGTCTACATACAGAACTGCCCTTCAGCACAAGACCTCTCTGTGCTACTCTTGCATAGTCACAGTCACCAATATCCCTTGACTGTCTCCAGCTACTGGTGGCCACTCATTTGTTTTCCAGCTGTACAGTTATATCAATCAGTCATTTCCAGAATATTATATAAGTGGAGTCATGTGACCTTTTGAGAATAGCACCATTCTGTAGATATTCACATTCAGCATGATGTTAAAGATACTCACATCCAGATTAGCCACATGTATCAAAATTTAATTCTCTGGATATTTATTCAAGTTGTTTGGTGTATCAGTAGTTTATTCCTTTTTATTGCTGAGCAGTATTCCATGGCTTGGATGTATCAGAGTTTGTTTTCTTTTGTTTACCATGTACTTATTGAAGGGCAATTTGGTTGTTTTTAATTCTGGGGCATGGGAAATAAAGATGTTGTAAGCAATGATGTGCAGGTTTTATGAGAACATAGATTTTCATTTCTCTGGGGATAAAGGCTCAGAATTCCATTTCTGAATCATATGGTGAGCATGTATTTGGTTTCTTAGGACTAAGAAACTGTCAGAGTGTTTTCCAGAGTGTCTGTAAAGTTTTACATTCCTGTTATCACATATGCTGCTTTGCAAATAAATCTGAAAATATTTTTTCTCTTAATATATGAAATGAATTCTTTAGGGGCACCTGGGTGGCTCAGTCAGTTAAGCGTCCAACTCTTGATTTCAGCTCAGGTCATGATCTCATGGTTTATGAGTTAGAGCCCCACATCGGGCTCTACATGCTAACAGTGCAGAGCCTGCTTGGGATTCTCTCTCTCCCTCTCTCTCTCTGCTCATTCTCTCTTTCTCTCTCTCAAAAATAAATAAATAAACATTTACAAAACCACTTTAATTTTTTTTAAATAAATTGTTTAAAATAATTGCTATGTCTGATGCAATCAGTCTCTACTTGGTCATATTATGTTATATTTTGTTCTCTGTGTATATTATATTGGTCATGTTTCTTTCTCTTTGTGATACAAGTCCTTTCCTTCTCTTTATTTTTGGCAGGCGGGTGTCTTATTGGGGAGTAACTAGAAAAGTTTGAATTTGTATTATAGTTATACAACTAAATATTCTAAATTCTCAAAATCAGTTCTTTGCTGATATTTATCTTTATTGGGTAAAGTTTTTCCTCTAGGAGATTTCTGAGAACAATATTTTTTGTTTTTTTTTGTTTTTTGTTTTTTGGGTTTTTTTTTTTTTAATGTTAAAAGGATTTCTAGGGCCTTTGGAGTTTAAAGACCCCTTCACACTTTCTTTTCTTGATTCTTCTGGGAATGTTCCATTATTATCTTATTTTCTGTTTTGTGGCTAAGAAATCTAATCCCAGGCTGTCTTTCTTTCCTCTTTAAGTGACTTAGTCTTTTTACCTGGCAGCTGAAAGAAATTTCTATTTATTGTTAAAATCCATAGTTTTACTAGAATATACCTAAGAATCGATCATTTCTTCAAATTCCCCCAGTACACAATAGGTTCTTTCAATACATAGATTCTGATTTCCCTAACCAGAAAAGTTTTCATAGATAAATATTAGCCCTGTTCCATAGGGTTGTTTTTCTTCTCCAGGATTTCCAATTATACATATTTTACTCATTTTTCTTATCGTACATGTGTGTCTATTTTTCCACATCTGTTCCCAGATTTGACGTTCTGATATTAGATGTTTGTTTTTCTTATGCATTCAGTCACCCGTTTGGGGGTGCTTGATGCACATATGTGAACTGTGTTTCAGTTTTCCTCTGCTTTCAGGTTTTTTTAAGAAAGTCATTTTTACCAGCTGATATATTTCACCTCTTTTCCTAATTTCTTCCTTCAGTACCTCTGTGTGGGTGTTGCCTTGCTTTTTACTTATTTTAAATACTGCATTTTCCAAAAAAAAAAAAAAAAATCCAGGTGAAAGGGGGGATAGGGCAATCTACTGGCTTACCTGGCTTGGCTGTTCAGGGCTTCCGCCCTGGGTCCGCACTTGGCGGAGGTGGGCCGAACGTGGCCATCTGCTGAGTTTAACTTCCGTTGCTTCTTTAGGAATATTACTCTTCACCCTTGCTTGCTTCTTTTTCTTTATCATCAAACCTCGAGGGCTGCTTCCCGCTCCCAGGGACGGGGTTTCCCCAGGTGGGGCTCCTGCAGCCCTGCAGCGTCTCAGCTGATTTCTCGAAGCTTCCCCTGTTTTTCTGTGGTCCTTTTTCTTCTTTTTTTTTGTGTAGTTGTAAAGTGAAGTTTATAGTCATCACTGTTTCCTGGTTATGTTATGAACATATGGCTTTATTTGCTGTCCTGGTTGAGGGGTATGATGTTGCAGATTGTGGAGAAGTAAGGCAGCCGTCGTTATCTTACGGGAAACTGGAAATCCCAAAGCGCAGCCTTCCAGTAAATGACAGCATGATCATGTGAACATGCAAACAGAGCCATGAGATCTGAAGGTGGATGGATGCCACCAGGCTGAATTAACTCCTCAGACTGGAGAGAGAGATAATTACAATTGCGTGTGTGTGAGACATACTGGGTCCTTGTTTCTTCAACATGGTACTCCCCCTGCCTCTGCTGAAGCACCACGCACTCCCAGGACACCCACGAACTTCCCAGCAGTGAATGTATGAAAAGGAGACATGAAAAGCATTAGAGAGTCCTCAGTGACATGGTTTAAAGGGGCACCTGGGTGGCTCAGTCGGTTAAGCCTCAGGCTCGTGACTTCAGGTCGGGTCGTGATCTCACAGTTTCATGAGTCTGAGCCCCGCCTCCAGCTCTCCTCACTGACAGTGCAGAACCTTTTTGTGATTCTCTTTCTCTCTCCCTAACTGTTCCTCCCTCGCTTGTGTGCTCCATCTCTCAAAATAAATAGACTTTTAAAGACTCTGTATTTTAAAAAAATATTAAATAAAAATAAACTATGTTTAAAGACTGGTCTGAAAATTGAGGTCCCATAGATCAACTGCATGCCATCAGGATGAGAAGAGATGACAATTGAAATGGATGAAGTGGAAATTGGATGAGAAAGTCCTTTATTTGACCATAGGAAGGGACATGTCAAAAGGACCCTGCTAGAGAAGGCTGTACTTTTTATCAGAATGAATTTATCTTTATTCATCTACTGCTTTATTTTAGAGTTGATTTATAGTGACTAAGAGGTTATCAAATACTTGCTTAGGTTTAAATTCATCATGAAAGTTGGCACCTCCTTTTTTTCTCTTTTTCTTGTTGAAAAGTATTTTTCAAAATTTACCTTTTGTTTTTCACTCAACATACCTAGAAAGGGCAACCATGGTCACATTCAGTTCTTCATAAACATTTTAGTTCCTCGTAGGTACAAGTGACATGACTATTAAAAAGAAATACATTCAAAATGTTACTGTGTTGAATTTTAGGAAATTTGTAAGTTGGGAGCAAACCAAAGTTATGATGTATTTGCTCTTTACCAACCAAACAAACAAAGGTACTTTGCCTTTCTCTTTTCCAGTGGAGGAGTGAAAGGAGGTGTTCATCATCCATTATTGAGAGTTTACATAAATGACCGTCTAGCAGATAAATGGCTTGTGAATATCTCTAGACTAAAGACTAGAACTAGAAGAGGTGAGGGTATGAAAACGTATCAGCTGATTATCCATCGTTAACCTCAATGCCGGGGACTCAGCAATCCTGAACACTCAAGTTGTCTTTGGCTAAACACCGATACATTTTCTGTGTATGTCTACATATAGTTTACAGAAAATAATCAAAACAGTCTCTGTTCCCATGTGCAGTAAAATGGTTATTCATGCATTTGGGAACAGTGGTAAATTCTTTTTTATTTCAACCCCCTGGCCAATTTCAGATGTACATTATCTTAAAAATATAAAAATTAAGAGAGAGAACATGAGATGCATTTTACCAAAAGAGAGAGAGACAGTTTGTACTAGTAAGCACATAATCCCCCTGGATATGATATTATTAGAGCATAACATCCGGATGGCATATGCTTGAGTCCTAATCATTTCTAAGGAAGTTTGCCTGACTTCTCTTCCTATAAGTGATACAACCTACCATTTGAGATGTCTGTGACTATGTCCCTCTCTAAAAACCCATGCAAATCCCAGGCATGAGAAGGACACTGATATTTCTTTCAACACCTATTACTCATGAAACCTAAGAGGCTTATCTAATCATAGAGAAGCAAAATAATAAATCTCTGTTCCATTTAAAAAGTAGTTACAACAAGGCTTTCCTCAAAGCCATTTTTTTCTACAATAAAAATGTCCTATCAAAGAGGAGTAATGCATGGCCATTTAACAAAATCTCCTCTAAAAAGTGACAGACACCCTCCATTGCATGGACTGGATTTCCACAAATCCATGGAAATCCATTGCATTCTTTCACTGCCCACTTCTTTTAGGACAAAGAAACTTAAGTTATCAGCCTCAGTAGATATTTGCAGCACTTGGCACTTCATTTAGATTGGAGTGAGGAAATGTTTCTGCATAACTGTTTTGTTAAATAGTTGAGTCATGGCAAACTCTATGGTTGTATAATTAGAAAATGCAAAAATAAATCAATTGAAAATGGATTTGAATTAATGAGTTCAGTAAAGTGGCTTGATAAAAGATCAATCTGTAGAAATTAAGGACTCACTTAGAAACAACACATATCTTGAAAAGGAAATGAAACAAGTTATTTTCAGTGACAAAATTCTCATAAAATTGCTAAGAGCGGACAACCTAAGAAATGTGAAGGACCTAAATAAAAAATATATAAAGCTTGGGGCGCCTGGGTGGCGCAGTCGGTTGAGCGTCTGACTTCGGCCAGGTCACGATCTCGCGGTCCGTGGGTTCGAGCCCCGCGTCAGGCTCTGGGCTGATGGCTCAGAGCCTGGAGCCTGTTTCCGATTCTGTGTCTCCCTCTCTCTCTGCCCCTCCCCCGTTCATGCTCTGTCTTTCTCTGTCCCAAAATTAAATAAATGTTGAAAAAAATATATATAAAGCTTTATCCAATATAAAAGATGGCTTATCTTCCCATGTGCATCTAGTTGTACAGTATAACTCCAATAATTAGAATTTTTAAAAATAATAAAACCTGACAACTAATCCTAGAATTCTCTCATGGGACACCGCTTTGGAGAGATCCTTACATGAAGCTTAGATACGCAGAAACCATCACGTAATGAGTTTCCTTTTCAAGAATAGGAACATAGGATTAACATTTCTGTGCCTGTTACCTGTTGTTGGCCATTGTGACAAGTGGCATGTTGGACACAAAATTTCTGAAAATTTCTTAAATCCCTTCTTGTTAAAAAAAATGTATAGTTGATTTTATGTATATGTCAAGAAAATACAAGGACTACTACTTCTGGGTGGGTCGGAGACCTTAATATGCTCATAAATGAGAGTTCCAATCTCTGAGCTTGAAGAAGTGGTAAGAGAAATCAGGATACCTTCTGCCCCTAGACTTGAATTCCCGTTGTAAAAATCTTGCTTCCCAAGCGCTGTCTCCTTGAGGAAAGGAGTGGCACCAGATGTGACGCCCTGAGAAAGCAGTGACTGAGATGTGCCGTGTCTGAGGTCGGTGGAGAATAGTTATCCAAACAAAGGCTCGCCCCACACAGCTGTAACGTAGAATTATTTACAGATTTTTTTAGTCAACACTTATTGAGTGAATATCAACTACTCGCCTCAGGAAAGAATTCCAAACTGATACGACGCTCAGAATTCATCCAGAATTGCTCATTGCTGTATGGCTCTGAAGGAGGCAACGTTGAAGCAGTTTTGTTGAGAAGATTTAAGAATTTCAGGCTTCCGAGATTTCCAGAGGACAGAAACCCTTTCTGAAGGGGAGCTTACAACAGAGCAGTGCAAAACACATGAAGAGGAGAATCATGCGAAGAGGAAGATCAGCTGATTCTAAGAAAGGCGAATTCACACCCCAACAACTGCAAACAAAGTTTTAAAAAGTATGAGATAATTATATTTAAAGTGAAAAAATACGAGAAAGAAATAGATATCACATTAGAAGCGCATCATAATATAAAAACAGAATATATGCAAAATAAACCGCTAGCACTTCTAGATGCTTTAAAAGCCATTGAAATGGAAAGAATTGAATAAAATTAGGTTATCTGAAGAAATTACTAGTTAATTAGGAGTCTGAAGAAATCGAGAATGCAGCACAAAATACGAAGAGAGAAAACTATTGAGATATGATACTAAGATATGAAAGACAGAACGTCCAGAATATGTGCAACATATACTGACAGGATGTCCAAGTGACAGGACGAGTTAATAGGAGAGATGCAAACTGAAAATGATAATATTTGAAAGAATCCCAGAAATGAAAAAGACATGTGTCTTCTCAAGTTCCATCAAGCCAACAAAAGACACATTGTGGCAAATATCCAAATTAAATATGAAGTAAAAACAAAAATCTTAATAGCAAGGCCAAAGAAATTCAGACTCCTTTTAGAAAGAAACGATGGATGAATAGATGACTCAGTATTAGCAACAACAGGCAGAAGATGCTAGAAAAATATCTTCAAAATTCTGGAGAAAAAGGACTGTCAAGATACATTCTCATTCAAGAGTGAAAATAGATATTTTCATAAATAAAACACTAAGGAAATTTACTAACCTAAGCTTCCACAGAAAGTGCTATACATACATTCTTTAGGAAGAAGGAAACTGAAAACAGGAAGGGGCGGATGCAAATCGCCATGATGAGGCAATATGGTGGACTGGTTAAGGACATTGGTGCTGGAGTCAGCCATGCTGTGTAACTCCGAGTAAATTACTTCACCTCTCTGTGCCCGTTTCCCATGTAAAATGAAAACTTTTTAAGTAACAGCAGTTACATCAGAGGCTTTTGTGGGAGGTAAGCAAGTCAATACTTCGAAAGCCTTGGCACATAAGGCAAATTCAGTTAAGTGTTAACTTAAAAAAAGTAAGTAAATAAGTGGGTAAATTTGAAGTAGCATTGATAGAAAATGCTAAGAATAATAACTGCCTTAAGACTTGAAAAACAGACTTAAAATAAGTTGCAAATGGAATGTGGGAAAATAATACAGTACAAATACTAGAGAAAATACTATAGCATCTTAAGATCATTATATTTCTTCTTATATCCGGGTAAGAGGGAAAATACAGAAAATGCAATTAATACCACAGAACAGTGTGGTCTTTGAACCAGCAGCATCAGCTTCCAGGATCTTGTAAGAAATGCAAATTCTCAGGTCCTACCTCAGACTTGCTAAGTCAGAAACTCTGTATGGAAGTCCAAGAATCCACTTTAACAAGCTCTCCAGGTGATTCTGAAGCACGATAAAGTCTGAAAAGTCTCTAGAAGAGAACAGAACAAAGAAAGAGGTGAGAAAAAAGTCATGACAAATAGAAAACACAGAATGGTCAATAAAACTGCAAGTGAATACAAATAGCCACCTGTTGTTTTTTTTAAGATCTCAAACTGATTTTTTTTTTAATCTCAAAGATTTTAACATTTAGTTATATACTTCTTACAAGATAAACGCATAAAAGTCAGGACCCAGAGTGACAGAAGGTAAAAAAAAAAAAAAAAAAAAATGGCAAGGCTGAATCGCCATGTTATAGATTGTGTTACTGTTTCCAATTATTGCCTGCCTTTCTCTGTTAGAATATTAAACCTTTTCCATTAACTTTCTCCGTCAATGGAACGTGGGAGTAGTGACATACGCCCCATCTGAATTTTAACAGCATTGCATGATTCTGTCTCCATTTTTATCCTTGCTACCTTGAGACCAGGATAAAGGCTGCCCCTTCTAGCCTGGTCCCAGAAGGAGAAAACCCGGTGCAGAGCTGAGGCTGACCTGTATCCGACAAGGTCGGGAATGAGAAATAAGCATTTCTGTTCTAGAAATCTTCTGAGATAGCAAGCAGGTTGTTTCTCACCACAGCACAATCTAAGCCAAAGTTGGTTGGTACAGAAAAACATAACGGAAAAATGCCAACCAAAGGAAGCTGGTTTAATAAATGTCATGAGGTTTCTGAAGTTAAAATACTTATTAGAAATAGAATCGAATAGGGGCGCCTGGGTGGCGCAGTCGGTTAAGCGTCCGACTTCAGCCAGGTCACGATCTCACGGTCCGTGAGTTCGAGCCCCGCATCAGGCTCTGGGCTGATGGCTCGGAGCCTGGAGCCTGCTTCCGATTCTGTGTCTCCCTCTCTCTCTCTGCCCCTCCCCCATTCATGCTCTGTCTCTCTCTGTCCCAAAAATAAATAAAAAACGTTGAAAAAAAAATTAAAAAAAAAGAAATAGAATCGAATAGTCCTCAGCCCCTATGAACCCAACCAAAAGGTCACAGCATAGGAGGTCCATGTTGGTTACATCACAAGGGGGAAGCCGACCCAATCCGTGAGGGAAACGATAAATCCACCAGCAGGATGAGAGATTTTCACTACAATCTCATACTTCTGGAATGAGGTATGGGAGTGTATCAGACCTAAAACAAATATTAACCGTGCTCTCTCATTCTGCATCAAAGCGTAACCTGGGGCTGAACTGCGGGGTTTACCTCCAGGACTTCCCAGGCAAGCTGTGTGGCCAGGAGGTGTCTTAAAGTCTTTGGCCTCTGCTATGCCATCTGTACATTTGGGAAACTAGCAGAGACTAGCTCACAGCGATGGAGGGATGCTTACGTGAGTCAATACAGGCATCCTAGGACAATATCGGTCACACAGCAAATATTGTACAAATATTATTTTCATGGTGGGAACAATGACGACACTGCACTCTTGCTGTTATGATTGCAGCACACACTCTTTCCACTGCAGAACAGTATGGAAAAGACACCTCAGCCAAGTTGCCTTTTATTTACTGATTTCCGGGTCAGAATAAAGGCGTCCCTCGGCCTCCTTGGCTCTGCTCCTTAGACGTCCCAGGAGCAGCTCTTTGTGAATACAGGTGGAAACAAATGTTTTTCTGCTGTCTTTTTCCAATATTCCACAATATAGCACAAGCTTGTTCAGAGAGATTCAGAATGCTTATTTTTTGCACACATAACTTTCTTTTTCCAATAAAGAAAAAAGTTAAGTGGCAACTGGGTTTCCAATAATTCATTCTTCTCAATATTCCTGGTTTGTTGCTTTTACAGCAGCTATAGAAATAAGCCTGCACGCAATCATTAAACACTACCCCTCAACACACTGTGCATGGCAAAGACTAGCCCCTAGGGGTTACGACATGGTCCTGACCCATTTTCTTAAGGAAGGTATTTTGTCTGGAATGGACATTTGAAAACACGTTACAACCAAATACACCCAGTCGGAAAACTTCCTTCGCCCTGCAACAGAATAGTGGAACCATGTAAACATGTAAATCACTGGGTCTGCTTCCGTGGCCCCTGAATCCCAGAGGTGAAGGCTGTCTGTCAGCCTGAGCTCCTGGTGTCCCGCCTCCACCCCCCTTGGTCCACGTGCACTCTGGGCTCTCTGACCTGTTCCTCAGAAGAAACCATCTTTCCGGTTGTGTAAGGTGATTTACAAAACAGTCATCGCTCTCCACATCCGCATGCGTGCGATCTTCCCATGGAGGCACAAAGCAGTAAATGAAAGGTACCCATAAGAAAGAGATTTAAAGTGGGGCAGCTGGGTTGCTCAGTTGGTTGGGCGGCCGACTTCGGCTCAGGTCATGATCTCGCGGTCCGTGAGTTCCAGCCCCGCGTCGGGCTCTGTGCTGACCGCTCAGAGCCTGGAGCCTATTTCAGATTCTGTGTCTCCTTCTCTCTGACCCTCCCCCGTTCATGCTCTGTCTCTGTCTGTCTCAAAAATAAATAAACCTTAAAAAAAATCCTCCTAAGTTGACTTACTTTCTTAAAAAAAATAAAAAATAAAAATAAATAAAAAATAAAAAAAAGAAAGAGATTTAAAGTGACCAGGAACACATTTAAAAGAAGGCTACGTGCTGTCATTTTACCAAAGAAGAATGTCACGTAATAACGTGTTCTGTGTTTCTATGCAATATATTTCTCTGCGTTTTTATTTAGGAATTAATTCCCAGAGAAACTGGACAGCGCTCACATTTGCCAGTGGCATTTGGTCAATTAAGCCGCCTGGGTAAAGTCGAGGGCACCATGGACGTGAGCTAGCAGGTGGTTAGATGCCACGACTGGCTGAGTGTCCCGATGGCGACCTCGCACACTGCTGGCGTTTTACGGTCGGGATGCATTTTGGAGTGTCTCGGAAAATGGCTAAAAGGGACCTTGATCTTAGTGGACCTGTAATCTAAGAGACCATTGAACAGATGCTAGATTTTAGGTATTGTTAGATGAGCAGTCAGAAACCTGGTGTAACCTTGTCAGCAGCGACAACAGAACATCGGTGCCAGTGATGTGGGTGAGTCGTGGCTTTGCGGGAAGGGGCACCTCCACTGGCTCCAGCCTCCTTCTTAGAGGCCACTGTGAACTCTTGCACATGGTTCCTGCACTTCTGAAGCAAATGCCGTGTGTCGGTTGTTTGTATTTGGGGACATAGACTTTAATCAGTTGTTAGATGTGCTATCTTTTATATGAAGAGGAGTCCGATGCAAGTGTCTCTTTGAGTATTCATTCACATGGAAGTTAACAAATATAAAATTTCCACCACCTTGTAAATTTTGACTCTAACGTGAATCTCGAAGAGGCTGACCATTCTCTCATTGTTTGTGTTATGATGGTGTGCGCTCAGGTGGGATATTGACCTTTTTTTCAGACTGGTTTTAACGCAATCACAGAAATAATTTCATGTTTGTCTCTCAAATGATCAATTCATCGGGACTAAAATTTTATGAAGGATCCCTCCCATAACCAAAATTGAGCAAATTGTGGAGTTTTCACCTTGATTCTGAAGAGCGATCCATTCTTTTTCCTGTTTGTCATGGAGACATCTTATTATTAGTCCATACTTTGATATTTCCTATGTTTGAGCTATAAATTCCACTGGGGACAAAGTTGGTGCGGAACGTTCCAAGAGGTAGGGATGGCATCTCAAAATTTATTCAGTTATATGGATAAGGACTTAATTAAGAAGCAAAAAAGAAGATGCTGTTGGCATCTCCTAAATAAGAAATTGAAGTTCAGAAATCCTAAGTGACTTGCTCAGGAGCACATGTGGAAAGTAGTGATGTCCCCTTTCCATTACATGCCATAATAGCAATTTAAGTTTCCCTTATGTGCAGTTGGTACTGCTCTAAAATTGTAACAGCTCTAAAATTTAGCTCACTTTTGTCACAGAGTGTCAAAATGTAACATAATTAATGATCATCTGGTTTACTTTTTCCTATCTAAAAAAGTGTTTATGAAAACTTAACTTTAATTTACTGAATTAATTTCTAAATTGAATGTAAACACAGATACAACCGAAAAGGAAAGGAAAAATCGAAAGCTTACATGAAATATGTGACACAAACTGTCCCCAATCTCTCCTCACTGTAAATAACGTTACAGACATTTTTTTACTTCTCCATCCCAAATCAGAAATCTCAGTTATACCCACTCTGAGAAGCTGTGCTTTTGGACTTGGAACAGAAACAAATCATAACTGAGGCACCGGGATGGCTCAGGTTAAGCATTTGGTTCTTGATCTTACCTCAGGTCTTGATCTCAGGGTCTTGATATCAACCCCCCACTTGGGCTCCACACTGGGCATGAAGCCTACTTAAAAACTAAAAAAAACACACAAATCGTCATCAAAAGGGGGATGGCAAACCTATTTTCCACCTCAGTTCTTCTAAATAAATCCAGAATTTAATCTCCTTATCGGCATTTTGGTTCAGAATTCTAAGACCGTATTTTCGTCTCTCTCTCCATACTTGTTTCTTCCACGCTTCTGTCTTGAGACTCTCACATTTTAATGAGGGATGTACATGTATCCTAGATACTTCTAGAAAGCCTGCCCCTGTTATAATTCACTGCTTTATTTCCTCTTTTTTTTTTATCAAGAGGGCTCTTTGCTTGAAAATGTTTTTCTCCTATCCTAACTATAATATTCTCCAAGTTCTAGCCTCTTTTTGTTTATTTGGGGCTCTTAATGTCTTTGCTTTGAGATGGATATTGTCATTGAACAAGTAGAAAATATTTGAACAGGGTTTCACATTGATCCATTTTAATCAAACTAGACTTTGCATGGCAAACTTTACAGCAGTAGAGTTCCAATGAAACTTTTTATACTCAGTTTCAATCTTTACTTCAGAAAAAAAAAAATCCATTGTGACCCATGAATAAGTAAAATGGTAATGATTTGCGGATTAATCTCTGGTGCCATGCCAAGATGATACTGTCCTATTGCTGAGTCTATACTGATTTAACAGCCATGCTAAATCTAGTGGTACAAAACTGATCTTCAAGTTAAGATAGTTACTTTCATGGAAATACTTAGAAAAGACAAATGAATTTAAGTAGTAGGATGGATCCAGCCCTCAAGGTGACATGATCATCTTAGTGCCAAAGCCAATGAAGAAAACCAAAGAATGCTTTTTTTTTCTTGAAGAAAATTAAGTCATTTGGAAATGATTTCATGCTATCTTTTTGGAACAGTGTTTTAGTTCTCAAGTCCCTTAAATGATATTTCAGTTTGGGGTGCTTGCGTGGCTCAGTTGGTTAGGCTCCTGACTTTTGGTTTCGGCTCAGGTCATGATCTCGTGTTGCATGGGTTTGAGCCCTGCATTGGGCTCTTCACTGATGGCACAGAGCCTGCTTGGGATTCTCTCTCCCCCTCTTTCTGTTCCTCCCCTGTTCTCTCTTTCTCTGTTTCTCTCTCAAAATAAATAAACTTAAAAAAATACTGCAGTTATTAACAACATAAAAATGAAGGTGAAACCCATCTTTTACCCGCAGGTTCCAGAAGACAACAGCTCACCCGTAGGGGCATAGTTAAGAACCTGAATGGACTGACTGACTCCTTTGGTCCTAAGGAAATCCCTAAATCTTGCTGAACTCTGAAGTAATTTTACATTCATCCCATCCTGCAAGTTCTGCTCTGTTCCAGGTCCATGACATCTACAAGTTATTTTGAGATCCCACAAGAGAAGTTAAAAATCACAGGTCAGTTGAGTACAGTAGTCTTTAAGGACTAAAATCTAGCCTAAAATGCAGCTGGAATATGAAAATGGGTCCCAATGAAACATAATAATCCCATCGCCCATGTATAATCTTCAGGTTGATTAAGATAGCAAAAACACATTGTGAAGCACCGCTAATTGTAAAAAATAGAACTTGAGAAATTTTGGAGATATGTAATTCTAAAAAGAATTGGGGGATTTTTCTACCCTTTCCCCCCGGGAACAGTAATATATTTTCTATTCACTGCAGAGGAGTATTTATAAAATCATACCTTAATATTGGACCATATTTCCCCAATAATATTGTCTGGTAAATCCCATTTATTCTTATATATAATCTCCTAAAACTTCTTAGTAATTTAAAACATCATTTAATCATCTTCATAGGTTATATGTTAAATCCTTTTTCAATTTTATTTTAGAGAGACAGAGAGTGGTAATGGGAGAGAGGGGCAGAAAGAGAGAGAGAGAGAGAGAGAGAGAGAGAATCCCAAGCAGGCTCCATGCTCAGTGCAGAGCCCAACATGGGGCTCGATCCCACAACCCTGGGATCAACCCTAGGACCTGAGCTGAAATCAAGAGTCAGACATTCAACCAACTGAGCCACCCGGGGAACCCTAATAAATCCTTTTAAGCAAGGACATTTCATTTTTTACCAGAAGGTGATAACAAAGTATGGAACCAGAAATAGTAAAGGGTCTGTAATTTGGGGGTTGGTATTTTCTTTCCAATTGTTGCCTTCAGTAGTGCCTCGTCAGATTGCCCTTTTCTGTTCCTTCACCAAATCGTGATTGCCTATTCACGTTCTCATTTAAAGTCCAAACCTATCAAACTTGAACACAGATCCAATTGGTAGTTTCCCTGTCCCTACATGAAGCCTCAGGAGAGATGGGGGCGTAATTGTTCTATAGTCTCCTCGCCCTGCCAAATTCTGACTTCACTGTTGTGCTGAGTCCTGCAAAAAAGGAAAGAGGAGGAGGCACCAACACCTCTTTAGTTAGCTGCCAGAACTGCCATTTTGTCTTGAATGCCCACGGTTTCTGTGTGGCAAGTTCTCTTCACTTGGGAATCGTGAGGTCTTTGGGAAGTCCCGAAGATGGCCTTCTCACCTCACAGACCCTGGTGTGTGCAGATAGACGTCACCTACCCAACCTGCGCTCATCTCTATTGACTTCTGCCCAGCACCTACCACTGCAGTCTAATCAGAACTTTTTTATTTTTAAATTTTTTCAGTGTCTATTTATTTTGAGAGAGAGAGACAGGGCATGAGCAGAGGAGGGGCAGAGACAGAGGGAGACATGGAATCTGAAGCAGGCTCCAGGCTCTGAGCTGTCAGCACAGAGCCCGACACGGGGATGGAACCCACAAACTGCAAGATCATGACCTGAGCCAAAGTCGGATGCTTAAGCACTGAGCCACCTAGGCACCTCCTATTCAGAACTTTCTATTCCTGGGGTCTATTCTCCAGCCCTCGCCCAAAAGACAGCCCTTTGGGGCTTCAGCAGGGACCACTTGGGATATACTGAGTTCTTTTATTTCTGCCATCCAGGGCATGAGAATGCAGGCCTCCCACCAGTGTAGACTTTGAGTCTCTTTCCAGTTTCCCTTCCCCCATTATCAAATTGATAATAATGCAAAAGAACAAATCTAGTGCATAAGCAGATTGCCAACTTGGGAGTGAAAATAGCAGTCTTCACTTCTTGTGTGTCCTAGAGATATTCCCAAGTGTCTAGGGAGTTCTCTTACCACCCTGCCCACCCCCACACACACACTCAGAGATGCATAAAAACACCCTCTCCCTTGGCTTAAGGGATGGAATGGTAGAAATTGCCATTGTACTCTTCTCGGCAGCCATATCAGTGCTCAGATTATTTTTTTCTTGTTATTTTTCATGCAACACATCCGTGGGAAGAGATTGTACCAAGTGAAGGAAACTAGCCTGTTTTCAGACCTCTAATTTTAGGCACTGTATAAATGCATACGGTAGCTCTCTTTAGAATGTTATCAGAATGTGGAATATTTAATTGTTTTCGGGTGGTAGCTTTAGCTGGATCCGAACACAAGAAGACAAATCCCATTCAACTATATAAAAATTTAATAAAATTTTTTCTTCAATATGTGAAAACTTTATTTCCAATTTATATCCTTTCAGAAGCCCCATTAATTTGAAGGGTGACTGGTGAACAAACACATTTTTCAATAAATTATAATGTAATGTTTGGATTGGGTCACAAAAGTGATATAAAAATAAAGATCGAAATTTAAAATCTCTGCATCAAAAAGGTATGTTACTTAATAACAGGATCTAATAGTTGAAATTCTTATAGTGTTTTTTTAACTATAACTAATCATTGGTTTTTTTTCATGATTTCTGCATTTTGTTTTCCAATCATTACGACTAAATAATTTTTCACTACAAACTAATTTTTCACACCTCTGTAAGTACTCTTCTGTGAATAACATATTATCTTTATTCCCAATGAATTAATTTCAAGGAATTAATTTCAATATAATATTTATTGTATGCTGTCATTTTGACTCTGGCTTTTCAAAAGCTGTCTTTATAAGCTGTAGAGTACTTATGGTTGTATCAATAGAACATGTAAATGATAATGATGGAACAATTATCACTTTTCTGCGCCTCATTAATTATTTAGATTTCAACACAAGTGGCCCTCGTGCTTTCTTCTTTTATGAATGTATGGTTAGAATGAAATGAGACTTCCAGGTTATATAATGGTCAAAACTTCTAGCTTGCTCTTCTTAGAGGTAAGCATAAATACTCCTCACATTCATCTCATCTCCTAATTGCAGGCAGTGCTTGCTTCATATGCTCTCAGAGTGGCTCAAGCTCTGTGCCTTTGGAGGGAATGTTACGTAAAATATTTTAATCTTTCTAATTCACTCAGTGACTACCTCCAAAGGGAGAAAATGCCATTTTATTATGTGCCTAAAAGAAGTGGCTTACCAAATAAACTATGCAAAGGAATCCCACTATTCATGTTTCTGGTCACCAAAAACCCATTGAATTTTTCTTCCTAAACACAAAACGCATTCACTCCTTCCCGAAAGACACAGCCCCAGTGCTTCCTCCAATCCCGACATCCAGTTGGATGCACAGTTTTCCCTACAGTGGGTCCAGATGTCGGTCTTCATGGTGGAAACCAGTGGCCTCCATACCAATGCGTACTGTGGCATGAGACAGGTACGGAGGCCACTGCTGTGTGGATGGGCCTTTTACTTGATTAGGAACCCATGTTTCTCCCTGGGGGGAATCACCAGTACATGATTACCCAAAACCCATGATCTCACTTTCTGGGAGTTTCCTGACTTCTGTTTTTCTGCCTTGACTTGACATCTGAAGCGAACATGGTAGTATATACTCTCTCTAGGAGCTAAGAAGTTTTCTCAGACAGCATTCTGCCCTAAAAACTCAAGTGTTGTATACAAGCTCCAAACGCCTTTCCTCAACTGTTGTGAGAGCAGCTTACTATCTCTTTCATAGTGTAACTCTTTTTAAAAGCATAACCCATTTTTAATTTGTTTGATCTTACTTTGTTCCATGTGCCCATAGTTATGTCCACATTTCTTTTCTAGAAGTGCTTCCCTTGAATTCTAGGCCTCTTGCTGTTTCTCATTCAGACCTGGAGCAGCCAGGTGTGGTAGAAGAACCAGCCCTTTGGTATCTTCTCCCAAAGCTATTTCTCCAAATGAACAGATACACTGGACATCACACTCTTGGCCAGACCTTTACTCCAAAGACTTTTCAGCCATTCAGAGGTTCCAAGAAAGAATATATAACTCGAAGTCTTACACTGTTTATTCTTATTGGAGTTGACTTGGAGTTGAGAAGCCATTGCCTTTTTCAACCTGGAAAGGCTCCAGTTTCTTGGATACAGTCTATTTCCTTTTAGTCTTTTTATGTACAGAATGACCAATTCATTTCCTTAATTCCTTGCCAAATGCAGCTACAGCCATTAACACTTGCTGCCAATATTCTATTTCCAAGTCCTCTCCCTACTTCACTGAATTTTCTAATGCCATCACCAAGTTATCACAGGTGATATTTTAGCCAAATAGTTTACCACTGCATAGTATGGATCAGCATCTTTCTGATATTCCTTGACAGTTTCATTATCCCTTGCAGACTGACCATCAAGACAATGATACCATTTAATTTTTTTGTGATAGCATCACCTCACTTCTATTTCTTTCTTTCTTTTTTTTTTTTAAATTAGGAAATGTGAGGTATGCAGCCATAGCAATCCCCAAATCTTAGCGCCTTCGCCCTTTAAATCTTTTTCCACTTACCCTGTGGATCTGTAGAATGGCTCTGTTAATCATGCACATCAGGAATCTAGACTTGTGCAAGCCCTGTTTTGTTACTTGCTTTTATATCATTGCATCAGTGGGAAGAAAACAAAGAATTGTGCACCTAGCTCTTACAACTTTCGTACAGTAATGTCACAAGGAATATCTACTCACAATTCATTGGCCAAACCAACGACTAAACCAGATGTCAATGCAAGGAGGTTCCATCATACCATAAGCCCCAAGGGAAAAGAACGAAAGAATTTGTTGACTAGCACTAATAATTGTTACAGAGGGAGCAGCTGGAGACAATGGAAACATGTTAGAATGCTGTTTTGCATACTCCAAAAAAGATAGGGTAATAAAATACATAAATATTAGGAAGTATGAAGAGACTTAAGATGGGAAATAGAATGATAGCATCTGTTAAATGTACCCAAGTGTATCATATGGATTAGATGTGGACATGATTGCTATAAGAAGGTCCATGAAGAAGCTTTTATCTTAGTCCAGCAGTGACAAGGAAACAAAGAACTGTAGCAGTGGAAATGGGGAGAAGTCATTTGTGAGAAATACTTTAATGTTCCATTTGATGATGTCATCTCTATAGATAAGAAAGCATTGACCACGCTAAAAAAGCTACCACAAATGCCTGACTCCGTCACTACCTAAATTAATCCTTTCTGCTGCTGCGTTGACTATTTGCACTAGAATGTGAGCAAGACAGAGAGAAATAGAGACTTTATCCCCAGGACATTAAATGGTGTTTTGCACATAATACGTATCAAAAGTTATTGATTGCTTGATTGGATCGTATGGCATGAGATGGAAGGTATGGAATGAGTTCGATGACAGAAGTCAAAGAAGACTCCAACTTTTGTTAGACTGGTTGAGTAAGAAATAACTTCCTTCTGATGGCCCAGTCTTCTGTAAAAATCAAGAAGACAGCCCTCTGCAGTGTGCAGTCAGTAGGGATTAGGAGACTGTCTGTGAACTCAGCCTGAGACCATATATGTAGGCCTTACTTTGCATTAATGAGGAAGTATCTCGCTGATTTGGGAATAAGTATATCTTTCCGCAGACTCCACCTTCATCACCAGGAGCTACGAGGAAGCCCAGAAGCACATTCTGTGCTCCCTAGAAAGACCTTCCGTCCCTGTCTCCCTTTAGCACTATCTGTGCACCATACTATCAGCATGGAGCCTTCAGGACTAATGTCAACATGCCCTTTATCCTTGTCACATAAGGTACCACGAGAAGCTCATACTGATAGGTCATCTCCTCCCTCCAGAATCTGATCCCCATGGAGCTCTTGTCTATAGCACTACTAACTTCTCACACACCTGCACAAACACTAATACCCTATCTTTATGCCACTATAACCAGTTATCAAACAAAATTCTTGATCTCACTTCCCCCTTCAGCTACTACGCTATTTCTCGTCTTCCCTTTATAAAAAACAAACTCAAACCCTGTGAATAGAGTTCTGTATCCACCTGTGCTCTGACTCCAGTCTGTGTCCCCTCTCTTCTATTTTTTCTTGTACCTATTCAGGATTCTTTTCTATCAGTCTAACAGGAACGCTTCTTGTTAAGGTAATCAATGCCCTCCACATTGGTAAATCTTGTGCTCAGTTTTTAAACTTCATTTTGTTTGAGTTTTGCTAGTATTTAAAACAGCTGGCCATGTGATACCTTATTGTGGTTTTAACTTGCATTTCTCTTATGGGAAGTGATGTGGAGCACCTTTTCATGTACCCACGGGCTTGTAGGATGTCTTCTTTGGAAAAATGCCCATTCAGGTCCTGTGCTCATCTTTTGATTGGGTTATTTGTTTGGCTGCTCTTGATTTGTATGAGTTCCCTGGATATTTTGGCTATTAACCCTTTATAGGATAGGTGGTTGGTGAATATTTTTTTCCCATTCCATAGGTTACCTTTTCATTTTGTTGATGGTTTTGTTTGCTGTTCAGAAGCTTTTTAGTTTGATGTAATTCCACTTGTTTATTTATCTTTTGTTGCCTGTGCTTTTGATGTCAAATCCAGAAAATCATTGCCAAAACCAATGTCAAGGAGCTTACCCTCTATGTTTTCTTCTAGGTGCTTCATGGTCTCAGGCTTTACATTCCAATGGAATTGGAATCCATTTGGAATTGAATTTTGTGTGCAGTGTAAGATTGGGATCCATTTTCATTGTTTGCATGTGAATAACCAGTTTTCCTAACACCATTTATTGAAGAGACTATCTTTTCCCCATTGTATATTTTTTGGCACCTTTGTAGAAAACTAATTGGCCATATATACAGTTGGCAAAAGATAACAAATGCTGGCTGGCCAGGATGTGGAGCAAAGGGAACCTTTGTACACTGTTGGTGGGAATGTAAATTGGTACAACCACTATGGAAAACAGTATGAAGGTTCCTCAAGACATTAAAAGTAGAGGGGCGCCTGGGTGGCGCAGTCGGTTAAGCGTCCGACTTCAGCCAGGTCACGATCTCGCGGTCCGTGAGTTCGAGCCCCGCGTCAGGCTCTGGGCTGATGGCTCAGAGCCTGGAGCCTGTTTCCGATTCTGTGTTTCCCTCTCTCTCTGCCCCTCCCCCATTCATGCTCTGTCTCTCTCTGTCCGAAAAATAAATAAAAAAAAATTAAAAAAAAAACGTTGAAAAAAAAAAAGACATTAAAAGTAGAACTACCATATGATCCAGCAATTTCACTTCTGGTTGTATATCTAAAGGAAAAGAAATCATGATCTTGAAGACATAGCTATACTCCCATGTTCACTCCAATGTTACTCATAATAACCAAGATATGGAAAAAACTTAAGTGTCCATCAAGGGATTAATGGATAAATAAGATGTGACACACACACACACACACACACACACACACACACACACACACAGTGGAGTATTATTTCGCCTTTAAAAAGAAGCAAATCATGCCATTTGCGACAACATGCATGAACTTTGAGGGTATTGTGCTAAATGAAATCAGACAAAGAAAGACAAATACCACATGGCATAATTATATGTGGAATTAAAAACAAATAAAAGTCAAGTTCTCATAGAAATAAAGTGGAACAGTGGTTGTGAAGGGTTGGGGAGTGGGAGAAATGAGAAGGTTGGTTAAAAGGGTACAAATTTTCAGTTACAAGATAAATAAGTTCTGGGATCTAACGTACAGCATGGTGACCATAGTTGATAATACCATATTGTATATTTGAAATTCTTTGACAGAAATAGAACTTCGGTGTGCTTACACACACACAAAATTAAATATATTAATTAAAAAGGATGGATACATTAATTAACTTGATTGTGGGGATCTTTTCACAATGTAGACACATATCAAAAAATCGTATTGCACGCTTTACATATATTACAATTTTATTTGTCAGTTATACCTCAATAAAGCTAAAAACACAACAAAATTAAAAAGTCCTTGGCTTCTTGAAACCCTTTTTGTCCTTGCTTCGGCATATTATGCTATTTTTCATTTCTTCTTCCTTAAATGTCTGTTACTTCTAACCCTCCTTCTCTCTTCTTATCCCAGATCTCTCATCGTGGGAGAGCCCAGGTCTTAGTCCTTAAGTGGCTTCTTGTTTTGTCTATGCAAACAAGACAGTTGTTGGTCTCACATGGGCATATGGCTTTAAGTAATACCTACATGCTTTTCAGTCCACATTTATACATCTGATCTGAACTCCATTCTGAACGCTGGGGCTGTATATCCAGCCACCCATTCATCTATCCACTTCTATGTCTTATAAGCATCTCAACTTATTTCTACAACTGAGCCCTTGCTTTCTTCCAAATGTGCCTCTCCCACAATCTTCGCTGTTTCACCAGAAGACAGCTCCATTCTCCCCATTGCATAGGCAAAAAAAAATGTTGTGTTCATTTTAATTTCTCCCTTTCCCTCATACTCCAACTTCTGCAAACTTGCAAACATCATAGGTTCTCATGAATAAGTCCTAAATCTACACAGTCCTCATCCCCCCCACCCCCGTGTCCACTCTCTTGGAACACTGGGAGTTCCTTTGCCTGTTATCCATGGCCCCTACTTCTCTCTGATTCTTTTTACCCCTTTCTTTATGACGGTTATATTCTCTAACTCTGGTCAACACCTCCAAATAAATTCTTATTTGAGTCTCTTCTCCCTTAAGTACTCTGTCTTTTGTTTTTCACCTGTGAGTTAGTGCTTCTTCCACATCTTTTCTAGATTCATTCCACTCTTTATTTCTCTTATCTTTTATTCATTTCTATGCTTTGTTTTTGAATTTCTAATTCAAGCTGATTTTTTATAGCTACAAATGCTTGTTTGAATATATTCCATTTTTTTTGGAGTGTATACCCACAGTTTTCTTCTGTGTGTGAGGTGAGAGGTGCTTTTCCTAACGTGACTGCAACTTGTGTGAATTTTCATGTCTCAAAATCCGCAGTCCTTCTCCATGGACTTATGTCCTTTGCTGGTTCTTAGGACTGGGTGTTTTTTAACAGTCCTGGTTTAATTTAACTCTTCTCTGTTAGTACAGGCAGGTTTCAAGGATTTTGCTTGTTGACTTTGGTGAAGGAGGAGGGATTGTGAGTTCTCTGAGGTGGTGGCAACTTTTTGTCTTATAAGACCCGACATTTTCTACTTAACTTCTTTTTCTCTTAACTACCCAGTTGCTAAACGATACTTTCTCTTTCCTTTTACCTTTGTTCTTCCTCAGAAGCTGTGAAACTGGAAGACTGTCCCTGAAAATTACTCTGATCCCTCTCAACCCAATGTGTGCCCTGAACTCATGTTTGCCTTCTGTGTGGCCTCTGTTCCCTTACCTCACACACCCTTTCACGTCCCTTCCCTGTAGATCAGGTACCCATCTACCCAGTCCTCTCTCAGTGTCTGTGGATCCAAAGTGGATCTCCTCTCTCTGGTGGTGGCTCCAAGTCTCCCTTGGACCCTCTTGATGATTTGCCCTGCTGCCTTCTTGCTTAGTTCTTGTGGTATCTCTGTTCTCTGTCTTGAGACTTCTTTACCCCAATTTTAATAATCAAGAAATCCTCAATTTCCTAAGCTTCAAGAAGATTTAATCACAATGTGTTCCTTCCATTTATGTGTGTGTGTGTGTGTGTGTGTGTGTGTGTGTATTTCTCATTTTTTATGGCTAAAATCCTGTTCAATTAATTTGTCTGCTTGAAGGTGTTCTTAATAGAGAGAAATAGACTGTTTGGACTTTGTATTGGTTTTGGTGTTCAATGACTAACATAACAAATCACCACACACAGCAGCTTAAAACAGTACAAATGTACCATCTTACATTTCTGAAGAGCAGAAGTGCAACACACTCTCACTTGGCAAAACGTAAGGTGTCAGCAAGGCTGTGTTCCTTTCTAGAAGCTCTGGGGATGACTCCACTTGTAGGCTCATTGAGATTACTGGCCAAATTCAGTTCCATACTCAGTATGAGCTATTGCCAAATGCTTTTGTAATAAATTTGGCTGTGGAGATAGAAAGTTTTAGATCCCTATGTGAGTTTAGACTGTAGTCTTAGAAAACCATGGCACTGGCAACATTTCCATCTTCTAGCACATAGCTCTCCTCTTTCTTGTTTTGCTTACCCCTCCCAAACACCTCAGGATTGTTGCATAGAAGGGAATTACTTTTAGGCCTTATGAGAACATGAGTACAATGAAAGCTCTCGACAGCATCTCTCCCTCAAAAAGTTCTCTGCTTCCTAATTGTTCTTGTGAGAAGCTTAAAGTGTGTGCATCGAATACTCTCTTGGTATCCATGAAGATTTCTGCAGATTGGAAAGTATTCCATCCTGATGCTGGCTTTCCATCCCAGAAATGCACTTATTCCTAAGCTGGCCTTCAGTGTTGCTGCAAAAGGTCCTTTCTAATCTTGCTTTCTCGGAATGTTTAACATCCTGTTTCCATCTTTACAACACACACACACACACACACACACACACACGGTATATCGTCATTTTCAGACTATTTGTGAGTCTCAATTTCCATTCTTTCTTGTTTTCTCTGAATTATGGCATCTACTGGCTTCCATATTAAACCATTTTGCAACAACTTCCTGCCAGGCTAAAAAGCAGCCCATTTGGTGATTCTACCATTTGCCACTATTTGTCATTTATTACTTTGAAGGACAGGCAGGAGCAATTTTCTGTTTGGTAGCATCTGAAAGTCTCACCCGACTCCCCCCAGTTCACAAAAGGAGAGAAATAGCGATTCTGAATTCAGAAATCTGATGTATCAAAATGCTGTTAAACTAAGGAAAATAAGGAGCACCTGGGTGGCTCAGTCGGTTGGGCATCAGACTCTTGGTTTGGGCTCAGGTTCTCGCGGTTCGTAAGTTTGAGCTCCGCATCCGGCTCCGCACTGACAGTGTGGAGCCTGCTTCCGATTCTCTCTCTCTGCCCCTCCCCTGCTCATTCTCTCTCTCTTTCTCTCTCTCTCGCTCTCTTTCTCTTTTTCTCTCAAAGTAAATAATAAAATAAAATAAAACCTTTAAAAATTTGAAGGAAAATAAGTTATGATTGTGGGCATCAAAGATGGAATAAACAGGTAATAATTCCTTTTCTTTGGTTCTAAGTTGACCTTTACTAAGATCAATCTAAAAATTTGATCAAGTGTTTATCACATACAGAATCAGAGAACTTTATACAAGACTGCCATTTTGACATAAATACCACTAATACAGTAAAAGAAAAAGACAGCCTAATAAAATAAGACACATTTTGAATGGGACATATTTTAGAATTATTGAAGTTCAATAGAGAACCATATTTGGTATTTCTCCCTTCTCCTCCCTAATCAAAGATGTCTTTTTTATCTAGATTAGCCAGCTGTGAATAACAAAAGTTATAATCTTCACTTAAGTGGTGATGAATAGAGACTTCAGAACAAGCAGCAAATGACTACTGCCCAAATTATCTGCTGCATTTGGTTCTAGAATCTGTCTGAAATTTCTGGGAATTAACTGCAAATCACATCTATTTACTTATTCCACATTTGTTAATTGGTTTCCATACCCAGGTGTCGTGCCAGGATCTAGAGGGACTGAATCAATGTCTCCCACATTCCAATATCTTAAATATGCTAATTGGGAAAGGCAGACGGATGAGTCATGATATACAGGGGCTCTGGGGAAAGTATGTCCAGAGTGCAAATATAGAGGAAGGGTGCTCAATCCAAACATGGATCTGAAGAGGCTAAGCTGAGGATCTCAGATTTGAAACAAGTTTTAAAAGATTATTGGGTGTGAGGGAATGCGGAATGGGGCAAACGAGGCCCCTCCGGGGAAAGGAAATACATGCAGTTTCTACTCAGAAAAAGAACACTAGAAGGTTCTTCAGTCTTGAAACCAACCCATCCTAGCAATCTGACTTCAATGTATCAAGCTCTTTACTGTGACCTGAAAACAGAGACACGTATTTGTTGAAAAAAGTGTTTAGATTTTAACCGGTTTCTTGTCTTCCTATTACAGAAAAAGTGAAAGGAAAAGTCCATAAAATATCAACAAGGCCAGTTAAGTAACAAGTAGGTGCCAATTTCCAAGAATGAAAATCCTCAGGGCGCCTGGGTGGCACAGTCGGTTAAGTGTCCGACTTCAGCCAGGTCACGATCTCGCGGTCCGTGAGTTCGAGCCCCACGTCGGGCTCTGGGCTGATGGCTTGGAGCCTGGAACCTGTTTCCGATTCTGTGTCTCCCTCTCTCTCTGCCCCTCCCCCGTTCATGCTCTGTCTCTCTCTGTCCCGAAAATAAATAAAAAACATTAAAAAAAATCCTCAACAAAGCATTGTATATCTTAATAGGTCTATAAATTTCCTATAGCAGTACAAGAGATCTTTGTATTCCTTAAGCACAAGTCTGCATGGGGAGACGTTTTTCTTCGCTTTCAACCAAAGCGTGTAAAAAAATTAAAAAGACTTTAATAAATAAAATAAAAACTACAATAAATTTTAATAAAAAGGACTTTAATAAAGAAAATAATAAAAACTACAATAAATTTTAATAAATATAAAAACAACATTTATCACCAATCACACCAAATCTGCACAGAAGATAAGCACTGGCTATACTTAAGAATTGCTAGTTTTGGTAAAGACATGAGGATTATTTTACCTATGTCTTTCCAAGATTATTAACAAAAGCTAAACCCAGTGAGAACTACGTGCAGTGGTTTATTATTTCCACACAAAACTAGCCTTGCATCTTATAGTAAATTAACATGAAACTGATTTGGTGTTATTTTTAAGTTTCATTTTGTTTAGTGCTGTATGATTTTGGCTGATGGCCATTTTCCACATATGTGATGGAAATTTTTTCACTGTTTTCAAATACAGCCTATTTTGGATCATTTAACTTTCATGTCATTATCCTAAGGCTCAAATTTAAGGAAAGTAATAAAGCTGACTCTTAATCATTTATTCAGTAGGCATTAATTAAGGGTCTGCTTTGGTAAGACCACTTCTGATTCAAAGGGATACACAGCTATTCTGTCCCCAAAATTCTGGAGGAGGGACGGAAAGATACTTGGGGAAGGGCCATCCGCCCTTGACTGTATTTCCATTTTGCACTTAGTTCAGTCTCCCTTCTCCATTTGACTGGTTATCCCCAAACATCTTTCTGTTTTTTTCTTTTGGAAGTTACCTAATTTCATTTCACTAATGGGAAATCTCCATTTCGTGAATCATAATGAAAAAATGATTTGGGTGCCAGTTCTAGAGGAAAAGTTACTTACCTGAATTAAAAACGTGAGCATAGCTGCAAGCTGTCTGAAAAAGACATTGTCTGGAACAAACATTTCTCTCATGAAGAGAAAACATAGAAAAGATTGTAAAACATTTCTGTGCCTTTATTCCTTTATAAAGAAACTTAATTATTTACACACTATGGGCAGGTGGAAGTTTGGAAGATGAAACGGAAGACAAAAGGCCCTGAGTCTGTGGGAAAATAAATATTTTAAAATGCAGTGGGTTCGGATTATTGCATTTGTATTTAATCGCGTCTGTTCCACAAAAATAAAATAGAGGACGGTAAAAAATAGAAGATAATTCAGAGGAAAACACTACTTAAATAATAATGGGATGAAAGAAACTAACACACCGTAGAAGATTAAAGGACGTCAATACATAGTTTTCCTAAGGACAAACAAATAAAAAGTATAGGTGTAATTATTTGAAAGGTGACTATCAAAAACAGATTAAAAAAATAATAAAGGCTTGTATAATACTTAAATTCAGCTTATCTGGAGCAAAACTATTAGATCAAGTGTGCAGACTCTAAGGTTTAATATGTTTGAGATAAAGATTTGGGGCTGATCTAATTGAACTAAATAGCACAGTAGTCCCCCCCAACAATCCACTGGGGGGAGGGGTACGTCTAAGAGGCCAGTGGATGCCTAAAACCAGGAATAGAACGAAACCCTATTAGACTGTGTTTTGTCCTGTACAATCATACCCATGATAAGGTTTTCTTTACAAATTAGGCATACTACAAGATTAACAACAATAACTAATAATAAAGTAGAACCATTATAACAATATACTGTAATAAAAGTCATGGGCATGGGGTCTCTCGCCCAGGACCTTGTCCTGTATTCGCCCTTCTTCTTGTGATGATGTGAGATGATAAAATGGCAGTGAGTGACCGTAGGCGTTGGGACGCCGTGCTAGGCCACTACTGACTTTCTGGCGCTGTGTCAGAGGAGGGCCATCTGCTCTCGGCCATGTTTGGGTAACTGAACCCATGCCTCTGGGGGGCGCTCCTGTACTACCAAAGCATGAAGAGAGGCGACAGAGCGCTGTCTCTCAGCGTTTACTGCGTGACCTCAGGGCCGTCTGAGATGTCACTCCCAGGGCCCAGAGACTCCTTTCCATCTCCGCCCCTGGCCACCCTCCTCAGCCCAGCCCGGTTCCTCCAGCACACTCCCCAAACACGTTCACACACTCACACATGCCCTCACACACTCACACGCGCGCTGGCACACAACCTCACATGCAGACACGTAGCTTCACGCATACACTGACACACCTTCACACTCACGTACTGTCACAAATCCCCTCCACACTAACACACCGTGAAACACACACACTCGAATGCAGTCACAGACTCACACCCGCTGACACACACAGATATGTACTCACAGATACCCCACACCGGCAAACACACATTCACACATATACCATCACACACACACTGACACACACACTGACATGCACACACGCCCTCCCCTTCTTCGTGCTAGATCTGCAGGTCCCTGATCAGATTATTGCCAAGTTGCTCAGCCTTTGCCACGGCTCTTGGGTCCTACGGGCCAAGCCAGCAGCCCTGCGGGGCACCACGTACTGGATGCACCTGCCCCCCCCTTCCAGACTCTAGAATCACACACAACAGAGACTGTGTTTTTCATGCAACCCCAGCACCGTGCCGGGCTTCTAGTGAGTTCATAGTAAATGTCTGTTAGAAAAAAAAGTGAACTTTTCCTGATACCTGAATTTCAAGGGTCTCTCTCTCTCTCCTTCCCTCTCCCTCTCTCTGTTTTCTCTCTTTCTTTCTGAAATGGTTTATAGTTGTTTTTAATGTGACTATATGTACTCTATTACTTTTATTGTTTCTACTCTTATATGCTACTACACTATGAAAATGCTGAAGCAGGGGCGCCTGGGTGGCTCAGTTGGTTGAGCGTCAACTTTGGCTCAGGTCATGATCTCGCGGTCCGTAAGTTCAAGCCCCGTGTTGGGCTCTGTGCTGACAGCTCAGAGCCTGGAACCTGCTTCAGATTCTGTGTCTCCCTCTCTCTCTGCCCCTCCCCTGCTCACACTCTGTCTCTCTCTCTCAAAAATAAACATTACAAAAAAAATGTTTTTAATAAAATAAAATGCTGAAGCATTGCAATTCTTAGGATTCGACACAAAAGACATCTTTACCTGCTGGCAGAAGCCCATGAATGCCTCCCATTTCTGTCCTGCAAGACCTCCCTGGTTCTTAGAGAGATGCCACACTGAGTTCTACTTGAGAGAAGAGTTTTAGCTTCATAGAAGCCCTTTACTATATGGTTGTTTTCTTTGTCTTATTAAATCCTAAGACAAAGAAAAAAAGCTAACAGAAATGAATAACACATTTCTTTAACCTCTGGGCATGCACTGACTTAGTATTCAAAGGGAACACTGGCACAAAGATGTTTGTCATATTTAACATTTTCATTTTTATCCCAAACAGCATACTAGGTATCCTCAACTCCATCTGTGGAGTACCGGAGATAGGATCAGGTAGAATCATGCCGATGTTAATTGCATGTGATTTTACTGATGAATTAAAATTGTGGAGTCCTGGGATATATTGAAGATATAAAAGTGTAAAAAGGGAAAGAAAATAGTCATATTGTCTCCCTTAACAGAAATTTTAAGGATTTCTAGAGCCATAGAGAAATTGGCTTAAGATTTTGGTTTGTTGTTAGAAAAGTTTTCAAAACATTTATAAACTTTATAAATCAAATCTCATCTGTCTGATGAAAATCATTTCCAGTACATGCTGTTGCTGCTTCTATAATTTTTTTTTCAGGAATGCTGGCAATTCCCTCACTAGAAAAAAAACTTTGTTTTTGGAAAGCTATGAGCCTCAGCAAGTGCCCCCCCCCTTTTTTTTTATTAGCGCCCTTGTGACTGGGAAGGATTATTTTCTGGGTTTCTGAGGAGATGCCTAAACAGCAAGACCCAGCCTCTGAATTCCACCTGAGCAAGAGGCCAGGGTCACAGGAGGATCTACTTCCTCTGTGACTTAGTAGATGGCATGTAGAACTGCTGAGAGGATGGTCCCTGACATATGCAAAGCATACCTTATGTAAAGAAAACACCTGGGGTGTCTGCGTGGCGCAGGGGGTTAAGCGTCCAACTCTTGATTTCAGCTCAGGTCATGATCTTACAGCTTCATGAGTTCAAGCCCCACATCGGGCTCCACACTGACGGTGCAGAGCCTGCTTGGGATATTCTCTCTCCCTCTCTCTCTCTGCCCCTCCCCCTGTCTTCTCTCTCTTTCTCCCAGAATAAATAAATACACTTGAAAAAAAATAAAAAAAGAAAACACGTTTCATGACTAGAGCATGGGAACTGTTATTTTCATCAGAACGGTACCCTGTGCAAGACTACATGCTCTTTTTATTTTCTAACAATATTTTGTGGTCTTGATAAAGCTAAAACTAAATGACAAATTTGACCTGACATCTCATTGATCAAACCTGTTTGTGATGCTAAGACTGAGTGACTAAGCACAGGAAGGAAACATCACCCAGGTTTGATGGTGTTGACCGTTGAGCACAGCAGTTGGTATTCAAACCCCTGGAGTCAAGAAAACCTGTCACAGGTAACTTTTTATGGGGAGTTTAAAATGCCAAGGCAAAGGTTGGAATGTCATCTGCGGAGACTAACAGATTTGAAGGCAATCTATATTAAACTGCTGTAGTGCAGATTTATGCTACATGGAAAAGTCAGAAATTTCTCCGGGCAGGTGTCGATGGAAAGTTCCCACCCAATTTCTGCGCAGCGATTTTCGGGCTTGGCCCCAAATCTTAAATCTCATAGCCGTTCTCAAGTTCTTCATATTATAGTATCTACAAGATCCGGGCTTCAGTTCTATCTTGGTGCCAACCAGTGATATGAGACCCAGGTGCGACACTAACCCTTACCCACCTCACCCACACAGGGCTTATATAAGAATCAAATTCACTGATGTTTGTGAAAGTGTTAGATACTATAAGATTCTGTGTAGGTGTAAGATGTTCTAATGTTTCAAGCAAAGAAGAAGCTTGCAAATATAAAGAAGTTGGAAGATAACCAGTATCTTAGATAAATTGGAGTTTTCCGAAAGGGAAAGTTACTTTGAATATCCTATCCCGTTTTTGTTTCAAAGATGGACAATTTTTGATGTTTACAAAAGAGAAGCTATCACATTCTTGTGCTGATCTTTGATTCATTGCAGTTCAGAATGAAGGATCAGACCTTCAACCCATGCAGATCTAAGTCACTTTCAGGAAAGCATCTTCTTGTTTATTTTAATCTGGCATTTTTCAAAGATTCATTTATATATTTTTATTTTATATTTAATTAAGTTTTCTAAGTACTCCCCCTCCAAAAACTAAATTGATCTTAAAGATAAATATCCTATGATTTCACTCATATGTGGAATTTAAGAAATAAAACAGATGAACATAAGGGAAGGGAAGGAAAAATAAGATAACAGACAGGGAGGCAAACCGTAAGAGACTCTTAAACACAGAGAACAAACTTGAGGGCTGCTGGAGGGGAGTAGAGTGGGGGAATGGGCTAAATGGGGGATGGACATTAAGGAAGGCACTTGTTGGGATGAGCCCTGGAGGTTATATATAAGTAATGAATCACTAAATTCTACTCCTGAAACCATTACTGCACTGTATGTTAACTAGGTTAGATTTTAATAAAATTTATATATATACATATGTATATATGCTAGATAATACATATTCTGACTGTTATTCATAAGTAAGAGAAAGTACATTGAAATAATTTAAAATCACTTTATAATGTTGTCATGTCAGCCCATGGGAAATAACTGTGGGGATTTTTTTTTTCACTCCTTGAATATAGCTTTTGTTTTGCCTTCTTAAGGCAGAGTTTGAACTCTTCCCACCTACCCAGGGAAATGGTTCAGGAAATAGCCTTCTTGTGTCGTGCCTGTGAAGCGCACTCTGACTTTGATGGCGTGTGCTCATTTTCAGAGCTGGAGGCTGAAGAATGGTGCAAACATCTCTGCATGGAGTGTCTGGGGACACGGCTGAACGACATCAGCCTTGGGGAGCCCGACCTTCTGGCAGCTGGAGTACAGAGAGAGCAGAATGGTAAGTGTGAGTGGCCTTCCGTTATTTAAAGTGCACTCATGGTTGTCAAGCTCTGAGACTGGAAGGGGCCTCAGGAATCTTTCAGACCAATCATTATGCGAGGAAAGGACACTGATCCATCCAAGCTGGTAAGAGGCTTTCCCAAGTTGCCTGGCAACTGGGAGAAAATACTAAGACACAACCCAGGCGTCCTGACTTGTGGCTCTGTGCCATTGTGATGTATCAAAACAAGTAACTAATAAATAACTCAATATATATTAGCTTTTGAGTGTACAACATTTCCATATTATCTCCTCTGAGAGTCGCTGTAGGTTTTGAGTCTGTTAACAAATGGGTTTATCTTGCTACTTATCAATAGATTGTAGGGACTTTGGCTAACACCATGTCTTAGCTGAGGCTGCCATAGACTGGCTTCAACGACAGGAACTAATTAGAGTTCTGGAGGCTAGAAATCCAAGATGAAGGGTCAGTTTCCTGTGAGGATCCTATGTTAGACTTGCAGGCAGACAGCCATCTTCTTGCTGTGCCCCCTTATGGCTAAGGGGGAGAGAAAGAGAAAGGTCTCTCAGGACTTTTCTTATCAGGGTACTAATCTCATCGTGGGGGGGCTCCCTCATGAGCTCATCCAAACTTAATTACTTCTAAAGATTTCGTCTCTAAATACTCTCATCTTGGAGGCTAGAGCTTCAACATGAATTTTAGGGATGCACAATTCAGTCCATAGCATACTGTACGTGGATGAAATATGAGGCATAACAAAATTGAGGTTTATGTGATACACATTGCTTACTTAACTACACTGTTCTCTAACCTAACACGCATTTCTTGATGTCTCTTAAGAATCTTTACTGCATGTTCTTTTTTTTTAACTCTTTATTTATTTTTGAGAGAGGATGGGGGAGGGGCAGAGGAAGAGGGGAACAGAGGATCTGAATCGGGCTTTGTGCTGACAGCAGCGAGCCTGACCCAGGGCTCGAACTTACAAACTGTGAAATCATGACCCAAGCCAAAGTCGGCTCTCAACCAACTGACCCAACCAGGTGCCCCCTGCATGGTCTTGACTACCACCTGTAAATAATGAAATTGGGATAATGTAATGATCTCCTCTTTCTTCGTTTCTAAAAATAATTATAATCATCACTAGATGACCTCATAGTGTGAAAATAGAAACTTTTCAATGTTGCTAATTTTTGATAGTGTTTTTGAAAAAGCTTGAGAGACTTGGTGAAACGTGACACTAATTATTAAAAAGAAATTCTGTAGAGGTACCCGGGTGGCTCAGTCGGTTGAGCATCTGACTCTTGATTTCGGCTCAGGTCATGATCTCATGTTTGTGAGATCAAGCGCCCGTGTCAGACTGCGGGCTTTCCCTCTCTCTCTGCCCCTCCCACCCAAAATAAATAAATAAACCTTAGAAAAAAGAAATTCTGGAATGATCTGTGGTTTATAAATTAGGTAGCACAGGTATAAGTGCACAGGATACACTTAGTGATCATGATCTTATGACTGATAATATGCTCACAGCCATCACTGTCTTTGCAGCCCATTAAAAACCATTATTTATTGTTTGTAACCTGAAAAGATGGATTTCCCCTGTTAATTGGCCAAGAACATATGTGGGCACAACACTTTTGCCTGTGCTGGTGGTTTTCAGGAAGCTACAGAGGCGTTTCTGCAGCCCCTCTTCCAGCTTCCAATTCATATTCCAGTTTCTCTCCCACACTATCCTTGGATTTATTTCGTCTCCCTGATTGGTTTCCTGAGAGCTTGAGCTACATACACAACATCCACACTGTGCTACTTAAAGCATGGTGTTCATCCACCATTTAAGGAAAGAAAGAAAAAAATCTTACTAATAAACATTCATCAAGTACTACATAAAGGAACTATGGAGAAAGTGACTAAATTAGGCCCTGTGGGTGGGAGCACCACTGGTGGTTCCTTTCATGTGAGTTGCATGCTTTTACTTTAAAGATTTGGGGTTGTATATGGTTTCCATTGGGGATAATGGATATGTGCTTCTTTGGCTTATTATGATTTTATTGTTAATTTCATGATAATGTCAGAGTAATTTGCAGAGAGATATAGCACAAGCAGTCACAGCTTTCCAAGTGTACGTCTCAGGCCATGGTCGAATGCGGGCTACACCCTTTACTGGGCTCAGACAGGTTACTAACACTTCTGATTTTAGTTTCCTAATGAGTGAAAATGAAATCATGATGGTTTAACGAGGTGATGTAAAATAAAGACTAACTCTCATTCTTAATCCAATTTTAAAGAGGCACAAGTATTTTTAAGTACAAGTAAAAACAAAGAAATCAAAAAGAATTCCTGTGTTTACTGAAGAATTGAAATTATAATAACATTCAATGCCTTAAGTGGGTTTCTTAGTTTTATTTTGTCCAATAAGCCAAACTTCACACAAAGGGAAACATGTGCTTTTAAAAATACATTTTAGAAATTTATGAGCAATTATTTAGTTAGAGAGGGTAGTATTTGGTTCTTTTAAATGACCTCCTAAGTACGTGATACCCTATAAGGAAATCGGCAATCTTCCTTAAGCACACACACACACACACACACACACACACACACACACTCTCATGGTCACTGAGACTCTTTAGGGTTCAACGCTAAAAGGAAGCTTCATGGATGGAAAGGTCTTCTTTTTCTAGAAATCACCTTCCACGTGGATGACTTTCTTTTTGAGTCCCAAGGCCATAGACATGGCCACTGCTCTAGGCTCAAGTCTGCATGTCCTTCCTTTAAAGTGTCTCAAGTTTAGATAATAACACCTTTCCTCTGCTCTTGGCCCATTGAGGGATAGCTAAAACTTTTTTAAATAGTCATTCATACCACAAGAGAAGATGAAAAGCATAAATCTTGACAGAATATCAGGATTACAGGCTCTACTATTGCTAGCTCAAAAAATTCCAGGAGACACACATGCATACACACACATACACACACACTTGCTGCCTGGGAGAGAAACACACACACACACGCACACACGCACACACACACACAGATTGACAGTTCGTTACTTGAATACCCTGATTTTCTCACTTCCTAATCAACAGACTTTCCTATAAATATGCTAATATGCTAATTCCATTTTAGGATCCCCTTGAAATAAATACCAGTAGTAGTCATGGTAAAGACAAAGAATGCTCCTCAGCCAACTTCAGCCCCCTCCCTTGGGCCCCAAGATTGTTCAGGACACACATATTCTTAAGACCATGCATGTGTTTATTTCACTATGTGTGGGGAAGTATTTATTGTTTTAGCTAGCTAATAAAGTCTTTTTAAAATAATCTTTTTTAAAACTGCCCTTTCGGGGGGTGTCTCAGTGGCTCAGTTGATTAAGCGTCTGACTTAGGCTCAGGTCACCGTCTCATGGTTTATGAGTTGGAGCCCCACATTGAGCCCTGCACTGACAGCACAGAGCCTGCTTCGGACCCTCTGTCCCCGCTCTGTCTCTGTCCCTCCCGGCTCATTCTCATCCTCTCTGTCTCTCTCTAAACAAACAAACAAACAAACAAACATAAAACAAATAAAATAAAAATGTCCCTTCAGGGCACCTGGTTGGCTCAGTCGATAAGCATCCGACTCTAGATTTCAGCTCAGATCATGATCTCACAGATTGTGACTTTGAGCCCCATGTTGGGCTCTGTGCTGACAGCATGGAGACTGCTTGGGATTCTCTCTCTCTCTCTCTCGCTCTCTCTCTCTCTCTTTCTTTCTCTCTCTCTCCCTTTCTCACTCTCTGCCACCCCTCTCCCCTGCTTGGTTGCACACACATGCTATCTCTTTCTCTCAAAATAAATAAATTTAAAAAAAATGTCCTTTCATGGCTTACAATCCCTATTCCAGACTCTTCAAGCATTTAACACTTCCTAAAATAAACAAAATCCTTCCTTTCCTAATACATGTTTGAGGACATTAATATGTACAGATTTGAACGATTTGTCATTAAAGATTCAGGTTTTCTTCCTAAGGCATTTTAGTACTAAATTATACAATTTATTTTTCATTAGAAACATCATTTTACTATTTTATCAATGATGTGCTTGGATTTAACTTGAAATGTCTCCAAAGAGATGAGATACATATGCCTCCAGAATCGATGTCAGAAATGACATTATTGTGGCCAGTGGTGATCCTGTGGTACCCTATCATCAAGGAAAGATTCACTCCTCAGTCTTGACCACAGCATTTTTCTTTTGACACTCAGAACTGCTTCTTCTCCTCTAATGTTTTTCTGACTTTTCACCCAGCACGGCCTTATTTACTCTGAGACTAGCTAAGAATAAACATTTGTGCAAATAATTTTTAAAGGTGTAATGTGTGTTGAGGAGATAAAAGTGGTTATTGATTAAATTCTTTGCCATAATCATCTTTATCTAGTGCTGTCAGCTGTTTTCATATCGACTCAGAATCCCACGTGGTGTAGGGGAAAGTAAACACACACACACACACACACACACACACACACTCATTCTCAGATTTCAGATAACACTGCCTCAAGAAAGTCCATATTAAGTAGACATTTTGAGCCTTAAATTCTTATGACTTCTAGAATCTTCGTGTCTTTTGATTCTATTTAAGATTGCCTCCACTGACCTTAGAATGTATGGTGTTACAATAATGGTTATTTATAAAGGATTCGCTATACATAATAGCAATTCTAGAAAACAGATGTTATGTATTCATCCTTTATAGCAGAAGTAAGCATCATAAACAAGAAGCAACACACTTGTGGGAAATTCCTGCAGTTGTTGTTGAAAGTGGACTCAGAGGGTATGTCCCATTTGCTATTGAGGCAAGAGATTGCCATCAGGAACAAAATGGAAGAACAACCTTAGACTTTGCCATCTATTAATGTGGAGTCAGATCTGAAGGTTTGATTTTATGTAGAAACTAGGGTTCCTGCTTACGAATGGACCAGAATTGGTACAAACCTTTACTTTTAGCCTAAGAATATGTATAACCTTCCCCCAGAACCAAAGCAGTATTCCAGTGTTGTTGCTAAATTATTTACCTGGGTTGCCATAGTGACTGTGCTTCTTATATTCCACTCAGACATGCTTGTATGTCACTCAGTCATTCAGTATTCACCCATCAAACATTTCGGAGGCTATGAAATGCAAGAACCAAGCTGAGGAAATGTAGAATTATATAAAATATGGTCATTACTTCTAAGGAGCTCACAGAGTAGTGAGGGGGACAAAC
Source organism: Felis catus (assembly GCF_018350175.1). Classification (NCBI taxonomy): domain Eukaryota; kingdom Metazoa; phylum Chordata; class Mammalia; order Carnivora; family Felidae; genus Felis; species Felis catus. The sequence goes on from NC_058379.1 coordinate 86,140,483, forward strand.
CTATAAACAAGGTGCATCGATCATTGTTTTTCAAAATAATACTGTGTTACTGGTTGTGCAGAATCTCAATAGCATGGACCTGGAAGTGTATCTTTATCGTTCACGTACAGGTGGGTTGGCTAGGATTGTGCTGACTTAGGCGGGCTGCTGCTGAGATCGGTTCCAGGCTTCACGCGGTGTCCGTGTCTTTTCCGTATGTCTCTTACCCTCCTTACACTAATGGCGACCCAAGGCACGTTCTCAAAACAAAAAACAATAGGGCAGGAAAGAAAGCCGAAAGCTGCCACACGAATTAGGCCTCTGAACGTGTCATGTCCACTGATATTCCACTGGCCAGAGCAAGTCCTGTGGCTCAACCCAAGTCAGGAGGCCAGCAGGACACTCCACCGGGGAGGCCGTGCCATGAGTTAGAACCTACAATCTAATATGGAGAGGAAGTGAACTGAGAAAAAAATTATTCAATCTTCCACCTGAAATATAGTAAGTACATGCTAAAATAAAAATAAAGGGAAATGCTGTGGTATAGGTATGATCATACCTTCTTTTTTTTAAACTAATTTTTTATACCCCCAGACAAGCTTTATCAACCAGGCAAGTCTGAAATTCTTAATGCCCATCAATCGTTAAAGCCAATATTTATTTACAGGACTTTTCTCGTGTGGAAAACGACCAGTTAATGACAAAGCAATGACCACAGTAACAATACACTTCTCCCTATTTTAAGAGTCTTTCCCCAATTTTTCAAAAGTTATCTGGGGGGTGCCTGGGTGGCTCAGTGGGTTGAGCGACTGACTTAGGCTCAGGTCATAATCTCGCAGTCTGTGAGTTCGAGCCCCACATCGGGCTCTGTGCTGACAGCTCAGAGCCTGGAGCCTGCTTGGGATTCTGTGTCTCCCTCTCTCTCTCTGCCCCTCTGTTGCTCATGCTCTGTCTCTCTCTGTCTCAGAAATAAATAAACATTTAAAAAATTTTTAAAAAGTGATCTGGAATATCATATTCACTCTTATACATATTATTTATAACCAGCAATGAAAAGTTTTCCAAGTTTATTTTATTTTATTTTTTTGTCCATAGAATAACCCTGAGCAAAACCAACTTTTGCGTGGGGAAAAGAACCTGGACATACTTATGTTTGAACTTCTAAAATGCCATCCACATACCCTAGTATTTCCCAAAATGAGTTCCAGGAAATTCTACTACTATATAACACTGTTGTGGATTGAATTGCCCTCTCCCCTAAATAAGATATATCGAAGTCCTAGCCCTCAGTACCTCATAACGTGACCTTATTAGGAACAAGGACTTTACAAAGATAACCGAATTCAGATGAGGTCATTAAAATAAACCCTAATCCCATAGGACCTACAATATGTCCTTATAAAAAGATGAAATTTGGACGAGGACAGATGTGCACAGAGGGAAGATGATGCGAAGACACAAGAAGACAGTCATGTAACAGGCATGATGCATCCACAAGCCAAGGGAGGTCAAAGATTGCCACAAAACACCAGGAGCTGGAAGTGAGAAGGATTCTCCCCGCCAGAGCTGCCAACACCTTGATTTCAGATTTATAGCCTCCACAACTATGAGATATTAAATTTATGTCTTAAGCCACCCAGTTTCTGGTACTTGGTACGGCAGCCCAGGGAAACTAATACCAAGTCTGTATGATGGTCACAATATACATTCATGGAGCAAAGCTTGAGATGCTCTATAATAAAGATCTTGTTTGACTTTGTATATTGCAACATTTCCCAAGCTCGGTTTACCTATGTGAATCTTTCTACGTGTAACATGCGGAACTTACAACAAATTAAATACATTTGAAAATGCCAGTATAGCCAGCAGAGGTGACTATCAATCTATAACTGAAAGGCGAATGTGATGGGAAGAGCCACCCCAGAAGGGATAAGACGACATTCCCAAATGCGATACCAAATCCGGCAGTGGCCACACTGTTTGCCTAGCCTCGTGCTGCATTGTTTTAATTTCACTATCGGATGGATAGAGACACTGTATATAATTAACAAGCCTGGTTACAACTACCACTTTCCCCATTTGGCGGTCCTCGACATGCACTACGAGGGAATAAAGGCCAATGCCATATGTGTTTCTGCTTCGTTTTGCAATAAGTGCTTCAGGGGAACTAAGGATGCTCTATGGTGCTTCTGCACCACATTGCCTCAGCACAATGATCCATTTGTCAGATCATAACCATGTCATTGCAAAGTGAGATGCTTGCTCTATGGAGACACCAAGATAGTTCTGTCCTGTTTCCTAGGCCCTGGAAACATTCCCTGTACACACAGAGAACAAAGATGCAAATTTCAAAAACATTTGTAGTTCTGTGACAGAGGAAGCTTTTGAGGGGAGAATGATGAGTCCAGAATTACTGGTATCTCCCAGCTGAAGGCCAGAAGAAAATAAGTTTTGTGACTTTGAAAATAAGTTTTATGGTGAGGAAGAAGTAAATGCCTTGCCTGCCCCCTTTCCGTGGGAGTGTGGGTGGACAGAGATACATGTTTATGTCTCCTCATATCAACTGGATATTTCTTCAAGAGTAAATGCTAGGATTTGATTTTCCATATTAGGCTTCATGAGAAGCATGGGAAGAATAGTGGGGAGATGTCAGCAGAGCCCAGAGAGGTGTAAGAAGACAGAGAGAGTCTTGTCTCAAAACTCACTGTGGCCTGGAGGGGTGCCCGAGTTCCCACGGGCCCACACTGGACTTCTGACAGGGTCTGGGAGCAGAAGTTGCCATATCCCAGGAAAGTAGAGTGATGGAACTTCACGCGCATGTGGATATATACAAACCAGATAAGGGGACTCCCGTTTCCTCTGTGGACTCCTGTGACTGTCAACCCAGCCTAGATGAAGAGGCAAGGACACTCCAAGATTGAACTTCGACCCCAGATTAGATTAAATGAATCTTCCCTTGACAGGAAACAAACACAAACGTACACACCCGAAAGAAAAGAAAACCTTGATTTACTCAACCTTGAGTAAATCAAGGTTTTCACTTTTTGATAGAGTCAAGTTTTAATGAACCATTTCTTTTTCCTGTCACAGTAAAACAAAGTAGCATAGAGTGTGAAAGTCCAGCATGGAACCTGATCAACAAAAGTAGCCAAGAAAATTCAGTGTATCATTGAGTTCTATTCCACTTCTAAGTTCTGGGGCCAGGATCAAGTTACAGAAATTCTCTAAATCTCAGCCTCCTACTCTTGAAAATGATCATGATAGTATGTGTCTCATAGGATTGTTGTGAGGGTTAAGTAAAACCCAGCATGGGAACCAGGTGCTTGGCAGGAAACTCAGTATGTATCTGGGACACCAGTGAGCATCTCCATCACATTCATATCAGGTGGATTGTAGGTAAGAAAATTCTGGGTCCCCACCCATACCGACAAAGGTATGTTGGCCCCATGTCTATATTTTAACAAACTCAGTGACCCTAATGTGCACTAAAATTTGAAAACTTGGGTATAAACTTGATTATAATTAGCTTCAAAAGAATCTACCAGTGATTTTATGATTTAGTCATTCCTTGCAAAGTTTCAGAATTATTGGAATAAGTTGAATCACAACATCCTTAAATCATCTTCTTAATACCTGCCCACACTGTAATGATAGTCCCTTTTTACTTCATATAAGTTATGTTTGGCTTTTTTTTTTTTTTAATCGGCATCATCAGAGACGTATCTATTTGGTAGACCTCTTTTCATTGTTTTAAATTGTATTAATCTCTGCTCTCATGCCTTAGGAGTTGCTCCACAGTTTGGGGTTTATTTGCAGCTTCTTTTTCAAATCTCTTGAAATGGATATTTGATCATTAATTTTCAGCTTTTTGCTTTCTTAATAGATTTTGTAAAGCTCTACATTTTTCTTTGAACACAACTTAAAATTCCAGTAGTCACAGTGTCTTTCCCAATGCTCAGATTAAAACAGATGTTAAAATTGGAGGGAAAAGTGTTGTGGGAAAAATGTTTTTCATTTCCATCTGCCATAAGTAAAAAAATAATATTATCTCTGATTATAGCATTCATAAATAAAATCTAATATATAATTTAAATCTTTGAACATCACTGGATAAAAATATTTTTAAAATAATAAAGGAAATGGTTAGGAACGATACAAAATAAAACAAGGCCATATAAATAAAGCATTAATAATTTGACAATAAGTTGATAATAAATTTTAACAAGTTATTTTTTATTAAAATGTAGCCTTTTGGGGCATCTGGGTGACTCAGTCAGTTAAGTATCTGACTCTTGATTTCAGCTGTGGTCATGATCTCACAACTCATGAGTTTGAGCCTCACCTTGGGCTCCATGCTGGCAATGGGGAGCCTGCTTAGGATTCTCTGTCTCTCTCTCTTTCTCTGTCTCTCTCTCTGCTCCTTCCCACTCGCTCTCACTCTCTCCCTCTAAAAATAAATAAATAAAAACTTTAACAATAGGGGCACCTGGGTGGCTCAGTTGGTTGATTGTCCGACTTTGGCTCAGGTCAAGATCTTGCAATTGGTGGGTTCAAGCCCCATTTCCAGCTCTATGCTGACAGCTCAGAGCTTGGAGCCTATTTCAGATTCTGTGTCTCCCTTTCTCTCTGCCCCTCCCCCACTCACACCCTCTCTCCCTCTCTCTCTCTCTCTCTTTATTTGTCTCAAATAAATAAATAAATAAATGGATATTTTTTAAAAACTTAAAAATAAAATTAGATAAAATGTAGCCTTTCTCATGTTGGGTTAAAAATAATCTAATTTTGAACCACTTAACGGAGATTCAAATTTCCAAACTGACTCAAGAAAAAATAGAAAATCTAAAGAGCCTTACATCAATTAAAGAATTAAAGTTATTATTATACAACTTCCTATACACAACCCCTAGTCCCACATAGTTGCAATGTTGAAGTCTATTCAGCATTTAATGGAGAAGAAATACCAGTCCTATGAAGGCTTCTTCAGAAAACAGAGGAGTGATTATTCCACAACTCATTTTATGAGGCTACTGTAACCCAGATGCTAAAACCAGGCAAAGTCAATATAAGAAAAGAAAATTGCAGACAAGTATCTTTCATGCATATAAGTACAAAATCCTTCTAAAAATTAGGAAAGGAAGACTAAAGTGTTATAAGATAATACACTGTGATCAAAATTGGTATGTGCCAGAAATGCAAACATTTCCCAAAATCAATCAATATGTTTCACTATATTAATAAATTATATGATTATTATAATTGATGCTTAAAAAGCATTTGATAAAATACAATATTCATTTGTGAAAACAACTCTCAGAAAATGTAGGAATAGAAGGGGACTTTCTCAAACTGATGAAGGACATCAATGAAATCATTCAGAAAATATAATTTTTAAGATAAAGATATTGAATGCTTTCCTCATAAGATTGAGAATAAGACAAAGATATCCTCTCTCACCAATTGTTTTCAGTATTCTACATATTCTACTTAAAGTTCTGACTTGTGTAATATGACAAGAAAATAAAGTAAAATCATAAAAATTGGCAAAGAATAAGGAGCTAAGGTCGTGTACCTGGAAAATCCTAAGGAATCGATGAGAAAAACAGCTATAACCAAGTGAACTCGGTGATGTTACAGGATAAAAAATTAATATGCAAAAATTTGTATATATGGGTATATGTATGAATATTACAGAGAGATTATATATGTATACACCCATATATATTAGTAATGAGCAATTACAAAATGAAAAGAAAAATATCATTTACAGTATCATCAAAAACCATCACATACTCAGAGATAAAATTGGCAAAGTATATAACAGACCTCTACACTGAAAATTAAATATTGCTGGGAGAAATTAAAAGATATCTAAATAAGTGGGATGGTAAACTGTGTTTATGATTGCAATAGTCAGTATTGTCAAGATGTCAGTTCTCTCCAAATTAGCCTATAGATTTGACACAATGCCAGTAAAAATCCTAGAAGCCAGGCATTTTTCTTAGAACTTGATGGGACAGTTTCAAAATACATTTGGAACAGAAAGGTCTAAGACTAGCCAAACTGTCTTGAAAAGACAAAACCAAGTTGGAATGGATACCCTTTCTAGAAAATTTTGGGATTTACTACAACTGACAGCAATGAAGACAGACAATAGACAAAGAAGTCTATGGAACAGAATAGAAAGACAATGATCCATACATAGATGGATTAGTAATTTTTTACAAGGACACCAAAGTCCTTTCTCCCAAGCTCATTGCTCATTGCAATGAGAAAAGGAAAATTTCCTTAATAAGTGAAGTGACTGGATATCCCTATGGGAAATCATGAACCTCAACCCCCACCTCACACTATACTCAAACATCAATTTAAGATGAATGGAACTTTGAGATAGGCCAAGATTTCTTAAATAAAACAATGAAAGCAAACTGTAAAAAGAAATAATTTGGGCTTCATCAAAATTTAAACCTATGGTCACCAAAAAAGTATTATCAAAAAATTTAAAAAGATGGGGCACCTGGGTGGCTCAGTCAGTTAATCATCCCACTCTCCGTTTTGACTCAGGTCATGATCTTATGGTTTGTGGGTTCAAGCCCTGTGTTGGGCTCTGCACTGATTCTGTGGGACCTGCTTGGGATTCTTTCTCTCTCCCTCTTTCTCTACCCCTCCCCGGTTCACTCTCTCTGTCTCTCTCTCTCTTAAAATAAATAAATAAACTCTGAAAATAATTAAAAAGGAAATACTAAAAATGGAAAGCCACGAACTGGGAATAAATTAGTGATATGCTGAAGCTGGGTGTTCCTAGCTCGCAAAAACCTACCAGAACAGGCCAAAATAACCTACAGTGTTAGAAATCAGACTGGTGGTAGCTTCTGGGGCATGGCATAAGGGAACGTTCTGGAGAGCAGAAAAGTTGTATGCCTTAATGTGCTTTTGTCAAAACTGAAAGGACATCATAAGTGACATATGAACATTTCATTATGTTTCGGTATACCAGTTAATATAAAAAATAAAATGCTAAAATTGCTACGAAAAATGTAGGAGAATATTAAGTTTCTTTCAATAACAAAGGACTTTTTAGAAAACTACTTTCCACTTTCTGGGCTTACATAAATATTATAAACAAAATGATGAAAACCTGAAGATGAAGTTGTGATCGTAAACGTGGTAGAGAAAATTTCTAGTATATAGAATCATCACAACCAACGTGAGTAACAGTAAACTCAATTTTAAAAAATTCTGGCAAAGGACACTTATATTAATGAATGTATAAAGTAGATATTTTAATTGGAATATATATCGGTGAGGAAATTCTGGAAATCAATTTGGCACGGTCATTCTTGAAAGAGTTTATGACATTTAATATAATGATTCAGATGTTAGGGCCCGATGTAAGTTAATAATTAAGGATATTAAAGTGACTCAAAATTTATATATAAGAATAAAGTAAACTCTATGACTCAATATGAAATGACTGAATCATTCAGCAAATTGAGCTAAAAGTTCAAATTACTGTAGCCTAATTTATATTAGTAAAAAGTTGGCATAAATTTAATATTCATCAAGTAGATCATTTTAAATAAAATATGGCATAGTCATACAATGGAATATTATGTATTCATTAAAAACTATGTCCCCAAGGAATATTTAATAGCATCTGAAAATTCTTATACTAGTGAGTACAATTCAAAGGGTTCAATACTTTATATTCAGTATAATTACAATTGTATGTGAATTTACTTATATGTTAAGATACACTATTGCTTTAACAGAGATGACCTCTGGAAGGTATAATAGCAGTTGAATTTATTTTATTTTTAAAATGGCTTACTGTATTTATAAGAGTGAACATGATTTACTTGGAAATGTAGATAATATTCAGTCAACAGTCATTTTTTTGTGAAAAGAGAAAAAGAGAGGAGGGGAGGTGAGGGGAAGGAGAGGAGAGAAGAGGAGAGGAGAGGAGAGAAGAGGAGAGGAGAGGAGAGGAGAAAAGGAAGGAAGGAAGGAAGGAAGGAAGGAAGGAAGGAAGGAAAGAAGGAAGGGGAGGAGGAATTAAATTAATTGCTGGGGAATTTAAAAATACGGCTGTTGTTTTAAGTCCTGCCAATTGATTGAAGAAATACAGAGGTTCCAATTCACAGTGGCCATTGAGCAGATGGCATCTGGCAACTGAATTTATTACTATTGCCACATTGTAATAAAATACATTTGGACAAATTTCAGCACTGTGGTAAAAATGAAGTCACAATTTCTGAAGAGTTCTTCACATCTCGATGAGTATAAATCATGCTTTGTTTCATTCCTGGTGTGTCTGTATTATACAGATATCAGGATGTGTCTAAATGTGCAGATATCTGCCTTCTCAGTGTGGCTCCATTTCTAAAGCTGCTGAAATTGAAGGCTGACCACTGCAATATCCCAATATTACAGAAAGTTGGAGACAAGAATATAAAATTCAGAATGATATTGAAAAATCTCATTATTTTCTGGGTAATATCTAGTTCTGTTTAATTCCTTAACACTTCATATAACTGTTAAAAACAAGGCAGTCTACCTCAAACAATGGTGTGAACCTAGATTTCAAACTGAGATGAGTAGTGATACATTCTGCACTCCAGAGCATATGGTCAGTTTCTCAGATACCAGATTCTGAATGAATTTATTCATTGATGCTTAATATTAGACCAATGGCTCTGGTCCTGGGACTAAATAATATTTAGTGAACTGCTTATTAATATAGTGCTAATATTAAAATTTCATGCTTTGAATTGTTATGTAACAATTGTTAACTATAGAGCAGAGAATGAGGCTTTCTTGCTGTCTCAGAAATGTTCTGTAGCCCCAGAGCAGTGGCTGATGGGTGAACAGTACCATGAAATTCTAAAGATCAGGCTGGAAGATTAATTGAAGAGGAGTCTTTGAAGGTCTTTCACAGGAGGAGGGCAGCAAGGAGGAACACATCTCCCTCCAAGCACCAGAGAAGCAAAAGAACTACTCACAGAATTTGGATTGCTTGCCAGATTGGGTCAAGGACCCCCCCAACTTGCCTGTGGTGATGGAGCTGTAGAATCTGGTCGCCCCATCCAGGCTGGTACCAGTGCTCAAGAGAGTTCGGGGGACAAGAGTTTGGAGATGCAAACTCACCACGATAAGTCTGAGGACAGGTTGCAAGATGTGGGTTACAGCTGTTCATGATGGCCATGTGAGAAGGAAGATAAAGGTCACCAACAAGACAAGATACGTTTCCGCATTTGATGAGACAACAAAGTTTGGATCTTTTAATGAACCAGCTGCAGTAATAAATTTAATTTAAACAAATGCTTTCCATAAACAGTGACTTTTCTGATCACGTGACATTTTGGAAAAAAACAATTTAATTCTCTCTCCCTTAAATATTTAAAGTTATCGTGAGCAGTAAGTTGCATATAGAGTGAGTGTTACTTTGAGGAATCACTGGCTCATACAAACAACTAAGTGAAATCCAGAATTATAAATGAATTAACCAATTATTTATAGCTATTGCTAATCATGACAAGATCAGTTTTTACATATATGTAATTATTTTATATGTATATTAGATGTAATTATTAATTTTCTTTAAGCTATATAATTAAAATAATACCTACACATTTTCGCTAATGAACTTCAACAAATATATAAGCCTCTACTCTCTGGAAGATCCTGGAAATGAAATTCAGAAAATTAGGGATGTCGCCAAAGAGCTAAAGAATTCTTTTCTTTTTGCGGGGCTTCTCCTTTTGAGCTGTGCTTGGAATTTAAAAGGAAGAGAAGGTAAAAGATGAGGAGCTCACACTAACCTGCTTCGCTGAAGTTCCTGTAAAATTTAACATCTCCCTGTGGAACACCAGGTGGGTGTTAATATTTACAGATTTCTTGGTTTCCAAACATTTAGGCATAATACTTAGTTCCATGTTCCGTCCTTTTTTTGACCCAACCTTCTGAAGTATCAGGAGAAGTGGGATGGATAGAAAGGATATGAGTGTCCTGCAATCAGCTAACAATTGAAACTTATCAGAATCCTTCTTTGAAAAAAAAGGAATGAATTGACATCCGATAGACATTTCCCAAATTTAGTCTAAGTAACTAACATGCAAAAGATGCATTTTGTGTTCAGGCAGCCACAGTGAGCTGAATGTTCACTATGTGCTAGACGCACAAAATTATTTAATACCTACCTTCCAAAAGCCTATATTTTAAAGAATACTCCAGGGGCACCTGGGTGGCTCAGCGGTTGAGCATCCGACTTCAGCTCAGGTCAGGATCTCTTGGTTGGGTTCATGAGTTCAAGCCCCACATTGGGTTCTCTGCTGTCAGCTCAGAGCCCGCTTTGGATCCTCTGACCCCCTCTCTCTCTGCCCCTCCCCTACCTGTACTTGCTCTCAACAATAAATAAACATTTAAAAAATACTCCAATTAATTATAAGGGAGCACATGTGTTTGTTGTTAGTATGGTTCTTCCTTTAAAACCAATTTTCCATTTGCAATGTTACGAGATGGAAATTATCAACAAACTGGTCAAAGAGTTCATCATCCTGTCGTATTCTATTACTCACTAGATGATGTTTTGCTTCATGTTAGAAACTTGCATCTCTGATCTGGGGTGCCTGGGTGTCTCAGTCAGTTGAGCATCTGAATCTTGATTTGGGCTCTGGTCATAATCCCAGGATCATGGAATCGAGGCCTGCATCCAAATCCATGTAGATGGCCCAGAGCCTACTTGGGATTCTCTCTCTCTGCCCCTCCCCTGCATACACTCACTCATGCTCTGTCTCTCTCTCTCTCTCTCAAATAAATAAACTTAAAAAAATAATTTAAAAATTAAAAATAAAAAAAACGCTAAAAAAAACCAAAATGTAACTCTGATGCTCTGTTTCCTACAGCCCCTGCATGCTCCACTTGTCTCCACCTGTCAGGCTCAAGCTAATAGCTATAGTTGGAATGTTCCTGCCTCAAACCAGATCCATTTAAAACCTCATTGGCTGAGAAAGAAAGGTTTCTGTCTTTCTCAGAGCTGATGACCCATTCAATCTTCACACATCACCCGAGGTCTCACTATGCCTTTTCCAGAACCATTTCTCCTGAGTGTAGCTACCCTTTCTTGCCAGACCTTGTCCAATTCAATTTGACCAAACCTTGTTTTGTAGTCCCCTTGGACTGTTCTTGTGGTTCCCACCTGGACTCTGGTCCCAGGCCTTTTGGGGTGTAGTCTATTCCTTTGGACCTCTTAATCCACCCCTAGAGTAGAAATGCCCTTGTAAATGCAATAGCAGATTCAATATAGTAAGAAGCATCTTTGTTGGACATAACGAATCATTTTGTAAATATTTCACCTTGCTATTGTTTTTGGCCATTTAAAATTAAATTATGCTTTCTCATATGTTGGCCATTATATAAACCAAAATTTTCTCAAAATACAATCTCATGGGCACCGTTTGGAATTTTTTTTCCACTCTAGAATTCTATAGTTCCATATGTCTGAGTACATTTTAATCTAATTTTTTTTATTTAACCTTTTCAAATATTTCTCTCTTCACATATTCAGCAGTCTTCACAAGACTTAATGTTGGTAGAATTTTTATCCATGGTTTAGGATATTGCATTTAAACAGCTAGTTTCTGTGTCTGCTTCAGCAGACACACTAAACAGCTTAGTTTATTTCCTAATTCTTTTGGGTGCTTGGAAGTGTGTTTAGTGTGTCTTAACAGTGTTCTGTTATTGTTGATTACCTTAAAAGAAAATAGTCAGAGGGGCGCCTGGGTGGCTCAGTCAGTTGGGCATCCAACTCTTGATTTCAGCTCAGGTCATGATCCCAAGGTCATGGGACCTAGCCCTGTGTCAGGCTTCATGCTGAGTGTGGAGCCTGCTTAAGATTCTCTCTCTCTCCCTCTGCCCCCCCCCCCACTCTCTCTCAAATAAGAATAATAATAATAATAAATAAAATAATTGGAATATACATACATATCTTGATGAATTGAAAACTTTCATAGACCTCCTTTCTTCCTATGCCTCTCACTTCTTTTGTTCCAACTGGCATAAGAATTCTTTCCTGCCAGATCGGTCATGAGTCAGTAGAGATGGGATTAGTCTATTTGAGCAGAAATTAAAGAACAGCTTTGAATTAAGTGTGCTGGTTTGTTCTACTGGAACATAGTATCACTTTCAAAGCATCCCTCGTAGTTCCTCTGATGCCACTACTTCCTTGGCAATACTCTAAAATGGGTTCTTCACATCAGCATTTCTCATAGTGTGGTCCCCAGGGCAGCGGCATCAACATCCTCTGGAAACAAGTAGAAATGCAAATTGAACGGCCCGGCCTGGACCTACTGTATCAAAAATGAGAAGGGTGGAGTGCGCCCAGCAATCTATGCTCAAGCAAGCCCTTCAGGTAATTTTGATGCACATTAACGTCTGAAAATCAGCGCTCTCAGCAGTAAAACCCAAAGGTAGGCTCTTATGTGAGAAGGTGACATGATAAGAGGGTGGTTAAAACACCTGCCTCATACAATTATTTCACAAAGTTAAATAGTTTAAAAAGTCACTTCGGGGGGGGCCAATTTTAGCTATTTCACATTGAAATGGTCTTTCCAGTGAAAACCATCACAAATTTTAGTGAAGCAGAATATATTTTACATTACTAAGGGCACAAAATGATTCACTCCTTGTAAATGTGGGAAGATTTTTTTCCATGAAAATGGAATCAAAGAAGAATTTACTAGATAACTTGAGCTGCCTTCATTCTCTGCTGGATTAAATTAGTCTACTTTTTAATTGAATCTCAAATCCTTGGAAATTACCCATTAGGATGAAATAGATTTTGAATATTTAAAAACCAAAAATAAAATTTCTTAGAATAATCCTTTTTGTGGGATGAAAGAAATAGTATCAAAAGGAAGGTTGGCACATTCTAGACATTAACAAGAAGGGCTTACCATGAGTTGCTAGGTAGCAAAGTGTGTGAAGCCTGGGGGAGTGGAAGGCAGACAAGAAGGTCACGGCAATACATTTTACCTGCTTGATATCACCTACAGCTGGCCTAGGAAGGAGTCCCTTGGGGCAGGTTATCTGATATCTATGTATTTTTTTTGTAAATGTGCCTCACCAATTTTGACATCTAGAGCCCTATATCATGTGAATCGTATGAAATTCAATTATTCATTATTTTTCAGTTTTCCAGTTCCATATTTCTTTAATGTCCATTGTGATGATTGTACCCTTTCTCTGTTTATTTTTTCTAGGTTTTATCTGCTTACATTAGAGCACACAGATATTTCAGTGAAAATGCAATGGTTCTTTGGGTCCTCTGTAATACTCCATGGGTTATAGGTGATTTTTCATGTGTCATCCATTTCGAGGACACATGATGTCAGGGTTATTTTTTTTACATGATTTTTTTTCAGATATCAAACTATGGGTGTGAATATCAAGGGTCAATGAAGCCTTAAGCAACACTAAAATTGGTTAATGATGTTTATTTCAATATTTTACAAGAAGTGTTATTTCTTGGCATGTTGGCAGTGATTCTTTGGTTGCTATCTTCAGACTCTGTAATTGATAGACAGGAAGGAATTTAGAGGAATGTTTTACATTCCATTTTTATAACAAAAGTATTTTACCTCTGCTCAACAGATGCCACTGACATACGATTACTTCCAAATGTAAAAGCTGAACATCAAAAGGGTCTTGGCCAAAGAAAAGATTTCTATTCACGCATTATCTGTATGCATGAGTCATTCTGTTGGGTCCAACTTTCATTTATACTCTTACATGAGATCAGGTCCCTTTGTTCTGCTACTTGTAATCCCATTGGTATGTGAAATGTGGTGGCAATGTGAGTGATGTATTTAATGCAAAATATTGAGACTTTACTTTGATTGTACACAAGAATTTTAAGATTTATGGAATATATATATATATATATATATATACTTTTTATTGCAGATAATTAATGGGGCAATGATCTTTCTTCATTGCTTCAGCTATGTAATTTATCTTGTTTTTCTTTTCTGGAGGATATGAATGTGAAATCCATATACATATTAGTTTTATGGGTCAATAATCCAAGTAAAAAATTGAATTAGATTATTCTGGTCAAAAATATCTAGACACTTGAATATAAATATGATCCATTTGGTTACTACATTTCAAGCTATCATGCTTAAATTAAATTTAACCCATTTGGAATCTGAATTTTTTGTTTTGTTTTTTGGCATCAGCAAAGCAATTCTCTGCAAAGTACCTGCCACAGAAAAGATTCTTTCTATTATATAGACAATTCCAGCTCAGTACCAATAAACACTCAGTATTTCAAATGGTGGCATTATGATGGATGATGGCACATTCTTAAACATATCAATCCTTTCTCAACTGCAGCTGCACCATTATGCCTCTCAAAATCATTAATTCAACAGCACTGCCTTTCAAGCACGATTCACAATTAAATTCAAACTCACAAAGATGTATCTGCCAGCAGTTCTTAAACTTTTTATTATCATGACATTATTCTTTTTATAATTCCTCAATTCTTGTGGTGCATATTCGTCATGGGATATATTTATTTCATTCCTATAAGTTAACCAATGCTTATTTATTGATTGCTTGCTATAAACCAAGAATGTGGTGCTTGGAATTGGGGATATTTTATAGGTCATACCAAGTTCTTTGCTGCCTGGAACTTATGAACTAACCTTATTTTTTATAAAGTGCATCTGATGCATTTAAATGGGGATCAAGGACTGTGGAACTTTGCAGTAGCCTTTGAGATACACAAGTTATAAAGCAAGGTTTGGGATTGTTGCCTGATAGTCAGATTTTCAACTGTAGAATACCCAAGAATGAAAGTGGCTATATATGTTTGTTTTGCTTAACAAAACAATATCTGAAGTCCTGCAGAAGTAAATAATGGCTATCTGCAATTATCATATGCTGAATGTGACTGTGAATACAATGTGTTTTGAGAGTCAGTCTAGGTGTGCATTAAAAGCTTCATAACACGAAGGTAAAATTGAGTAAATTCTTCCTTCAATTAAATAAGACATTCCTCGCAGGAGTTATATATATGGCTTGCATTTAAGATTGTGTGAAGTAGCAGACACTAAGCATCATTTTGGCAGAGACCTCACTTAGCTTTTACCCTTATGTTTCCATTGTACAATTTCACCATTTCATCCTCACCACAGAGAACACAACGCAACACAAAGGGTAGAATGAGTGAGTGAATGAATTATTGATTAAGAATAGTTTAACTGGGGTGCTTGGGTGGCCCTGTCTGTTGAGCATCCAACTCTTGATTTTGACTCAGGTCATGATCCCAGGGTCATGGGATTGAGCCCTACATCAGGCTCTGTGCTGAGTGTGGAGCCTGCTTCGGATTCTCTGTCTCTGTCTCTGTCTCTGTCTCTCTCTCTCTCTCTCTCCCCATCCGTCTCCCCATATTGCACATTCTCTCTCTAAAAAGAAAAAAAATATTATAATTAACTCATTTTCTCACACATCACATGGAAAAAGGTAGTGTTTCGCACCATGTACCGGTGTTCCCAAGGGACACAGTAATGTTTTCTGAAGGCTGTAGGTAGTTCCACAAATTAATACAGTGCTACCATAAAGACTCATACCTGTTTTCACTTAATTTGCACCATTCTTTGTTTCTCTGCAGAGAGATTCAATGTATACCTTATGCCTACACCAAATCTGGATATTTATGGCGAATGCACAATGCAGATCACTCATGAGAATATCTATCTCTGGGATATCCACAATGCCAAGGTCAAACTGGTGATGTGGCCTCTCAGCTCACTGAGGAGATATGGACGGGACTCAACGTGGTTCACCTTTGAGTCAGGAAGGTAAGCTCTAAGTGTCACAAGCAGGGGGTGGGTGAAAAATAAACTCCTGAAGGAAAGGTTCTGTCCATCTGCCCAGGATGACCACTGTGTTTAGAAAGGGTAGAAATGACCAAATATATAATTTCTCCAGATCCTTTTTTGTTTTTTTTTTTAATATGAAATTTATTGTCAAATTGGTTTCCATACAACACCCAGTGGTCATTCCAACCTCAGAGGAGGTGCCCTCCTCAGATTCGTGTTGATAATCTAAATAAAGTGTGTTCATTCTATGACAGGTTAATTACCCCATTCTAAAAATTTCAGTCTTTTACACTGGCCTCAAACTGATTTCATAATTATTTCTATCATGCCATATAGTTTGCAATATTATTACAATACTATATTTTTAGTGTATCCAATCATATTATCAGTGCAATAAAATTCACTGTCCCATAAAATTCAACATGTCCCTACTAGCCTTATTTTTGTGAGTTCTTTATAAGCAAAAAAATTTTGAAAGGAGTTTTATATTAAATTGTTTAAATATTACATTTTAATACTGCCGATATTATTATTGCCGATAAATTAATCCAGTACTCATTTATCTAGATTTTTATGTTAACATTAATTAAGTGTAAATGTTAATTCAGAGTGACTGAAGAAATATTTTCAAATATGTAACATATGAAATGTATAACACAGATTTTAAATACAGTATGTCAAAAGCAAGTATGTTGGTTTCTTAATTATAGCATATGATTGGAATCCATAAATGTTTTAAATGAGTGGTTGTTTCATAATCACAATTTACAGACAGAAGTTTAGACATGAGCTTCAACCAGCTAAGTGAATATCTTTGCGCAATGACCCCTACCCCTTTGTGATATTGTTGTCACATATACAAGACAAGACCTACTTAGATTTGGGGATTCTGTATAGTAAGAGATGTTTAACGTATCAGTCTTCACACTGGGGACATGATTTATCACATTCTGAAAATGAATCTGTAACATTATAAGATAATTTTAGCAAAGTTTTATTGTACTTGATACAGCAATCTTAATTTCATAACTTTGTTCTTACAAAACTACTAAATACTTATTCAAGGTCAGGTTCTGACAATATCCATCTAGGTTAGGTCAAGGCCATATATTTTTTAGAATTTTAAGCGGAGAGGAGAAAATAAGCTGAGCTGAGCTGAAGTAATTCTACCACTCAGTTTTGCACTAGGTTATATTAAACCCTCTACTACACTGATTTCTCTAAGAGGCTCCAATCCTGTGGTTACTTAGTGGTTATGAGTTCACTCAACTGTCCATTTCCAATCTGCCTAGATATTGACAGTAATAAGAGTAATCACATTTTAGATAACTGTTAGGAAATAATTCTCTTAAGAAAATGAATATTTTGGGGCATGTATACTATTTTAAAATTTATAGGGTTATGAAAAAGGGATTATAACTTACTCACTGACCTAAGGTTTCCGATACATTTTTTTTTTACTGGTCATAAAAGTTAATGTATGTATAGAAAAAAAGTGATGGTTTATTTTCATTACTTAATAACATTACCCCCAAAATTCCCTCCTCTGGATTTTTCTCCTAGGTGTTCCTATTTTCCTATTTTCTTTTTTTTTATTATTTATTATTAACATATAGTTGACATGCAATGTTATATTGGTTTCAGGGTTACAACATAACGATTTGATAATTCCATGCATTCTCAGTGCTCACCATGATAAGGGTGTCACCATGTCACCATCTGTCATCATATAGTGTTATTACAATGTTACTGACTATATGCCCTGTGCTGTACTTTTCTTCCATGACTCACTTACTTTATTTCATAACCAGAAGTTAATCTTCATCTGTTTCCATTCTCCCTGTCCCACGGCTTTCTGGCAACCACCAGTTTGTTCTCTGTATTTGTGTGTCTGTTTGGTGTGTGTTTGTTTGTGTGTTTGCTCGTTTGTTTTGTTTTGTTTTTTAGATTCCACATATAAGAGAAATAATATGGCATTTGTCTTTTTCTGTCTGACTTATTTCACTTAGCATAACACCCTCTAGGTCCATTCTTGTTGCAAATGGCAAAACTTCATTCTTTTTAAAGGCTAAGTCTATCGCGTATATATGAGTGTGCAGGAGGTGGGAACATACCACATCTTCTTTATCCACTCATCTGTGAATGGGCATTTTGGTTGCTTCTACATGTTGGCTATTATAAGTAATGGTGTTTTAAATATAGGGGTGTATACATCTTTTTGAATTCGTGGTTTCATTTTCTTTGGAAATACCCAGTGGTGTGATTACTAGATCATATGGTATTTCCATTTTTAATTTTTGAGGAGCCTCTATACTGTTACCTGTCTATCCCCTCATTTCAGAAGGCATCTTCTCAGGATTTTGAATAACAGTAAGGTTTCTTTTTCTTTTATGGCGGTTATGGAGAATTTTCACTCCATTTATAAATGTTCACATTAGTTTTTGCCAGTTTCATTCTTGATTCTTCAAAGTCTTTAAGGGGAACAGACTGGCTTTCCAACAGTGTTTAAGTTGATATTCTCAACCAAAACATCCAACTACCTGATGTGCAACTTGGTTTATCTGACAGTCACTATTAATTGGTCTTCTATGATCTTGGTAATTTTTAATAATTTTAAGATACATTAAAAAATAAAACATATCAGAGTAGGTAAGGACCACAGTCTTCAAGGCTTTTATGTTTTATTTTTGTTTTCTTGTTTGTTTAGTTTTGTTGGTTTAGGAGATAATTTTTTTCTACACTTTTTATCAGAATAACTTCTTAATAAATAATAATATTTAAAAATCATCTTGACACCCAAGCTCCGCCGTGCCTGGGAATCGGAGAGAACTAGATTTAGGTCATTGCTCTGTCACTTGTCAATAGCTTCCAGTTTTCTTCTTTGCATTAGAAGTAGTATCATCTCTACCTCCTACATAAATTTGTAGAGATTGAGTGAGTTTGTGATCGGAAAGCAGCACACAGCACAGTACTGTCACGCGATGGGCATTTAAGAAACCATGATTACGTACGCTTGTCAGAAATTATGTATTTATTTTCCACTTTCTGAACGAAGCTTCTACTTATCTCTGAAGATCTCTATTCTTAGAGAACTCTGCTAAGGCACATCCTTAGCCAAAACTGGAAATGTGGGGAGAGATGAGCCAAGCAAAAAGCTTGGGAGAAGCCGGCATTCAAATGCTGGAAAAATCATTAGAAACTCAGTGTCTGAGAATAAAAATCAGTGTTACCTGTCATGAGTCAGGAATTTGAGGCGGAAATGGGTCTGGTACAGCAAGACTTCAGAGTACAAATAAGGGGAAAATACCGAACGTCTGTCTTTGTGCTAACTGGTGCTTGGAGCATAATTTTATGGGTTACTAGGTGCCTATTTCATTGAAGAGTCAGCAGATATACAAGAACTCTCTCATTTACTGTGTGTAATTCTTTGGAATGAGTTACACTCCAATAGTATTGCCTGCGGGAAAATCAGAGTGTAGAGCAATGAAAATCAAACTTCCTTACCCTTAAGTACATTAAGGGAAAAAACCTAAAGGAATCTAGACAAAAAGCTACTAGAACTAAGAAGTGAATTTAGCATGGTTGCAGCATATAAGGTCAATATATAAAAATCAATTTTATTTTATATATAAGCAATGCATAATTGGAAGGGAAAATGTTTTAAATATCTCTTCTAATCTCATAAAAATATGAAATATGTATAGGTTATTTTAACGAAATATGTGCAAGACCTATACATTGAAAACCACAAAATATGACTAAGAAATTAAAGAAGGCCAAAATAAATGAAGGTATATACCACATTTGTGAATTGGAAGACGCTGTATTCATAAGATAACAGTCCTCTCCAAATCAATGGGCACATTCATTTTAATGTCAACAATCCCAAATGACTTTTCTAAATCAAATGTCAAGTTGATTCTAAAAGGTATTTCGAATTACAAAAGACCTAGAGTAGCAAAAGCAATTTGGAAAAGAACATATCTGATGGATTTCTACTACCCTATTTTATCCTTGTTATGAAGCCACAATAATCAAGACTATGTGATAGTGACATAAGAATAGACCTAACAATCACCAGAAAAGAATGAAGAGTTCAAAATGGACACCTACATATATGGCCGATTTATTTATTTGTTAATCTGCTGTGTTAATTTAATGTGAAAAAGAAACAAATGGGGTGGGAACAACCAGATACTCATTAGGAGAAACATGAACCTCAGCTCTTACCTCACTTGCATGGACTGAATTCTGAATTGTGCTCCCCTCCCCTGCCCCCACAGCAATATTCATATATTGAAGCCCTAATCCCAAGTGTGATGGTATTTGGAGCTGAGATTTTGGGGCCTTTGGAAGACAATTCAGTTTAAATGAGACCATGAGGGTGGGGCATCATGGTAGGATTAAGGTCCTTATAAGAAGAGATACCAGAAAGCTGCTTTCTCTGTTCTGCCATGTGAGGTGGCCACAAGGAGAAGGTGGCCATCTACAAGAAACAAAGAGAATCCTCACCAGAAATTGACCATAGTGACACCTTGATCTTGGACTTCCAGCTTCCAGAAGTATGTGAAAATAAATGTCTATTCTTTAAGCCCCCTTGTCCATGGTTATTTGTTATGGCAGCTCAAGCTAATACACTCCACCAAACTCCAAATGCATATATATTTACATAACAAAACTAAAATTATAAAATCTATAACAGAAAACAGAGGAAAATATTTGTAACCTTGAAATAGGCAAACATTTCTTTATTTTATTTTATTTTATTTTATTTTATTTTATTTTTAAATTTACATCCAAATTAGTTAGCATATAGTGAAACAATGATTTCGGGAGTAGATTCCTTAGTGCCCCTTACCCATTTAGCTCATCCCTCCTCCCACAACCCCTCCAGCAACCCTCAGTTTGTTCTCCATATTTATGAGTCTCTTCTGTTTTGTCCCCCTCCCTGTTTTTATATTCTTTTTGTTTCCCTTCCCTTATGTTCTCTTAAAGTCCTCATATGAGTGAAGCCATATGATTTCTGTCTTTCTCTGACTAATTTCACTTAGCATAATACCCTCCAGTTCCATCCACATAGTTGCAAATGGCGAGATTTCATTCTTTTTGATTGGAAATAGGCAAACATTTCTTAAATACTAAACCAAAACCACAATCCAAAGAAAAAATATTTACAATTTCATCAAAATTAACATCTACTCTTTAAAAGACATCTTATAGAAAATGAAAAGGCAAGCTCTAGACAGGGAAAAAAATTCATAAATCATGTGTCTGACGATGTTTATATTTGTGATCCTTAAAGAACTCTCAACCCAAAATAAGAAGCAAACAATCCATTCATAAAGTAGGCAAAAAAATGTTGGACCAGTTATAAAAGAAGATACGCCGATAAACAGTACAAACAAGAAAGGATGCTTATTATCGTCATGAGTCCCGAGGAAATATGGGTTAAAACCACAAGAAGACACCAATATATTCTCCCCTCTAGCAAAAGAGAAAACATGACAAAACTCTGACACTATCAACTGGAGAAGGAACAGCTCTTGACTCGGTGTCATGGCTGATACGAATGGAAGGTAGAACATCACTTCAAGTACGAGTTTGGCAGTTTTTTACGTACACCATATGACAGAGCAATTTTACTCCTAGATACTTACCTATCAACTGTCTGCGGCCATACCACCCTGAACATGCCCGATCTTGTCTGATAGTTACCTACCAACTGCCCCCAAACAACACATGAATACTTGTGTTGGGAGGGTCAGAGCAACTTCATGTGTAACAGTCCAAAACTGGAAACAATTTAAATGTCCACCAATAAGTGGACAGACAAATTATAATGTAGTTACACAACAGAATACCACCTACCCGGGACACTCAATGTAGGTGGATCTCAAAAACATTCTAAGCAATATGTATGTTTTCATTTCCAGAAAACCCTACAAGAGGCAAAACTTAATTTATAGGGACAGAAAGCAGATCAGTGGTTGCCTGGCACTGAGGTTGAGGTTGGGAGAGAATGGACTGCAACTAAGGAAATCTGGGGGGTGACGAAAAATGTCCTATATCCTGACGTGTGTCAAAACACACAGAATTGTTTACTAAATATTGGCATTCTTATTTTTTTAATATTGGTATTATTATCTGCAAGTTATGCTCCAGTGTTTTCCATGTGAAACAAATTGTGGGAAAAGAAAATAGAACATTAACCAGTCTATGATCGGTCTATGTTATATTCTTTCATGCCGTTTGGATGTTTGGCAACAAGCATTTGTTACTTTTATAATAAAATACTTCCTCTGGAAGGAATGGGGCCAAGGAAGGAAAAAGAGCCTCAGGCACTCTGTGGACAGGGAGTCTTGAAGCTGTGAGGTACAACTAGGCCTTTATTCCTAGAGAGGTACTACAAGATCAGAAATCTGTTTTTGTAACCTGTCCAGGTGGTACGCTTTCTATATTCTCTATGTCAGTCTCCATTTTTCCTTCGTATTGAGAATTTTTTTTGATACCTATATTGTCTGATTAAAAAGTTAATACAGACTTGAAGGAGATGTTGGAAAGAAAAGCTTAAAACTCACTCATAGTTTCTCCATCCTAAGATAACTGCTTTGAATATCTTGATGTACTTCTTTCCAGTATATTTTAAAATTGATGTAACTAAAGATGTTTATCCTTCATTTTCACCTAATATGATACTGAGAAGTCATCTCTGAGTCCTTTAAAATCAAGATTCTAATGGCTGTGTGGCCTCTGCACATATGGCTATGCCATCATTAATGTAACATTAAGATGTTTCCAAAATAAACTATTCTAAATAAAGCCCCACTGACCATCTGTGAAAAGTTGTGCAAATCTCTGATTATTTCTTTAGCAAAGCCTTTTTAAAGTCCTACTGGGTCAAAGGACGTGAATGTTTTCAACGTCTTCACAAAAGAGCAAATTGCTTTCAAGGAAAGTCATATCAATTCATACATCCTCTAATGGGGCAAAGAGACGGCTCTTTTTGACCCTATAACCACAAGCACTAAAATGATGATTTAAGATGTTTCTATTTCAATCAAGGACTTTGACATCATCTTTGTTCTTTTCATTTTGGTCTTTATCTTTATGATTGGAGGTCTGTCCTTGCATATAGTGTTCATTTGTATTTTTTTCCTTCTCTAAATTTGGGTGTCCTTTGCCCTTTAATAATTGGACTATTGACCATTGTTTTAGGCATCTATTTTGTAAATTTCAGACAATCCCACTCTTGTGAAAGGAAGCCAAGGACAGAAAGTCTGGCCATGCTTGATCCAGGGAAATAAAAGCAGGACATTGTGTTCCCTGAGTCAGGACCCGGGGGGGGGGGGGGGGGGGGGGGGAGGGGAGGGGGAGAGTGGGTGATGAAGGCAATTTAAAGGACAGATTGGCAGGTGAGACCTAGCCAGTCATCCCAGCAAACCTTGAAGATCTGCATTTTCTGGGTTTTCTTTTATTGGCTTTTTTGCACAAAGCATATTATTTGGTAGCCATTTTTCGCCATTTATTTATACTACTGCATGTACTGGAAACTAATAAATTGGATATGCCAAAATATACCTTTTTTTCACTGACAGACTTTTTTCAAATGCATTGTTAAATTCTTCTGTACCAACAAAATATAAAAATAAACAGGAGAGGAGCTAGATCATTCTTTCTGGGGGAACATACCTCACACATCCTCATGATTATGATCCTACACCGTGAACTTGAGGGAGCACATGGCAGGCATGGGAACAGGAGAACAAAGACCAGGAAGCTTTCGGTGCGAATTGTTCCTGGAGAAGCATGGTGTTTGGGAGATGCATTCACAGTGTCATGCCAGCTTAGAGCAATTGCTCTTGTACCATAATGATTATAAGTTTGCATTTTGAGAGTAAAAAACCACCAATTTACCATGCAGCTTATTTTTCTCAAAAAAAAAAACCCAGAAAAGACATCCAGACCTGCAGAGGAAGTCATAGGATTCAGGATTGTGTGCCATTTTATCCTGTGGAAGGCAAAATTATGTTTTTAACTGCTGATGTGGCATCTGCACTTCATATAACCTCATAAATATTACAAGCAAACATCAGAATGAGTTCAAATGGCTGCATAACGAAATTCAAGTGAAACCCCAAATCCTTTTTTAGAAAATTATTGTTCAAAACATAACCTCCCTCTTCAGCATAATGCTTACTATAACAAAACTGGTGCTTAAAATATATGTCTTAACTAACTTTGATAATATTGTCTTTATTTGGAAGCTTAGGGAAAATCTGGTTACAGATTTTAACAATTAAAAATGTAAAACAATACTTATGGTAATGTGACTCCTTTGGTAAGATGGTTAATGGAAGCAGTTATGTGTGCTATAAGCAAGGATTCTGTGATGTCACAGGTAGACATAATTTATTCCTAAACCATTTTGTTCATGAATGCAGAGAGAGGTCCTTCCTTCTCTAATGCATGACCAATTAGTTAAAAGGAAAGATAAGACAGAGAGCTCTTAAATATAACACCAAACCATGACCTAAAAAAATATATCTATGTATAAATATAAATATATATATATAAATGTTATATATAAAAATATATATAACATATATAATATATATAAATAAGATAAATATATATATGTAAACTGAACTGTATAAAATTTTTTAAAAAATCTTTTTTTATTTATGTATTTATCTATTAATGTTTATTTCTGAGAGAGAGAGAGAGAGAGCGTGGATGCACGCACGCATAAGTTGGGGAGGGGCAGAGAGAAAGGGAGACACAGAATCTGAAGCAGGCTCCAGGCTCTGAGCTGTCAGCACAGAGCCTGATGTGGGGCTCACACTCATGAACTGTGAGATCATGACCTGAGTTGAAGTTAGATGCTCAACCAACTGACCCACCCAGGCGCTCCTAAAAAATTTCTTTTAACATTTATTTATTTTTCAGATACAGAGCATGAGCAGGGGAGGGCAGAGAGAGAGAGGGAGACCCAGAATCCGAAGCAGGCTCCAGTCTCTGAGCTGCCAGCACAGAGACTGATGTGGGGCTCAAACCCATGAACCCTGAGATCATGACCTGAGCCGAAGTCTGACACTTAAATGACTAAGCCACCCAGCCACCCCTGAACTGTATCAAAATTTAAAACTTGGCTCTGCAAAAGACACTTTTAAGGGAATGAAAAGATAAGACATAGTTCTAGAGAAAGATTTAGAAGTCACATATTTGACAAAGAATTTGTATCCAGAATATAAAGAACTTCAAAATTTAGTAATAAGCAAACATACAACCTGTAATTTAAAAAATAGGCAAAAGATTTGCGCAGACATTTTGTCAAAGGAGGTATTTGTTTGACCAATAATCACACTAAAAGTTGCCAAACCTAATTAGTCATTAGGGAAATACAAATAAAACCCACAATGAGATACAAATATCTACTTATTATAATGGCTAAAATTAAAAAAAAAAATCTGCTAATACCAAGTGTTAACAAGAAGGTCCTCATATATGTGTTGGTGGGAATGTAAAATGGTATACCCATTTAGGAAAGCAATTTGGGTGTATTTTTATGTAAAATTAAACATATACTTCACATATGAGCAAGCAATCCTGCTCCTGAGTTATTTCCTCAAGAAAAATAAAAATATATGTTCATTAAAAAGCCCTGCATCTGAGGGATGCCTGGGTGGCTCAGTCTGTTAGGCATCCAACTTCAGCTCAGATCATGATCTCACAGCTCGTGATTTCAAGCTCCAGGTCGGGCTCTGAGAGACAAATTGGATTTAATGAAAATTTGAAGAATTTGTGTATAAAAAGACAATAGAAACAGAATAAAAGGCAGCTCACAGAATGAGAGAAAATAATTACAAATCATACCTCCAATAAGGGATTATATAATCCAGAATATATGGAGAACTTCTAAAACTCAACAACAAAACAAGCCAATTGTTAAAATGGGCAAAAGACTTGAACGGACATTTCTCCAAAGAATATATATAAATGACCAATAAGTACATGAAAAAATACTCAATATCACTAGTCCTTAGGAAATGCAAATGAAAACTGCAGTAAGATATCACCTCACACCCATCAGGGGTGCTATATCAAACCAATCAAAACAAAACAAAACAAAAACAAATTGGAACGCTTGTGCACTGTTGATAGGAATGGAAAATGGTAGAGCAGCTATACAGAACTGTATGGAGGTTCCTCAAAATATTGAAAATATAACTACCATATGATCCAGCCATTATACTTCTGAGTCTACACCCAAAAGAATTGATAGTAGGATGTCAAAGAGATATTTGTACATGTATGGTCATAGGGGCATTATTCATAACAGCTAAAATCTGGAAGCAACCCACTACTCAGTGATGGATATATGGATTTTAAAAATGTGGTATATACATGCAATGGAGTATTATTCAGCCTTAAAAAGGAAGACAATCTGATATCTATTCCAATGTAAGTGAACCTTGAGCAAATTATGCTAAGTGGATTAAGCCAGTCACTAAAAGATAAATGCTATATGATTCCACTTATATGAGGTACTTAGAGTAGCCAAAATCATAGAGGCAGAAAATTGAATAGTGGTTGCCAGGAGCTGGGGGAGAAGGAATGGGGAGTTATTGCTTAAGGGAGATAGAGTTTCAAATTACAGAATGAAAAGAGTTATAAGAATGCATTTGTGGTGATGGTTGCAGAATATTATGAATGTTTACCACCACTAAGCAGATACCTAAAAATAGTTACAATAGCCAACACAATATTGAAGAAAAAGAACAAAGTTGGCATACTGACACTGCCCAGCTTCAGGACTTACTATAAAGCTAAAGTAATTAAGACACTGCGATTTTAATGAAAAAGTACAAAAAAAAATCAATGGATCAGAGTGGATAGCTCAGAAATTGACCCACATAAGTATAGTCAACTGATCTGTGACAATGGGCACGACAAGACAATAGAAATGGAATTTATACACTTTACAAAAATTAACTCAAAAATGGATCATAGACCTAAACATAAAATGCAAAACCATGCAACTCCTAGAAGATAACATAGGAGAACGCCTCAATGATCTTGGGTCATTGTAGGCACACTGTAGGCCCAATTACATATCACATCGTAGGCACAACACCAAAAGCAGGATCCATGAAAGAAACAATGATAAGCTAGACCTCATGAAAACTAAAAATGTATACTCTTCAAGAGATGATGTCAAGAGAATGAGAAGACAAGCCACAAACTGAGAGAACCCATTTGCAAAGGACACATCTGATAAAGGACTATGTTATCCAAAGAACTGTTAAAGCTCAGTAAGAAGAAAACAAAACCCAGTTGAAAAATAGACACAAAAGACCTTAACAGACACTTCATTAAAGAAGATATAAAAACATACAGATGGCAAATAAGCGTTTGGAAAGGTGCTCCGTATCATATGTCCTCAGGAGCATGCAAATTAAAACAATTACCTATCACTACACACCTGTTAAAATGACCAAAATCCTGAATGCTGGCAAGGATGTGAAGCAACAGGACCTCTCTTTCATTGCTGACGGGAAAGCAAAATGATACAACCACGTTAGAAGACAATTGGGCTGCATCTTATAAAACCAAACATACTCTTAGTGTACAACCCACAAGTCAACTCCTTGGTTGACTTCAACTATCCAAAGGAGTTGAAAATGGAGGTCTGGTCACAACCCTGCACATGATGTGGAGAGCAGCCTGATTCATAATTTCCAAAACTTGGAAGCAACCAGGACGTCCTTTCAGTAGATGAATGGATTAAAAAACATGCAGTACATCCAAACAATGGAAGACTTTTCAGCACTAACAAGAAATGAACTAAGAAGCAATGAAAAGACATGGAGAGACCTTAGTAAGTGAAATTTAATTTGAAAAACTGCATACCATATAATTCCAACTATATGACATTCTGGAAAAGCAGAACAATGACACAGTAAAAAAGAGTGGTGGTTGCCAGGGTTTGGGGGATGAACAGGCTGAACACTTTTTTAAAGTATTAAAAATCCTCTGGATGATACCGTATTGATGGATTCATGTTATTATACATTTGTCTAAACCAAAAGAAACTACAACACCAGAAGTAAACCCTAGTGCAAACTATGGGCTTTGGGTGATTATGAGGTTTCAGTGTGAGTTCATCACTTGTAACAAATGTACCACTCTAGTGGTGGAGGTTGATAATGGAGGAGACTATTCATGTGTGGGTGCAGGAAGTATTATGGGAAATCCGTACCTTTCCCTCATTTTTGCTGTGAACCTAAAACTGCTCGAAAAATTTGTTTTAGTAAAAAAGAGGTGCATCGTATACCTTAAATATATACCTTTTTTATTTGTCTATTATACCTCAGTGAAATTGGGAGGAAAAAGAAATCTCATATCTGGTAGTGTTGAGATATATTTTTGTTCTACATTTTACACTACAGTCTTTTCTAAGAATCTAATATCGTATTGTGCCAAAAGGTAGGATAAATTTCCAACATCTATTGGTAATTGCTGCTAGAAACAAGGAACATTCACCACCGAAGTATTTCTTTTGATTTGCATCATGAAACCTGAAATGTGTTAGTAAAGTTATATTATAATGGAAGAACATGTCTTTTTATAGAACTGTTAGATTTGCGTTAAAATACGGATTCGTCTATGTATGTGGCAAATTGATTTTCGTCTCTGGGTTTTACACCCTTATTTTGTGACAATAAGGACCAGAATACCTATATTGTAGCATTTTGTGATGTCTGTAAGAAGTGTTTGGAATACATAAATTGCTAAAAATATTTAGGTCTTCCCCCCCCCCTTTTAATCTTTGTTTAATCTGTTCTCTTTTATTTATGATAATTAAAATTATTTAATTTAGTAAATTTATAATTTTTTAAAACTTTAAAAGGGAATAGAGAAACAACTATTGCAAAACATCTGATTTTGACACGATTTCAATTTTCTTCACAACATGAAAATTTTGCTTTTTTTTTTCTTTAGTCTTTTGCTGGTGCTAAAAAACAAACAAACCAAAAAAAATTCTAAATCTTTAAAGTTTAGTGAAATACATACAGGTCTAGCTTAAAATGCACCTCATGAATTAATTACTACCATGATCACATGTATATAATATACTGTGTGACTGTGACAGATAAAGATACTGATGACTCCAGAGTCTTTATCTAGAATTTATTCAACACCAAGGAAAACACTACCTTGAATATGTCAGTGGAGCTATAATTTTGATTCTCTTCCCAGACTTTTGTTGTCAGAGGCTTAACATCTGTCCAAAAAAACTAGAGGCCTTGACTGGCCATGTATCAGTCTGGTCATTTTATTTTAACGAGTGAACTATTACAATTTTTAAAAAGTGAAAAAATTAACGTTCAAATCAGTGGTAAGTTTACTCATTTGACTAATGAAGAGCTAAAATATTATCATTTGTATGGGATTTTGACAGGACTGTGGCTATTTAATTGAAAAACAACAACAGGGGCGCCTGGGTGGCGCAGTCGGTTAAGCGTCCGACTTCAGCCAGGTCACGATCTCGCGGTCCGTGAGTTCGAGCCCTGCGTCAGGCTCTGGGCTGATGGCTCGGAGCCTGGAGCCTGTTTCCGATTCTGTGTCTCCCTCTCTCTCGATGCCCCTCCCCCATTCATGCTCTGTCTCTCTCTGTCCCAAAAATAAATAAAAAACGTTGAAAAAAAAATTAAAAAAAAAAAGAAAAACAACAACAACAAAACTGAAAAATGTGAAAGAAAGAAAGAGAAAGAAAGAAAGAAAGAAAGAAAGAAAGAAAGAAAGAAAGAAAGAAAGAAAAAAGAGAAAGGGAGGAAAGAAGGAAGGAAGGAAAAGAAAAACGACCATTTTAGCCCTTCCTTCCTCCCAGTCCACCAGCCTCCCAGTGGTGTGAGCCTTGTGGAGTGTCTATCACAGTCATTAAAATAAAGGAACCCAGAATCACAAGACTGATCACAAGTGACACCTTAACTCACTTTGAAATTTCCTCTTAAATAAGGTTTTGGAAATCAGTCAAAATACCTTGAACAAAACAGTGATAAGTGCATTGCCCCCAGAGGTGATCACTTTCCCAGATAGAATCATTTATATTCAGCACATTTGTTAAAATACAATCTCTGTTTTTTAATTACACTCTGCAGCTCAACTATAAAATCATGGTCTGGCTTTAGCATTTTTCATGGAAGAATGTTGATTTCTTCAAAGGAAGGGACCCTTTTCGACTCTCCCTACATTGCCTTGGACAGTGCTGTGTTGAATTTGATCATCCCTTATAATATGTATTTCATCTGATAGCTTTCAAAGTCCTTGTTTCAAAGTCCATTATTTCATTTCATGCCCATATCAGCACTGAAGGTGGACCTAACAGAAAACATTTTTATCAAATTTTCATGGAATGGAGCCCTCCTGAATGGGATTACTGCCCTTGTAAGAGACCCAAGAGAGCTCTCTTCTGCCATGTGAGGACACAGTGAGAAGATGGCCATTTATAAACCATTAAGTTTCTCCAGACACCAGATCCACCTGTGCCATGATCTTAAACTTACAGTCACCAGGACTGTGAGAAAAAAACAATTCTTTCGCTTATAAGTCACCTGGTAGATGCTATGCTGTTAGAGCCCCCAAATGGGCTAAGACACCTGGCTGTTCTATTTGTTTGAAATTATTTAGCAAGTTAAAGGATTGATTATTAAGATATCCCACAACATCACTAGATAGATATATCTAAAGCTTACATCTGTGTTTACTTGCCTGTGTTAAAAGCGACTCCTCGCTGCCTATAAGATGAAGACCTTTTTTTTTTGTTTTTTGTCTTGGCATGGCCTAAAAATCACTTTTGGCTTTGAGTGTCTGTCTTTCCAACAAAATTTCTGCCTACTTTCTGCTTCTTACTCAACTCCAGCAGCAAAAAAAAAAAAAAAAAAAAAAAGCTAATAAAGAACCTCTGTGCTTTGCTCATGCTATCCATCTGTCTTGAGTGTCAGCCACCTCCCATCACTCTTCCACTGCAGCTTGAGAAATTCCAGCTCCTTTCCTTCCAAAAACCTTTTCGAAGTTCCGCTCACCTTTTGCCTGGATAGTACTGTTCTCCAAATATTCCACGCTCCCCTCCATTTTTCAACATCCAGTGCAGTCTGGGGATCCATAAGACCAGTTCCAACAAAGGGCTATGAGCAGAGTGATGTATGCCTCATTTTTGGATGCAGGTGTTGCCCAGGGTACCCAGGACAGTTCGGAACCAAAGAGGATGGGCATGAGTGAGAAGTTCCTGTTGCGTTAAACCACTGAGATTTTGTTTGTTATTGAAGGATAAATCAATTTGATCCTAATAGAAACGGATAGCAGGAGGAGCGTGGCAGTAATGAATAGCCCTAAAATATGTAGCAGTGAAAGGGCGGTTGGGCAGGGGGAGAGGGAAATGGTATGACCACTGGGAGAATGAAACCACACAGGGCTAGCCATTTGGTGGAACTCTTGCCTCTTGGAAGAGCTTGTGATTGCCTGGTAAGCTGATTGCGTGTCTGATGAGCTTCTAAACAAGACCCAGATTGGTAAGGACAAATACAAATTAGAAATAAGACGCTTAATTCTCTCTGTTAACCATGGGGAGAAGCTTCTTCTCCCTGCCTTTTTCCTGGAGCATTTACTTTAGAAAACTTATCATTGTCAGTACTTCTTTCTCTCTTTGAAATGTATATATATAAATTCTTTTGAAATCTAAATAGGTCTTTTGTCAGCTTTAAGACCCAGGAGTGCCTTTCTTAAGGACTCGAGAACCAAGTCTTTGAAATGTCAACATCAAAGGAGAGAGCGCCTGTACGGAAGGGCAGGAACCTACAGTGGGCACCAGGCTCCCAATTGCAAAACTACTTTGTGTCATACAGCCGTGAGAGGTTTTGTTTTTCCTCTGGGTAAAGCCAATTAGCTGACATAGACGGTCACTCCAATTACCAAGCGAATGTAGTATGAGCTGTGTGTGACAAATGGTGCTGGCAGGTCCCCTCATTTAAAACCAGTTATTGTTTACCTTGAGAACGTGCAGGTGATGGGTTATCCCTGCCTGAGTGTAGAGAGGGTCGGGTGTTTTTCCAGCTTTGCAGTCTCTCAGCAAACTGCCTGTGACGTGTATCACGTTCTGGTGTAATGCGTGTAAAATAAAGAAGTGTTTTCTTTCTCTGTTGTGTCTGTGGAGAGGATTTCTGGATTGAGAGTCGATTTCCTTTTTAATTCTGTTTCCCAGCATCTAGGGGGAGAAGTTAGAAAACAAAATGTTAATGGAGTTGGCTGGCTGGCAAAGGACTGTAAAGAAAGGATCTTGGGAAGAAATTGAGAACTTGCGAGCGTAATTGAAAG
This sequence comes from Felis catus, assembly GCF_018350175.1. Classification (NCBI taxonomy): domain Eukaryota; kingdom Metazoa; phylum Chordata; class Mammalia; order Carnivora; family Felidae; genus Felis; species Felis catus. The sequence continues at coordinate 86,172,720 of NC_058379.1, forward strand.
GGATTTGAAAAATTCAAAACCTCGCAAAATTGGAAAAGATAATTATGTTGAGTTACCGGAGAATAGGAGATAAAACTAAGAAAGTCTTTAAGTGACAAAAGCAAGTTAAAACAGCCTCAAGGAAAAGCAGATTAAGCGTGTAGTCTCCACACCTTTTGCTAAAACCTTTCCATTGATTAAGGTACGTCAGGGTAGAAAACCGCTTAAGGGTACAGTGCCTAGTATAATCTTTTAATTAGAAAAAAGAATGGCTCAGGGTAAAGAATGGATTAAGTGGGTGGTATTCTAAAAGAACTTGATATGACCAAGGTTGCACCTTTAAATCAAAAGAGTTTTAGGGAAGAAGAAACAAAATATTATGACAAATCTGAGAAGTTGGTCTCAGAAAACACTCCAGGAATAGTGGGTATTGCCCTTGGTACATGTGATCAACTAGAATTAAATATACAATCAACCTAGGAATATTTTGACAGTTTTACAGGGGAGGAAAACACCCCAAACTAAGAATATGTATGACTTTTTAAGACTTATAATAATCAGATCTCTCACAGGGCAGGAAGAGGGCTGCGAAACATGGAAAGCCTCAAGGGGAACATTCTCCCAGTGTCTAATTCTGATGTGGCCAAGGAGAATAGTGAAAGAGGAACATTGTCCCAGGGCAGACAGGAGAGCCTAGGAGAACAAAGGAGAAGCCAGCTCCCCGGGGAGAGCAGAATGAAGGTCAAGGGTCACTGTGAGCCCATAGGGTAAGGATTCTCAGGTTATCCGCTAAACTGCATTTCAGAATTACCTGGGCCAGTTCCACCTAGCCTCCCTGTCTGGTCTTCTTTCTTTATTGATTGGGAGTGCTTACAATGGTAGGCTTCCTTTTCCTCTTGAACCACGGTTCATTGGGACAGAGTGGGTAGAGGCAGAAAAATTCTTTTTAGGTCATTCTTTGGGAACCAAGAGAAGTCATATCTGGAACCGATGTAGCCACTGCTGCATATCACCTACATATTCTGGACTTAGAGCTAGAATCAATGGCTGGGTGCGTTGCTTTTTGGTTTGTCTCCCTTAGGGAAGGATTGAATGTGTAGGAAGACGGGAGAAAAGGGATCTTTGCTGACCAGAGGCGATGACTGTGGCAGACGATCTGATCGTGCTTATCAAATATCCACCTACCCTCCTCTATTTACCTGCCTCTTTGCAGTTAGGTGCAGCTAGGTGAGATAGTATTGTGGACCATGGGCTGCTAATAGAAGCAACATGCAATGCCTCTGTGCCAAACTATTTAGATGCCTTGTATTAGTCAATTTGAGCGGCCATAACAAAATGCAATCAACTGGGTGGCTTGAACAACAGAAATTTATCTCTGGCAGTTCTGGAGGCTTGAGAAGTCCGAGATCAAGGCGACAGCAGATTTGGTGCCTTGTGGACAGCTGCCTTCTCACTGGGTCCTCACACTGTGGAGAGATAGGGAGAAGAAACAAGTTCTCTGGTGTCTCTTCTTATAAGGACACTCATCCTATTGGATCAGAGCCCCGCTCTTATGACTTTCTTTTAACCCAATTACCTCCAGAAAGGTCCTAGTTCAAATACATCCACGTTGGGGGTTGAGGCTTCCACAATATAAATTTATGGGGGACACATTTCAGTCCACAGCGTGACTGTTAGAGAATTTTCCAGCCCTTTTATGTACTATGGCAACTGCAGTAGTCTACTGTTGAGATGTCTGAGCCGCAAGGCATAGCTTGAGTGAAAAATCCGTCTTTGTTGTGTTAAGCCACTGAGATTTGGGGTTAGTATTATTATTATTATTTAAATTAAGCAACATAAATTAACCTGTCTTCCTAATACAAAACCCTTGTGTGATTTCAGTACCTACTCACTAAATCTTTTCTTACATTATATTGTAATCGTTGGTTGATCTGTCTCTCATACCCTGTGAGCTCATTAAGGACAGAGATTATGTTTTAGCCATCTCTATTTCTAGAGTTCTTATCAGGTATCTGAAAAATAATTGAAAGAATCCCAGAGAATAAGTGAGGTTTTTGATGTCATAAAAAGATTTAAATCATAATGTTATATTGAGTTTCAGTTACATGGTATAGGGAATAAAGAAGGCCTCCTCTTTAAAAATTTGTGTCAGGGATTTATGTGATATTTAAAAATCATATCTCTGCATAAATTCTGCCTTTAATTCCAAAGAAGTAAAGCTAAGACAAAGCTTTTTAGGAACTAACTGCCTTTTTTTTTTTTTTTTTTTTTCTGTGTCTAATTTAGTAAATCTCTTGCTACTATAATACCGGGACTCATTTTTTCCCCTAGGAGAAAGCATTAATTAAATGACTTAGGAAACTGTTCTTATCAAGAAATGGAGGCTCTGATCTTAATTTTTGCTCCATTAACTTTAAAGTTCAATACATTTTTATTGAACCCACACATACTTAGTGTGAATTGCTTTTCATTAATTGGTCTGTGGGGATCCCAATGACAGTTTTGGCCTTCCTTTTAGGTTTTTTCATTCTCCTTCAGAAAGTTCCTAAACTTTAGTAATAGCCATTAAATCAAGGAATTATTTCTAGAATCAAAGGGATAAAAATCAGTGGAGAGAGATGTGAAGTTGTGGTTTGATCTCTTTCTCAGATTGATGGTAGGTAGGCACCTCTACCAATGAGACTTGCATTTCACTGGAGACTACTTCCTGCGGGCTTCATTAGAACGATTGAATGATTTGCTTATTAATTATTGATCCATTGATTCAGAAGATGCACATATTTTCACCTTTCTTAAATTGGGGTATATTTTGTTACTATGGTGACATCTTATAGTGAATGAATGAATGAATGAATGAATTCATCGTTCACCCGTTGCAGCCAAGTCGTGGTGGTGAAGTAGTTGCCGTGGCCTGCATGCACACAGCTTTGGTCATAAATGCTCGTGTTTTCCTCACTTCTACTTGAGTTATGTGCATTGTTAGTGTTCCACTCCTTGAGTTTAATTGCAAGTCTTCAAAGAATCAGTCAAGAAACCTTTTAGGACCATTGGAAAAAGGAACATGAGTCTTTGGTGATGTCTGAAAACTTGCTGTGAACACCTTCTGGAAGATAAAGTCCACGCCAGCCAGCGTGTAGAACAGGTGTCCTTGGTTTAGAAGAAAGTCTTCAAGTCAAAAACAGCTTACCCTTTAATGAAGAAATGTATATCACTAATACTACCGATGGCACATGAAATGATCTTTTGTGAAAAAGGAAAAAACAAAAAACAAAAAAACAAAGGGCATTGATAACTCTGGATTGATTCATAAGAGTTCAGCTCTGTATGTGCAAAAGTTTTAGCAATCCCTTAGCTAACTTATTTTACTTATGTTTTCTATTTATGCATGTATAACAGCAATATACAATAATCCATCATAACTGAGACCAACTCTTTCAACACATACAAGAAATTTTAAGTGATTAAAGAAAAAAAAACTTTGCATGATAGTATAATTGGCATGTTTTCCCCATAATGAAACATAAAGTGAGAGTGGGTCTTATAATCTTTAGTGTTTTATATTTGACAGAATGTGGTCGTTATTGAGTTTATATTATATGCCAGGCATTGTTCTAGGTGCTCGAGATAGTTCCGGGAACAAAGGTCCCTGTCTTCGTGATGTTTATAGGCTATTTAGGCAGGACCGTAACAAAATAAGCAAATTAGCATAAACATATCAGGTGTTGGTGAGTGTTATGTAGAAATAAAAAGCATAGTAAAGGGATAGGCATGCTGTGGTTGGGTGTTATTTGGTAGAATGGTCAAACAAGTCCTCTTATAAGGTGATATTGCAGGAAATACCCAAAGGAAGTGAGGAAGAAGCTTTGTAGGTGGTTTTTGTTGTTGTTGTTTTGTTTGTTTGTTTGTTTGGGTTTTTGTTTGTTTGTTGAAAAATAAAATTCTTGGCTGAGGGCCTTAAAACTTGGCCAGAGACAGTATTGTACTTGCATGTTTAAGGGACAGAAAGTGTGGCCAGCACAGAGTGAAAGAGTTTTAGGAGATATCAGACAAGTGCTATGGGCCAGGCTACATATCACTATATTTTATCGCTACCTTTTGGATCATCTTAAGGAGTTTGGTTTTACTTTCGATGGAATTGGAAGGCACTGGGGTACTCAAGCATGGCACAATCTCACTTATAGTATAAAAGAGATTACTCCCAGTGTTGTATGGAGACTAGGGAGGTAAGGGTAGAAGCAAGGAGAACAATTAGGGTTCTAGAACAAGAATCCAGATGAGAGATAATAGACCAAAGGTTTAGCAGAGAAGAAAAGGGGGAGCTGCCAGATTTGAAGTTAGTCTAAATAGATGTGGAAAGTGAGAAAAATGTACTAATCATATATGACTTCAAGAATTGGTCCAAGCAACCAGGAAAACATAGTTGCCATTTACTGTAACATATAATACATTTGGAAGGGTAGAAGATGGGTTAAAAATCAGCAGTTTGTTTTTTGACATAGAAAGTTTGAGATACCTTACAGACATCCACGCTGAATTTCAGAAGATGACTGCATATACGTACCTGGATATGGGGCAGAGTCCTAGATTGAAGATAGAAATTTGGGAGTCGCCGGCATCTAGATTTCTTTTAAAGTCATGCACCTGGGTCCATTACTTACTCCTGGGGCAAAAGTGCTTCCAGAAGTAGATGATGTTAAGACCGTGTTAAATGCTGCAAGAGAGAATGAGTGAAATGAAGCTTGAGAAGTAACATGTGGGTTTTGCAAATCAGAGGTCATTGATGGGCTTGCGAATAGCTGTTTCAGTGGAGTAGTGGGGACAAAAAATAGGAATGGGTTCCAGAGACCTGGAGAGAAAGTGGGGTTAGCAAGGACAGGTGATTTCAGAAGTTGCTGTGTGAAGATAAGAGAGAAATAAGAGAGTAGGTAGAAGAGACTATTAGGTTAAAGGGGGATTTTTTTTTAAAGATGGATATATGAAAAACATTTGTATGCTGATGAGAGTCATACTACACAGAGAAAAAAAAATGGTGAAGCAGAAGGAGGAGAGAAACATCTCCAAATCAGTATCTTTGAGTTCATGGGAAGAGACGGTATCTGGTGAACAGGGGGAAAGAAGAGGAAAGTGTAACGGGGGGTATGATGGAGATATTGGAGGTATAAATGGAGGTAACCTTTGGGGGGTCATGATAGAAGCATGTGGAAGCTCTCTTCTGATAGTTTCTTCCCTTGATGAAATGGGAAGTAGGCTAACTGGCCATGAAGCCAGAGGAACGAGAGATTCAAGATTTGATGCAGGAGAAGGTGTGATGTGGTTGTTCAAGAGACTGAGTACATCCACCAAGGAAATAGAGTGAGAAGGCCAGTCAGCATCCAAGCAGAGTTTTTGTAACCACCAGGGAACCCTGTGGCCTCACATATTTGCCTCTGGTCTCGGGCTCAGACTAGCCCTAGCTTCTGCCCTTGGGGTCTTCAGTTGATAATCAACAGGGCTCGCGGCCTCCCTACACCCCACAGGGGGTCCACACTCACAGCCATGTGCAATTTGAACACCCGCTTCCGCTGTGTTTCCGGAGTGGCTACTTGTGCAGATCATGAGGGTTCTTCCGGCAGGCTGCCGCCTCCCTCCGCTGTGCTCCCATGTGGAATGTTCTCAGGGTCCCCAAGACACCTAAACATCTCCAAAGTAACGCCCTACCCAAACACGCATGGCTGCCCCAGTCATTGTAGGCCTGCTGCGATCCTGTCACCTCGTTCCCCTGGAATACTCCCCCTTCACCACAGCACTGGGAACACACACCTGCCATGCTCAAGGACAGTGCCCGGCCGTGTCAGGTGGCCGATGGGAAGCACCCCAGCTGTAAGATCCCCTCCGTGCCCAGGTAGGGCAGAAAATAAAGTCTGTTAGACACGCCGCTTCTGCACTAATGAGACAGCGTAGATAATACTGACAATTATGCCACTTGATGAGGCAGAGAAGTTGAGAACAAAAACCTCACATATTATTTTCAACTGTCAGATATTCTCTTCACTTACCAGGAGTGAAGGGGCTCAGTTCAGGGTCATAATACAACAGCATCTGAAGATGAGACAGCACAATACATCACAAGAAAAGTTAAAAAGATGAAATAGTATTATTTTCATTTCTTTCCGTCTAAAGACTTAAAACACAAGTGTATTCGTCTCCGGATACAATCGAAACAATACTGTTCCCTTAAGTGACGGTGAATGTGGCACAAATGACACCTGCTCCTAGTGTCACCCCTTATAACTGTCTTCCACCCTGTGTGAGATTGTGCCCACACACAACAGCGAGTTTCCAGAACCTCCCCTCCCTCTCCTTCCCCGCCCCCTTCTTCCCCATCCCCTCCCCATGCCTCTGTTCTCACTTCCCTGCCCCTGGCTCCCTCCCTTCCCCTCCCTTCTCTCCTCCCCTTCCCCCTCCTCCCCTCCTCTCCTTCCCTTCTCCCTCCTTCCCTCCTCTTCTCTCCTTCCTCCCTCTCCCCATCCCTCTTCTCCCCTCCCCATGCCTCTGCTCTGCTTCCCTCACTTTCCTGCCGCCCCTCCCTCCCTCCCCCTCCTTTCTCCCCTCCCCTTCCCATGCCTCTGTTCTGCTCTCCTCACTTCACCCTCCCTTCTCCCCTCCCATCCTCTTCTCCACCCTCTTCCCATCCCTATTACTCTGCTCTGCTCCCCTCACTGTTCCCCTCCACTCCTCCCCACCTCCTACCCTCCACCCTTCTCCCTCTCCCCTCCCCTCTCCTCCCCATTTGTCTACTCTCCTCTCTTACTTTGCTGCTCCCCTTTCACCCCTTTGTTTTATTTTTTTTTAAAGTGTTTTTGTTTATTTTGAGAGAGAGTACATGTGCACCAGCAGGGAAGGGTCACAGAGAGAGGGAGAGAGAGAGAATCCCAAGCTGGCTCTGCATTGTCAGCATGGAGCCCAGTGCAAGGCTCAGACTCACAAACCGTGAGATCATGACCTGAGCTGAAACCAAGGGTCACATACTTAACTGACTGAGCCATCCAGACACCCCTCTGTTTCCCTCTTTTTAATAGATGGTATCTACTTGGGGATCTGTCTTGTCCTTCTTATTTCCTTCCACCTGACAAAGCCTAATCTAGTCCCTCCAAAATGTCAAGCTTTCTGAAAGCTTTCTTTCTAAAACTTATTAAAATTTCATGTAAAGTGATCTCCCTAAAAATTCAGTGTCTCAGAACCCTGAAGCAGAAAATTTTATAACATCTATTTAAGTAGGAAGCCACAGGGCCCTAAATTTAAATTTAATTCCAGTGTCTTTAAGAAAAAAGACTCTTAGAAAAAATTCACTTTCTTTTTTTCCCCCAACTACTTTGTGTTGTGGTACAGTGCACATTACATAAAATTTACTATCTTGGCCATTTTTATTAAAGATATTAATTTTTAGAGCAATTTTAGGTTCATAGAAAACCTGAAGGTGTGGTGCAGATTCCCCCACATGTGCACAACCTCCTTGTTATCAACCACCAACACCGGGGGGACGTCTGTTACAATTGATGCGTCTATACTGAGACATCATAATCACCCAAAGCCCACGGTTCACACTAAGATTCATTCTTAATAGTGATTATCCTGTGGGATTGGACAACATGTAATGACATGTATCCATCATTATGGGGTCATCCAGAGTGTTTTCCTCACCCTAGAAATGTTCCGTGTTCTCCTTATTCATCCCATCCCATACCCAATCTTATATGCAGTTAAGATTCCTTCATGTCTTTTCATGGCTTGACAGTTCGTTTCTTTTTAGTGCTGAGTCATATTCCATTGTCTCGAGGAACCACAGCTTGTTTATCTTTTCAGTGAGTCAGAGACGTCTTGATTGATTCCAAGTTTGGGCAATTACAAATAAATCTGCTATAAATAGCCATGTGCAGATTTTTTGGTGAACGTAAGTTTTTACCTCCTTTGGTTAAATACCAAGAAGCATGATCACTGGATCATGTTGTAAAAGTATATTTAGTTTTGTAAGAAACTGCCAAACTGTCTTCCAAAGTGTCTGTACCATTCTGCACTCCCAGCAGCAGTGAACAAAAATTCCTGTGGCTCCTTTTTCTCGTCCGCATTTGCCGTTGTCTCTGTTTTGGATTTACCTAATGTGTTTTAGTCATTCACCGGTAGCGCCCAATATCAATTAATTTCATCCAGTTTTACAGACGTTATTGTCAAATCAAGTAGTAAAGAAGATACCATATCATTTCATCTCAGAAGTACTGAAAGAAAAAGGCTTTCTTGACTTTTAGTCCTTTGTGGATCGTGTAGACTAGCCCCTGATACCCGTTTTCTGCTAGTTTCAAGTACTTACTTTTCAAGTTATCCTGAAAAATTCAAAGTAAGCAAACAAATAATTGTTACTCATTCTTTCTGCCAGCAGAGAAAATCATATTTACGATTACATATGATTGCATATCATATTTCTGAAATTTATATAAAACGCAACTTCTAAGTCATAGTTATTAAAATAACAATGTAATGTCGGAACACTTTGTTAAAAAAGGCAGTGAACATTATGGTGTCTGTTTTGAAGGAATGCAAGTTACAATGCAGAATATAATGGGAAGGTACTAATTTTTAACTCTTCCTTCAAACTTTTTTTTTTTAACTGATTTTCCAGGTGAAAGGATTACCCGGACAGTATACAAATATAAATACATATATAAATATGTTATATATGTATTTATATATACAGTCTACCAAAGTATATGTTAGTTCAGTACTAGTAAATTATATGGGTTTTTTTTCTAACTTTTATAACAGGCTTGTCTTTATTTTTCTCGTATTAAAAACTATGTGCTGGGCACGGCTGGGGCCTGGAGCCTGTGCAGGGAGGCTCTGGTGTGGGTCTTACAAGATGGTCAGTGATTTCCTGGTAGGGAGTCTTGGGGAGCACATCTCTGTCCTTCTTGTGGAGCCGGGGGAGGGGGAACAGCTATAGGTCTCAAAGATGGCATCAAAGGTGACCTTGGCAAGTTGGCAGAATGACATCGCGGCGCAGCCCCAGGCCAAGGTCTGGCATCATCTATACCAAACATCAGCAGCAGCTTCTTGGTCCCAGGGGCTAAGAGATGCCAGCATCCCCAGGGCAGACACGAGGCACGAAAACAGAGACGCAGCACCGGTCACCTTGCCAGGAAGGGTGTGGGGCTCGCCCATCTCGTTCCTCCAGTTGCCTGGCAGCATGAGGACGATGGAGAGCTTGGCCAGGAGGAAGGCCTTACGGACAGCATTGGTTGCCCCGTGGGTGCACTTAAACATGTCTATCGTAATCCCCAGTGGAGACAGATACCGAAACCATCATCCCCTACTTCGTGTTTTCTCAGAGAAGTGGGTGTTTTGCTTTGTTTTGTTTTTCCTGCTTAATTTAAAATGTATTGAGCTAAATTTTATAGAGTGGACTAATATAACACTATTATTAGGGGTATACAATAGCATAATATGAGTAGGATTAATAGTAAGCCAAATGTTATATATCTTATTTTATAAGGCCTTTTGGGCATGCCTATTAACTGTAAAGCACGACATTGTATTTTTCGTGACTCAGTGACACGCATTGGAAAGACGCTAAGAAATACTGCTTTCCAAAGACACAACATTCACCTTCAAATTGAAATTATAATTTAGAAATTTAGAAACACTCTGCATGCCAGGTTACATAGGGTGAAACGTGTCGGTCCGTGCCTCATGAGTGGTTACTGACCCAGCTAACAATGTAGCATGATTAATCTGGTTTTGGGAAAAGCATGACAAAGAAAGAAAAATCAGAATTCACCGTGACTATAATATAATAAGATCTAAACTTCATAAATAGTTTCGCCTCGCCAAGGAAGAAAAGTGTGCAAGCAACGGAGAGGTCGGAAAATGTTTATTTCTGTCATTACAAAACAGTAACTTCGGAAAACCAACACTGTGGAAGGTGGCAGGCAGGGAACTGGAAGGAGAGAGACAGGAGCTAAATAAAAGTTTGTTCCCATCACATATTAAGTTTGTAATTTGGGGGAAACACTACTGTTTTATGCTCTAATTCGTGTAGTTGCTAGACAGAAGCTATAATATCTACATTTGTGTTATTGTGACAATTAAAAAGCTCCAGACATATGAGATATTTTCATAATTAGCAGCCAGCAGTAGACCTTGTACAAATGCTTTGTTTTATTCTCTACCTACCTTTGTATATTTTTATTTCTGTTTTACCTCTGAAAACAGTTTGGAGGCACAATCATGTCTTCTATCTATTTCATGTGTTTTCCAGAGCTTTGTTACCATTGAAGGCAATTCTTTTGGCACAGGTAAATTCACGAAGCGGCAGATTTCACACAGACACTAATGAACTGTGGCCTCAGGACCTGTTCAAAGGGGGGGATACACAACATACGTTCACATATGTAATTGACATTTTTGTCACTTTGCACATGTAGAATATTTTTCTGTTCTTCTTAAAAAAGTAAAAGGGCCTCCAAAATTATATAGACTTTGGACTCCACAAAAACCTGGATTGGCATGTGTCTACTCTTGTATCTGTTGAATTATTTCCCCATGGAGGGTGCTGGGTTTGTATAGATCGATTTACCTTTTTCACACCCCATACCTTCCAAATGGAATCGATAACATCTTGCTGTCAAGATGGTGGCCTGCCTCGGTGTCGTGGTACCCACCCACCATGAAACGGTGCTATGTGGATCACCTAGGGATTACACTCCTGATCTGGCCTCTAAACTTCCTCAATACTCCAAGCAAAGCAATAAAAATAATTTGTAGACTCAATGTATCCCACCGTAGGTAAGGGAGTTAAACACCTGGTTCAAGTCTTTCCTGGGTAACACAAGGGAACCTCCAGGGAAACAGAAAGAAAAGAAGCCACCCTGTCTGATCTTGTAAATAGGCCAAATGACCTGTCGGTGAGTAGAGTAATTATATTGCTGGAGAGTGATTCCATCTGTACCAAATCTCTTAGCCAGATGCTCATAGTTTAGCATTGCCATTGACAAACAAAACTACAACCTATGGATTTAGGAGACAGAGCTCCCTAGAGAATGCCACTGTAAAAATGAAATATTTGGGATATAAAGATATTTCCTAACTTGATACTCCATGCTAGGTGTGCTTGTCATGTTCTTCACTCAGAAACCTCCTACATCTGGGGCAGATGGTGCGTATCCAATGTCAGAAGAAGGATCTGAGGAGCTTCCTTGGACGCCCCAGACCTCTTCCTGCTCTTGACTGTTATATAATCCGATTCTTGGGAAAGTCTCTTGACAACCTGACCTTCTGGGTTGGCTCACCCCCAGTAGGCTCAAAAATGTTTCACAGGAACTAACTAAAACCAATTCACAACAGAAGTTACGGTCGATTAATGTTTCTCATAAATGCATAATCCCTAAATGTAAGTTTTTTTTAGCAATATATGTGGGTCAGATGAAAAAATAAAAATAAAATGGGTGTTTCAAATGGATGTTTATTAACACCAATATACCACCTAGTTGGATAAAAAGAGCTGAGAAGTAGATTTTGCAGGATAATTCATCTTGACCATTAAATATTTAGCAATATTTTTATATGTAAATATTTTATGTATGCAGTGACATCCCCCAAAACGTGATGAGTATATTTGTCAATATATAAAGAACTTAGGTAAGTTGAATTATGTTTTCACTGGCTCACAGAATTACTCCAAGAGTACATGCGTCAGGAAGGATTTGATATGAATAATATATGTATGTATTAATCAGATCATCCCACAGAAACTCAGTTTGTATATTTGTTTTTATTTGTTGTTTTTGGTGTAATAAATGTAATTTGGGGGAAAAAAGTTACTCCTTAGGAAAAGGCACTAGAATGAAAAAGCCTTTTTTTATCTGACCAAATTTGGCATTATGACATTACACATTTCTCATATCAGGGTCATGTAATGAAGCGGTTTAGACTGGAATATGAAATCACAGGCAATTGACTCTTGTGCAAATTCCCTTGCGCAAGATAATTACCTCCTTTGAGCACTAGTTGCCTCATCTGAAAACTGGAGATTAATTTTGTCCAGCCCATGGGGTTGTTTTTAGAATTAAATGAGATGATGTGTATATGAAGGAATTATCACAGGTCTGCCATGCAGGGGGCACATGGTGAATGGGAGCCACGGTTATTCATTAGACCCAGAGATGTCTTTTTTTTTTTTTTTTTTTTTTTTTTTACCTTAAGGCAGTATCTGAAGTCAAATTCTCTATTTTAAAAGAGAAATGAGAAATCAGATCCCAGGGTGCTACAAAACAAGGCAGCACACGGCCTGACACCTGTTCGCACTGGAGGCATCATTTCCCTGCCTCTTGCCCTGTTTGCGTGGCAGAACTATCCATCGGGCACCTGGTAAACCACAGGCCTGATGAGGAATGGGAAACACAACTTCTGGCATTTGGCTTTACAGATGAATGAATCCTTCCAACCTTACAGCTTTGAAATAAAGGACTTTCTCTATAGTTAAACTTGAAAGACCCATGCTTCATTGCTCTGTAAAGGAATTGTATTTGAAACAAGTCAAATCAGGGTTTGCACTGGTCATGCTGTCGTTGAAATTCCCCATGGACTTTCTTCTGTTTGCTTTCGGGTTAAGACTCTGAGCCCGTTCTACTTGTGCCTGGTGATTTTGGAGGCTACTATATTTGCATTCATTGTATTACTATTAGGACAATTGGCAGAAGCTAGTTTATTTCCACAGAGAGCTAGAAAACACAACCATTAGTAATTCTGCTGGAATTAACTAATTCATTTGTAAATATAAAGTCTAACCAAAAGAAAAAGGAATGCTTTAGCAAGTCATTTCAGCTGCTAAATCCGAGTTCTATTCAAATGGATTTGTTTCTGTTTCCTTCTGCTTTGCTGAGCAGGCTAAAACCTAATTTCTCTCTTATGGGGAAATTAGAGTGTAATACACAACCCTCTGAGCCCCGCCCCACCCGGATGAAACTGTACCTCCTTGAGGAAACATTCTTTCCTACCTATGAGATCATTGAGGGAATTTGCTGTTTGAAGCCCACCTGGTCCGTATTACTCTGTAAAGCTCCACATGGAGGAATTAACTAGAAAAATTTAGCTGAGAATGACCCTATATGATGAGCACTATGGGGCCGATCATTTGCAACTAACGTTAATTATAAGTATAAATGACAAACTTTAAGTGTGTCACAGTCAAGTTCTGATATGGATGTTTCTATGTCCTCTTCGCTATGGAAATGGTGAAAACCTTAACCCCAAATAGCTAGGGTTTATTTTGTTTTATGTCTTTAATTGTACAACTTCTGCTGACTCCACTGTGTCCACACTGTTCTTTTCCTATACGCGTCTACCTTGGAATGTCCCTACATTGTCTCAGGACCCTTACTGCCATTTAAAGAAAATTCTCAGATTGTACCTTCAAGTTGCTCAAAGTTGCTTTAGATAACAGACTCTGAAAAACTGACAAAAATGTCTTTCTCTGGTTATGTATAACTCCTGGCCTAGAACAGTGTTTTGAACTTTGCTCCTTTTACTAAGAGTAATTTGGGAATTATTTCTAATTTCCAAATGGATACCAAGTGAGCAAAATCATCCACCCCACCCCCAGCCCACGGAAACACTTCTGATTTCTATCCCTATAGTTGTGCTTTTCTCCCCAATGTCATTTAAATACATGTCTGGCTACTTTTACTTAGCATAATGGCCTTTAGATTCTTCTGTGGTGTTTCATATCAAGGAGTTCATGCCTTCTTTTTTTTTCATTTTTTTTAAACGTTTATTCATTTTTGGGAGACAGACAGGGCGTGAGTGGGGGAGGGGCAGAAAGAGAGGAGACACAGAATTGGAAGCAGGCTCCTGTCTCTGAGCTGTCAGCACAGAGCCAGCTTGGAGCTTGAACCCACAAGTCATGAGATCATGACCCAAGCTGAAGTCAGATGCTTAACTGACTGAGCCACCCAGGTGCCCCAGGAGTTCATTCCTTTTTATGGTGGTGTGAATTTGCTACAACTTCTTTATCCATTTCTCGGCTGCGAATTGTAAACAAACTTCAGTTTCTTGCTTCACATAAACTTGCGAGTTCTGATTTTAAGGAAAATTCTCTCTTACTCTTTCTGCACCACAGGCATTTTATTCCAAGAATTTCTGAGATCCAATGTAGATAATACATTTTTGATGTAATATTTTTGAATATTCATCCCTATACAATGTAACAGTCCACGACAAAAAACTTTTGCAATACAAACATTAATATGTAAAAGTATTCACCGAGCCCCATTTAAAATCTATTTCTCTGTGAATAAAACATAAGCTTTGAAAAAGAAAAAAGTATGTTATCACAGTGATAGAAAAAATGGGAAATGTATTTCACATCGTACCTAATAAGTACTTGTAAACATCAAAAATAGTTACTTAGGTAATTGTATTATTAATTACAATGGCAATTGTTTTGATAGGTTTTATTATTTTTAAGTATGGTAAGGCCAACAGATCAGGAGACGATTGCCCTTGTAAGGGTAGTTTATCACTGAGGGTTCCCAAGAGGAGGGAGCATGCCACGGCATGGGGAGGGGGCACATGGGGAAGTACCAGGAGTGGTCAGGAGGCAGAGGGAGGTGGGGACCTACAGGCCTAGAGGACCAGGAGTGGCTATTTGAATAATGTCAGTGAGCTCTGAGACACAGGGGCTGTCCCTGTGGTCTAGTACCCAGCCCCGGAGGGATTCGTCTAGGAGTCCAGAGTATGAGAGCCCAGTAAAGGAGGTTGTTGGAGTTCTGGGCTCTGGATTGGTTGGTTTGCATTTGAAAAGCATGTTTGCAGGTGAGTCGTTTACCATAGCTACGAATTGGCTAATTCTGGGAAGAGCAGAACACAGAACACAGAAAACTAAAGACATTGTTTATGCAGTAATATGTTTCCTAAGTATATATTTTTTAAGAAATATAACTTTGTCAATGCTCTTTAAAATCAGTAGGAAGTTGCCTTGCTCAACCTAATGTCGCAGAAATCCACGTGAGTACAGCCAATGGGAATAAGGGCAGAGGAATCCGTGGTGTCCACGCTGAGTCTGGAGACACTGAGAAGCAGATTTTTACATCTCCGTGCCATTTGAAGTGGGTTGGGGTGGATGGGCGGAAAGAGTATAGCCGTAAGAGCCCACAGCGGCTGATTAAAAGCTGAGGGAAATCAGTAATATCCATACAGCGAGAGGTGCTGAGTTGTTTAATCCTCTATTCAGAAAGCAGGAACTCTTGTGTGCGTTACAAGTCACAATAGAGCACATTTTATCAAGAAAGGAACTATGGGACAGGGTTTGGAAATAACAAGGTAGTAAAACTGTTAGAAAAAACTGTTTCTCTACTATTGGGATGAGGCCCCTATTTAGTTTTTAAAAGGAAGCATAGTTTATGCCTGGACATCAAGAGTGAGTAATCGGTTTCTATTGTGTTAATAGCTTTACCTCTCATAAATAGAGGAGAACTTGCCTGGTGTTTTTGCACTCGTCATGAATTCTACCACTCACATAAGCCCAGTAGGATGCACTGTGCATATTTACTTCATGTCCAATCTGTTGGTCCTCTGTTTGCCCCTCATTGTTCAGTGTGGCCAGAGGTGACACTGATCTGGGTGAATACTGGAAGACCATCCAAACTGATGTGTGAATATACTACACTCTGACAAAAAACGAAAACTGGAGTCTGCTCAAAATCTACATAGCTAAGACATTGGGAGTACACATAAAGGTTTAATATATTGTAGGTCTTAATAATTCCATAATCTTTGAAGAGGAAAAACTATAATTAAATTGTTGAAAGCAGAAAGTAACCAAAACCTAAAGTTTAGGCTTCATGCCATTGAGGAGTGGTTATGTTAGCATTAATTCTTGCCAACAAAGCATGCTGTAAAGATTAAGCATGGAGCCATGACTCAGGAAGCACAAGATTTGTACTGATGGTGTTTATATATCATTTAAAGCTGGATGTAAGTATTAAGAGTAATAATAGCTACTGGCTCCCCAATATGCTATAGTGTTTTAATTATGCTTTTGAGTGATTTATCTCACTCTCTCTCGCTCGCTCTCTCTCCCTCTCTCTATTTATATATATGCTTTTTTAAAATTTTTGTTTATAGAGGTAGGGCAAGGACCACACCTTTGTACAGGTGATTCCTTCTACAGTCAACCCAATCTTCCAGCCCAAAGCTTTGCCTAACAGTTTCCACACTCTTCTGGTGCAGCATGCTGTCTCTATTACAGCACTTATTATTTTAGATTATTTTTATAGTTAATTAATTAAGTCACTTCCTCTTCTATTGAGGAAGCTCTGGAACGCTGGTGCTATAACCTTCGTCTCTGTGTCTTCTAGTGCATGTACATATAAATTGATTCGAGAGTTAATGGATTTTCAAAGTACTATGATATTTTAATTACAGGAACTAAGCATTAATTTATATTGCATTTATTTCTCAGAAGATTTAAGTGACTGTTTTTATTTTAGGCTAAAAGTTGTGACACTATCATTCACTAAGATGCCCTTAACCTACCGAGTCATTCTGTCAACAATTCTAATTCAAAGTGCAGAATTTACAAAAGTAGGATCTTGGAGAAGACAAACATAAATCCTCTCAAGAGGAAGATGCTATGTATGCATTTTAGGACCTCAAGTTATTTTAATAAAATGTCTATTGCACAATAAAAAATAATCAGAACAAGACTGAGATGAGACAACAACTAGAGATGAAGAAAAATCAGAAGGAACAGGGTGGACAATAACCAACCCAAAGAGATCCCAAATCCTGAAGTTACCCTAGACAGGCTTCAAGATGCAGACGCTTACACTACTTCAAGGGATGAAGGACAAGGTTGAGAATTTAAACTGGACGCTACTTTAAAAGGGAACAAATGAGAATTTCAGAGCTAATAAACACCAAGTTCCAGTTACTTTTCTTCTATCTGAAACAGGGGGGTAAAACAGCAAAAGTCACGATTATTTATCATCATTAGTATTATTAATATTATCATCATCTCTCTCTCTCACGATTCTGAGTCGACTGGGGTCACCTCGTTCAGTTCTCTCAAGCATTTGCAATCAGATGGAGGCCAAGGATGGAATCATCTCCAAGGCTTCTTCACTCACATGTCTAGAGGTTGATGTCATCTGGATCTTGATCTTTTCTGAGGAGTAAGCTGGACTACCTACTCATAGCCTTCTTAGCGTGGCATGGGCTTCCATGGAGCATGATGACTGAGTTCCAAGAGCGAACATCTCAAAAACGAGGGAGTCAGATGGGAGCTGGCTTTTCTGACCTAGACTGAAGGACCGTGGAGTGTTACTTTTGATGGCAGCCATGTCAAAAAAATTACAGGTCCATACAACAACTAACATGAACTATTTAGGTGTGTGTAACTACAGATTAGACATACTTTTAAAAATTAGTAATCAATAGGCGAAAAGATCAGAAGAAAAGATCTGGGAAAAAATAAGTGCAGAGAGGCAAAAGCCTGACGAGAACTTGAGAAACATATAGGATTCCTTTGTTTAACGGGAATCCTAGAAGAAGAGAAGAGAGAAAAGTAGACAGCTGCAAAATTTCAAGATATATTGGCTGAGAATTTTCAAAAATAACAGAAGACATCATGCCATACAGTCGGGAATCTCTGCTAAACGTAAGAATGATAAATAAAAAGAAAGCTGCTCTTGAAAGAAACAGCTGTTTTCAGAGATTACAGTGTAACCTAGAGCTAATAGCTCAATAAAAATTATGAAAGCCAGAGAAAAAAATGGTATAATACCTATAAAGTGCTAAAGGGAAATAACTATCTACTTAAAATCCCATACTTAGTAGGGCACCTGCGTGGCTCAGTGGGTTAAGAATCCGACTTTGGCTCAGGTCACGATCTCATGGTTCATGGGTTTGAGCCCCACATTGGCCTCTTTGCTGATGGCTCAGAGCCTGGAGCATGCTTCAAATTCTGTGTCTCCCTTTCTATCTGCCCCTCCCCGCTCATTCTCTGTCTCTCTCTCTCTCTCTCTCTCTTTCTCTCAAAAATAAACAAACATTAAAAAAATCCACACTTAGTGAATATATTCTTTAGGATTAAATATTAAGTTAAAATATTGTATACAGACCAAAATCTGATAATTCCTCCCAGCAGACCTTCATCAAAGAGAATACAAAAGTGCTAAAAGATAACTTTTATGAAAAGAGAAACTGTTCCCAGATATATTAGAAATGCAGTATTGAATAAAGATAAATGAAAATAGTAAAGATCTGAAATTTAAGAAGCTAATTCTAAAAGTTATATGGAAATCAAAACGGAAAAACTCATATGAATTAACCAAATCATTGTTGAAGAACAGGCTGAGAAGACATGACTTTCCAGATATTTAGGCATATTACAAAGCGAAACTATTTAAGACAGTGTAACATCAGCACAAGACTAGATCTCTAGCCATTGGAAGAAACATGTATTTTCTTTATGTCAGAGGGGGTAATGGAGAGCATTGAGGAATAGTCAGTCTTTTTTTTTTTAATGTTTATTTATTTT
The DNA here is from genome assembly GCF_018350175.1 of Felis catus. Lineage (NCBI taxonomy): Eukaryota > Metazoa > Chordata > Mammalia > Carnivora > Felidae > Felis > Felis catus. The sequence goes on from NC_058379.1 coordinate 86,191,267, forward strand.
TGAGAGAAAGAGACAGAGAGACAGTGCAGGAGAGGGGCAGAGAGAGAGGGAGACACAGCATCCAAAGCAGGCTCCAGACTCTCAACTGTCAGCACAGATCAGCACAGAGCCCAGCCGACACAGGGCTCGAACTCATGAACTGCCAGATCATGAACTGGGCTGAATGAAGTTGGACGTTTAACCGACTGAGCCACCCAGGTGCCCCATAGCTAAATTTTTATTTTATTTTATTTTATTTATTTTAGAGGGAGGGACAGAACATGAGGGGCAAAGGGTCGGAGGGAGGGGGAGAGAGACAGAGAGAATCTGAAGCAGACTCCTGCTCAGCACAGAAAATAATGGCTAAAATTTAAATGACTGACAATACCAAGAGTTGGTGAGGATGTGAAGCAACTGAAACTCTCATCCATTATAGTAGGAGTGGAAATTTGTACAATCGCTAGTTTGTCATTACCTAGTAGATCGGAATATGCACACACTCCATAACCAGGCAATTCTAGTTCCAGATATATGCTCTACAGAAGTGCTGCACATGTCTATCAAGGGACAGGGACTCAAGTATTTATATATTTGGTAAGAGCCCAAATAGAAATAACCTGAATGTGATTCAGCAGTAGAATGGAAAAATAATTTAGCATAATCACATAGTAGAACACTTCAGTAACAATGAATGGCCTACATTATAAACAACTACATGGATGAATAAATATCATTTTGAGGGAACAAAAGCAGCCAAACACAAAAGAATAAAGTTGGAGAATAAGCAAGACTAAACTACAATGTTTATGGATGCATAATTAGCGGAAAAACTAAAAAAACACACCAAAAAACAAACAAGCCCAGGAAACCATTGCCATAAACCTCTAGTTAAATCAGAGTCTAGAATGGGAGGTGGTAGGAATTGGGGAACGCAAAATGTTAAGATGCTAACTGTGTTCTAAGTTTTGATTAAGTGACAGTTTTACTTGTGTTTGCTTTCTGATACGTCATTGAGGTCTACATTTCTATTTGATCTCATGTTTTGTATACATGTTTCTTTTCCTTTTACTTTTTTAAAGTTTATTTATTGGGGCGCCTGGGTGGCGCAGTCGGTTAAGCGTCCGACTTCAGCCAGGTCACGATCTCGCGGTCCGTGAGTTCAAGCCCCGCGTCGGGCTCTGGGCTGATGGCTCAGAGCCTGGAGCCTGTTTCCGATTCTGTGTCTCCCTGTCTCTCTGCCCCTCCCCCGTTCATGCTCTGTCTCTCTCTGTCCCAAAAATAAATAAACGTTGAAAAAAAAATTTTAAAAAAAAAATAAAAAAAAAAATAAAAAAAAAAAAATAAAGTTTATTTATTTTTGAGACAGAGAGAGACAGAGCATGAGCGGGGGAGGGGCAGAGAGAGAGGGAGACACAGAATCGGAAGCAGGCTCCAGGCACTGAGCTGTCAGCACAGAGCCCGATGTGGGACTCGAACACGCCAATTGCGAGATCATGACCTAAGCCGAAGTCAGATATTCAACTGACTGAACCACCCAGGCGTCCCTGTACACATATTTCTTTTACAACTAGAGTTGTGGAAATAACAATGTGAAAAATATGAAAATTATATTTAAGAAATTTGTTTTCAGACATCAAAATATGCTGAATCCTCTTTCAGAATATTGAAAGGTAGAACCCATGGTAGCTATATAGTGCATATCTGTTCAAATATTTTGTAATTATGATATTAGGCCAATTTTTAATTCATTATCCTTACCTCTCACTTTCTTACTGGAAAGGACACTTTCCTAGGTAGTAAGATTATGACAAGTGCTTAAGTCAGGAACAATTTGATGTTTACATTTCCCCTTTGATCCTACATATTACTTCTAAATTTAAATGTGTCTGAAAAATAGCAAATGTTAATACAAAATGCAGATTTAAAATCAGTTAAATCTGGATTACCATCGGCACAGAATATCAAAGTTGAAGGATAGGCAGATATACGTTCATATACTTGAAAGTCTCCCACTGATCTTTCACCACAATTTACATGGACGTAATGCTCATCAGTTCATTTATTTCTTCACATAGTCACAAGATTTCACAGTGGTCGGGTTATGTTTTTTGAAGGAAATAAATGAGCATGGTGATTTTATTTTTATGGTCCCTTAAAACACTATTTCTCCAAATCAAAACCAAAGCTGCAAAAGATTTCCTGTGAAGCAGTTCATCAAGAATAACAATTTTGATCACATGAACACACTTTAAAATCTAAAGAGGGGGATAAGTGAATTCCTCTCTAGAGGACAAACAGCCAGAAAGGAGGGATTTTTCTTTTGTTCTCAGAAATGCCCTGTATTCAACCTGCCCCAAAAGTATACTTGTAGACTCAACCTTGGCTTTCTTACAGTTTTTGTTCTCGATACCATTTGTGTCCACTAGCCCAAAGAGTGCACACAAATTCCCAAACTTGTCTTTATCATACCATACATACATAAGAAGAGCCTATGCTCACATATCCAAGATATCACACAAGAGTGTCCCCTCCTGTGTCATTGTCAGAAGATCACTTCGATAAGTGTTGTAGAATACATACGGAAAGTCCTTGTCAGGAAATTCCTGTCTCCAGCAAGCATATGTATTTCTGGAACATAGTAGGCACACAAAAAATATCTGCTTAATTATTTGAAGATGTTTGTAGCCTAAGTCAAATACTTACTTGAAGAATGAGAGGGGTTTTTTTTTGGTTTTTTTTTTTTTTTTTTTGGCTTCTCTTCTCTTCAAGTAGCAGGGCCTTGATGAAGTACTCACCAAACATTCCAAGGTAGCTAGCTAGCTGTAGATCTGGCCAACATTAAAGTAGAAATAGACATGAGGTTTCCCATAAAAATGTGTTTATGACAATATAAATGATAAAAATGGGAAAAATAACGCTTTGGTTGCCTAAGACCAAAAAGCTAGGGTAAGTTACGTTCCCCAGTCGCACTGCGCTGTTTATTCCATGAAGTGCACGTGCAGGTGTATTCTCGAACTGCAATAAGCATTTTCATCTCTGTCTTGACACTAGTCATCCATCACAAAATGCTAATTACATTAGTTCTTTCCCTAAGCTGGCTCCCTTGGAAGGAGTTTTTAAAATGCAGTGGAAGCATTATTATGAATTTACTTAAAGTATGAATTTCATACATTTATTGATGAGAACAAAAAAAAATAGAAAAAATAACCACCAAAGAGTTATTTTTCTTGTGTGTAAAAAGACAACCTAAAAATGTTTTAAGAATAACGTAAACCGCGCGCTGTGTTTTTGAATGGAATGAAGTTAAAGGATCATTGAAAGTTTATTCTCTAAGCAAGAACTATGTGTATCCTGGATAAAAACTGTTTGATCTGTCTTTAAACACAAAGGCTTAATTTATGCGAGAATTTTTAGACTGCAAGGGTCAGTTCAAGGGTGTGTATGAATTTGGAATACAATGGTAACTCGGGGGTGGGGGGGGGGAATTGAAAGCTTCCTCAAAAAAGATACGGTGTTATTTCAAACCTCTTTTAAATGGACATCTTAATTTAATTCCATCTCATAAAATGAGATCATGTTTGGGTCTCTGTGTCACTTTGGGTCACTATTGAAGAGTATTGACATTTTAATATGTTCTTCAGAGAAGAAAATGATGCTTTTCACCATTCACACCTACACCTTTGAATTTTGGGTCCATATTTATAAAAGAAGGTATTATCTAAGTAAGCTATTATTCTTACCTTCACATGAGCGCCTTCGAACAGCCTAGCAACTCCTCATTGATGTAGAGGACAGCAGCATTGAGTGTGAGCGTCATGTCTCAGCCTAGACATATTTTCCTTTTGATCTAAAGGTAAAAGAACATTAATGACCATATGATGTCTTCTCCCCAAAATGTCCATCTCCTAGTACTTCTCTCAGAGTCTTCGCATGGACTGGACCAGCCTGATCTTTTGAATGTATCTAACATCCAATTAAAAAAGTATAGCTCTTGGGGCCCCTGGGTGGCTCAGTCAGTTAAGCGTCCGACTCAGGCTCATGTCATGATCTTGCGGTTTGTGGGTTCAGGTCCTGCGTCCAGCTCTTCACTGACAGCTCTGAGCCTGGAGCCTGCTTCGGATTCTGTGTCTCCCCCTCTCTCTGCCCCTCCCATACTCATGCTCTGTCTTTCTCTGTCTCAGTAGCAAATAAACATTAAAAAAATTTTTTTTAAGAAAAAGTATAGCTCTTTAATTTCCCTGCCTCGTGATTATTGCATAAGCTCATTCTCCTGAAGTATTCATGGCTCAGGATAGAAAATATTTGGGTAGCATCTGTTGTTATATTCTGTTTGATTTAGCTACGAGCTAACCCTCCTGCCCCAAACACAAGATTATATGGCACTAGCTTTCATCTAGATACACTCCATGACCTGACTTGAGAAGTTTTCTCAGGCAGAGCCTGCTGTGTTTAAATGCTGTGCTATCTTTCTCTTAAGATTATAGTCCACAAAACATTTTTCTTCTGCTATCTAGTTCCCTCTCTTTAGGTTCTTATTATGTAATATATTTTTTAATTTCTACTTTTAACTAATATGCAACACGCAAGATCGTCTGTTGACACACATGGCCAGCATACCTTTGAAAACTTATAGGTTAAAAAATTTCCCCTTGCTTAACATTCAATGCTCAAGTATTGGGGGGGGGGAGGGGCTTTAAAGGTGCATGGCAAGGGTGTGAATATAGGATGCGAAGTAGTTGGTGACCACTTTTGCATTCCAGAAGTTATGATAACGTGGATAGAGACTGAGCTTTGGAGTAGGTACATGATGCATGCCAACATTACATTTATTATTATTATTATTATTATTGTCACCAACCTTAGTATTGCTCATCATAGCAACCTTCTTAGATGAACTGCCATTATTTTCCTTATTTTATAAATGAAAAAACTGAGAGTCTGAGAGATTAAATAACTTGTTAGGAATTAAGTGTGGACTCCCCAATACAGAAATTACCCACTCAAAGAGTTTGGGGGGAATTCAGTGTAGGAACTCTTTAAAGAGGTGTAGGTATGACTATGGAACAAACATGGGGTGGTGGGGAGCCCAAGACGAGCAACAGGGAGAAGCTTTTACCTACTTCGCACCTCAGGGAACAAGGAAACCGGACCCCAGAGAGAGCTCGGACCCTTGGAGGATGGAAGCATGCCCAAACCACAGTGCTAAGACAGGAAGGGCAGGGTGGGGAAAAGTACCTCAGGCTCACTCGAACTCTCTTCTGTGAGTGCCCTCCTTTGGCGAAACCAGAAGACAAGCAAGCCTGGGCCTGTAGAAGTCAGCTTCCCGGGGCACAATGCCAGACATACACATCAGCAAAGGGCAGAGAATAGATATCGGTACACATAGAGAGAAATCAATACATTCAAGGTCACACAAGTCATTGTTAGCACATCCTGAAAAAAAAATCCCTTCCTGAATCCAGAACTCTTCTTTCAGCTAGATTTGGGTAGTGAATTATTAGATTATTTGCTTTGGCATGTGTTTGCATTAACAGCAAAATACTTCATTCATATCTCTAAAGTTAAATTCAAATTTATGTTAATTTAAAATATTAATAGCAAATATTCAGTAAAAACATCTACAATGACAACACAGTATCCTGACAAAATATATATATCATCGCTCTATTTACTAGTAAAAGTGGTTCAAATGAACCCTGCATAAACACAGAAACTCTAAAGAAATAAGAAATTTTCACTGGAAAAAAAAAAAGGAAGCTGTTTTCTTACTCCTTGCACCAAGGTAAATTAATTACCATGTTTTAAATAACACCCCAGAGAAAAATACGTAAAGTCACCGAAATCAGAAATCGGTAGCTAAGCCTGTCCATTTATTCCAATCCTGATCAACCATAAATATTTTTTTGCATTTTCTACTAAATATGCAGAAAGCTGACAATAGGTATAGTAATGGGTTATTTTGCCTGCCATTCTAACTACATCATCTACACGCTCCACTGCACTAAATATAATGAAACTTGTATAGGGGGAAGATAGCACAGCCCCTGAGAACAAAAATGAATTTCAAAAAAGGCAACATTACTAGAGCTATACAATCAAAACCTTCCACTGCAGGAGAAGCAGGGTGAAAAATGACCTTTACATGAGCTGGTGAAATAGCAGAGCGGTTTCTGCTCCCTTCTCAAATATTGTCTGTGTTGGTGGAAGCAGAAGGTAGATTTCCCCCGTGGAAAGCTGCCACTTTATCAGGGGAGGCAGTTTTTCACAGGCAAATTCTCTCCTGGAGACAATTGCTGGATTGACAGAGCACGCAGTAGGGTGTGATTGGCCTGTCACGGGCCTTGTGGGTCACTGTTTGAGAACAGGAAACACCGTCTCCAAACAGAAAATGCAGCGGCATCCCAAGGATACTCAGAAGCACAACAAGAGGACATTGGCTAAGGAGGTTGTTTTAGCGTCAGGCTCCAACTATCATAGCTCTCTTGTAAAACCGTCGCTCCTAATCGCGCTAAGACTTTTCATTTCAATGTGCTTGACAGTTCCAGCTTCACATTTGTTCTTCATAGCAATCCTATAAAGTGTATAAGGCAAATAGTTTTATAGATGAGCAGCTGAGACTCGGAGATCCGATGACCTTTCCAAAGCATCCAAGCTGAGCCCAAGCCCTCGGGCTCCTCATCGGTGTATTTCCCAATGTGCCATGTACCTCCCAAGGCATCCTCTCATCTCTCCGTGTTCTCCTTCCCACCGTCATGTGCAGCCTGGTCCCACTCCATCCCTTAACCATGGTCTCAAAACCTTTACCACTTCCTTTGGCATAAATTGGAAAGGCACAGGGGAATTGCTTTTCAGTTCTCTTGTTTTCTACCTTGCTTATTTCTTCTCCCCTTCAATTTGCAGGAAAACCTAACGAAAAGTTGCAAGAGAAATTACCGTTGGGAACTGAAAGGAGTAATCAATCCCTAGATGGAAAAAAAAATAGTATGAATTATATAAACATAACTTTACAGTTCAAGCATTCAGAATGGTAGATAACAGAGCAATGCAAAACGTTATGTAATTGAGATTCTATAAACATCCTTATATGCAATAAGAAAAAATGAAATCATACACATCTAACTTGGCAACAAATGATCTTTTTGTTCATGGAGAAGATGGCATTTAAAACGAGCACTTCTTGGAGCTTTAACAACTAGCTAAGCTGGAAGGAATATTTTTCACTAAGATTGCTTTGATCCGTGATAGGTATTTACAGTATGCAGCCAAGGGCTTTGACCATTAAGAAAAATAAAATAAAATGCATACTGCTTGAATTCCCATTAGGTCTCAAGGGTAAAAGAGTAAATTTCCTTCAACTACTTTCCTTATGGCATTTTTATTCCATTCTTTACAACGGTTGGTGCCAGACTGAGACTGGTAGAAAAGATTCCCGTAAAGTCCTGTCTCCCTGGGGCTCCCACGGCCTCTCATCCTGAGCTGGGAAGGCGGCCCGGAGAAGATGCTGGGCGGCCAGCTCATCTGTCTTCCCCCTCTCTCTGCCTGGCCACTCTTGGAGAGAAGCTGAGGCGCCTGGAGAGGGGCCAGTTCTTAAATTAGCTGCATCAGGTGCCTTGACCAGCTCTTGCCACAGTTGTAAGGAATGTTCAGTTGGCGTGTCTACAAGTTAGGATTTCCTTATCTCCTTTTCTCTTCCTGACGCACCAGGAAGCCAGTATCCCCCGGCAGCCATCTGGCTGGCAAGATCAACGTGGTCATGGCTTCCACTTCTACAGACTTGAAAGTGCCCCCTCCAGAAAAGCAAAACTCTCTTTCTATAAATACCTCTCAGTTACATAAGTAATTAATTCCATCCTACCACCAGCCGCTCCTGTCTCTTGAAGGTGCTTAATTAACGATTGGAGATATTTCTGGAAATATGAAAGGAATGGATTTGGGTCCAGGCGTGGAGATGTGGTGGAGAGAGAGTGTGAACTACTTAACAAAAAGCACCGGGATCTCACTCGTGTAGCTTGTGCTACACGACCTGTGCAGCCTGTCCCGGGCTGGGCCAAGCGACTGCACACAGTGAACGATAGGTAAACGTGGAATGAATGAACGAGCTAATGAGAATCTGATCCTGTGAGAAGGGTCTGTGCGGGTCTAGTCCTCTCCTACATTGGAAGGAGCAGAAACCACCCTGGGCTTGCTCTAAAAGCACTAGTTTCAAACTTAGATGTGCAGAAGTCACAACCTAAAGTGTTTATTTAAAATACAGAATCAGGGGCGCCCGGGTGGCTTATTCGGTTAAGCGTCCAACTCTTGATTTCAGCTCAGGTCACGATCTCACGGTTCGTGAGATCGAGCCCCACGTCAGGCGCCACACTGACAGGGCAGAGCCTGCTCAGGATTCTATCTGCCTCTCTCTCTCTCTCTCTCTCTCTCTCTCTCTCTCAAAATAATAAATTAACGTTTAAGAAATAAAGTATACAATCAGCCCCTGTTGTCTGAAGCTTTATGGAATCCATCACATGAAATAAAGTATACCTAACATTAGATAAAAGGGAACAGCAAGATAAAAACTCAGGAAAAGGCTACACACCCTTGCCAAGATCTACTCACCTTCTCCTGAGTCTCTACTTCACAATTGACTGGCTAACACTGAGGCACACCCCTGTGTCTCCTAGCTTATGTCACCGAATGGGAGAATGTGAGAGCCTCACCCACCCGAGGCTTAAGTTACCAGGAAAATGCAGTCAGTCCGCTCAGCCAGGACTATGGGCAGAATGAGCAAGGAGAGGTCCATCTAGAATATTCTCCGGGGATGAGACTCTGAGAATAATTTTTACATTTTAAAGTCAGCTTTGTTTCCTCTGCTTGCTCTGATCGTCACTCTTTCCTTTCTGGTTCCTGGGACCTTTTCTGTCCTTAGGATACAGACAGCCAGCTCATCCACTGAAAGATGCTCCCGTTTGAATAAGCATTTCCTCAACCTAATCCTTGTTGATTTTTGTCACCATCTGACTCACTGCTTCTCTCCCCACTCCCCTCTCGCACCCCATAGACTTTCTCCACTTTCTCCACTTTCTCCCCTTTCTTACCTAGCATTCATGTCACCTGAAAGGTTGCTTTTGGCTCACTCACTCATACTCTCCTAACTCCAGTTGCAAACAGTAACATTAGAAAGGATTCCAGTGCTCACATGCGCCTTCCCTCGTGACCCCCTCTTCAGCTGGCGTCTTCTGACATTTGGGTCACTGGAGCCTGTTCTAGCACAAATCATCCTACATGCTCAACCTCTAAGAATACATTTTTTTGGTTTGGGCTCTTATGATCTTCTGTCAAGGACAAGAACCTCTTCAGTATTAACACCTATCAAAATAAAATGCATTCAATTTACTGCATCCCTCAAATGGTTGTAAAAGCCAGGAACAATATGGCGGAGGGATTGGAAAAAGGTGTGGGCAGAAACCTGGAAAGTTGTTTCCCCTCGAATGTATGGAGAGACTGTAGAGCTGACCGGAAGACTCTGTAAATGTGAGGTCAAAGGAAATGAAAAGCTTTGCAGTGAATTTCTCTGACAAGGGAGTGAGGCTGTCACTGTTTGCAATGGCAGCTATTTCACAATTATAGCTGGCTCTGGAATGTAACATAACTTAGTTGAGCAAAGACAATGCATATTTTTTTATATTCTATCTAAGATTGTTCGTAAGCCCCTTCTCAATGAGAAGGATGTCATTTGAACTTGCCATTTGAACTTGTCATTTTCGGCTATGTCATCTTGGCAACATACTGGTTTCCTCTCCTTTCTTCTGTTTTATGTAGTATATGCTGTTGGAACACACAACAGACTTATGTGGCCTTAGGTCGTAAAGAAACCTCAGATCAAGCGCCATCTGGTCTGGTCTGCCCCACGTTGGCACCTGCTGAAGTGTATCCGTTTGGCCTTTGGGGGGGATGTGCTGGCACTTTTCACTGCATCCACTGATCAAAACATTTCCTTAATCTTAGGATTTTTATATCCCCTTCTTCAGCCCCAATCCTCTGCACAAGACTTTCTAGATGTTCTGCATCCAAACTGAGGCATGTGGGGAGTCAGAGGTGTAGGGCTGTTGGCTCAAACTAGGTACCAATTTATTAATTCCTGCCTTCTCCAAATTTCCACTCAGATGAGCAACATCAGGATATGGAAGCATCACCCACTGTTTTCTCTACCTCTTTTTATTCTCTCTTCCCCACCATCACCCAGGTCCAGAAGGAACGGGGTCACCTCTTAAGTCATGTCTCAGTTTCTCTCTAGCCAGGACTTATAGTAAAACTCTGACTTACTCATCTAGACCTGACATTTGAAAATTTATAAAAGCATGCCAGAGAGAGTCAAATCTTACTTTAAGTTCAGAAGCAGACTACTGACTTCACATTTCTTTTGCTGTAATAATAGTACTCAAAGCAGATAAAAACTCTTGGCTGATTAGGGAGAAAGTGCCCTTGTTACGCAAGTCTAGCTAAGTCTAGGGCTGTGTTTGAGGAACAGAAAGTGGCACCTTGGGTCTGGTGGGCAGTGGTTCTCTTCTCTTTTCACTCTGTACTGACTCAGAAAGCAAAAGTCTGTGCAGATCTCAGCAGTAAGAATTGAAAGCGCTACGTCCGTTGTGAAGCAAAAACAAAAACAGAAATACATTCCTCTCGAAAAGTCTGGTTTTCCCTATTCTTTGCTCACTCCACCACCCACATGATTTTTGACACATCAGGGACAACTGCGTGCATCCCACTCACCGCTTGCAAACACCCAGAGACAGGATGTCGGATTTCCACAGGCACAAGAAGCTCTGGCGCAGTTAGAAGACAGAGATATGCCTGCTGTATTAGTCGAGCTGGGAAGTCTCGCCGTCTGCAGTCAGTAGGCTGAAGACTCAGGAGAGCTGGTGGTGTAAATTTGAGTCCAAGCACAGAAGAAGACTAATGTCCCAGTTCAAAAATAGGCAAAAAGAGTGAATTCTCCCTTACCCCCTTTTCTTCTGCTCAGGCTTCCAATGGATTGGACGAAGCCCACCCACCATGGAGAGAACGATCTGTTTTCCTTAGTCTACTTATTCAAATGTCAATCTCATCCATAAACCCCCTCACATGCACACGCACACACACACACACACACACACACACACACACACAGACCCAGAATACTGTTTAACTAAATGCCTTGGGACCCTGTAGCCTAGTCAGGTTGACACATAAAATTCTCCAATACACCTGCCATGACCAGTGGGCTCTTGGCTCTGTAGTGGTGATCAGGATGTGAGGCAGTTTGAGAATTTCCAGTAGGAGCCTTTTGACTATTGAAGCTCAATAAATGATAAGTTGTACTGATCTGAGTGGACATAAATGAACCTTGGTATGGCCTGCAGGTTCCTTCTGGAGTCCACGTCCTTTACTTCTGTGAACACCTGGGCAGTAAGATGACTCCATTCACCTCCACTCTCTTAACCCTTACATGGAAGTTACTAATCAGGGAAAGTAAAAGTGCCCAAGTCAATAATAAAGAAACGCAACATAAGAAATCACATTTTAATGGTGTTAACCATCTCTTGAGACACAGCTATTACTAGATGGAGTTTAAAGCAAACTACCTCTTAAATGGAACTAAGTCAAAGCTTAGGAACTTTTGAAAGAAACTTTATTAATCATATAGCCAAACCATCTAACTTTAAAAACAGGAATACTGAAGGGCGCCTGGGTGGCTCAGTCGGTTAAGCATCCGACTTCAACTCAGGTCATGATCTCTCAGTCCATGAGTTCAACCCCACATCGGGCCCTGTGCTGACAGCTCAGAGCCTGGAGTCTGCTTAGGATTCTGTGTCTCCCTCTCTCTCTGCCCCTTCCCTGCTCATGCTCTGTCTCTCTCACTCTCAAAAATGAATAAATGTTAAAAAAAAATTTTTTAAGTAAAATAAAATAAAAACAGGAATAATGAGAACCAAAATTGGGTAAGAATAGGATAAGTAGTATTTTTTTTCATTTTTGGAAGTTCCATTCTTTTACCTCTTTTTTAGACTATTCAACATCAGTATCCCCCCACACATACAAACACACTTTTTTTTTTTCTTAGAGAGAGAAACCATGAGTGAGGGAGAGGGGCACAGGGAGAGAAAGAGAATCCTAAGTAGGCTCCACACTCAACATGGAACTGGACGAGAGGCTTGCTCCCACAGCCCTGGTATCATGACCTGAGATGAAATCAAGAGTGGGACGCTCAACCGACTGAGCCACCCGGGCGCCCCTCAGTATCTCTTTTGTGGTTTGCTTTGTTCCGTGACTTGATGTATGTAGGAATCTAGAAACCATTTGAGGTAGATCGGAGGTAAAGGTGGATCATCGGGGGTAGAGATGGAAAACTTATTTCAACAGTGAAAGGAATTATATTATCTTTGTCTCTAGATTTTTAAGATTTTTGAGTGAATGTGATTTTCTTTCATTTCATGTCATGTATTAGGAGTCTAGTAGGGAAGAAGGCATGTAGAAATAAAAGTGGTGAGATGTTAGAAGTGCTCTAATACAAGTTTATGCCTGATTTATCAGGGGAAACACAGAGATGGTTGGTTAGTTCTTTTTTCTTTTTTTTTTTTTTATTTTTTTTTCAACGTTTATTTATTTTGGGGACAGAGAGAGACAGAGCATGAACGGGAGAGGGGCAGAGAGAGAGGGAGACACAGAATCAGAAATAGGCTCCAGGCTCTGAGCCGTCAGCCCAGAGCCTGACGCGGGGCTCGAACTCCCGGACCGCGAGATCGTGACCTGGCTGAAGTCGGACGCTTAACCGACTGCGCCACCCAGGTGCCCCATGGTTAGTTCTTAAGTAGAATACGTCAGTGTGAACCCTGATGAGCCCCAAATTCTTATGCCTGAGAAGGTCACAGATACCAGGGGATAACATAAAATGATTATACTTTTATTTATGATGGGGAAATACTGGTTCCATTTCTTAGCTTCTACTTTAAAGGTGATTCAGATTATCTGTTCACCATATTTTCAATTCATGTTTTTATTTATTTTTTATTTTAATTTTTTTTACTTGAGTATAGTTGACACACAATGTTACATTAGTTTCAGGCGTACAAGTTAGTAATTCAACATCTCTCTACATTATGCTATACTCATCACAAATTTAGCTACCATCTGTCACCATACAACACTATTACAATAGCATTGTCTATATTCCCGGTTCAGATATTTAAAGAGATTGACTTTAAAGTTTAAATGTGGTTTAAAAATTAACATTTAAGGGGTGCCTGGGTGGCTTAGTCAGCTAATCGTCTCACTCTCGCTTTTGGCTCAGGTCATGATCTCAAAGTTCATGAGTTCTAGCTCCACATCAGGCAGTGTGCTGACAGCATGGAGCCTGCTTGGGATTTTCTCTCTCTCTCTCTCTCTCTCTCTCTCTCTCTCTCAAAATAAACCAATAAACATTAAAAAATTAAAGTTAAGGTTATGGTTTAAGATTTATTAACCTGTAATGATGACATTTGACATTATTATAAAAATCTACATAGTTACATTTGAAATTCTTCAATTTTTGAAATTTAAGTAAATTCACATTTTCACCAAGATATTAAATTTTCATTTCTATTTCAATATGAGTGAAAAAGCTGTAACTTAAGCCTGTACACACATCTTTTGTAATACCAATCAGTATTTTCCCTTGGTATATTAGAATGACTGTGTCATTTTACGGGGTGGCTTATTTTGATAATGACAATAAAAGACTAAAAATTGTACTCTACTGGTGATCTGTCAACTAAAAACCTCTAGAGAAAATTTTAACGCAATAAAGATAACCAATTCACTAGCTCTTAATCTCCAAAATGTGTTAGTATATTATAAATTTCATTTCATCACCTACTCATTTGCTGCATTTTTAAATGAAAAGGTAAATATATATATAATGAGAGTAAACGCAGTTCCTGAATTCATGTTTATTTACTCATTTTTTTAAAACATGCTTTTTAAAAATATTGTCCAAAAATTAATAAAGTGCCTGACATGTGGTTGGTTGATGTCCAAAAAAATGTCAATGAATGCATAAAAATAACCTAAGAAGACAAGGCAAGACATACTCAATGTAAAATCAGGTATAGGCTTGAATTTCTTTTCTATTTTGGCTATCTGGTTTAAACACTTTCCTCTGTGGTCACTTGAGACACTGAATTATCTTTGATTTGATTAAAAATTTACCTTCATTAAGTATGTTTGGGGCAAAAAAAAAAAAAGAATAAAAATGTAATTTGTAACCCCTGATTGCAGGCTGTTTGGCTCTGAGGGAATATAATGATCTCATTTTTAGGGACCTCTCAAAATGGTAGAAAGAAGCGTAGCTCTTCTAATTCAGTGAGTAAGTATTAGTAACTTGCATGTTAAACTGTAAAAATTTCCCAACCATCACTCGGCAGTCCAATTCACTTTCAAAAGGAAGTATAATTTCTAAATGACAGAATTTAAGTTTTCGCTTGACTTGCTTTGTTATTAGCTCTTTCCCAGACAAATAGGTTTGAGTATATATTGGTAGCTGTTTCAGATGACACACCCATAGCCTCCCCAAAAGAGTTTTAAAATAGAGCAAGTGTACAACAGCAGAGAACATAAGAAGGTATCAGTTCTTGCTTTTCCTGTTGACAGTTTGTTCTACTCCCTTCAGAAGAATACATTAATGCCATGGGATTGTCCTTTAAAAAAAGAACTATTCTCTTTTATATTTTATTTTGCTTTATTTTTTACTATCAGGGACTACAAAATCAATACTTGTCAGGTAGCCATCACATTGATCACTTTTAAGTCATTTCAGTCAACAAAGCATATGGAGTTCATCGGATGCTTTTTGTGATTGACACTTGGAGGTTAAGAATGTTAAACTTCCACTAAAGCCATCAGGAGATATGTGTACAGGATGGATATAAAATTAGCTGTAAACCTTTAAAAAAATTTTTTCCCTAAATCTTATAAACATATTACAGTAGAATAATGGTAACGGTAGCAATTGTGATCATCTTCACGTGGTGGATTGTTCATTTCTAAATTTTGGAGGCAGAAGGGAAGGGAACGGACGTGGAGGAACATCTCATATGTATCTCCTTCCAAGGATTTGCTAAAGCCAAAATTTCAGGGACACTCGACTGACTTTTGTATTGCGTTGAGAAACCAAAGGAGAAAGTCTGAAAGTAAAAAAAGTAAACAGAATGGAATAAAATTAAAACTTTGAAAATATGTGAAAAGATGGAGATATTTTAATGAAAGTGATTGAGAAGCAGCCGTCACGAGTGGAGGACTTAGAGAATTTTCTAACAATTCTCTAAGTCCTTAGACTTAGAGTGCCTTAGAGATCATTTAGATCAACTCTTTCATTAAAAAAAAAAAAAAAAACAACGCTCTCTGTCGCAAAAATAAATAAACATTGAAAAAAAAATTAAAAAAAAAAAAATGGGGCGCCTGGGTGGCGCAGTCGGTTAAGCGTCCGACTTCAGCCAGGTCACGATCTCGCGGTCCGTGAGTTCGAGCCCCGAGTCAGGCTCTGGGCTGATGGCTCAGAGCCTGGAGCCTGTTTCCGATTCTGTGTCTCCCTCTCTCTCTGCCCCTCCTCCGTCCATGCTCTGTCTCTCTCTGTCGCAAAAATAAATAAACGTTGAAACAAAAAAATTTAAAAAAAAAAACAACTTAGTTTTGGGGCACCTGGGTGCCTCAGTCACTTAAGCATCTGACTCTTGATTTTGACTCAGGTCATAATCTCACGGTTCGTGAGTTCAAGCCCTGCATCGGGCTCTGTGCTGACAGGGAAGAGTCTGCTTGGGATTCTGCCTCTCTCTCTGCCTCTCTCCCTCTTGTTCTCCATATCTCTCTCAAAATAGACAAAAATAAACTTAAAAAATTAAATAAATTTTAAAAAATGTACTTTTATAAAGGATCAAAATGGCGTTTCACCAAGCTAATTTTCAGCAGATCCTGGATTAAAATCAAGATCTTGCAGTCTTGGGTATTTCAGCTTGTTTAAGGGAAAGCGTTGTATCCCTAAGGTACCAGCAGTGAAATCAACCAACAGCCACCACATGCATTAAATGTTTGGAGCCGGCCAGTAATCCAGTCAAGAGGCAGAGAGGATGGCAAATGTTCTAGCATACCTTCCTCCTTACAAAGGACTTGACATGAAGTTGGGAGTGCAGAGCGGGTTTGACTGCACTTCAGCTGTTTTGGACTGATTTACCTCAACATGCATTCTACTGGAGCACCGTTGAGAAATATTCTTGGGAACTTGATTTGACAGAAGAGGAACAGAGGCAAACGGGGAGAGAGCACCTTCAGAATGTTCTAGCCCAGGTTCTATTCTGAGTTCTCTCTTTCTCTCCAACTGCAGAAATTTTCATAATGAAGAATTATGCACACTTTTCTGCTTCTCATCTTGAATGAACAAAACCTAGCTTAATGATCATAAGCTTCCCTCCAAAATGACAGGTCTAGGTTCAGACCACAGCTCAGCCACTTAAATTTCAGTGACCTTGGGCTGAGTTTTCTCAGGTCGGTGTTTTCTGTAATGGGAAGCAGTGAGGGCCTTGGAGAGGTCGAGGCTCAATGAGGCAACGCACATACTGTGTTTAACACCAAGCCCGGCCTGAGTCGGTGCTCCGTAAGTGCTAACCACTACTGTTCCCACCGTGGCTGTGACTGTTGCTATTATTTCAATTCATTACGAACCAGAACTCTGCAAACCTGGGTGTCTTGAAAATTAGATGTAGATGTCTGTGCTACACTGGGAAGAGATTGTGTGTGTACGTGTGTGTGTATTTGCTATATGACAGAGACTGAGCTAGGCACGTTATAAACATAACATCTTCACAAAAACCCTGTGAGAGACCTCCGACCCTTGCTTTAAAATTTAATGTCAACTTAGTTTTCATTCATTAAATCCAATCAATAAACTAATGGCACTACTTTGTTTTCATTTGACCGTTTCCGTCAAGAAGCATTCGTGAAAAAAATGTCCTCCTATACGTACAGCCTCGCTTATCGCACCCACTTCACCCCCAACAAATAGCACAGTTACTCTCTTGTACGTTCATCCAGAGTTTCATGTATATGCAAGCGAAGGTGTATATAAATTCTTCCCACACATGCTTTCTTTTACAAAAATGTTAGTGCACTGTGCATATTGCTGTCACTTTTTTTTCCATTTAGTGTTATGTTTTAGGCATCGATTTTGGTATTTGGTGGTAGTAGTGAAAATAATACTACTATTTAAGGGGTAATAAAAACTCACAGACACTGTTTTTAAGATTAACACATGTTAATTCATTTCATGCTCAAACAACCCTCTGAAAAATGTACTGACATTATATACCTTCTTTATAGATGAGAGGTTATCAAGTGTTGTGAGTTTCAAATAATTTCCTACTATTTTTTTGCCTGCTGATATCTTATGATTTCTTTTTTATTTTTGGGAAAAAAATTTTGGGGGCATCTGGGTGGCTCAGTCAGTTAAGGGTCCAACTTCAGCTCAGATCATGATCTTGGGGTTCGTGAGTTAGAGTCCCACGTTGGGCCCTGTGCTGACATCTCGGAGCCTGGAGCCTGCTTCGGATTCTGTGTCTCCCTCTCTCTCTGCTCCTCTCCTGCTCATGCTCTGGCTTGCTATTTCTCTCAAAAATAAATAAACATAAAAAAAGAAAAAGAGAAAACTTTTTTTTCGGGCAGATTCATCCTTTTTTTTTTTTTCTTTTGTCACCTTTTGGCTTGGATCATAGCCTGAAACTCCTACCTCCTTTTGACTTTATATATGAATTCTTCCTTATTTTCTTCTACTAACTTTTTTCACTTGCTTTCTCTGCAACTTGCATCAGTGGAGGCGGAAACACGGACCCAACATTTTTCCTCCTAATAAGTGTCCAAACACAGTTTCTTGGAAAGTCCAGCTTCCCTTACAAACTCGAGATATCACGTTCATCACGTATTTACCTCCCAGATGAGTTGGGTCTATTTCTGGACTTGCTTTTGTGTGTCCATTTGACTTGCCGTTTCTTACCACAGATCCACATCTGACTCACCAGAACTCCTAGAGAGAAACTTCAGCCTTTTCATAGCTGCTAAAAGAAAAGCCGAAAGCTGGCATTGTTAAATGACAATAAAGATTAAACTGTTAATGGAATAAAAGTGTTAATTGGTTTTAACCGCTCTTCAGAAAAGCTGTGCTTTGAAGAATTTCATTACTTTCTATAATTAAACATTAAATTTTAAATACTGAATAGATACACCATGGGGTTTTCAGGAAAGGGCCCTTGCTCTTCTCCTCCATTGCTGAGAGTTTAAAATTTTTGTGTGCACAGAGGGTAAATATCTGGTCATGAAATGTGTCTACAATACTGCACAGCTTACAGCAAGAACAAAGTCATGCGGCTGCCAAGATGGACAACATTGCCAGAGGTTTACAGATTCATCTGTAGTAATATTTTACCTAGAGACCCACAGATAAGTATTTTAAAGTATCTGAGTTCAGTTTTAAAAACTAACACGTTGGGGTGCCTGGGTGGCTCGGTTGGTTAAGCATCTGACTTCAGTTCGGTTCATGGTCTCACGGTTCATGAGTTCGAGCCCCACATCGTGCTTTGTGCCGACAGCTCAGAGCCTGGAACCTGCGGCAGATTCTGTCTCCCTCTCTCTCTGCCCTCCCCTGCTCATGCTCTCTCTCTCTCTCTCTCTCTCTCTCTCCCTCTCAAAAATAACTTGTGGTGAATGTCTTGTGTTTGTCATTTGGAAAAGGACTGGAAATTTGAAGCCACCCCTTCATAAAGAATTAACTTTGAGACCTAAAACCAGGAAAAGGAGGGCAGTCATTGAGTAGCTTACAAGGTGAGCCTGTTCTCACATGCAGTTGCCTCTAGGGCCCCCGCTTTTAGGGCTGTTTCTCCCCTTGAGGGGTACTGAGAGAACCTTTCCATAGTGGAGCACCTCATTTAGAGTCCCGTTTCCTGTGAACACAGACATTCCCATGAGCTCTGCTTGGTCCTTATGTATTGGAACACAGCAGAGACTAGACCAGGAGTAGCCTTAATTTGAATGATTCTGGACGTGAGTGGTGAGGTGGGATGAATAAGGAGAGGATAAATGGAATTTCAGGAAGAGCCGTTGAGGGAAAATTCTAGGATTTTCTTAGACTCCTACTGCATCAAACCCTATTGACAACCCGAAGCCTGTGGTGCCTTGAGTGGAGGGGTCCCCAATACCACCCTCGGGCTCAGCGTTTCTCTAGATAGACCCAAGACTCAGAAAAAGCGATGCTACTCACAGTTATGGTTACTGCAATGAAAGTGCAGATTAAAACCAACGAATGAAGTCCAGGAGGGACCAGGCACAGGCTCCCAGGACGCGGTCCCAGGGCCATCACATGGCAGATGCTTGTTTGCCCCGTGACGATGTGGGAAAAGACATGGGCAGTGGTGTTAACCTGGGACGCTATCGCAAGCCTTGGCGTGCAAGGGTTTTACTGAGGATCCATCATACAGGCAGGCAGAGTCTACCGGTTCAATGTGAGCCGCTCAGACTCCAGCCTCCACCAGAGCAAAACAGGCATATTATTAGGATTAACTCATCTGGCCAGAGTGGTACAGCTTGGCCCAAGGCCTCAGGCACACAAAAACTCACTCTTATCAGGCTGAATATTCCAAAGGCTCAGAGGTTACAGTCCAGAAACTGGCCAAGGGACCACCCTGACACAGGCCTTTGTTTGGAAGGTGCGGGGTTTAGAGACCCCAGGCCTGCTGAATTCATTTCTTCCTGACCACTGTTACACGCAGTGTTTGACTTAATTAAAAGGCAAATGGAAACAATCTTGTGACCAAGTCTTGTTGCCCCCATTTTATTTTATTTTTTTTAGGTTTATTTATTTTGAGAGAGAAAAAGAGAGAGAGAGCAAGTGGGGGAGGGGCAGAAAGAGAGAGGGAGAGAAAGAATCCCAAGCAGGTTCTGCACTGTCAGCATAGAGCCCAACATGGGGCTTGAACTCATGACCTGAGCTGAAATCAAGAGTCAGACGCTTAACCAACTGAGCCACCGAGGCACCCCAACGCCCATTTAATACGTAAGGACTAATTTGGTAAAATAACATGTTCAGGTCCCCCCATTACTTCCTGTTGGCCCATTACTTCCTGCTACCACCTACCAAAGTGTGTTTTCCTCAAACAATGCTTATCTTCCCCACTATTTGTAGAGCCTCAGAGGCGATGGGCCATGTATACGTTTCCATCCTTTTTATCCTCAGACTCAGGGCGGCACCTGACTTACAGTACCTACTTGATAAATGTGTGATAAATGAACATGACAGGCAATGACACACTGTTGACATTTGTGCCCTTAGTCTTTTGGATTCTATACTATTATAATGTCCCTTATGTCACGATGTCAAAATGTCAAAAAAAAAAAAAAAAAAAAACCACCACCCTGGAAATTAGTGTGTTAGCCATACTTAGAATTTTAAAATTGTTCTTTCAAGCTGAAGGGGACCTTAGAGATGATATTCTTTAACATTCAGTTTTAGATAAGAATAAGTATTCATTTTGTGAAAATACCTTGTTAAGTATAAAAAGGGGTAACAGTTGTGATTGTCTATAATTTCAATCAAAATCAGTTTGGAGTCAAGACAAACATATATTGCCCAGATTTTCACTGTTTCTCCAAATAAATGCAATTAAGGAGTGTGTTACGATACTCAAATGCATGGAGCACCTCTGTATTAGCTCTTCCCAAGTTAAGGAAATGATTCTTTCAGGCTTTCTGTCCTTTTCATCATGGGGCTTCCTTTCTGAACTTCGGTCTCACATGTCATGGTCTGAAGCTGCACAAACATGGCTTCTAAATTGTTCTCGTTTGGGTCCCAGGTGACCTGTAGAAGGAGTTCTGCAGGCCGGTGTTCTCGAACTATAAGATGCATAGGAGTCACCCGGGACACTGTGAAATGCAGGTTCTGATCCAGTAGTCTGGACAGGTTCTCAAGGAGGCCAGTGATGCTCGTCCGTGGACCTACATGTTCACTAGCAAGGCAATAGTCAACAAAATGACTTCGTCTGTCGCCCCATCTTCTCCAGTACTGGCTTGCTCCCACAAAACTATTCAGACACATAAGAAAAAAAAAAAACAAACAAACAACTCCGTATCTGTTTCTTACCAGCCCCAAGAGAACATGTTCTAAACAATAACCTGGGCAACCTAAACTATTTATTCCGATACTGCAGATGAAAGCCAAAAGTATGAGCTAATTTTACTGAAGTTTGACCAGCTTGGCTTTAGGCACCTAGGCTGAAGAAAGAACACCTTTCCCTAAAATGTCTTCACTCTAATGCTAGCATGTTTTAATCCTTTGTTTGCTGATCAAAGGCCGAAGGTTACAGGAGTCTGTATTTCAGAGGCTGAAGAAAACCTGCAAGCTTTCAAACCCTCTTACTGGGCAGTTAAGTCCCAGGAAAGGGGTAAGTGTTAGACCTTTGCATCTCGGTGACTGAGTAGGGAATGACAGTTTGTGTCTTCATTATCTCGTTTCCGAAGGCTACTAAGCAGTGCTTTTCAGATGACAATGAACAAAACTCCCCCTCCAACAGGCTGCGCTCACTACTTGTCCATCGTTGCCCTGCTCGGGCTGTTGGACTTGTATACTCCTCTGAATCAACAAAGAAAGCTCATTTGTTTCACTTTGTGAAAACGCTTCATTTTCCCCCCAGACTTTCCATTTCACGCTGTGTGAATTTTATTAAGATCTTTTTCACAGAAGCTAAGTGCTGGCTCTATGGGGCCCTAAGGGATGGCATTTGCAGCCTCTGTAATGTCTGGAGCCTCTTGAGACATTTCTTTTCTACTGAAAACTCCTTGGGGAATCATAGGGAAGAATCCAAAATCTTTGTGGTGCTGGAAGACAGAGTTTGGCCTCGAGAGCATCTCGTGCAAATCTTTTGATGTTACAATCTGAAAACCAACGACACAGCAGTTCAGTTAATATCCCATATCTCGGTAGTAACATCATATGGATATTGAGTGGGTCTTTCTGGAGGCCTCCAATTATTTTTAAAAGCTGGCTTAAAATATTAATTAGAAATATTTTTCATTTTAGAATTGGTCTCTGTTAATAAAATTTACCTGTAATCCTATTGCCTTAATAAAGTGTCAGTGGCTTTATTCCAATAAAGTTATGTTTTAGAAAGGTAATTACAATTAAGTAATTGAAAATTTTAATTCTGATTTTTCCTCATGAATGTTCATAATAAGAATTTTTAATGTTGTTATATCCTCTCGGAAATGACATAGTAATTGCTGTCTAACAGTCCATCAGAGAAAAATACTAAAATTACTCCACTCATTTCTCTACAGTGGATATTAGATTAGTCTTCCAACTATCATAAGGATCTTATGAGATGGGCTGTATTATTTTTCCTATGTTAGAGCTGTGGAAAGGAGGTATAGGCAAGTTATTTAACTTGCCCGAGTTCACAGTGCTGGTAAGTGGCAAAGTCAAAATTTAAACCAAAAATTCTCATATCCAAATAGGGTCTCCTTTATGCCATGTTGTTTCTTAAGATGCACAAGATTTACCTAAGGGTTACTCAGTGTAAATAACAGCTTCAGCCTATGTATGCAAGTCCATGAACTATAAAATGTATAGTCTTCTTGGTTCCTACTACAGCGAGTATAAAATTGCAGACTTTTCTTAAGTTCTTTAAATGTCAAGAGCCATCACAGCTTGGAAACAGCGTTATGATAACACAAATGTGAAAATCCTCAAAGAAAATGACTATTTGCTTTTATTAGTAAGAACTGGTAACAGGTGAACTTCAGTAACTGAAGCCTTTGGTGTCTGTTTCTGTGCAGTGTCGTGAACACTTCATCCTTCAAAATCCAGATAGACATGAGTTTTTACCCTTAGTTCCATCTCATGTACCATTTAAAGGGGTGCTTGTTGGTTGGTTGTTTTGGTCAAGGATGAATCCGCTTCACTAACGGCCATGAAAGTCAAGGAGGAGGGTAACCGCAGGGCGAGGGCATCTTTTACATGGAGAACTGTTACGCACTTGAACACATGAAGACCCATCTCTTTCCCTATCTCTATTCTCACAGAATGTGTGACACAGGAGAAGGACTATTCACTTTTCAAACAAGGGAAGGAGAAATGATCTATCAGAAGGTCCATTCTGCGACACTGGCCATAGCTGAGCAGCATGAAAGATTAATGCTAGAAATGGAACAGAAAGCCCGGGTAAGGCTCCTTCCTCGGTAACCTAACAGTTGAATGTCGCTGAGGTCTGATGCACATCGTGTATATGTGGGCCCATTCACATCAGCACCCCTGTGTCCACCCCACCCAGGCCCGAGCTCACCCCAGCTACCGAATCTCATCCCTCTAATGCCCTATTCAGCATATGCCAAAAAAGGAGTTATTTGTGGCCACTAGCAGGGAGTCCTACAACTCCATGCTTCTCTCAAGGAGGGGTGCGGTGCCTAGAGAATGAAATACAAAGCAATGCTGTCTGCATATTGCCGCACACAGTTGGACAATCAGAGATTCAGATGTGGGCCCAAAATAACCAGCAAAATTAAGTTACTACAAGAAAGGACTCCACTTTCTTTTTGTCTTTGTATTTGTCCTAGATTCTCTGAAGCTTCTAGCTCTTTCTCTGTTTCAGAGCCAATAATAAAATACTTGCAGAAGGAACTTACACTGTTTACCAACAGAATGATTTGTCTGTTACCCTGTTCTGGAACCATGCTAGAGTTTTTGGTCTAGCTAGGGAGCAATTTAGTACAGAATCTGAAATAGTAACTCGTACAAGTAACAGAAAAAATTGTAAGCTTTACTACCAACTTCTCTGAAAAGCAAACAACGGAATGACTGTTGGCCATAATCTTAAGAGTTGGCGATTCTGTCTTTCTTCAGGATTTACAGAGATGCATTAAATTTCATTTGGGAGAGGACAGGCAGAGTTTGGGGAAACAAGTGGGTCACTCACCAGAAGAACACTCATACTTCTGTCCCAGGTTAAAGATTACAGAGTTCTATATGTAGTATTATATTTATTGTGATTTTTTAAATTCTCCATTACATAGTATTTTGACACATAGAAAACTACCTTTTAAATATAAGAAAACAAAAAAGTGATTTAATGTATAATCTTATGTTATTCTTAGCGCATATCTAATTTTTCTCAATGCTACATACACATTTTTATCTCTTCATCTAGAATATGCTTTAAAGAACTTTCCTAATACCTAAGTGTAGCAAGTGAAAACCAGGCTTACACGGGACATTTGGTCTTTCACAGGGGTGAATTACACCACTTCATCCCTTGATGAACATTAAGGCTTGAACATTAGTAGGATTATTAATAGGATTGTGTGTTTAATTGAAGAAGCATTAATAAGACATTGGTATCAGTCTTATAGAAAGTTTTGGGTTACATTTAAGCCATTGTAACAGTTATCTAATTAATGTGACATTTTTCCAGTGGCTTAAATCACTGAGCAATTAGAACTACCAGATTTCAAATTATTTCCGAATCTGGTGCTTGCAACCAAAATTAACGGTTGTGATGTCACTTGCTATTAGTTAACAGCAGTTAGCTACACTTAACAGTCGTAGTTCTTTACGTAGAGCTGTTCTGAACAGGCAAAATGCTCTCGAGTCAAGTCATTGAAAGGTTTTGTCTTAAAGGAAATTCCAAGAGCTCTTTCACACCACCCTACTGTTGACTATCAGGGAAAGCACTCAGTATGTGTCCTGGGTTCACATCCCAATTCCACCCTTTACCGGCTATGCCATCTTGGGCATCCTGGGTTATTTTTTTTTTTTTTTTTTTTTAAATTTTTTTTCAATGTTTTTTATTTATTTTTGGGACAGAGAGAGACAGAGCATGAACGGGGGAAGGGCAGAGAGAGAGGGAGACACAGAATCGGAAACAGGCTCCAGGCTCTGAGCCATCAGCCCAGAGCCCGACGCGGGGCTCGAACTCACAGACCGCGAGATCGTGACCTGGCTGAAGTCGGACGCTTAACCGACTGCGCCACCCAGGCGCCCCGGGCATCCTGGGTTATTAACTTCCAAATGTTTCATTTGCCTTTATCTGTAAAATGAGGACGTAACAGTTCTACTGATTTGGCCGTTATGAGGTATCTGCATTAAAATCTGCAAAGTGCTGAGAACAGACCTGGCACACGGCAAGTGCCGCGAAAGCTTCATTATTATAACAGCGATCCATCTGTAGGAGTGATTTTGAATAATTATAAGACTTGCAATGTTTGTGAAGACACTAAATTGTTATTCCCAACCGTAGCTAAATAATATCTTTCAAATCCCTTCTGAGTATGTCTAACAATCTTGTGCCAAAAAATTTGCAAAACAAAATTGAATTCACATTTGCTCTTGATGCTGTGGTATGTGATAAACATGATAATGTCCCGTGCAGCTGAGAGGCAAATCCCCAGAGCGGAGCCACGCGATTGCTGTCAAGGGGTTAGAACCCAGCAGTCCACTTACTAAGATCTCAGGCTGTCTCCAGCTGGAGGGGTGCACCGTGGACCTTGGTGCTTGGAGATGGAGGGACAAGTGGGACAGGAGTTAAACTGCAGGCTCAGTACGCTCCACCAAAGAAACTAACTATTTCTAGAAATCACAAAATCAGAGACTCCGTCAGTTTGGTGCACACATGCGAATGGAGCATTTGGTTTAATTTCAAAAACAATTGCACAGCTATGCTTTTCTCTGAAGGTTCATGCTAATAAGACTCTTCCATATCTAGTCCATTTTTCAAGGTAAACCCAGCTGGTGATTTTCAGAGGGCATGCTATCACAACTCAACTGCCCAGATTCCTCAAATTCTGGGACCATATGTAAAGATCGCCAGGTCTCCCGGGCATCATTTTTACTTTTTATTTTAAGAGACTGCCTCTATATGCACAAATATCTTTTTTTTAATGTTTGTTTGTTTGTTTGTTTGTTTACTCTGAGAGAGATAGAGACAGCGCTAGCAGGGGAGGAACAGAGAGAGAGGGAGAGAGAGAACCCCAAGCAGGCTCCATGCTGTCAGCACAGAGCCCAACGCAAGGCTGGAACTCACAAACTGCGAGATCATGCCTGAGCCGAAATCAGGAGTCAGTCACTTAACCTATGAGCCACACGGGTGCCCCTGCATGCACACATCTCTGAAAAAAGAAGTTCCAACAACTCTGAAATAGTACTTAAATACCCTCTAACTCTTCATTTGCTTATTTAAATTAAATGAAGGCCTATGCTATAAACTAGGCAAAAGTGTAACCTAGGAGTTGGAAAGGTACCCCAAAACCTCAGCTGTAAAAATGATGCACTTTATTTATTATGTATCTAGCACAAAGTAAGAAGATGACACTCCTCATTGGCTTCCGGTTCTAAAAATGGCCCATGTGAGCTTATTATTGAGCACATAGAAAATGTTTACAGATTTTTAATGTGATTTAAGAGATTTTACAAAATCAAATTGCTAACCAGCTACATAAGCAATAAATGCCCCAAACATTGTTATTCAGGCTACTGATGCATTCGTTTCCATCCTTTCAAAGAGAGATGGTTTAACAGTGTTACTGTTTTATAGATAAAACATTTGAAAGAGAAATGATGTCTCAACAACCATTTCTTAACTGAAACAGAGGGAAATCAATATAATCATTTGGCATCACATGTATAAAACCTTGGTTTGCCCTTGTTTATTACCTTCTTGGTGGGGACACAAGAATAAACATGTTTTGACCTATCTCCATAATCTAAGTTAGGCAGCATTTCTACTCTTGTTTAATCGTATATCTAGAAGAATTCCCCAGCATTGTGAACAAAATAGTACATTTGCACTCTAGAATACTGGATAACAAGAATCATTAAATTGGTAAGGCTATTAAAAAATATTTTTATTTAGGGGCGCCTGGGTGACTCGGTGAAGTGTCCGACTTTGGCCCAGGTCATGAGCTCACGGTCTGTGGGTTCGAGCCCCATGTCTGGCTCTGTGTTGACAGACCAGAGCCTGCAGCCTGCTTCAGTTTCTGTGTCTTCCTCTCTCTCTGCCTCTCCCCAGCTCGTGTTCTGTCTCTCTGTCTCTCAAAAATAAACATTAAAACAATTTTTTTAGTATATTTTTATTTCCTTCACTGAGAAAGGTAAGGAAAGAGTTAATGACAGTTAACCGGATCCAAGAAGTTTTTAAGTAGAGTTTAGCCATCAAATACCCACTCACAGCTTTGTAAACTGGTTACTCAGAATGTTGCTTGGACGTATCTGGAATACAAGAGAAGAGCAAGAAAGTTTTCTCTCAAGTGACCCAGAAGTTTGTGGGACCAAGTAATTTACACTGCCCAAGTAAGATTATCTCCTTACTTTTACTCCTTGAAATAGCACACATTTTCCATGCCTTTCCATGCCATCGAAATTTTTCTAGATAGATTGACAAGATGACACCATCACAAAATTTTGGTCACTGTTACTTTAAACACCTCTTGAGCTCATTCGTGCGGTCATGACAGCGGACCCTGACTGATTTCTTAGATCACCAACTTATCGGGAGGCCCTGAGGTAAGCCGCCATGAAGAATGATTTCTGCGCTACAAGAAGACACGCTTCCCCTTTTGCATTTAGATGTGGACCTTCCGCTTTTCGCTCTTCTGTCCAGGTGGGCATCGGGAAGTGGTCATACGAGGAGATAGCAATCCTCTGTATTTTCTTTACTTGTTAACCCCAAAACAGTTTTATTTCAGAAGACAGTTTTGGGTTTTGGGGGTGCTTGGGATATTTGAGCCATGGTACTAATTTTGAACTAGGGCTATTTCTGAAGGATTCACCAAGATTCACATAGCCGAGGCAATTATTAAACCTGGATGTTTAAGTAAATGGCACCTCTACAATTTGTTTCCATTTCTTGGAGATCATTCTTGTTCTTAGAACTGCCAGAGTTCTTGAAATGCTATTACTAAAAGCATTTATAAGTGCTCTACCCCACATGTGCAACATTATCAGGGAAATTTTTCTTGTCTTTGTGATAGAAGCCATCCATCAGAAACCATATCGCAAATGTGCCCTTGTGATTCAGCCTGGTGAGGCTGAAATCATCCAAAATGACAAGGCCTCAAATGCCCTGAAATAATTTAATTTTCATAGATCTGTTACACATATGCGCACACACACACACACACAATATGAAAAGAAGTCCTTTTTTCCATTTGGTTTTTGTGTTCATAAGCTTTACATGTGTTATAAAATCCCATAGGTAAGGAGCAATTGAGAAGACATGAATAATTTTCTTTATTGAATTTTCCTGATACCTTACAAAAAATGAGTAAGTGAAAGGAAAGGGGCATTGTCATTAGTAACTTCTAACCTTGCAACATTGAGAGTGATTTACAAGCCTATTTGTAGATGAACAGCCTTCCATAATAAGAATTACAGTGTATCCTTTAAAAAAGTGTTTGGAATATTCCTATTTCCAATAGTTTTTGCCACCTGGTCACCAGAAGAGCTCTGTGTTAAGGACAAATAGCATCAATATTATTAAAATACCAGCACGACAGCAACCCTATTCCAAGGCCCCAGACGCCACCGGCAGGGCTGGCCGAGTGCGCTGCTGTCCAAAGCTATCAGTCCTGCCATCCTAAGCTCTGGTGGATAGAAAAAAAAAAAAAAGAATAATAGAGTCTTACATAAAACTTCTTGCTTAGAAAACAAAGGGTTTTCCTTCTCTGTTATTTGTCATTTTACATGCTCTTGTCACTAGAAACATAAGGAATAGAAGCACGTTAAACTCACAGACTTAACAAACTAAACAACCTGACTGTTCCAAGACAGTAAACCTTTTGAACAATAATCATTTAAAAACAAATTCTCCTGTTTCCTTTTCTACTGTCAGATGAAAAGACATTTCTGCCGGAGCAGCATTGTGTTGCACTACCCAGGGTACGCTACCCATTGGGTTACACTACCCATTGTGTACACTACCTATGTACAAGACCCAGGGTGGCTCGGGGGTCTTTGATGGATATTTTGTGATGCTGTCATCTTACCAAGGGCGAAGGCATCTCAGGGAAAGGCAAAGTGCGGAGCCTGGGAGAGATAACGAAGCTGGCTTCATAGAAAACTAATTCCAATAGCGACGAGGAATTAAGGAATCTGCCCTCTTAGAGTTACGGTTTGTCACAAAACTTACCCAAGTGTTGACTACCTCCAGCCCCTGAAATGGTTATTTTTTGTCCTAAATAGTTGCATGAATAGGGAAATACTATTGCATTCCATCAATTCCAAGATGCACATGTCTTTTTTCATATTTCAACATCTCTCAGGTCAAATATGAGTCAGAGTTTAACTGGTAGACCTATTCTTTCACAGTGCTACCTAAAACAGTGTTTTGTCTTTCAGCTGATGGCGTGTTAGAGCGTGCGAAATACCGTAGTACTCGTTTCAAGCAGTGTTGCAAAGACCCCCCCCCCATTGTTATTCCCAGCTGTCGCCAAATAATATATCCTTCAGTTCAAGTACATCTATCTTTCAAGACCATAAGTACCATGGGCTTATTTATAATTTGTGAAGGAATGACAAAGCCTGGGCTCTATCGTAGACAGTTTGGTTCCCCTTCTAGTGAAGGCATTCTTCTTATCACAGTTTACAGGAATCTCTACCTGCTGTGAAAAAATAAATAAATAACTCATTTTCCTACGTGGAAAAGTTTGAAGAATTTGGAAGCATAATACTCTGATGAGGAGAACACAGAAAAATGTTAACACTTTTTGCAACTTCTTTTCTAGGTATATTCATTGAAGTTTAAGAAATTGTAGGAAAAGTTTGAGAGTGCGATTTGGGATCACAAGTGATGTGTAATATCTAATGTATAGGAAGATGGGCTAATAAATTCATTCTTCAAAGTTCTACTCATGATCCCATTGCTCAGTATTGTCAGTTATTAATCATAAGACAAGAGCCTTCATTATTACTGACAGTGGCTGATTCCCTGCTGGGAAATACCATTTGCATATATGTGAAATTTTCTTTTACTGATTGATCACAGACACTGAGTATAATGAACCAACACAAGCCCAATTAGAACAAATTATTATAGTTGATAACTAAAGTGGACCTGTGATCCTAATTAATCCATTTACTTACTATTGTTCCAGTGCTCAGAACACTAAATGGAAACACTAAAATGCAGTCTCTAAACACACCGACACAGAAAAATACTCATTTGTGCATAAAGGCACAAATGAGATAGAAATGGTAAGGGGTCAATGTGTAATTTTTCTAGCAAGTGGTGCTGTAACAATTATAATAGTATAAATTTTATTTATACCGTGTTTTTTCCTTAAAATTCGTTGTAGATGCTCTAGATGCCAGTTCAGAAAATGCATCTTGTATATATATAGTTTTTTATATTTAATCAACTTGATTAGAGTTGATAATGTGTGAGGAAAATGACTGGCTGACAGAAAAGAGTACAATTTTCATGTTAAAAAAACAATTTTGTTATTTGTATTGCTAGAATCAAAGAATAATGGGGAGACTATAAGGATGATTCTCTCTCTCTCTCTCTCTCTCTCAACTCAGATAGCCTTATTTCTTCATGGGCATACAATCTGCTCATGCCAATTATGAGAATGAGCTCCTTGAAGAAGAGCAATAGATTTCAAAGGTCAATCGAGATGACTCCGAGTATAAACACATAATTATGGAATGTACACAGACAACACAAAGAATCTGAGTGTCTTTTCTTTGGATAAAATGCAAGAAAAAAATGCCGGCCAGTATTGGGCCAATCAGAATCCACCACACGGATGTAAGAATTGTGTGGGGAGATACGTAAGCTTACTTGCAAGGAGTGTGAGCATAATTGTCAATTTCTGGGAGTATCCAGTGAATTATTATTTATTCAATGGATGTATTCGCTGAAGCAGAGCAGCCCAGTGGCTATCCAGGTAGACGTTAGAGAAAGAACTGTGTGACCTCGTATAAAGTATTTACCTTTGCTGTGTCTTAGTTACCTTTTCATGAAAGAGGGAAGGAAGGAGCAAGAATAATATCTACTCAGACTGTTAGGATACCAGCTGGTCTGTAGTGAAAGCCCAGGTATTAGCTAAGTCATGAGATGGGCGGCAAAAGAAAAACGCTGAGCTTTATTTTTAAGTGGGTAAAATTTTATAACCCCTGTTAAAAGCTCATCCCAGCTTTCATCATGTGCAGACTTTGGAAATTGTTTATATAAACTTTAATACATTCTCTAGATAACTTAGATATTACAAAATCAAGACAGTGAACATTTTATTTACACATGAAATGTCATCTTTCAATATGTAGACATCACGTTTCTTATATTCAGAGAGTAGCTCCCTAAATGCGTCTACTTACACATAAGAGATTCATAGATAATTGATAGATAAGTAAAGAATATATATATTCTTAAAGACATTACAGGTTACAGATAAGAATGGTGTTCAAAGTATTTATGTATATGTTTGTAATCATTTCTGATGTTATTCTAAAGCTCGGCTTTTTTACATTCTATGAAAGTACTTTGATCAATACGTGGTTTAAAACATATAATGATGACATACATTTTGGTTCAACTTTAAACCAAAATAACCAGAATAACATTCTGCAAAGTCCAATTCTAAATGACATCTAGCAACTTCCATTAAATGACTAAATGACATCGTGTTTGTTAGTCTTGTGCCAACTCAGCAAGGTATCTTCTAATTCCTTTTCATTTATCTTGAATAAAATGGAAGATTAAGTGTGAGTTGTCCCCTATTGAAAATTAAGTCAAGTCTGTGAAAAACCAATTGCCCGTAAACCTTCAAACTTCAGAGGACTGTTTGAGTAAATCCAAACAGTGCTGAGCTTGGCTGGCTAGAGCTCTCTGGGGTTTCTTTTTCTCTACAGTTTTCAAGTTTCATGAGCTCTTTTCCAAGAACAAATAAACTAAATATTCCCGACTGGGACTGCACTTGGGTTCACCGTTTCCTTGTTAAGCAGCATGACGTGTTTTGGTGACCTCTGACATGGATCTTGCGTGTTACCTTTTCATGTCCCCTGACCTCTCAGAGCTCTGGAGTGCTTCTTCTCTACAGTGTCGTTCCCTACCCAGTTCCTCTGGTCTCAGCCATACCAGGGAACGTGTCGACATAGCCACTCAGGAGACCCATAATCATTTAAAAACAATGTCTTTTCCCGGCTTATGTTACGCATGTGTGCAAACCCACACGCACACACGCAGCCCACACCCTGCTACCAGCGTTGCTCCCCTGGGTCTCGCCTGTGTCCTGCCTCTCGCACCTGCCCATACCGAACATCTGTGTCACATATTCCTATTTCTTGAATTTTGTACTTCGATTAAGCTCTTAGGCTTTTGTCTAAGAACCCGACGGTCCTCACTGTTACTCGTTTGATAGCTCATTTTGGACACCTTTCCGCGTCTTGATCACGTATCGCGTAGATGCGTCTGTTGTGAGCCACCTCTCCCATGTAGTAGAGGCAAGAGTGAGCCAGGAGTTTCTACCAAGCCCTTCAGATGGGGCAAACGTTGTGTTCTTCCCTCTAAAAGCATCACATTATGAAATATTAACAACGACATTTGAGGTAGATTATATTAACTTCAGTTCGCAGAGAAGGAAAACTTGAATCTTAAAAAAAAATGTTTTAAGCGTGTCGCCTGAGGTCAAATGACAAGGCAGAGATGGAGTCCGTGGGTGAGAACAGGTGTGCTGACAGCCAAGCATGTGTGCCTAACAACTCCGGATTGAGTGGCTCTGGTTGTAATGCCCTCTCCTCAACGTTAGAGAGAGGCACACTCGTCCCTGCCTCTGGGCCATGTGGTTGACCTGGTTGGTGCAGTTCTCCTCACATCTGCTCCCTGAGGAGAAAGGATCCTGTCATTTATTTCACAACGATTTGTGTCTGCCAAGATTTAGGGGCCAGGGGCAGGCTGCCCCAAAATGTGCCACTCTGGCATATTGACGATTTTGAATTAAAGCTACTTAAAATCAGCCTGTGCAAGAAGGACACTCAGACCCTCCTCTGTCCCACTGAAAGCAGGAAGTAAATCTCCTGTGTGAAAGGCGCCCTCCCTGCTCCAGGAAAGAATGGCACCTTCTTGTCACCAGAGATGGGAAATTGGGAGCTGAGAAGGCCGCATAAACACCTCCTTATTACTTTTTACTCATTTACTGCCTTAGCCCAAATTTGGTTTAGAATTCCTTATTTTTTTAAATTTTTATTTATTTATTTATTGAGAGAGAGAGAGAGAGAGAGAGAGAGAGAGCCGGGAGGGTCAGAGAGAGAAGGAAAGAGAAATCTCTAGCAGGATCCACACTA
Organism: Felis catus; assembly: GCF_018350175.1. Taxonomy (NCBI): domain Eukaryota; kingdom Metazoa; phylum Chordata; class Mammalia; order Carnivora; family Felidae; genus Felis; species Felis catus. The sequence goes on from NC_058379.1 coordinate 86,224,601, forward strand.
TCAGTGCAGAGCCCGATGCGGGGCTTGAACTCACAAACTGTGACATCATGACCTGAGCTGAAACCAAGAGTCTTATGCTTAACTGGCTGAGCCACCCAGGCACCCCCAGAAGTCCTTACTGATTGAAGCTTCCTAAGTTAACGTCTCTTTGTCCCGTCAGTTCCTCACAGATTTACTGTGTCTTTGTCTAAAAAGTATAAAATCTACCTGCCTTGATCATTTCGTTGTGTCTCAGTTTCATTATTGGGCCTCCGTGCACACGTAATAAAACTTTGGGGTTTTTTACCTGCAAATCTGTCTCAGGTAAATTTAACTCTTAGTCCAGCTAGAAGACCTCGAAAGGTAGGGAAGGCATCTTTTCTTCTCTTCAACATCATGGTCTTTGAAGTCTCAGAGACATCATTCACTGCCTATGTCACCATGAAAAAATTATATTATCCCTCTGAGTCTCATTTTCCTTGACTGTAAAGTTCAGATGGCGTGATTATTGACAATTTATGTGGATATTAAACAACATCTGAAATCAGTTTGCACTTTGCCAGGCACATAGGGAATGACTCATAAATGTTAACCTATAAATGCTACCTTTTTCCTCCCACAATTGTTGAGATTTATACCTCGAGTGCTAATAAGGCTTTAAATTTTCTAGTCAATTATTGGGCAGATACAGACCAAAAGTAAAGTTGGTTAGCAGGTTTTTTTTAATAGAGAGATGAATTTATGTAGGGGGACACAAATTAGCATTAATGTTTATCACAGGGGGAGGCAGAATCTCAAAATAGCAAAGGGAGATTGCAAAAGGCAATCAGGTAACCTGGATACTTATTTTGGCAAAAGCAGGAAAAGGTGCTGTGGCCAGTACTGGAATCCCAAAGTTTCCAGGACCCACCGGCTTCTTTTTGGCAGGGTGGGTGCTTTGAAAGTACAGAGCTGTATCTTATATATTGTTACATGTTGGAGAGGAAGCTCATTTTCCCCCAGAGATCAACATCAAAGTCCAAAAAGCAGTGGACTAAGAAATCAAGAGAACTGTTTCCTATTAGAGGGTCTATAGTTGGGATTTTACCGTGAGCAAATCCCTGAGTTTTGGGGGTTGTGATTTTTCCATCTGTAAAACGAGAACGGCTGGATCCTCTAAGAAGGGTTCAAACGTTGAATTACGTGGCCCGCCCGCATGGTAAGCCTGGGCTTTGTCCAAACATGGCAGTTCAGAGTAGTCAGACTTCCAGAGTAACTCAGGACAGGTGGAGGGAGGAGGACAGGTAGAGGCCATCTAAGGCGTAGCCAAAACAGACATAATGTCATGTCTACGTTGCCTTATTCATCAAATCAGTCACTGGTCAGCCGAGATTTAAGAGGAGGGAGCCCATCACCCTGTATCTGAATGCAGCCATCTTCAATCCTCCACACAAATAATGCATATGGAATACCACCTGGGATACGATTCCATTGAAAGACATTGCCCAGAATGGCTTGATAGTTCATGAGCGTACTCAATACCTGGTTTTGAAGAACAGCTGAGGAATGGATTCTCTGATGTGTAGAAGATTAAAAATCTGAGGTATGATGGACAAGATAGGTACCTTTGGCAGAGATCGGGAGAACGTAGACATTCAGGTTTTCAAACACAGATTTTTCACTTTTCTGAATTAGATATTGAAGTAGAATAAAAAGAAACTAAAGAAACAAGTGAAGAAACAGAAGGTTAAAGGTTACCTGTGATTTGAAAACCGTGAAGACCAAGAAGTAGAGAAATGAGGTGAAGAAACAATTGGTGATTCGGATGAGAATTTTATGGAGGAAATTCTCAACTTATTTGTTTCCAGGAGAAAAATATGTTCACTGTGTTTCCATGGTGCTTAAGACTGACCATTTAGGAAGACATATGTTTCCCAGAATTAAAAAATAGAAGGAAAAGTAATTTGGGGAAGGTGAATTGACCACGGATGGTGTATTGTATACTAATAAACAAATCACAATATATTAGAACACTAAAGTGTAGACAGAAGTGTGATTAATATGAGATTGGCTTTATGGATTAATTGATGTTTATTAATGGGCATTGCTCACACTAATTAAAGACGTTATGTGTTGGAATTCAGTTTATACCTGACGTGAGAAATTGGCTTTAAAGGTGAAAGCCCTTTTGTCCCAGTGCTAATTTCATAAAATGAGCTTTGCCTCTCTTCCGTACAGGAGTGGATATTTAGTATGTATCCTGATACTTGTTAACGGTCATAGCCCCACACACAGAGATTCTCCAAATGTTAGGTCTGGGGAAAATCCAGAAGTGTGTGTGGTTAACAAACATCCCAAAGGTTCTAGAAAGCACCACCCTATTATAACCCAGGAACCTGGCTTCTCCCCCACTCCCTCCACCTACCAACCATAGGCTGTTGGTGTGGCTAGCATATCTGTTTTCACGATAGGAAGGAAAATTTCGAACTATCCCACAATTTGAAAACTCTATAAATTGGTTACAATGTTGCCACTGAAAGCCATCTTTAAAAAAAATAACGTTTAACAGGGCCAGACTTTCAAGTTCACTGAGTAGGGCACTTTGGTGGCAAGTCATAGCGTTTGTAGAAATGCCTCACTGCTGAAATGTGGAATCACATCAAAACGTTCACGCCCTTTGGCTTCATCTTCCATTAAAATGGAGAAACCTCTCAGCTTTATATGGCTTTAAAGAGCCTGTTACAGCCTATCAGGTCCTTTCCTGACCACGTCTTCAGTGGGGGGTGGGAACCTGGATGCAAAGTATGGGAAGGGCCAGAGGCGGGGCGGGGCGGTGGGAAAGGGCACCCACAGGGAGCAAACAGGTCTCTAAGCTCACACCCGACAGACATGATCTTCGATCTTCGCAGCTCCCCCTTCTGCCAAGAGTCAGATATTCAATCAGGAGGAAATGTGAGGTTTTATTGATTAGAGGATTTCCCGTTGCCCATCAGAAAGTGAACATTTGCTCAGATTGTGTCAGGGAAATGTGCACTAAGAACAAATAAAACCATTTCTGGAGGTTTTTAAAAACCTAGAGTGAATCAATCAAAGTGAATTTATTTCTTGAAAATGCAATGTAAAGTTTCATTCTCTTGGAACGAATCCTACGCTTGAGCACCTGAGTGACGTTGTGTCGATCTCTGGGGCTACCCTTAAAATTTATGTTTCAAGTGAGAACATAATTGCCACATTTTTATCACAGAACTTCTCAGGGAAAACACGTTTTTAATATGTAAAAGATCCTATCGCAGGAGCGCAGAAAAACGTCCATTGGAGAAAAGATCCCTTGGGCAAGGGTGGGAGGAGGTGTCTGGAAAAATTGTAAACGGAAATGGGTGAAAAGGATTAATGGTATCCTGTGTTTGGTGCCATTTGGGAGTATGTGTTTGTGAAAGGGCTTGCCCCCGCCCCCAAGCTGAGCCATTTTATAGTTCAGTAAATTGCAGAAAGCTGATAGTAATGCACATAATTCTTGTTCAATAAATGCACACAAACTTGTCTGGTGGTGGGTACACCTGGTTATTTCTGGCTGTTTCCCTGCGCTCCTGGTTAACTGTATGCCCTTTGAATTCTCCCTGGAATCGGTTGTACCATCTATTTGTTCCTTCTAAATCAATGAATGAGATCCAATTGTCTATAAGTGTTCGCTTCATATACGTTTGGAGTCATTCATTTACCTTTTTTTAAAAAAGCTAACCTTAAACAGCAAATCAGACAGGTATCTATAACAGATTTGGTCACATAATGCCCACATTTAACCCTCAGCTTCTGAAAGGGCAGATTTCAGTCTAATATTTTGCATCAAGCCTGACACATTTCCTTTTTCTTTTAGCTTCAGACAAGCTTGACTGAGCCAATGACGTTATCCAAATCGATATCTCTTCCTCGTAGCGCCTACTGGCATCACATCACCCGTCAGAACAGTGTTGGAGAAATCTACAGTTTGCAAGGCAAGTAACTTGAAAATAATCAAGCGGCACCTCCATTAGCTTCCTACAGGTGGGCCAGGAGGCATGCAAATTGCCTTGCTTCCGTTTCCTCCATTTTTCATTTATCAGCTGTCACTGGCCACAGTGGGGGATCTGAGATTTATAGTGGCGTTTCTAAAGCTATCATTGCACAGTCTCATGGTAGAAATTATTCCAAAAAGTCGCTGAGGGCTGAGGACTGTATTTGGCACCTGACTAGAACATTGTACATAAAAACTGGAACTTGACTGGAACATTATACAAAACATTATCAGAAGCTTAAAGTAGCTGATCCTAGGGTCTGTTTCATGCTGTTTTATAAAGGATTTTTTCCTTAGCATCCTTTTTTAATAGGATTGAATATCAGTTTAAGGGGGCTGATTTCAGGCTCTGTAATAAAACACTACACAAACCGATTCTCAAAAGTCTTCAAGTGTAGCCAGAGCCTTGGCACAGAAATAATTCTGGAGGGTGCAAGGCAGGAGATAAGTGTGAATACTTTGCTTCTGTACTTTTCCTAATGATTAATGGTTAATTAACTAAAATGGGAATGGTTTACCAGATGAATCAGATTCATAGACAGCAGGTATTTGATCGACTGCAGCACAAACCTCAGATTTGGCATTCTTTTTTTTTTTTTCCTATTCTTCCCTGTTGTCTTAAAATGAATAGTCTTATCCTTCAGATAAAATATTCAGCTATAAGCAATTGACTTACAGCTCACCAAGACTGAAGGAAGTGGGAACTTAGAAAAATAAGGCTAACAAAACACAGCTAAAAAACAACTCATCCAACAAAGAGTTTTTGAGCACAATGGGTTTGAACGTAATAGGCACCCAGTAAATCCCTGGTGAAGAAATGACCGGTATGACCTTCAGCATAGTTGGACATTCAGACTGTTTTTCCATTCATACTTTAACTTTTGCTCATATCGATAACACGAAGTCTTTCAACAACAACAGCAAAATGTTTTGGCGATGCGGAAACTGAAATGGTGTATTTTTAAAGCAATATCTGCTTGCCAGCATTTCAAACCTAGACTAATGGAATTTGGTCAGTGGGAATTAATGATGAAAGATTCGTTCTGCAAGGAAAAGCTGTCAGAACAATTTTAGTCATTTGTTGCTGGTACTTGCATTTTATATTTTAAATGAACCCTCTTATGGAGAGTTATTATCTTTTTGTGTTATTTCTTTGTATGAGAAAACCTTTAACAGGATAAGGAGTAGAGGGTCAAGGAGACTCTTGAATGTCTTGTGGATCACAAAGAGGAGACCACATCTTGCTTTTTTGCTTCTGCTCAAATGCTAAGTCGTGATCTTGGGAGATTAATCTTGCTTGCTCCTATGATTAGAAATAATTAGAAAATATGCTTTTAGTGTAAGGTTATTTTTATTTAAACCTAAACAGATAGGTGTAATTATTGTTAAAAAACAAAATTCAACCGAGTAAATTTTACAAATCGTGTTGGCTTTATTCAGTTATTCATGAATGAAAAGCATGCCATATAGCAGATAGGAAGGAGGTCTGAGGAGCTATATGTAATGAAAGACTTTTATAGGGAGACAGAGCGGGACAAGGAAATTATACTGGACAAGAATGAACTGGGTGTAGCAAAGTCATCTTAAGGGGACCACAGAGGTCTATAAGATAGAATCCCTCACTAGCATTGACCACATAGTTCCCCATTGACTGGTTTAAGAGTCTGTTTCTGGGAGAGCAGAAACTCTATGTGTTAAGTCTTGGGTAGGCATCATGAGGTTTAGCCTAAGTGACTCCATATTGAGTCTACTGTCTTGTTTTTAACAATATTGATGTTTAATAAAATAATAAAAATATTTTTGTAAAATAATAACTTTATTTTGTAAAATAAAAAATACATGTATTTTTGTATTTTTCATGCAAAAATATAAATGGCCACATTTCTAAGCAAAAAGAAAGTGAGATGTTACTACAAATAAGTTGGAAAAAGGTTGGAGCCAATGTCGTGATACCTTTGGGTTTTGACAAGAGTTTGGTCTATAAATCCAGCAAACGAAAGATTGTTGTTTGCATGGTAGTGTGTGGGGAATTTTTCTCCAAAGGAAGAGCTGACATTGAGACTGATACACAATATCAGAAATAATTTCATATGCATCCAACAAAACAATGCCAGAATCATTTAAATTTCTCAAAACGCTGCTGAAAACTTGCCAACGGACAGTGTTGACTTACAATATAACAGTCAGTAACTGATTAGAACACTTTAGGATCTATCTCACCGATCTTAATTTCCAGAAAGGTAAGGACTTAAATGCTTTATCAATTATGATGAATAGTTTGCTTGTATGGTCTCAAGACCACATTCTTCCTTGGTTGTTTGTCGTTTTTGTGTAACAAAGAAATATGTGTCGACTAAGGTGATTACCGCAAGTCCAATAAATACAGAATGTATTTGATGTAAATTACATTTCACTATATTGCGGGTTTACTTTTGTATTGTATGCTTCTTAGAGCAATACATTTTATATTTTACATACTCCTTATTTTATAGTTATATCATATACAGAGAGATATAAACATCTAGATGGATAGCTAGATCCTCGGTGAGTAGATAATATCTAAATAGATACAGAGGTGAATTGTTAGAGATGCTTTGACAAAGCTGATATATTTTATTCTCCTTTTGTTCTGTTGAGGCAGTCAAGTTAAGCAAAGGACAAGAGTCTTTTGACCATAGCTTTTTATTGGTGTGGAATCTACACAGGCTTCGTGCTCATGGATTCAGGGCAGGATAAAACTACCGAAACAAGAAAGAAAAATAGAAAAGTGAACCTTAGCACCCCTTCATACACATCTACATTTTTTTTTCAATAAACCACATTTGAAAGTGTAGTTATTTTGTGTCTCACTTCCTTGGTGGTGCTCCATGAAGGGCATCACTTCTTTACAAAGGGGAAAATACAGTCTGATCTTCCAGAGTCAAGGGAAAAATCTGACGATGGTGGGTGTTACATTGTCAAATAACCTGCAGGTAGCAATGAGAAATAAAAATGTACCGTTAGAATTTTTCATCATATTTCCTACATTCTAACTGTGAAGCTGAGATCAATATGAATTAAATTCAGCAGGCTTTCATTCAGAAGGCAAAGGGGGAAAAGCTTTATATCTCTAAACCTTAGTAGATTGGGATTCATTAATAAGCACTGCATGTTCTAGAACTGAAAAAATATTCATGGTGTGCAAACAAATCTATTCTGTTAAGACGTACCTATAACTTCGATGGCCGGTCACCCTCAAAACTTCACTTGCTCTATTTTATTGGCTTCATTTCTGTCACCTGTTCTATAACTATAGTAGCAAGAGACACTGAAAAAGACCAACGTGTCAATACTGGCATCCTGCATTTACTTTAATATTTGGGAAAAAAGAGTAACTTACTTTAACAAGTACAAGTTAGCTAAGGACGAGGCACTACTATGCAAAATCTCTACGCCTAAATGGCTGGTAAGAGGTTGGGTCATGTCACGTACTCTTGCAGAGTAGACTTGAGTAAAGACTTTTCCTGTTCTTGATTTTTTCCAGATAATCAGGATGATTAGTTTGTATTAGAAAGTAAGTTTCTGTTTGTATTTCTCTGACTTACGCGTTAATGAAAAATTTTTGTGCCGCGATGCATTCTAGGGATGCTGTCTCTAGACTTAGGCAGACCATACACTTCCAGGGAAGGAAACATGATTTTGAACTCTTGACTCAAAAGTAAATGCTTAAGGGGTGCCTGGGTGACTCAGTCACTTAAATATGCAAGTCTTGACTTCAGCTTAGGTCATAAGCTAACAGTTTGTGGGATTGTCTCCCTCTCTCTCTGCCCCTCCCCTGCTCCCCCCCCCCACTCAAAATAAACTTTAAAAAAGTCAATGCTTAAAAAAATACCATTTGTTTAATATTGCTAGACTTAAGATTTTTGCTCTAAGGCCATTAGCAGATGTATTAAGAGCACGAGGAATACTAAAAAAGAAAAAAAATTTAAAAAGGATGAGGGGCGCCTGGGTGGCACAGTTGGTTGAGCGTCCGACTTCGGCTCAGGTCATAATCTCGCGGTTTGTGAGTTCGAGCCCCGTGTCGGGCTGTGTGCTGACAGCTCAGAGCCTGGAGCCTGCTTGGGATTCTGTGTCTCCCTCTCTCTGCCCCTTTCCCACGCATGTCATGTCTCTCTCTGTCTCTCAAAAAATGAATAAACGTTAAAAAAATTTTTTTTAAAGGATGGGGGGGGGGGGTTAGGGAGGAAAAAGGAAAAAGAAAGAAACAAAACCCTACCAGGAGGTCACGGTTCTTTTTTCCTTGGAAAGGCCATCACCTTGACTTGTAGTCACCATTCGCATATCTATAGGACGGACTGTGTAGCCAGATCTTTAAATCGGGATTTGTGGAGATGGCTAAGCATTTATTGAAAATGACAGATCAATCTGGTAGAAACCACTGATGGTACCAGGCTCACCACAGGCTCGCACTGAGTCTTTGTTGAATGCAAAAACAATGAATGTAGAAACGTGTTGGAGAGGACACACGGAGGGGACAGCACGGCTCCCACATGCCCTCTCTGAGGACATTCCTCAACGGTTCCACAGAAGGAACTGTCATGTCGGGTGCCACACCAGCCCATCCTGGGCCCCCTCTTCCCCTTGCGCGCGCTTAGGTCTGGGTGGGCTTGACCACTTCCTGCTTTAGGACAGCCCTGAGTCCGCAGGCACTTGCTACCACTGGTCTTTGTCTGGTGAGCACAGGATGGGCTGTGAGAGGCTGGTGGCTCTGTCCCCATAACCTGGCAGCTGGGTTTGTGTCTCTCCACCTGCTGCTTTCCATCTGGAGAAGTTTTTCCACCAGCCACGCTGATGGGAAGCGGGGTCAAGAACGTGGGCTGAAAACGGTCCCCGGGGAGTGGGCTTCGGGACCGTGTGCCAACCTGAACCTTCCCCTGATCCATTTCGTCACTTATTTGGACACAAAACCCTATGGGGATATACTGTGACTCATTTTTGAGCAGCTCGAACACCCTCACTGTTTGCATCAAGGATGATGGGGGTGCCGTTTGCAAAAGCGGTAACTTTGGGAGCTGTGCTTTCATTAATACTGATTAATATTCGCTGCCAGCTCTGAATCGTCCACCTCCCTCTGCCCTCTCTACGTCTGTAATTAAGCTGCAGACTGCCCACATCAGCACAGTGGCGCACCTGATTACACAGAAGGCATGTTACTCTCGACGAAAGGGCATGGGCGGCTTCAATTTCTCGGAAGGACAGGATGCAAACAGGCAATTAGAATTAGAGATAACCTTCAGAAAACAGTAAATAGAATTCTGACATAGATTAGGAAGGTAAATCGAAGGATTTACTCACTCTTCACTCGACTATGGCCCTCTGTCTTTCCTGCCCATTCAGTTTCAAGTTGTTTATAAATCATTTCCACGGAGACCTTCTGTTCAAATTTTCATCATATGAGGTTTTCCAAATTGCAAAGTTAATAAAAGCTTTGTATAGCAAGTTAAAAAAGAAAAAAAAAGGAAAGAGAAAAGAAAATTGCACCGATGGTACGAAGGAGCCTCCATATGTTCAGTGCTCCACGTGCGCACTGGCAGGTGAGGCAGTCATGGCGACTGGTAGCAGCCAAGTGCATCGCACATCCCGCATGGGGCCCAAGTCCACTGGTGGAGATGTAGCAGCAACCCCAAAATGTGAGCCATTTTCCAGAATCAACCCTTTCTGGTAAATCTTTTTTATGAACATTTAGTGAATACCTTTATCTTAGAAGAATAAGTCAAAGACAGCCAATGCCTCCCTAGACATCAGTTTGGGGTTTTTTTTGTTTTATTTTTTTTTTATAAATGTTTATTTATTTATTTTGAGAGAAAGAGAGAGAGAGAGCACACAAGACGGGGAGGGACAGAGAGAGAGGAGAGAGAGAATCCCAAGCAGGCTCCACGCTGTCAGCACAGAGCCCCATGTGGGGCTCGATCCCATGAACCATGAGATTGTGACCTGAGCCAAAATCCAGAGTCAGGCACTTAAGTGACTGAACTACCCAGACGCCCCTAGATACCAGTTTTTAGAGATAAATGGAGTGATTGCTTCCCAAAATAGGCACCGTAAAAATGCTCAAAGTGTTCTCACTGTGAAATGTTCCTCATATGCTAGAGCTACAATCACTCCCTCTTCTGTGCCCCCAGACACTTATAGATGACCCTAATATACCAATGTATTTGTTTATAAACCCTCTTCCTCCGTTCATTTGTGAGGTAGAAACTTCAAATGATTTTTATCCCTATGGCTCAGCCAAATTTAGAGCTCATTGTGAAGGAGTGCTGTCTGTAGGTTAAAATACTGAGTTTTGGAGTTAAATAAACCTGACTTTGAATATTAGCTTTGCCACTGCTGAGTTGTATGACTTTGGGCAATTTAGTTAATCTTTCTAAGCTTCTTTTTCTTCATGTCTAAAATGAGGATAATGGTTTCTATCATGGCACTTAAATGAGATAATCCACATTAGGTATAAACATTCAATAATTATTAACCACTGTCTGTATGTTGAAGTAAATTAAATTTCCATTAAGAAGTTCCTCTGATGAAGGGAAGTATGCTATCCTACTCCAATTTATTCTAGTATTTACTTTAAAATATTATTGCGGGGCGCCTGGGTGGCGCAGTCGGTTAAGCGTCCGACTTCAGCCAGGTCACGATCTCGCGGTCCGTGAGTTCGAGCCCCGCGTCGGGCTCTGGGCTGATGGCTCGGAGCCTGGAGCCTGTTTCCGATTCTGTGTCTCCCTCTCTCTCTGCCCCTCCCCCGTTCATGCTCTGTCGCTCTCTGTCCCAAAAATAAATAAAAAAACGTTGAAAAAAAAATTAAAATATTATTGCAGTTTTTCTGCTATGCATGAGGAATTTTGTTTTGTTCTAAAGACTTTCTAAAAGTCTAGCTTTAAGAAATGCTTTATAGCTCTTATAGTTCTAGAAAAACCAAATCTCTCAACCTAACCCTAAATTTTTAATGCCAGATACAAATAAAATGCCGGGCTTAAGTCTTTACTTATTTTTTTTCTTCCCATCAGTGAATTTAAACAAGACATCTCCCCTCAAACAGATGCCCCCCTTCTCCCAAGCCTCACCTGGCTCAGTCCAGGTAGCCCAAGGGAAATTAGAACCTGTGTTTCAGGCCAAGGCATTGCAAATTCCTGGAAGGAATTTATTCAGCTCAGTGCACAGGAAGTGCCCCTGCTCCTCCCCACTCACCCCAGTCCCCCTCAAGATCTACTCTAGCTGATTAGCCTACCTTGACTGCTGAGAAGCCTTTCTGAGAAAGGTCTTCCCCCACTAAGGTAGACCAGGCTGCCTAAGCCAGTTATGCCTCAATTTATTCTCTCCTGGGATGTACTCTACTGGGTGGAATAAAGGTGAAAGGTAAGATTTAGGCTGCTAATTAAGTTCTCCCCTGGCACAGCACAACACAGAATCTAAAGAGGGCGCCCAGGGTAAAGTATAACAAGTCAGCCATTTAATCATTGTTTACCAGAAACGTAAAAGTAGTAGATAAAGATAGATAAAGATAAAAGACTCAAGAGTTACCAGATGTTATACTGGATTAGTGTAATCTGCCAGTGGCTTTACTAAAATAAATTGCTTCTCTCTCTTTAATTCAAACCTGAAATTGAAATTGGAATTAAACCCGAAACCTGGTCTCTATACTTGATTTTTCTCCCTCAAGCTTCACCCCCTACCTAATTTTTAAAATATAGGAGGCAACATATTAAGGTCAATATTAATCAGACTATTAGGGAAAAATATATATTCCATTTTATTCAGGAGGAAATAAACATAGCACATAATACTAATTCAGGGAAAGGTTAATACAACCTTGACTGAAGCCCAGCTGTCTTTGTCATGTATATGTGTGCGTGTGCACATGTGTGTACACACATACACAGATATGCGTGTGCACACACACACACACACAACCATATGTGCTCAGTACTGTCTCACCATATGTTGCCTTTCTGAAAACTGTACCTATTAAGCTACACATCACAAATTATGAAATACATAGGAGAACATATAGGGGGAAAATGTTCAAATATATTTTTCTCCAAGACCTCTGTTTCCTGTTGTATTTTTTAACCACATCTCTATCTCTGGCCCTTCAACTAAATGCACCCTATCCCTCTTCATAGGCTTAATAATTGTATTTTGTCCATTTTTCCCTCTATTGTTCTTGATCTTCCAAAGAAAGACTACAGTATTCTGAGATTTGATAATGATCGGAGGATTTAAAAATGTGGGGAACATCAGGAATTAGCATCATTGTAATGATACTTGATGCAGAATAAACTGCAAAGTTAATGTAGATTTAATCCTACATGCGACCTTCAGTGAAGTTCTAAGACTCACCCTACTGCCCTACAAAGAATAGATGCTCATAGAAAGTCTGCTGCTGCAAACTTAAAACATCCAATATCTAAAACTTAGGAGCATGGTTATATAAGAGAAATTTACGTTAAGAATTGAAGCCCTGTGCATAAGCGTTGCCTGTACTTAATACAGGAAGAGTAGCATAGTTTGGAAGTTCTCTTAGAAATCTTTCTTTGGCATTGGTTTCTTAAATTGGTTTGACAGGAAGTTTAGAACCTCCCTTGTATTTTTGTAAAACTATTCACAACACAAGGAGAAGTTCAATGCCAAACTCTAAGTGATAATGTCTTTTACATATATGCTCGAAGATAAAAGATACATGACTTTCAAACAGAATTTTCTTACTCATAGAGTTCTTACACAATTCTGTGACAGAAATTGTTCTTATTCTTTTATTCACCAGAAAATCCCATTCTTCCCAATGAATTTCAGAAGTTACTTCTCCTATATAAAGTTGAGGACTAGCCATTGTCTGGGGCCCTGTCACTCCCACTGTGGAATTCTGTCTGTGCTCAAAAAAAGATGTTGGCTCAGAACACCCTGTGGTTGTATCTGTAACTCTAATTATCACCATCCTGATTAATGGGGAAGCTTTTCTCCAAGATACAGTTTATCATTCATGAATTCATTTGTAAAATATTTTAAAGGTGTCTAAATTTTTGACAATAAAGTTTAACATTATTCATAAGTGCACACACACACACACACACACACACCCCTCACATTTTTTCCAAAAAAACAAATGAAACATGTCCTAGAGTACAATCCATTTTATTTTACAGCATGCTTCTATGTTAATGTTACAGCTTCTTTAGGGGCACGTCAAATAAACTGAAGTATGTACAATGAAAATCACAGCATGCTATTCATTCATTCATTCCTGTTTCCTGGTCTCAGCATTGAATCCATCCTTCTGAAGTTAATGAGACACTAAGAGTCAGGAAATTGAAGATCTCATCCTAACTGAGTAACTCATCGGCACTCAGCTGTGTGTAACCACTTGTAATCCCCCATTCAACAAATGGACAGGGGTAGACTATGTCGCTGGTGTCAACAGAGATACGCATGGCCTGAAGCACAAATGAGGAAGTGTAGCACGTTTGAAAATTCTTTATAGGAAGAAGAGGGATATTTGATTGCATAGTCTGCTACCAACAAGATATTATGCTACATAATATGACAAATATAACCTCATATAGACTCTTAAATACAGAATACAAACTGAGGGTTGATAGGGGGAGGGGCGAGGGGAGGGGAAAATGGATGATGGGCAGTGAGGAAGGCACTTGTTGGGATGAACCTGTTGTATGTAAGCGATGAATCACGGAATCTATCCCCGAAACCAAGAGCACATTGTATGCACTGTATGTTAACCAACTTGAGACTAAATTATATTTAAAAAATAAAATAAAATAATAAAACAAAAAATAAACCCAAGTTAGTTAACATATAGTGTTAACTAACCTGGATTATATATATATATATATATATATATATATATATATATATCACACACTCTAGAGAAGGTAGATTGTTATGGATGCAGTTTTTATAGAGGGAGAAAGGCAGTATCACTGTCAACTTATTTATTGAGCACTTTGTACCATGTCACGATATATGACCTTCCCAACAACCGTCTGAAGTAGGTACTATTGTTGTTCCATTTTGCAGATAAGGACTCTGAAATACAAAAATAACTTCCCTAAAGGACAAAAGTGGGATTATCAACCCATGCAGTCTTATTTTTCTAGCTGGAGTGCCACCAGGATAGGAAAGTTACATAACCGCCCCAGGGTAACAGAGTTTAAGGCAAGGTGGAATAAAACATTCGGAAACTCTACCCTTCTGCCCAGTTACATTCTCTTTGAACCATAATCAAGGTTTACAAGAATTATGCCTCTGAAAAGCGGGCAACAGCTATTCTCAAATGTGCTTTAAATGAGACAACCCAGATGGAAGGCATCGAAGCAATTTGTGGAAAATCCACAGTGTTCAAAGTCAAGTTGTATATGGCTTGGGCACTGCTTTTAAAAATTTCATATAACAGCTTTGCTTCTTTCGTGGAACAATTTAAAGCACACTGTGTATGTAAATTAGTTGGTTTAACTCCTGAGAGTTGCTATTACTTTTCATTATTACTTTTCAAGCTTTTTAACTAAGTTTTACAGCAAGTTCAAATGTGTCTCCCTCAATTTTAATTTCTTTAGAAATGTCTTCTTTTGGAGATTTCAAAATCACTTTCCCAGTAGTAAATCTCTTTTATTTCATGCCCTTGCCTCCCTCCTGAATATTTCCAGCTCTTTTCTTTAGGCATTAATGCTGACATGCACAGTTGTTGTCTTGTTGTGCTGGTAGTTCATGTGGTTTCCATCACGAAAGTGTAAAATGTCTTCTTAATCAAGCTTCATTTCCTTTATATGAGCTATTTTTGTGTCTTCCTTTGAAAAGTGGGTTTTTTTTAACTTATGACAGGATTATTTCTGAAAACTTGCCAAAATTCTAAGGGATGAATACTTAAAATGTAACGGAAATAAATATTCAAAAATTTGATTGCAAAATGAATACATCCTTACTGAAAAAACTCAAGACACAAAGAAATACATGGATGCAAGGTTAAAAGCCACCACTAGCTTGTTAGAATATAAGGTGGCAAGGTAGAGAAAATTGAAATTGAGATAAGATACCTATATATTTATAAAATTAAGATCGCATTTTATATTAACTCATTTGTTATATCTTTAAGTTGTATATTTTACTGAGAACAAAATCTATATGTGACATATAAGGACTGAGTAATATTCCATTGAAAAAATCTAATTTATTTAACAATAGATCTCTTGTTCAGCATGTACATTATGTGTTTTTGCTATTCTAAACAATGCCGTAGTAAACACATTTGTATGTAGTATTTTTTTAATGTTTATCTATTTATTTTTGAGAGAGAGCATCAGCAAGGGAGGGACAGAGGCAGAGGGAGAGAGAGAATCCCAAGCAGACTCTGCACCATCAGCACAGAGCCCTATTGGGGCTCATGAGATCATGACCTGAGGTGAAATCAAGAGTCAGACACTTAACGGACTGACCCACCCAGGTGTCTCCATTTGTATATAATCTTTGATTACAATAATATTTCCAGAAGTGGGATTTATATATTTTTTTCAATCGGTGTTTGTCATACTGTGCCTAGGCCTTGGGGATGTATCCCGTTTACAGAGAACAAATCAGATGTGGTTTCCATCCCTAATATACATCCAGTCTCATAAAAAATACATTCCATAATAGCGTAGATATTAAGTTGTTCACTTATTCAACGATTATGCATTGAGTTGCTTTTCTATGTTATTTCTATGTGGTTTGGGACACAAAGATGCAGAAGAGACGCAAGACACTTATTCACATGAAAGTATATGCCAATAATAATCTAGTAAAGAAAATAATAAGCAAGGTAATTGCAGACATTGATGAGCATTATGAAGAAGCTATATCAGAATCATGACAAGAAAGTCAATTGGCCACTAAATCTCTTTCAGAAGTGTTATTTGAATTCAGGATTCAGATGTCAAAAGCAGATCAGCCTGTAAAAGTTTGAAAAAGAAATTGCAGACATAGACAACATGGTCAGGCAAAAGCAAGTCTGGTATATCAGAAGGAAGACAGGTACATCTGGAGTGGGTGGAGCACAGGGAAAAAGGCCCCCGTGGGCAGTGATGGGCAAGCAGGACTAGATAAGAAGGACCCCATAGTGATCTACAACAATGGCAGTTATTGGCTCAGCCTAATAATTCTAGTATAATCGCAGAATATACCCAAAGGAATGTTTCATCAAGGGTTCAGGTATATTGCGTCTTCCCGCTGTATCACTTTTTTATAATTAACAAATGCAGCGCAGTTCTTTATCTAAATTCCGTTTTGCCATGTTTTCCATTTATTTTCAGTGTTTCTGTGTCTTTATACTTTAGATGTTTCCTGGTCGAAATAGGTTGGACTTTAAAACTCAAATTAAAGTATGCTTTTGTTCCTTTATAGCAAAATTAAATCACCTTTATTTATTTTGATTGTACATATTATGTTTTTCCACTCTCTAATTTTATAATTTTGGTTTGTAACATTATTTACGTCTTTGCCCTTCCTTATCTTACCTACTTTTTTTAAAGTTTGTTTTTGTGAGAGAGCAAGAGAGAGAGAGAAAGCGCATAAGTGAGGGAGGGGCAGAGAGAGAGAGAAGGAGACACAGAATGTGAAGAGGCTCCAGGCTCTGAGCTGTCAGCACAGAGCTCAATGCAGGACTTGAACTCAGGGACGCTGAGATCATGACCTGAGCCGAAGTCGGAGGCTCAACCGACTGAGCCACCCAGGCGTCCATTATCTACTTTTAACCACATTTTTTTTATTGTCCCTCCATCCCCTTCTTTGGAATTATGGATATTCTCTCAGTAGTTAACTGAAACTGTTCATATGGTCACTTGACCAAAAAGTAAAAACAGATGTATAAGTATAAATGTAGCTACACTTCTCTTTTTAATACCTTTCAGATTTCATGCTTCTGTTATTTATTATTTTATTTCTCTCCTCTTTTGAAAACATTTCAAATTTAATAATTAATACTCTTATTTTTACAGCTAGTGCACATTGGATCTACGCATCTGCTTCACTGATTGCACTTCAACCCTTCTTCCTGAGTTCAAATGCTTCTTTTTATCAATACATTATTTGTTTCCTTTAGTGAACTTTTATCTTTAGTGAGAACGCGATGTTTTGTGAAGATGAATTAATTTCATCTTTATTCTCGCATGATATTTCAGTTGGTTATGGAGTCCTTAGCCATTTGAGGACCGTTTCACTATTTTCTCACTTCACTGATTGCCTCTGGCTTCATCTCTTGAACGACACCCCAGCTAGTGGTGAAATTCTCAGCCACCTGGAGAGTCTTCTGTCCCAGCCCTTCCTGAGCCATCAGATTACTGTTGAACTGTCAGTCTAGCTGTTCGTCTTTCGTAGAGAATTGTCTTTTCTCTCTGCTTTTAGAAATTTCTTCTTGCATTTGGAATTAAGAAGCTTACCCTCATGACTCAAACTATGGATTTCTCTTTGATTTTTCTCATTGGATCACAGTCTATTTCTTCAACCTGACAAGTCCTACCTTCATTTGTTCTGAAAGACTATTATGACTTATTTATTTAAATATTGCCTCACCCTCATTTGTTCTATCATCTCCTTTAGGAATGACTAATCTCTGCTTGATATTCATGTTGTGTGTGATTAACAATAGTAGACACGTTTTCATCTCTATAATATCTTTGTGCTACATTGGAGCGATTTCCTCCTACCATACAATTCACTCTGGATTCACTCTGCAGTTGTGTCTATGTTACCACCTCCATCATTCATTGATGCCTTTAATATCTAAATACTGTAATTATTTTGTGAATATCATCTATTCTCTTTTTCACACTGACTTATTCTTTTCTTGTGACTTAAGTTTCTCTTAACTATATATATATTTTTTCCTTTCATACCACAAGAGTGTCTTTAGTCTTGTAGAATATACTTATTTTAGTCCCTTTGGAATTGTTTTACTACCATTGTTCATTCTCTTATCATGACTTCTGACTCTGAGTCTTGAAGAGACATTCCATTGGGCGTGTTTTAATATCTGATTACGAACTCATCTTCAGTAAGAATTGCATTTCTGTGAGCATCTAGTTGCACCAGGAATGAAAATATTCCTCCAGAGTGGTTTCACATTGTTTATCAGGTAGAACCAATTGGAACCACCACTATTGTAAGCCATTTCATAAATTACATTCAAATAATAATAACTTCATGTGGCTCAACCTGACAAAACAAAATCAATGGAAAACTTGATGGTCATAATGATATTTTTTGAGAAAAGACATTTGATAAAAATTGTTAGGTTATGTGAAAAAAAGCTTCTGAAGAAATAGAAAAATGAGCAACATAAAACAAGCTTGAGCAAAAACAGAACTTCAGAGAAAACATATCACTTTTAAACGTCCATGGAACAGTAATGAAAAACTGACTATATGTGAGGTCACAAACGTGTCACCACACGTACAGAATAATCATAAGCCTATACTTATATCGTGTGCTCATGTTTTCCAGTCTTAATGAAATAAAAATAGAAATCAATAATTAAAAGCCAAAAAACCCTATACTTTTGGAATTTAAAAACCCATCTATATGATCTTGAATGAAAAAAGACACAATGAGGGAACATAGAAAATATTGAAACTGTAAGATAATAAAAACATTACATCAAAACTTAGGAGGCATAGCTAAGTTGGTAGGAAAGTTGATAGCCTTAAATATTTAGAAGAGAATAGGGATGGAAACTTAATAAGCTAAGCACTCAACTGTATTGCTTTGATGAAGATAGTGCCAAACAAAAAAATTCACTTATAAGCATGTGTACAAAATGCATCAGCTTGGTCTAATTGTATTTATCCCTGAGGTGTAAGGATCATTTAACAATAAAGTATTAGTAAATGATTTCATATTAAGAATTTGAAACTAAAATCTATGTGATACCCTCAATATGTGTAGAAAAATGTTTGATAAAATTCAGTACTTTTTCATAAAAAAAAAAAAGATGGGGTACCTGGGTGGCTTGGTCAGTTAAGCATCCACTTTAGCTCAAGTCATGATCTCACGGTTCATGGGTTTGAGCCCCAAATCGGGCTCTGTGCTAACATCTCAGAGCCTAGAGTCTGCTTTGGATTCTGTGTCCCCCTGTCTCTCTGCTCCTACCCTGCTGGCATTCTATCTGTCTGTCTCTCTCTCTCTGTCTCTCTCTCTCAAAAATAAACATTAAAAAAAAAAAAAGAAAAAACTGTATTTTACAGATAGCAGGTAATCTTTTCCACCTAAAAACTAGCCTTTACCAAAAATTGACTACAAAGAACATTTCCAAAAATTTAAGAACAAGTCAAGAATGCACTCTACCATGATCAGAACAGAAATATAGATTTTAAAAACATGAATATTGGATAGTAAAAGATAAATTATTTGAAGATAATATCTTTTGTCAAAAAAATCCAAGATGAACCACAAATTATGGCATCACCACCAAAATGAAACTGTACATTATTTTTACTAAAGGAATGAAAGTAAGAAATAAGCACAAGTGGATAAGCACAACACATGGGAATTTCAAAGGCATTTGCTAAGGGAAAATGGCCACATGTGATTCCATTAATGTGAAATTCTAGAAAAGACAAAACTACAGTTCCAGTGCTTGCAGATGCCAGTATTAAGGGTATGGGATCCAGAAAAGTGTGTGAACAAACCATGCAGAAGAAATGTACTCACATAAAATCTACCTAAGGCACGATATCAATGTCCTTCACTCCAACTGTAATTCTCATAGTTCTTTAAAAAGAAGGGGAAATTTGGGTGCTTTGGTGGCTCAGTTGGTTAAGTGGCCAACTTCAGCTCAGGTCATGATCTCACTGGTTCCTGAGTTCAAGCCCCGCGTCTGACTCTTTGCTGTTAGCCTGGAACCTGCTTCAGGTTCTGTGTCTCCCTCTCTCTCTGCCCCTTCCCCACTCACACTCTGTCTCTCTTATTTATTTAAAAATAAATAAACATTAAAAAAATTTTTAATAAAAAGAGGGGAAATATTCTAGCAGTAACCTTATATATTAATCACTATTCTGTAAATGAATTTTTCTTAACAATTATTTTTATAAATGGTAAGAAAAAAGTCCTAACAGACTCTAGAGTTAGAGATTTTTTTAATAAATTATCCATTCTTAAATTCTCAGATTTATTTCATAGAAGTAAAATTTTTATTAATTATATTAATTTGAGATCTAATATTCTCACTAAGTCCTATTATTTATGCTGAAGTTACCTTTTGATTTCTGTGTACATAAAGTACTTAGCAAAGCACTGTTTCACCTATAAATCCTTAGTGAAGCTTCTGACATCACCGCCCTCTCTTTAACCAACCTTGCAAAATGATGTTCAGTTCTTTCTTACCCAGCAATCAGTTGATTCAGTACTGTTTAATAAGCATTAAATGCCAACTGAATGCCAGACCTCAGCTAGGCTCTGGAAATACAAAGCCAACCCAGATACTATTCCTGCCTGGGAAGAGCTCACTGCCATGTGCATTTGCCCGATACTTTATCGACCTCCACATTTCTTTTGATCCTATCCTCTGTTGGCCATTTTCAGTCATCTAGGTTCAGCCCAACCAATCCCAGCCCCTTTTTATCTTCTCTTGGTCTCTCTCTTGTCTGCTCTATTCTAGTATTCTCCCCGTATCCTTCACTTCAGAGTCAAAGTGACTTTTGTAAAGGCCAATTCTGACCCTATCTTTCTTCCACTAAAAAAATTTCAGCAGTTCCTGAAGTTTGAGCCCCACATTGGGGTCTCTGCCCTCAGCACAGAGCCCACTTCACGCTTTCTGTCCCCACTCTCTGCCCCTCCCCTCCTTGCTCTCTCATTCTTCTCTCTCTCAAAAATAAATAAATATTTTTAAAGAGACTATTGAAAAAATTGTATATATAAAAAAATTCAGTTGGAGACTCCCAATTGGCCACAATAAAAAAAAAAAAAGGGTGGGCTAAAACCTGGACTATTTCCCCAGCCTAGAATCTACTAAAACGAAGAATCAACATTAAAACAAGAGAAGAAAAATTTCCCTTTGGTAATAATGAGAAACAGAACCTTAATTCTCAGGCTATTAAAAATTTGTGCTAAACACGGTAAAATTTATACCAAACTGTGATGAAGGGTACTAAAAACAGGGACAACCTTTCCAGCCTGTGGACAGGGTCTGACTTCCCTGAAATGCACCTGAAGTGGGATTTTCTTTTAAGGACTCGTGACAGCTCACACAGGAGAGGGAGGTACTGAGCAAACAGGCTTTGGGAAAGAGTAGACTGAAGAGCGGCACTGAGATTTAGGAGGCTAAAGGCCTGCGGTCATTGTCAGGACATGGTAGCCCCAGCACCGCTGTCCTGTGTTCCTCTAGTCAAGAAATGGGAGAGAGAAATGGGGGAAGGGGGTTAAGAGTATTTACCACCATGAGCCGTGAGGAACTTTTGGAATCGTTGAATCACTATGTTGTACACCTGGGACTAAGATATCACTGAATGTTAAACTATACTGGAATTAATTTTTTTTTAATGTGGCCTTCGGTCATAGGGGCGACCCTGCACATACACTTCCTGAGACGGAGTGTCTCCTCAAATGGTGCACTCTAGGCCACAAAAAAAAAAAAAAATGAGGGTCAGGGCCCCTCCCTACAGGTGACAGAGCAGTAGCCTAGCAGGTAGGGCTACTGGGGTCAGTGCATTGACACACTATGCTAATTTTCTTGGAGTCTCAGATTACTAGCCAGCTGAAACCCCTGGGGTGAGTCAGAAAGAAAAACAAAGACAACAAGCTTTGCGATGGTCCACCAGAGACAGTTGAATGAATGGCACTCATCACTGAAACAGGAAGGTGGGGGGGGTGTGCTTTACAGATCAGCCAACCTCCAGGCTTGTCCAGCTTTCCAGTCAAGGCAGAACCTGAACCAAGCAACCAAGCAGCAAGGACCACCCAATTTGGTCAGAGAGAGTGCGAGATGGTAAATCCAAACAAAATGACTTCCTACCCTTCATCTCTCCTCCTCCCCTGCCCCCCCCCCCCCACTTCAGAACCAGGATAAGCTCTAGAAACCAATGTCTCATTCACTAACAAGCCAAAGCAGGAATGCTTCAACATCGTATCTGTAAGTAGACAGTGCGGGTAGATTAAAGGAGAAAGGAAATTAACCAAGGGAAAATGAAGAACTATTCTTGAAAATAACTTCTCTGTACATTTAGAAAGTAATGAAAGTGTGCATTCTTGGAAGAACAGTTCAAAAGAGTTGCAAGAAATCCAAGAATAGATAAGACAATAGAAAGGATATAGAGTGAGTTAGACCCCTCAACAAAGTAAATTGAAAATAACGAGAAATCCTTCTCACAAATGAAACTATCTGCTAAACACTTAGGAGTCCAGTCTTTATAGTTGAAAAAGCCTTTAACAACTTATGGATAGAGTAACAAAGAAACGGATGCAATTAGAAAGGGAAAATAATAGAATACGTGTATGACATAGTTATTTGGCATATATACCAACATATAAACAATAGTTTGTAGAGTATATATGCCAAGTACAGAACTGAAAGGACAGGTCTTCCTAAAATGGCAAATAAAGACAAGGTGTATGTAAAAAATTTTTGCTGAAATAAAGGAAGGCTTGGGACTTAGCTCAGGTTCTCTGCCGGGATGGGTTGATGTGTACAAGAGTTAACTACAGGGTGATTCCCAGATATCTGAGGAAATCATGAAACAAAACACAGAGGCCATAGCAAATAAATTGCATGAAAAAGATCCCAGAAGAAACAGGTGGTGCAGAGAGCATACTACAACCCTGCAGACAAGCAAACTTACAAACCAGGTGATAAACTCTAAGTCAGAAGTTGGAGAAGACCAGATCTGCAGTCACGTGACTGACCCGAGTAGTAACTGGATGGGTGGTGGGTGCAGTGCGTTCAGCAAATAGTGCTCCAAAAATGCAAATAACGCTTCTGAGAGGAGAGTGGTGGGGATCCGTGTTAAGAGAACTTACGAGAACTCAGTCTCCATCCTCCTAATAGGAAGGATATCTGTAATGTCCGAAAGCGAAAAGTCAATAAATGCCAGCTTAAAAGAAAAAAACTTTTATTTAGGATTATATAGGCAAATATCAGAAGAAATAGCCTACAGACTGTGACTGCTTCCCTCTGGGGATACTGATAGTACTGCCTTTAATATTATATTGTCTTTGTTTTAGACAGGACTTCCAATCCCACCCCCTAGTGAAGGGATCTGGGGGGAGCAATCTGGATCAAAGAATTTTACTGGCTCCTTTCTGCTGTGTTTGAATGCTTTGCAAAAGTCATGTATCATTGGTGGTTTAGGAAATGTTTAAATGCAAAAGTCAAAAGAGAGAAAGCACTAGATGCTTCCTGCTTTTGAAATAATCTCCAGGCTTTTCTTGAATGACGGTATCA
Source organism: Felis catus (assembly GCF_018350175.1). NCBI lineage: Eukaryota > Metazoa > Chordata > Mammalia > Carnivora > Felidae > Felis > Felis catus. The sequence continues at coordinate 86,248,057 of NC_058379.1, forward strand.
TTCTCTGGCCTCACCTATCAGTCCTCACCACATCTTCCTAAAAAAATCCTATGCCAGACATGTAACTGTCCCAAAGGAGAATGTATTTCCCTACTTCTATCCTCTTTTTATGCTATTGGTTCTACCCCCGTCTTTTCCCCATCTCTACTTGGGATTTTACCGCAAATACTTTAAGGTCCAGACAAAAACAAATAAATCTTATCTTTTCCATAGAGACCCTTACTTGCTCACTAGATCATCAAAGTAGACAGTATTTTTGCCTTCCCGTACCGATTTGGCAAAGTGCCTTACACAGGCTTATAGAGCTGATACCGTCTGTGCAAAAAGCATTATGTTTCTAGGAAGGAATTTCAGTTTGCTATGCTGCCATTTATTAAATTCCTGTAATTATGGTCCCTTGGGGTGATAGAAATTGTTCCATGGAAGGAAGATGCATCCCAAGTTATGTTGTTCTTAATTTGTAAGATGACAACAACAAAAAAATATTATCTGTGCTTAAACGTGAAAGTTGATTCAGCAGTAGCAATAGGACAGGTTGTGTGTGTGTGTGTGTGTGCATGTGTGTGTGTGTACTCATGCGTGTTTAATGTGCCCCTGTATCAGTTCATTTGACTTCGTATTTAGGGAGTTCTTCATTGGTTTTCTTCTTGGTAAATGATACTAAGTCCTGCAGTGTTCTTTAATCCTGGACTTTACCTCCTCTGTCTTGTGAATCTACGTTCGACATATTTTTCGTATTTTCACATTTTTGTGAAAAATAATCTGAATCCAATGATAGCATCCTTTTTTATGGTGCTATTACTAGAAAAAGAAAATATCTTATTATGAATTGTATAAATGATTGTATATTTATATAAATAATAGGATGAAAACCTGGACACATCTTTACTTTTGAAGAAAACAAAATATAAGAATTGCAGAATACATATAATTCTTAAATTATAACTAGGAATTAAGATTATGTTTCATAAATAGGAATTAATAAGTTTGGGTGGACCCAATCTTGCTCTACATTCAGCATAGACCATTAAACAATTAACATCTTTTGCTACGTATAAGAGTTTATTATGTAGTTGAATCCATGATAGGGACAAATTATAAAATAGATCTGAGATTTTAAGTGAAAACCATGTGATCATGTTTTAGATTTCCAGAAATGTGCAGGATGGGAAAAACTCTTGTGTTCAGGTCTACTTGTTTGTCCGTGGGCAAAGATGTGAATGTTTATGGGCTGCCTACTGTAGACCCATATGCAGTAACTATGGGATTTCTTAGCCTAGTGAGGTCTCCACTGATTTCTCTGTTCACTGAGTGACAAGTGGCCATTTGTTGGAAAGATTATGGTGTATACTATGTCTTTGCAATACCCACAAACATTTTCAACTACTAAGAGAAGATACGTTGAAAGCAGTTTCCAAATTCCAGCTGGTCATCTGCTTGTCTTCTTGATAATGTTCAAAGGAGATGTCAGAAGGTCGTCTTCCTTGACAATAATTTGCACTCTTATATGAGAGATTTTTTTTTCTTTAGGGCTATAAAAATAAGAAGTTTTTTTACAAAGGAATAGTGAAGCATGTAGAGCTTTTAGTTGATAATCTTGAATGCTTGATGTTTTCTCCTGTGACATTTCCTTAGATTTCCTGAAAATATATGTATATACCCTTCGTTGTGTATCTAATGATACAGTACCTATTTTTTTCAAACTTTGTGGCATAAGGTAGCCATACCAGCAGAAGTGAGGGAATATATGTTCCTAAAGTGTCTGGGGGCATGGAGAAACCCAAATCAGTCCCCCAAAAATCAAAGTATCTTTAAAATCTTCTCTTAAAAAGTTATAATTAATTCCTATTCTCCTTGCTCCATGCATGTACATTTTAGACTGAATATATTCAGCCTGAATGCTAAACTTGCTTTGTAGGGTATCTATTACCCTTGTTCTAGTTCATTTTTTGAGCTAATGGATGCTTTGCTTAGCGTCCACAAGAGTGTTTCTGAAGAAGTTGCTGAAGCATCAGTCACCTCTAAGATATTTTGAAATCTTCCAATGATACTGCCCTCCGGGAACCACTGAAGGAACGTGGGTTAAACTTGGAACCCTCAACTCTCAAAAAAAAAATCTGTATTTTTGTCTAGCTCTTCTATTTTTTCTACTCCAAAATGCTAACAGTCTTTTAGAATAAATTAAGGTAGTCTGGGTCTCTCCTGGGCTGCACTGAGTGCCCTGAAATTCTCTTCACAAAACAAGTTAAGCAGCAAGGTAGTAGAACCACACACTACCAGTCTGTTTGCCAGGATCAGTGGGAATCCAGAAATCTCCTAACCTCTCTCCTCACCCACCCAAACAATAGTATACCACGGACACCAGTAATGACACATAAGTAATTTCCTACCAAGTGTAGTCACAACTTATAAGCATAAATGGACTCCTTGCAATGAGAAGAAATTAGAGGGCTCAGTTCCATTTACATTGTGTAGAAGAATAGAAGAATAAAATGGAAGTTTCTGCCAGTATGTAATAAATAAAAATTAAGGAGTAGGTGGAGATTCCAACGCTAAAGTAATGTTAAGCATATGATCCATTTAAACTTGGCACTTAAACAGTGAGTAGAGCTATCCAAGGGGTCCTAACTGATCATTTGGAACCCTGGCAAAAGCGGTTGGCATAAAACAATATGCAGTAGTGCAATCAGAATGTGTAAATCGTGATCATAATGCCTCTTAAACAGACCCATGTCAGTAACAGAATCGCTACCAGGTAATGAAGGCAGACTACTTGATCAGAAGTAGCTATCTCATTTTCTTCTGTAATATGTCCCAATTTGTAAATTAGGGGCATAAAAAAATGGTTCTACTTTCCTGTGTTTTCACTTTTAGCAAGGCTACCTCATAAAATAATGGAAATGTTTTCCTGTGGATAACTGAAGTACAGAAATAATGCAACTCATTAGAATACAATAGAGCTCATTACTTCAGTTCATTTCAATAGGGATAGCATTTCCAATAAACATTTTCTTAGAATGTGAGAGTAATGACATTTATTTTAATTCTTTAAAGATAAATAACGTTTTTCTATTTTTTGAAAATTCTGTCAGATAAAAACCAATACCAGGATATTTGGTCTACAAACATGATCATAGAAGTCCAAATACATATGACAGTTGTGAGCAGTGAGGTTGGTAAAATTCTTACCTTTCATATCCTAAATCCCTCTTTCCCTAGAGTAGTTCATACTAATCCATAGGCTTTATGTAAATTGTTAGATATTTGTCAAGGAAATAATACATAGCATATATGTGTGTATGTATGCATGTGTGTATATGTGTGTGTGTGTGTGTGTGAAATCTGGTTTTACAAGGAAAATATGTATCTTATAGGACCCTTCTTTTAATTATCTTTTATTCCATTTTGAGATTTCTATCCTAAAAATGAGTACATTGCATTGGTACAGCTTCATAAATTTTTACAAATCACATTCTAGACCGAGTAGTTGGGGCGCCTGGGTGGCGCAGTTGGTTAAGCGTCCGACTTCAGCCAGGTCACGATCTCGCGGTCCGTGAGTTCGAGCCCCGCGTCAGGCTCTGGGCTGATGGCTCAGAGCCTGGAGCCTGTTTCCGATTCTGTGTCTCCCTCTCTCTCTGCCCCTCCCCCGTTCATGCTCTGTCTCTCTCTGTCCCAAAAATAAATAAACGTTGAAAAAAAAATTAAAAAAAAAAATAAACCGAGTAGTTATACAACCATTATATTTGGTCAAGTGTGTGTGTGTGTGTGTGTGTGTGTGTGTCATATAACTAGAATCAAAAACAAAGAAAAACTAAATTATTATCTGTATATCTTGTAATAACCAAACACAAGATAAGTTTTAACTTGTTACCAGTTTTAATTGTACACCAGTTGTTATTTTATTTTATTTCATTTCCATTTATTTTGTGATGATACAAATAAATGGAAAGATATACCATGTTCATGGATTGAAAGAATTAATATTGTTAAAATATCTATACTTCCCAAAGCAATCTATAGAGTCAATGTAATCCCTATCAAAATACCAATGGCATTTTTCACAGAACTAAACCAAATAATCATAAAATTTGTGTGGAGCCACAAAAGATCCCAAAGAGCCATAGCAATATTGAGCAAGAAGATTAAAGCTGTGGGTATCACACTCCCAGACTTCAAACTCTATTACTGAGCTTTAGTAATCAAAGCAGTATGGTACTGGCACAAAAACAAATACTGGCACTAAAACTGACACAAATTCTAGACAATGGAACAAAAGAAAATAGAGTGTCCAGAAATAAACCCATGCTTATATAGTCAATTAATCCACTGTAAAGGAAGCAAGAATGTACAATAGGGAAATGGCAGTCTCTGCAATAAATGATGTTGGCAAAATTGGACAGTTACATGCAAAAAATGAAACTGAACCACTCCCTTACACCATATACAAAAATAAACTCAAAATGGATTAAATAGTTAAATATAAGACCTAAAACTCCGAGAAGAAAACACAGGCAGTAAACTCTTGGACATTAGTCTTAGCAATAGTTTTTTGGATCTGTCTTCTCAGGCAAGGACAACAAACGCAAAAATAAAGAAATGGGACTACATCAAACTAAAAAGCTTTTATACAGTGAAGAAAACCATCAACAAAAAGAAAAGGCAACCCACTGAAAGGGAGAAGACATTTGCAAATGATAATCTAATAAGGGTTAACATCCAAAATACATAAAGAACACCTACAACTCAATGTTAAATAAATAAATAAATGAACAAGCAAACAAACAACTCAATTTAAAAATGAGCAAAGGACCTGAATAGACATTTTTCCAAAAGATATATATGGATGGCCAAAATCACATGAAAATGCTCTATATCACTAAGCATTAGAGAAATGCAAATCAAGATCACAATGAGACATCAGCTCACACCTGTCAAAATGGCTACTACCAAAAAGACAAGAAATAACAAGTATGGGCAAGGATGTGGAGAAAAGAGAACTTTTAAAAACTGTTGATGGGAGCGGTAAATTGGTGCAGCCATGATGGAGAATAGTATGGAGGTTCCTCAAATACTTAAAAACAGAAATACATACGATCCAGCAATTCTACTTCTAAGTATTTATCTGAAGAAAACAAAATACTAATTTGGAAAAAATACATGTGCCCCTATGTTCATTCCAGCATTATTTAAAATAGCCACGATATGGAAGCAACCTAAATGTCCACTGATATATGTGTGTGTGTGTGTGTGTGTGTGTGTATGAGTATTATTCAGCCATAAAAATGAGTGACATCTTGATATTTGTGACAACCTAGGTGGACCACAAGGGTGCTATACTAAGTGAAATAAGTCACACAAAGACAAATACTGTATGACCTCACTGATATGTCGACTCTAAAAAACAAAATAAATGAACAGAAATAGAGTCATAAATACAGAGAACAAACTGATGATTGCCAAAGAGGAGGGGATGGGAGATGGATGAAATAGACGAAAGGGATTAAGAGGTACAATCTTCCAGTTACAAAATAAATAAGGCATGAGGATACACTGTGCAGCATAGGGAATGTAGTCAATAGTATTATAACAACTTTGGTTGGCGATAGATGGTGACTGGACTTATTGCGGTGACCACTTCATAATGTACATAAATAACAAATCATTATGTTGTACACCTGAAATTAATACAATATTTTATGTCAATTATTCTTCAATAAAAGAAGACAACTAAATTACGTGTATTTTACAATAACTCAATATTAGATAAGAAACCATCAGTTTAACTGTACACGTGTTTTCATCTTATTTTATTTTTAAAATTTTGTATTGAGATATAACATTGTGTTTGTAACGCACAGTGGGCACGTGCTTATAAGGTGTGCATGGTGATCTGATACACGTACACTGAGAAATGATTACCACTGTAGCATTAGCTACCGCCTCCATCACCTCACTCAATTACCCTTTCTTTCTTGTGGTGAGAACATTTCAGACTATTCTCTTCACAACTTTCAAGTATATAGTACACTATTCTTAACCACAGCCACAATGCTGTATATTAAATCCCCCAAAGTTACCCTTTTATAACAACGTTTAACTGCTCATCTGTTTGGTATCGTGGTGCTTGTAGTGGTAAGCAACTGAACACGCTTTGGAAAAGTTGCCAAAAATCACATTTCAAGAAAACTTTACACAAACGTACTTTGCAATATCTCTTTTAACAAAACCTGTAGCAATTTACTAGTCACGTTTAACCGGATTAAATATATTAAAACTAGTTTTTTTTCCAAATCTAGCTGTGGCTAACCACACACATTTCAGTTAAGACATGTTTGAATTTCACATGCAGAATAAATTTTGAAACATTTCTCTTCTTACGTTGAATATCCAGTAGATATTGTGCCACTAAGGTCCCTACACAGCTGTGGGCACGTCAGGAGAACCACAATATGAGTCCGAGGGGCTCGCCATTTTTAAAATGCAAAGGCACGCCTCATCTCCTCTGACTTCACATGCAAGTTATTGAAGGAGCAGCACTGACTTTCTTTTGTTACAATGGTGGATTTACTAGATGGGCAGGTGTCCTCAGAGTCGAACACACTACAGGTTACACCCCAAGTGAGTATGTTTTAATTAACACATTATAATTATAATTTCAGCTCAGGTCCCTATCTTGTGGTTTGTGGGTTTGAGCTCCACATGGTTCTCTGTGCTGACAGCTCAGAGCCTGGAGCCTGCTTTGGATCCTGTGTTTCCCTGTCTCTCTGCCCCCCCCCCCCCAACTCACACTGAGTCTCTTTCTCTCTCTCAAAATGAATAAACATTTTAAAAAGCACTCTATTTAAAAGTAAATAAATAAATACTCTATTCAAAAGTAAATTAATTGGGGCGCCTGGGTGGCGCAGTCGGTTGAGCGTCCGACTTCAGCCAGGTCACGATCTCGCAGTCCGTGAGTTCGAGCCCCGCGTCAGGCTCTGGGCTGATGGCTCAGAGCCTGGAGCCTGTTTCCGATTCTGTGTCTCCCTCTCTCTCTGCCCCTCCCCCGTTCATGCTCTGTCTCTCTCTGTCCCAAAAAAAAAAAAAAAAAAAAAAGTAAATTAATTAATTAAAAAATTAAAAAATTTCTGCCCAAGTCATGATCTCCCAGTTCTTGTGATCGAGTCCTGCAAGGGCTCTGTGCTAATAGCACAAAGCCTGCTTGGGATTCTCTCTCTCCCTCTCTTCTGCTCCACCCCCACTCCTTTCAAAGTAAATAAATAAACATCTTAATAAATAAATAAATAAATAAATCCCTTTAAAAAACTGTAGGGACATTTGGATCTTGGTTGTCTGCATGTAGCAATATGTGCAGTAATGCTGTCTTCCATTGCTTTTGTGGGCCAGATCGTGGTACGCAAGAGAATCTCCCCCATCAGGAGTAAGAACACCCAGTTTTCCGAGCCTTATAATTACACGTTACTTGGTCAGCCGGGTTTTGCTGGTCCTTGATCATTTTGGTAAATAATCCTTCAGGAAATAATAAAAAATGATACAAATTATAGAAAAACAAGAAAATTAGTGTGACATATTAAGAAAATAATCAAAGTCTCTAGGTCACTTGGATCCTACCCACTTTTCATATTAGCTGGGTCTCATTTACAAGTGGCCGCCAAATGCGGCCAGTACTATTCAGTTGTAAATCGTTCTATCAAATATCTAAGTGTATTTTAGCTTGCTTTCTGCAAAAGTATCTATTTTTTGTGGTGCTCTGGGTAAGCACTCTCTCCCTAGCATAGGTGCCCATCAATGTCATTAGGCAAAAGAGAAAGTCATTATATGGAAATGGATGTCTATTTTCAAATCCAGTAAAATATGGTTTCATCATCATTGTGATTTTTCAGCTCTAAAATCCAATCTTACCATTTCTTTAAATGAAGTGCCCCTCTGGTTTAGGATTATTGGCAGTAGAAGTAGTGACGTCATACATTATGGACTGAAACTTCTACTCTCAATTTCAGAATAGATATGCCAAATAACTAGAAGAACATTTTATTCTTCCTCGCTGCATTCATCATATTGATGGATATGGTGTTAAAGCGCATTATTCCAGGTGTCGAGAAACCTGGGTTTTCATTCCAGTTCTGGCATTAACTGCTTTTGTAACCTTGGACAAGTTGATTCCCCTCTCTGGACTGTAGATCTTTCTTGTAAAATACATACCATATGATAGCCAAGTTCATCTAAGCCTAAAAAATCTTAGCCCTTCAATGTACATCATTCAGAATATGTTTTACAATGGTTGTAGAAATTCTTCAGTCTCCTAAAACATGTGCGAGAGGATATAAGGATATTTCTATAGAGCTAAGAATTTATTTTGAACTATGAAACAGAATGTACAAACATTTTGCAAAATTTAGTAGTGCTACACGAACGATAGCCTGCCCGATTGCCAGAGAAAGAGGAAATAAAGGCAAAAATCTCGGAACGGGATTGCTTAATGTGAGAACAAGAGTCCAATTCTCTAATGCTTGTATTCATTTAACAAATGTTTACAGAGCACCGACTGTGTGCTAGGCAAAGTGCCAAATTTTCTGCATAACGAAGTTCGTTCATTATACAGACGGATTCACTCAATGACAGCACGTTTGGGAATTTTACCCATTTGGCAGGCAGGATAAATAGAAGGTCTTGCTTCACTCAAAGTAAAGGTCTTTAATGAGAAGGTTTATCTACTTTTAACCACCTCCTAACAAGTGGGAAAGAAGAGAGAAACAACTCTATGTATCTGCTCAAGCTCATTTTTTCACTGAGTAATCAAACTGTGGAAAGCTGGCTTGGACCGTGTAGGGAAAGGAGCTAGCCGGCGAACTGTGAGCCACAACCATCCTGTAACTGAGGGCCTGGGGCACTTTCTAGAAGAACGAGCTTTCTGCCTGAGTGTTTCCTTCAGAGAGAAGAGAAATGAAATGTCACAGCAATTATCTGGGCAACGGACAGTGTAGGGAAAGCTGGCTGTGGCCGGAGTCCCAATTACTGGATTAGGCAGAGATGAATCCCAACAACTCTTGTCACTTCGAGAGGATCCTGGGAACAGGATGATAGGAGGCATGGAAGAATCGCAGTGAAAGGTCCTGGAAACTCACGAGGGAGCATGGCTGACTTTCTAGGAGTGTTGGGATCCACATTCACGGTTTCTCTAATCCAAATTCTGCTACAGCATGTAAGGAAAAAATGTGGCTGTGAATTTGTCTGTGATGACATTTGCCGAGTGCGCTCCTTCCCCCTCAATTCTAATTAATTTCTTTTAAGATGTGTAAGTCTAACACATGGATCTGGCAAAAATGACAACAATTCCTGTCTGGCTTTCACCTGGATATGAGCCTTCTAAGAACATAAGGCTGCACCATCTTGGATGGAACGTTGTCAGCCTGAGAGGCTCTGACGAACGTCAACACACACGTCCCTCAACGTAGAGTATGCTCTGCCCAACACATGACAGAAATCAATTTCAAAAGACACCAGTCTTGCTCCTGAAATAAAGTTTATAGGAGGATTAAAATCCCTGGCAACTTGTGGAAATTCCCTATCATGAATGAATTTAGAAAGTGTCCATGTCAAATTAAGGACTAACCACTATTCCAGAGAAGGGAGACACCTCCGGAACCCCAGGCTGCCAAGCCAGCTACAAGACAGAGTCACAGTGGCTTGTTATTCTCATTACCCTGTTTTTCAGCAACCTAGAATATTAAGCTGCTTGAGGTTGCAGGACTCTTCCTGAGGGTGATATCCTGAGCAGAGAGTAGTTTAGATTAAAAGCATCATGGAGTCCCTGTGGATTTTTTTAGTAAAATTCTTGGAAACCACTCTTCTTAGCGATGACCTGACTCACCTGGGCTATGGAAATTGCACCTGTTGATTCGGTCATTTCATAAAGATTAGTCTATTATTTCCAATTCTTAATTTACCTCCTGATAGGCATAATTGCTTGTGTTCGTCAGAAAAGAGTTAGAAACGAATGATTTATACCGGCACAAAACCTACCCCAAGCAACAGGTCTTCTCAGCAATGTAGAGGAAGAAGACACATGATTTAAAAATTAACTATCAGCATTGCTCTGGTATAATTCTTCTAAGATTCTTTGAGAAAAGAGTTGTATCCTTTTTATGAGAACGAAATTCCACCTCACTATAGTCAGCTAATGTTACCCACTGACCCCATATCAAATGTGAAAAAAATAAAACAGATAAATTGGAAAATATGTATCATCGCTTGTTTTATGTTTTTGTTCCATTTATCTGTAAACTACCACATTTAATATCAGCTATGTCTCATTTACTGAGTTTCCTCTTAAATGTAGCTTTCTAATTTTCATTCAGGAAACTGTGAAGTTGTCAAAATGTATTTTCAGGATGTTAATATCTTGAAATGATATTGCCCTTTAAAATTATACATTATACATTAAGGCAAACAAAAAGAGGTAGGAATCTTCTAGTTTGCCAGTTCTAGAGGAAAAAATAACTCAACTTTTTAAATATACTCATCTTTAAAAGAATATAATGAATAAACTTTTTGGTTTGTTTATTGAGATACAGTTGACATATAATATTTGTTTCAGGTGATAGTTATATATACTGTACAATGATCACCAAAATAAGTCTAGTTAACATCCATAACCACACATAGGTACAAATTTGTGTTTTCTTGTGATGAGAACCTTTAAGAGCTACCCTCCAGCAACTTTCAAATATATAATACAGTATTATTAACTGTAGTCACCATGCCGTGCATTATGTCCCACAGCTCATTTATTTAGAACTGGAATTTGGTATGTTTTGAGCACCTTCAGACATTTTGCCCCACCTTCCACCACCAATTTGTTCTTTATATGTGTGTATTCAGTTTTTATTTTTCTTATTACGATTTACTGTCAAATTGGCTTACATACAACACCCAGTGCTCGTATTCAGTTTTTAACATTAGATTCCACATATCAGTGAGACCATATGGTATTTGTCTTTCTCTGTATCACTTATGTCCCTTAGCGTCATACCCTCAAGGTCCATCCATGCTGTTGCAAATGGCAAGATTTCTTTCTTTTGATGGCTGGATAATATTCCATTGTGTGTGTGTGTATATATATATATATATATATATGTATATATATATATATCTCACCTCTTCTTTATTCATCTATCACTGGACACTTAGGTTGCCACCATGTCTTAGCTATTCCGAATAATATGGTGATAGACATGGGGATGCAGTTATCTTTTGGAGTTAGGGGTTTTGTTTCCTTCAGATAAATACTCAGAAGTAGAATTGCAGAATCCTATGATAGTTTTATTTTTAACTTTGGGGGGAATTTCCATGCCGTTTACCATAGTGGCTGCACCAATTGACATTCCCCACAGTGAACTAGAGTTAATTGTCAGTGCAGATCTCTATAAATGAGGTCCTTACTTCTTCTAGTAAGACTATTTGTATCCGCAGTTCCCCAGCTGGAGGTTATTTCTTTTTTGGACTACTATAATATTTCTTTCTTTTTGTATGTCACACTGTTTTCTAGTTTTGTTACAAATAATATTACATACAGTTTATTCTCTCGTAGTGAGGGTGGAGTATCTTTTTACTTCCTCACTGTCTCCTCATGATCTCATATTCATTTCTTCTTTCTGTTAATTCTTTCGTCAAATATTTTTTAAAACAGACAGTAGTGAAATAGAATAAGGCCGTTGTTGCCCCCATGAAATTTTCCTTTTTAAATATGATGATTCTTGACTTAGATTTTCAGCACAGTTTATACTCTGAAGTGTTAGATAGATTCATGTAATAAAACAAATTGATTGACTTTTTAATTTGTGTTTGTTTTCCCATACAATTTATTTCTTATTGAGTTATAATTTATGTACAATAAAATGCCTAGGTTGTATGTTAAGATCTTTAAGGTTTGAGATTACACTCAAATAACCACCACCTAAAACAAGATACAGGACATCCCCATCACCTCATAAGACTCACTTGTGTATCTTTCCAGTCAAATTTCACCACCCCCAGACAATAACTTCCTGATCTCTGTCATCACAAAATCTAAACGTTTAACTTGTTCTCGGAATTCTGCAACTACAACCAGACACTGTATGTTATTTTTTATCTGGTCAGACTCCAAAAATTGAAACAAATATTTTGAAATAGTAATAATAATTTTTATTTTATTTGTTTGAAATTAAATTTGAAATAATAAAGAAAAATCAACCCACAATACCATGTTCTATTAAAATTACTAAACTTAAAATAAAAAGAAAAAATCCTTTGGATTTCTAGACAGGAAAAAAAAAGCATATGACTTGCTTGTAAAATCATTGTTATGTGAAAAAGAATTAGATTATTTGACTTTAGACAGCAATATCTTATTTTAGAAAAAAATGAATTAACATCGTTAAGATACTCAAAGTAATAAATTATAAACTAAATTTTTATACCCAGAAAAGTTGACATTCACTTGTAAATGGCACACACATGTTAAAAAATCGGGGAATATTGTTTTTGTAAGCTTTTACTAAGGAACCTATTAGACAAGATTTAGACAATTATAATGATCAGAAAGACTGTAACATAATGACTGGTCATGAGTAGCAAATGTAGTTACTTGTAGAAAAACAACTAAATGAGAGTTAAAATTAGCTCTTTGTGAAAAAATAGCTGTATTATTTATATAGATAGCTTTTGCACATGAGATTATGTTTTCAAATCTCTGTGAAAATTCAGGTTGTCTAAAATGCCGGAAGTTGATCTTACAGATTTTGTGAGACAGGAAAATTTTTGTTTTCTGTTTTGTATAATTTTGGAATCTCTTCGATAAATCAAAACAATACTATCATATGTTACTTCATTGATATTATTAATATGCAGTTTGACAGAAAATTTCTGCTTATTGTCATTTCTAAATGTTTAGGCTCTTTATTATTTAGCTTCTACCCCTTCCTGTTGCTACGGTTGATAGCTAACGAGGTGAGAGCATGAGTTTTGAGGCCAGACCACCTTCGTTGGAATAGTAGCTATGCAGTCATGGACAGAAAACTTAACTACTAATTGTCTCTGTTCTCTAATGTGCAAAATAGAATGAAGCACCTTTTTAGCAAGTCATTGGCTTATACACTGAATATGATGTTAAAAATCATGAACCCCACTGGGATGCAGGAGTGGCTCAGTCAGTTAAGCATCTGACTCTTGATCTCAGCTCAGGTCTTGATCTCAGGGTTGTGAGTTCAAGCCTTGTGTTGGACTCTATGCTGAGTGTGGAGCCTACTTTAAAAAACAAAATCATGAACCCAAGTACATAGTTACAATAATTATTACTATTATATACTGACCTGTAAGCAAGATTGATATTGATTGGAGTTGTGAACTAAACAGAAACCCTCCTTCACTTGACATTTATGCACTTTTCTATTTTTTTCCCACAATCCATTCGGTTGTCACGAAATTAGAAATACTTACTTTTTTTTGAATTGTTTTTGTTTTTGTTTTTGCCAGTAGCGATATTCTGAAAACTAGCTGAGAAAGAAGATTGCATATCTTAAATCTGAGAACACCTAGCCTTGCTTTGTAAATAAATGAAGTCATTAACTCTGACTTGACCTATGACCCAAAAGGCAATGAATGGGCTTTGAAAAGCACTTCTCTTTCTGAAATCACTGAAAGTGTCCATTCTGGAAAAAAAGCAAAAGAAGGCACAAAGTGTTTCTCCATCAACCTCCATAGAAAAAGAGAGAACACATACTTCTTGAGCGTTGCTTCAATATGTCCGATATTCTCCTCACTGGCATCCAAGATCAGGAAGTGTCCCCCACAAGTCCATAAGCTGCCCAAGTAAAACTAGCAACAAGCTTTGGCCATGAGATTTAAATGGAATGGTTTTATCGTGCGGAATCAATGTCTTGAATAATCGGGCTGCTTCAGTCATCTGTGGGAGGTACAGCATCATAAATCTGAGGTGTGGCTCTATCCTGAATGTCCATCATTTCTGTGGCGCCCTTAACGACCAAGCCTCCTATCACACACTTCAGTGCTCCCAGGCTCAGCTGCCATCAGCTGGGAAACCCTCTAAACCGCACAACGTGATTCTCCAAGCCATTTGACTTTAATATAAAAGCAAATAAAAGTAATTATAATAGCTGTCTTTCAAGGGGCGGGAGTCCGTTCCCAGTGCATACAATTTTAAGGCATCAAATTGAAATCAGCAGGAAGGAAACGTTTTCACTGCAGCTTATCTTCATGGAGTTATTTTGACTATTTTTAGTTTTTCTTTATTTCTGTGCGTGCTATAAACACACAAAAGTTGGAGCCATTCGATTTGGCTTTCCCTTTCTCTGGCACTGAAGCAGTAAATGATATCTAAAGCCCCTAATCTACGAATTTCTTTCATTTCAAAGCATTTTCACATTTTTCTTGAAGTACTTACCAAGCGGCTTCTCATTAAATGAGATTTTAAAATATATTCTATATTACATTTAGTTTCTGCTCTCACACGTTATGTTTGCAAATTGCTTATAACAAAGAAACTAAATCATTTCTGCATTTATTTCGCCTCTGCGGTGTTCCTCTTTTCAGAAATCACTTATGCTTCAGAAATTGCTCATTGTTTCTGGGAAAGATATTAAGTGCTATTATTAAACATGACTCATCCAATGTCCTTTATCTGTACACATGTCTTATAAGCTGGCTGTAACACAAAAAGCTTTGTTACTTTATTTTGTCGGAATTGATAATTTGGAGGGAAAGCATCATGTGTTCATTTGTCTTCTTCAGACATTTTCTATTTTAGGTTCATGGCAGTGTCAGAATGCTGGGTTTTTAAAATGTATTTATGAAAATGGCCTCTGAGAAAACAGGGGCCCTCTTTTTCTACGGTGGCCCGTTATCACGAGTCTGTTACTTAACCTGGCCCCTTGGACTTAACATCCAAACAGTTCGTTCATTCTGGACAGTGGTGATATATGTTGAAGCTGGTAGTCGGATATGTGACTGTTTCCTACACTACACTCTTTCCAAAGAACATGATAGATGACTTTTGAAACGTTTGTTTTAATGGTTTTATTGATACAACAGACATGCCTTTGGAATTTTTCTCGTTGGGCAAAATATTTCCATACTGGAGTTGCAAAGAACACCACACTTCAGAACTTGGAATACAGAAAGCATCTAGATCAATGATACCCTCCCAGCAGCCCATGAAATTGCAGTCCCAAAATGTGGGTGGGGCCTGTGGCATAGAGGAAGATTAGGGGCTTTGCTTAGAATCAAATAACTGTTCTGCCACATGCACGCATTACGAGATCAGGTAACATTTTTGACTTCTCTGTACTTAGTTGCCTGCATTTGTCCAGTGAGAATGTTTATGGTATTTATCAGGTAAGGATACAACTCCTAAACACTCACTCTTGTTTTAGGATAGTCCACAGAACACAATATGGATTCGATTAGCAGAGGTATTATTTTCACTTAATTGTCTAAGGCTGTTGTGAGAGGCTGAAGAGTGGCTCCCCAGAAATGTCTCTGTTGCATGCAAATCTACAGAATGTGTCAATGAGTTACCTTACATGGCAAAAGGGACGTTGCAGGTGTGACTAAGTTAAGGATCTTGAGAGGGTAAGACTACCCTGGTCTATCCAGGCAAGCCTTAAATGTAATCACAGCATGCCTGTAATAGGGAGAAAGGATTTGGCTCCAGAAGAGGAAAAAAACCTCTCTGTTCGACTGTCCTCGGCATGTTTCCTTTCTACCTCTATCCTTGTACCCCGTGCTCACGACATGGCGGCTGTAGCTCTGAGCGTCACGTTCCCTTTCAAGACATGCAGCAGGAAGAACAGAGAAAACATGTTTTCAGGGTGAGGCCTGTTAATTTTTTAAACAGTGAAGGAAATCTTTCCAGAATTGCCACGCAAACTTCTTCTATTTCATGGGCCAGAAATTTTAACATGTGGACATCCCTGTCTGCAGGGGAGGCTGGAAAAATAAGTAGGTGGCAAAGAGAAAGGAAATTGTTATGATTTGATTAATCATTATTTATCTTCTTGGGTAAGGGAGAATCCTAACTCCCTTGGGATCAAAAGATTCCCATCATGGATTCTTACCACAAGGACAAAAGGGCAGGGGGAAGGTTCCTTCAGCAATAAACCGCATCTGGCATAGATTGAACTGTATAATTAGAATATTATAAATCACCCAAGAACTATATAATTAGAATATTATAATTAGAATATTCAAGCAACCTACATTTTAAATTGACATATACTTCTGGTTAAAATAATATATGAATTGAAGGAAATTTGGAAAAAGAAAAGATCACTAAGAATAAAATGAAAAATGAGAATAAAATAAAAATGTTAAATTCATTTCCCAGAGATAACTGTGTTGGTAATTAGGTATAAAGGTATGTCAAATCTTTTTGTTTAGTTTTGTTTATTTTGACTTTTTTTTTTTTTACTCAGTGAATCCTACCTTTTTTTTTTTTTAACTTTATTTATTTTTGAGACAGAGACAGAGACAGAGCATGAGCAGGGGAGGGACAGAGAGAGAAGGAGACACAGAATCCGAAGCAGACTCCAGGCTCTGAGCTGCCAGCACAGAGCCCGATGCGGGGCTTAAACCCATGAACCTCGAAATCGTGACCTGAGCCAAAGTCGGATGCTTAACCAACTGAGCGACCCAGATGCCCCTCAGTGAATCCTACCTTTCGTACTACCTTTTTAAACAGCCTTTCCTTAGCAATATGTCATGAGTATTTCCCACATCATAAATATCCTTGTACAATCATTTTTAATCGATATATACTGTTTTAGGCAGTTTGTCTGTAGCATAACAGATCTAATCAACTCCCATTGTCACACATTTAGACTGTTTCTTATTTGTGTTTTTTGTTTTGTTTTGTTTGTCTTGCTATTAAACACCACAATTTTTTGGTAAGATCTACTCTGAGCAACTTTCCAGAGTACAATAGTAACTGTGGTCGCCATGCTGTAATGTTACATCCTCAGAACTTGTAACTAGAAGCAAAGCGACTTCTTAAGGTTCCCCAGGAAATCTCAAGCCAAGGTTTTTCATGTTCACAGTAACACTCTACCATCTCAAACATTAACACAGCTCACCAGTTGGTATTGGTGCTACGTATGGGTCATAAATTTTCTCTAACCTTGACTCTGGTGCGTGGTATCTACCAAAGGGAGTAACTGCAGGGTTGGATGAAAATAAAGAATGGAGAAGTTTAACAACAGGATAAGGGCACAATGAATTTCTTCTCCAAAAGTAAGGTGAAACGAGGGAATCACTCTGGAGCAAGCCGCGCTGAATTTCCTTTTACTGTCAAAATGGAGGCTCTGGGCAGAGTAGTTTGCAACCCACTCATTTCATGATTATTATGATGAAGTGCTATCAAGAAGTCAAAATTTGTACAGCACAAGCGGAGACGCAGTTCCTGTACTTGGAGTGTATCTAACAGGGGTATACATACCGGTGAGAGATTATAAACTCATCACCGAAGAAAGTATTTTCTTCTCAGAGGACAAAAGTTCACGAGCACTTACACAGGTGGTTTCATGTCACCAGTTTGTCCTTTATAGAGGATGCAGAGAGGACGACAACGGTATGGAGGTACTCTTCAGAGTCATTGAGAGGTGTCCACGAAAGAAGCAAGGGATGAGAAGTGATGATCCAAGAGATGATATTGAGGGCATAATCCATGCGAAATAAAACAGATGTAGCCCCTTTAAAAATACACATGGCCAGAGGCACCTGGGTGGCTCAGTTGGTTAAGCATCCAACTTGGGCTCAGGTCATGATCTCATGGTTCATGAGTTCGAGCCCCATATCGGGCTCTGTGCTGACAGCTCAGAGCCTGGAGCCTGCTTTGGATTCTGTGTCTCCCTCTCTCTCTGCCCCCCTTCCCCCCATTCACACTCTGTCTCTCTCTCTCTCTCAATAAATAAACATTTAAAAAAAGTTTAAAAAAAATACACAGGACCACATGCAAAATAGGTTGTACCATAATTTTGATTGCACCTTTTTCTACAGCTCAGTAGGCTTAATTCAATACTACATAAAACCATAGCACCGTTAAGAGACCTCTCATACACACGTAGGGAAACAAAAGAAAGATGCCAAGTAGGCCACGGTGTTCTCAAATAAATCCTGATTTAACATAAAGCATATATATGAGAATGTATGAGAATGGTGAGTTAGCAAGCAATACGCGTTTTCCTGAAGCTTTGACTAAGGGTGTGCAGGCTTAATTGAAACTACTTAGGATACCAATATATGAAGAAACCAGTAAGAAAAGTAACCTGAACTGTGCCTGTCCTTTCAAATAGGCTTTTCCGTTTTATTATTAAGAGAAAGGATGGGGCGCCTGGGTGGCGCAGTCGGTTAAGCGTCCGACTTCAGCCAGGTCACGATCTCGCGGTCCGTGAGTTCGAGCCCCGCGTCGGGCTCTGGGCTGATGGCTCAGAGCCTGGAGCCTGTTTCCGACTCTGTGTCTCCCTCTCTCTCTGCCCCTCCCCCGTTCATGCTCTGTCTCTCTCTGTCCCAAAAATAAATAAACGTTGAAAAAAAAAATTAAAAAAAAAAAAAAGGAAAAAAAAAAGAGAAAGGATTGCATAGTAATTTTCCTTAATTATTAATTATTTAGGTTTTTTAAATATTTATTTAGCTTTTGAGAGAGAGAGAGAGAGAGAGAGGGAGGGAGAGGGTGTGTGTGCGAGTGGGGGAGGAGCAGAGGGAAAGAGAAAGAATCCCTAACAAGCCCCATGCCCAGTGCGGAGCCCCACGAGGGGCTTGATCTCAGGACCATGAGATCATGACTTGAGCCAAAATCAAGAGTCAGGTGCTTAACTGGCTAGGCCACCCAGGTGCCCCAAATTATTTGCTTTTGAAACTATGGTGTGTGTGTGTGTGTGTGTGTGTGTGTGTACACATTAAAAAGAAATACTAGGTTCTGTACTTTATTCTTTGCTTTTCCTTCAAGATGTATTGGGCGTATTTCAAAATTTTAAACTGAAATCTATAATCTCATTTAAATGTGCTTTTTATCTAGTCTGTCTTTACTCCTCTAACCTAGTAGAGCTGCAGACAAAGAGAATTACTTGTTCTATCATAATTAGTGTAATAAAGGATGCATTTAACGGTATCCATACAGTTTTTAAAAATTAGTTTTATTTGTATTTTCTTAGATGATTTTGCTGCCGTTAAGTTCTTATTGGAAGGCAGCAGAATAAAATATAAAAACTTTCAGACGCATGCTAATTCTATTTCTGGATTTGTTCTGCATGTTAAATTTTAGCCAATTTTAAGTTTTAATAATGTAAAAGGTCAAATACTCAATGCAGTGCACTTTTTCGTATCTGCGCTAAATGCCACATTAATCTCAGTGTAATTAATGAGCTTACCCCGTATTTATTAAGCACGAAAATAGGATTATTTCCCTCAGAACCCATGAACCTAGCAGAATGATAGATAAGAAACATAAATTTTGCGCCTGATGCCCTGACTAGAAACAGGCGTCATAGCCCAAATAAATTCCTTTTTGGTTGAATTCTCTGAGATCCAGAATTACAGTGTAAATCCTATTTATCAATCACTGTAGTCCCATTATCCTCAACCTTAAGGATCAATATTTTACAAGGCAGGGTAGGTAATTGGAGACTCACATCACTAGGCAGGCTATTATATAACATTATTTTGTTGAATGACAAGCTCACTCAGGAATCGGATTGCATGCGAATTGGCTTTTATGTCTCTACCAATTTCTAAAATGTAAACACTAGCCATTCAAGTTCAGCATATACTTAAATGGAAAATAGAACCAACATTGGAGTCACATCAAGCTCCCGGCAGGCTGCTCAGAATGCTGATGGATATAGTATGAACATCCTCCACCTTAGTCATTGTCAAAAGTGCCAAACGGGGGCTCCTGGGGGGCTCAGTCGGTTGCGCGTCCGACTTCGGCTCAGGTCATGATCTCACGGTTCATGGGTTCGAGCCCCGCATCGGGCTCTGTGCCGACAGCTCAGAGCCTGGTGCCTGCTTCTGGTTCTGTGTCTCCCTCTCTCTCTCTGCACCCCCCGCTCATGCTCTGTCTCTCTCTGTCCCAAAAATAAATATAAACATTAAAAAAATTTTAAGTGCCAAACTACATAGTTTTATTGGCAGTTTACTGACCGTGACCATGATTGCTGTTCCCAATCACAAATGGTCAAAACCTAAGGAAACTTAGAAATTACGTAGACCTAAAGTGTGGTCCCCAAGTAGCAACACCAGCATCACCGGGGAAACTGTTAGAAATACAAATTCTTGGGCATCCTCCCAGCCCCCCGACCTACTGACTGAGAAATTCTAGGGGTGGAGCCCAGGAGTCAGTGTTTAGGAAGTCCTTTGGGTGATTCTGATGAATGACTGAATTCCAAGCAGCTCAGCCTGATTTTGTCCAGTTTCGTGAGTGACGAGAAGACACAACTGCCGGACAGGAAGGCCAGAGATAGAGTGGCCCGATTCGGGGGAAAAAAAGGTAACATGGGGATGGGGAGTGGGATTCCTCTCATCTAGTCACGCTTCTGCAAACACCGTAGTCAAGTGTGACGCCACAAGAATGAAAGGGGGAAGTGAGCTGGCCCGCCCTGCTCCCTTGGCCACCTGGACAGACCTCGCTCTGCAGCAGACCACGGGCGTCCCGGCACCTGGGACAGCAAGACAACCAGAAAATAAAGGCAGAAGGGAGGGAGGGAGGCCACCCATCAGCACACGGTCAGCACGTGAGATCCGGTGCCCTGACGGGAAACCACACAGAAATACAGAGATGCCTCGGCCTTGGCTTGAAGGAAGGGGGCAGGGAGAGGGGACAAGCCTGGCTTTTATTCGCCCCCATGCTGTGTTGTCCCCCTGTGACCACAAGCATGCATTCCTTCTACCAGCTGAAACTCCTCAAAGCAAAAGATTTAGATTTTCAAACGCACGGTAATATATGATAGAGGCAAGTGCTAAAATTGGCCTTGAAGCCGTGAACTGGGGCTAGGAATAAGGTCTGACATGCGTAGTGTTCATGTGATTGGTGCTGCGACTGTCTTTCTACTAAGGTCATGCTTGGACACAAGAATACAGTGGCAAGAATACATCATTGAAATAAGAGCAAACGGGGGCGCTGGTGGCTCAGTCGGTTAAGCATCCCACTCCCGGTTTCAGCTCAGGTCACGATCTGGCAGTTTGTGGGTTCGAGCGCCACATCGGACTCTGTGCTCACAGCTCGGAGCCTGCCTGGGGTTCTCTCTCCCCTACCTGCCCTCCTCCCCCGCTTGCTCTCCCTGTCTCTCAAAATAAATACATAAACTTTAAAGACAAAAATAAAAGCAAATAAAGTGACAGGTGACAAAATCTTATAATAATCACACTTTTCTTCTGTATGTGTGTAGTTAGGTCGAACTCTGAAACTTCTGATATTTTATAGTTAGTGACCTAAAACCTGAAATTTCATAGGGTTGAGTCTTTCTACCTAGACAGACAGACAGATATACACACACACGTATAGATATATATGTAATTTAAGACTTTTCGGCATTTGGTTAAAATTTTATTTTGGTCTTATTATCTATTTTGTTGACTAAATATAATCCTCACAGCCAAAAGCTTACCCAATTGTATTTTCTAGCCTACATTTTATGTCCCCTAGGATATATGAGAAATACTCGTTTCTATGGATGTGATTATACTCGTTTCTATCCAAAAATAAAACACTATGACTTCAGAAGAGAAAAAGAGCAGAGCCGAATATATTGATTGTAATACCAGTTTTTGAAACAGATCAAACATCTTAATTCATCCTCTATTTAGTGATTTTTGAAATCCATAAAACAAGCTCCTAAACCCATGAGGAGATGTTCCCCAAACCCACTGTTGCTTACTTGTATCATTGGAGAATCAAATTCCAGACACCAAAGGCATATGGCATGGCCAGGCCCCTTTCCAGTCTGATGTACGGACATCAAATGACAGCAGCTTCTCTTATACATCTCTCTGCCAATAGAATTTACCCTTTATATCTCATGGGCGATATGTTCCTCTCCCAAAAAATAGGAACTGTGCACAATGAAAGTTGTGACCACACATATCATTATAAATTATCCCCATGAGCAAATGAGTGAATTTACTACACAGCCTTAAAGCAGATTTGCAGTGGATGGATTATGGTTTGTGACCAGAAAGGTTGGAGATTTGTTATGTCGGGACATCTTCCTCTGTAGTAATAAACACAAGCAATTATATGTGTGGGATATTTACAGGAGGAAGTATCATGCAAAGAACTCTACATGTGTTACCCTTTGTTGAAATTTCTTTTAAAGTTTATATATTTATTTTGATAGTGAGAGAGCGAGGGAGGGGCAGGGAGAGGGAGAGAGAAAATCCCACGCAGACCCCGAACTTTCAGTGTGAGCCCTACGCGGGGCTTGAACTCACGAACCATGAGATCATGACCTGAGCTGAAACCAAGAGCCACCGGAGCCACCTAGACATCCCCTGTGTTACCCTTTGTAAAATACTTTCTATTTAGCCTAAGCCCTGACATAACTGTTATTATCTCTGTTTGAAAAATGCACACCCTGGGGCCCTCAAATGACTGCCAGTTAAAGACGAATAGGATTGAAAGCCAGATCAGTCTACGTGCAGACCCTGTACTCTTAGAATCGTCAACTCTCGAGGAGGTCTGTTTCGGAGCTGCTGGTGTGGGAACGGTCCCTGACCACTGACTGCTGCACGAATAAGACACAGCAGGAGACAAGAAGGCCAGAGGTACACAGAGTCCATCAGCGAGACCGCAGGATGGTATCTGAGCAAAAGTTACAGCAATGGCGACCAGTAGGAACATAAAGAAAACCCCAAAGGGAAAACATTCTGCATTCAGTGCTTTATTCACAGACAGCAGAATTCTCACACCTTCCTTTTTGCCCAGGAAGCAGTAAGTAGACTCACAACTTCGATAAACACCAAAGGATGTTCAAATTAAATTTAAAGGTGTTACATTTTAACTGTTTTTGCACAGTAGGTTTTACTTCAGTGATTATAGGGTCCAATCCATTGATTTTTTTTTTTTTTTGAGAGAACTAGAGTGCAAGTGAGCAGGGTAGAGGAGCAGAGGCACAGAGAGAGAAAATCTTAAGCAGGTTCCACACTGAGTGCACAGCCTGACGTGGGGCTCGATCCCATGACCCTGCAATCAGGACCTGAGCCAAAATCAGGAGTCAGACATGCAACCAGCTGAGCCACCCTCATTTCTTATTTCATGAAACCCGTTATACAGCTGGTATAGCCGTTCAGCAAACCTTTATGTCTTGAACTGACTGTCCCTCGGGGATAAGTACTGCTGATCATTTTGGGTGTGTTCCATCTCACTTAGTGAAAAACTCATTCTGATTTATTTCACATTTTTTTAATGTTTATTTACTTATTTTTGAGGGAAAGAGAGCGTGCGCGTGCTCACACAAGTGAGGGAGGGATAGAGAGAGACACAGAATGTGAAGCAGGCTCCAGGCTCTGAGCTGTCGGCACAGAGCCCCACGCGGGGCTTGAACCCATGAGCCGTGAGATCATGACCTGAGCCAAATTCAGATGCTTAACCGACTGAGCCACCCAGGCACCCATTTCTCTTCTTAAATAAGAAAATATTAATAATAATAATAATAATAAAATGATCCTTTAGGCTCTTTGTCCCTAAAATCGATGGCTCCAAAATTGATCACAGTCTTGTCTCGGTTAGTGCAGGCTGCCATAACAGAATACCAGAGACTGACTGGTTTAAAACAAGAGAAATTTATTTCTCGCAGTTCTGGAGGCTGGAAGTCCAAGGTCGAGGTGTCGGCATGGTTGGATTTTGGTGAAAGTTTTCCTGGTTTGCAAATGGCCCCCTTCTTGCTGCCTGGACTGTCCTCAGAGCCTGTGGGGAGACAAACTTCTCTTCCTCTTCTAAAGGCACCGATCCTGTCTTGTTAAGACCTCGCCCGTATTCGCCCGTACGGTTTTATTCAACCTTACCTGCACCCTGAAAGCCCTTACTCCAGATCTGCCACGCTGAGGGCTAGGGTCTCAGCAAGAGAGGGTGGGGCCGCACTTCGGTCCCGCCCGGTCCAGGCCGGTCCGTAACAGCTGAGGTCGGCCCAGGACCCCAGGCGCCGTGGGCTGGATGCAACAGGGCTTCTGTCGCAGGTCTTCGGCCAACATCGGCGTCTCAGGGAATCGCCCCGGGTGCCCTGAAGTCAACGACGAGCTCCGGATCCGGGCTAAAACGAAGGCGTATTCGAGCTAAGCAAGTCCGCTGAAATCAGAATTCTGAAGGTCGGAGCGTTTTTTCCAGGACCGAGAACTCAGGAGAGTCACTGAGGCCCCAAACCCAACACTACCCACGCCCGTCCCACACAAGTGCCTCCCGAGGCCACCCTCCCCTTCGTGCTGAGGACCGTGAACCCGGGGGACCTCGAGGCCTCCCGAGTCCTGAGATTCCGCCACGGGCCGCGCGTCCCGAGCCAGTGGACCGGCCGTTTTGGCAGCCGCGGCTTTCCCCGGAATGGCTGTGCTTGGCAGGACTGCTCGCAACGCGGCTGCGCTGTGTCCCGAGACACCTGAAGCAGGAGAGAGGGGTGGCCGCGCGCTCAAGGCGGGTGGGTTTGTCCGTGGATGAAAGCCCTGAAGAGACGCGGCGAAGGACCGGCTGCCGTGACCGTGGAGGCTCAGCAAGTCCCAAGCCCGTGGCGGGAAGGGCAGCTGGGGCTCCGGGACAGCACTGGGGACCGCGTCCGCCAGCAAAACGTCCTCCCGAGGAAATCCTCAGCGCTTCGGCTGATTGGCCGAGGCCCACCCAGATCCTCTTCCTTCCTGCGGACTCGGACTCGGATCATAGCCATGAAACACCTCAGGGCGGCAAGTGGATTAGCGTTTGAGCGAACAGGGGGCGCTGTAGCCGGGTTTACGCACGGAAGGACAATCCCGGCCTGCAGGCATCCCCTGGGCTTGGAGAGGCCTGCCAGGCCGCCTTGAGGCCACGCGGTGAAAAGCTCCCTGGTCACTGCCGGAGGAAACACTGGAAGAGTCACAACCCTGCCAGGGGGAGAAATCACCCGTAGTCCCACCCGCCGCAGGCGTCACCAGGGCGATGGGAGTGCTAATTCCCATCTGGCCTCCCCTCGAGAGACTCAGTAGAAGTGCTCAGTGGAAGGGCTCAAATTCCCATCTGGCCTCCCCTCGAGAGACTGTTGGATGGGCTCAGTAGAAGTGTGTTTAAAAATCCCCAAAAGACAAAAGTTTTACACTCAGGTAAGGGAGTTTCTGGTTTCACCAGCAGTAGTGTCGGTGTCAGAGAATGTCTGCCTGTTATTCTAGAAGCCAGTGGTATTCTTACAAATAGGGCATTAGGCGGCCTCATTTCACCGTGAGTAAACCCCCCTGTCTCTGCTGCTTTTGTTGGGTTCCACATATTTCTTCATTTTAACCAGGGTCTCGCAATCTGGTCCATGCCCGTTATCTTAGCCTCAGGATAATGACCGTCTATTTCAGCATGTGTGTTTCTCGATGGGTGAAGAGTATGCATGAAATGAAGAAAAAGGTCTAGACAAAAGTATTTCATCGACGTGGATTTTCAAAGCACCTAAAATGTTGCTGCTTCTCATCAAAAAGCAAGCAGCCCCTTGCGTTCTGTGATCCTGGCTGTGAGAAAGCGTGAATTGCCTCTTCCTGAGGAACTCACTGCAACCTGTCCAAGATCAATTTTTATTCCAGTGTATACAACCGCAGAGACTGAATGGGATTGCAGGCAAAGATCTTAACCACCAGCTAGTACCCTTCGTGAATCCCCACACTGACACCCCAAATGTCAAGTATCTGAATGAACACAAGTTATTATGCTTTATAGTTTTTCTCAGAAACATACATGTAATATTTTACAATATTTTTAAAAATATACTATATGCTTTTGTATATATGCAGACCTAATGAACGTTCTTCAAAGGTAGACATTGCCTGTAGAAAGCAAAAGGCCAGATAGAATGCGTAATTATGCAAGCCATTGATGAATCGTCCCTATAATACACACCTCAGTGCACGCCAATCAAGAATCAGACTGCCTCTGTGCATGGATTAGCTCCATAGGGTGCATAGATTGGCACGAAGAATGAAGAGTAGGAGTGATGTTGAGCCTTAAATTTGCTATTTTTATATCATATTTCTTTTCCATGCAGAGATTTAAAGTTGTGCTAAATCATAAATTTGAACATACAATTACAATACAATATATAAACATCACTGGAAATTATTGTTATTAAACTAAAGAGGCCAATCATGCAAAAGCTTGTAAATATCAGAATAACATAATCGTTGGCATTTTATTTATTATATTATCACATTTTTGTCAATAGAAGCATATCAACCACCCCGTGAAAATTACACATCCTAGTTAGAATGTTCTAGAATCATGAGGCAAGTCAGCCATTGAAAGTTATCAATAGGACAGAGCATGTATGATTCTCACCTTGCTTCTCAAAACCCCTGCACCACACTTCCTATGTGGGCCCCATTTCCGTGCTTTCCATCACACGTTCCAACAGCCAGTAATGGGGTATTCTAAAATACACTGTCACTGCATCTTCTTGGCTCAGTTCAACTGGCTGTCACAGAGGACAAAAAGAAACTATCTTAACAAAAGAACTCTGATAAGAGATATAGTCACCGGTGAATCATCCCCTGAATGTTAACCATCACAGCTTGCAAGCTATTTACCCTGTAATCTCTTTATTTTCTATCTTTAAAGTATCCTATTGTGGTGTAGCAATAGTCTTTTAGAGCAATTTTAAGGGGCAGAAAATCTTTGAGAACAATTCTCCATATTCAGAATTAAAACATGCTTCACTGTTTTTAACAAAGGCTCTAACAGGATAAAAGCTTCATTCTAAAACCACAGGAATCATTCATTTTCTCTGCTTTGTGTTTGTCCTAAAATAAATGTTTCTTTCTTCCTTGTGAAAACCAAATTAGCTCTCTGATTTTTTTTTCCCCACTTCATCTTTAGTTGACAGGGTGAAATTGTTTTAAAAAAAAAAGTCATCTAAAGAAAAGACCCTCCCCATCAAAACAATAGCAGCAAAAATGTATAAGCCTTTTAAAGAAATAATTTGGACAATTCTCAGGTGACTAGACTGTCTTTACTGGAAATAAATTTCCATTAATAATTATTTCAATCCTAAGAATTTGAGTGGTAAGAAGGCCATCTAATTTCCTATTCTCTAGAGAAAACAACATTGTCCATATTCACTTTGTTTTTCATATATGATGGAGTTATTCAACTCACTCTATGAAACTATCCTATTGGTCACTATCACATAAATTATTTCATTAAGACATGGTATATATTTCAGATAAGGAAGGATTTTACTGAAACTTAGCAGAATCTTACTAAATAATGAGTCAATGTAAAATCCAACAAAAATTCAAAGGCACTACCCTTAGCATGGGAATCACTACATATCACTATTTATTAACATTGTCAAGAACTGTGAAGTGTCGGATATTTTACCCTAGGTGCAAGCTAGCGAGTCAACCTGCCGTAGCATCGTGGGTGTTGGCAGAAGAGGTGAAACTCGTGAGTCAGAGACTAAGGGTGTTTTATTATTCACAGCAATAGCATTAGCCAGGGTATCAGCATTTATGGTGGTTTGCTGAGTCCCACTTCTGACACGGAGACACAAAGCAGGTCAGCTGGCACCTACACATGAAGTAGGTTGCATCATAGGAGAAGAACCACAAGTTTAGGGAACCCCAATGTTTTATAATGGGCAATAATAAAGCCTGAACTTTGTCTCACAGTGAAATATCTTTTTTTCACTGCAGATAAATAAATCCCCCCCTTTCCTCCAGAGGGAGATGCTTTCAAAGCTGTTTGCTCAACAAATCTCCTTGAAAAGATAGTGCAGAATAAAGACTATAGGTGTCTCTGCTACAAAACATTCAAAGCTACAAGAGATTCACGGCGAGTTGTCTAGCAACAAACTTCCACTGCGTAGGACTTCTTTCCTCATCAAGTAGTCCATTTGTTGGGGTCAGTGCATTCCAATGCGGCCAAAAACAATCATTTCCTTATTGTCATGTTTATACCCATAGCATATATTTGACAATCACATTTCACCTTATATTATTATTATTATTACTATTTAAATTTGCATTTTAAAAAGAATTGTAATTTCCTCCCCATTAGCTAGGACCAGGCCATATAATTAAATTATTGTGATTCAACAGATAGTTATTGGTCACCAAAGATGTGCAGGCAGTATCTGACCTATCTACACTGCTGTGTTCTACTCTGCACAAGGAGTGAGCTGCTGTGTGCATTTTTCACAGTTTTATTCATTAATATTTATTGAGTGCCTGCTGTGAGCTGGCATTTTATAAGGCACCAAAGACACAAAGGTAAATAAGCCTCCTTTCCTCAAGTTCAGTGTAAGTTCATGGAGGAGACATAAAGATAGACATAAGAGAGGAGACAGAGGTACGCAGGTGGAGCTGAGGAAACACCGTGGAGTGGCTCCCGACTCAGGGAGGTGAGGTGGTGAAAAGAAATGTGTAAGCCTTCTTCGATGAATTCCAAACTAAAAACAGGAATTAGCCTGTTAAGTAAGAGCTGATAATGACAGTAAGAGCGGGCATTCCCGTAGAGGAAGAAGCCCACATCGTGGTATGGAAAACCTGCTCTTTTAGGGAACTGCGGTGGATTAGAAAGAACAGAGGGTGTAAGGGAGACTAGGAAAACATGAAGCTGGAGAAGGAAGCAGAGCTCACATTACAAACAGTCTTAGGGGAAGCTCCAATACATTCGCACTTGTCTATAGAAAGAGTTTAAGGGTAACAATCTGGTTAAAAGAAAGCCCTGGAAGGTTTGTCTTGAAACCATGTGTATATGCAAAAACAATGTCTTTACACAGATTTCTACTGGAGCAGTGGAACTGATGGATTTTATACATGGCAGTTAATTAAAGAACCCCCAAATCATACCTTTGTCATCCCCGTTGATGCCCTTGAGTACTATGCTAGGGGGTTGCATTTGTCCTTAAAAAGTATGTGGGAGAGAGATCACATGTTCATAATCACTTTGGTGGAGAACACAGTCGGAGAAGGTGACAGCATTGTAAGGAAGACCAGTTGCATGGCTAGCTACATACACCTGAAGACAAATTCAAGGGAGAGGGAGTGAGCATGAAGGAAGTGAGTGGATTCAAGAGGTTTCAAGGAGGTAGAAGCAACAGAACTTGCTGACTGATAGGGAGGGAGAGGGTGAAAAACAAAGAGACCGGAATGGCTCCCAGTGCTTTCACCTGGGCTGTTAGGTTGATGGATGCCATTCCCCGAGTACAGAAGGAAAGGGAAATTGTGTGGGGAACAGGATGGGTTCAGTTTTTTGAAATACTGCTTCTCAGTCACAGGCCAGTTTTGGCTTCTCGGTCATGCTCTCCTCTTCAACCGATGACATACCAAGGTGGAGAAGAAGCACAAATGTTTTCTACCTCCTCAACTCCTCTCACTCTCTGTCTACAGGTGATAGAGAACATTGCAGCTCTCAGATTTCTGACTGTTGGCTCACCCAACCGAGAACCCCAGAGCAACTCACATTTACCCCCCTCCATTTTCTGGGGGAAAAAAATCTCTTGTGTTTATCAGAACTTAATTAATAAATTTTTTTTAATTTTTTTAATCTTTATTTTTGAGAGACAGAGAGAGAAAGTGGGGAGCAACAGAGAGAGAGAGAGACACAGGATCCAAAGCAGGCTCTAGGCTCTGAGCTGTCAGCACAGAGCCCAAAGCGGGGCTGGAACTCACGATCCGTGAGTTCATGACGTGAGCCGAAGTCAGACGCTCAACCGACTGAGCCACCCAGGTGCCCCATTAATTGTTTAGTAAATTAAACAATATCCAGAAATTCATTTTAAATAAAAGGCAAGCAAATTGAAAGTTAATACAGTATATTGGGATTTAGTCTATCCATTAGTGTAGTTACCTTATCTTCACAACATGGGGGTAATTAGTCACCAGTATTATTCCCATTTTACAGATAAAGCTTAAGTTACTGAGTCAGGATTCAGACTGGGGTCTATCACGCCCTAGGTCATGTTCTCCATACAATCTCTCCACCAAATTTCTAAAGGGCAGAGTATTTTGCCATCCCAGTCTTGTTCCTAGACCTGCTGGAATCACTTAAATTTTTGTAAGTGGGCTCAAGTCTTAAGTCTTGTGAAGTCTGGTGGTATCAGCAGTACTGTGTCACATCTCTGGTCTGCCAGACGTTTCTTTCACAACTGGGAGGAATGCGCTTCTTATGCATCCAAACTTCTTTTTCAACTTTCTAAGATTACTTTTCTCATTCCCTCCTTATTCAAGGAAATAAAAGGGCCTAGTAACAACTTCCTAGGGCCAAATTTGTGTGACACGAATACCCTATTTCATTGTGTCGTCCCTACATGTGATACCCTGCGCTAATCACTTTAAACACACCATCTCATTAAATGCTTACATGCCAGGTGTCATGAGCTCATCGAATAGGTGACTAAAGTCTAGCGTGGCTAAGGGACATGCCAGGGCGCACTCGGCTGGAAGGTGACGGAGTCTGCATTCAAACCAAGCTTCTCTGACTCTGTAGCCACTCATGAGGGCTACTCATAATGACTTACAACTCAGCATCATTTTTCCTCAGAAATTACACATATACTTGAAAATATAACAAACAAGAACCTTGAAAACTTGAAAATAAAATGATGGCAGAGGCTTTTCATCTTGGGTGCCAACAGTTGGTTCTCTTCCATTTGTTTGAAAAGTGCTATGAAAGAGGGAAGAAAAGGAAGGAAGGAATTGTGAAGCAGGAGTGTTCTCCTTCCCTTTTGTCAGTGTCCTCCGAGTACCTTCCTTCTCTAACTCCAAACTTCAACTCTCACGAGACACCTGCTCTCTGTCTCCACTGCCGCACTCTTCCCCGCTACAACAGTCTCGCATTATCATTTCATTGGATTTATGTTTGGAATAGGCTGTCTGGAAAAAGAGGATGTTTCTAGATCGAAACATATATGCCTGAAGATGAAAAGTTGCCGTCTGTTGACGACAGTGCTACCAACCCGGACTGCTGGTATCTATATCCAACCAAAGCAAAGAAAACGGCAAATGGACTCACATTGGGAAGATCTGTCTTAAGGAACAATAAAATTCCCCTTAAAATTTTTGGCAGAAATAGTTTCTGACCCCTTCAAGCTCACCCCCCACCCCTGCCATGACCCCTCAGTGTGAATCCAGGCTGATGTGTTAACTAACATGAAACTAATTGAAGGGATTGGTACCACCTTTTCCTCGTTAAAATTGAGTCTCGTTAAAATTGAGATTCCACAAGGACTGGATGTTGTCAAGTTTTAAAGGAGTTAAACTCAGACTTGGATTCTTATAGTCTTGGTGTCAAAAATGACACCTTTATTTTAACTTTTATTTTATTTTAACTTCAGCTGCTTTTGTACTTAGAAAAATCTTCCAGTTCAAACTATTTTTCTAAATTTCTTTCTATTTTGTCACTTACTCTCAGGATCTTTCTTTTCATACATAGTGTAGATAAGAATATGAACTAAGATGTTTCTCCAAAGAACTAGTCAAATTTTCCAATACCCATTTTTCCCCCAAATCTGATAGAATGATAGACACTTGCAGGTAGAGAGGCATAAAGACTTAGGCAAACCTAAAACTTCTGTCTTTGACTCAGCTAAGATTCAGAAAAACTTAATTGTTATATGATTTACTAATTTACACGAAGTTAGGGTTATTCACCGTGTAAACATCAAGGGTTTGCGCTAAAATATTCTTACGTCCTAAGGCAGTAGTGAACGTAAAGTGAACTTGGTAACACTAGCCAACTCACTGTCGTGAATGTAATCCAAAAACATTCCAGATGGTCTATTGATCATAACTTTCTAAAAGTTAGCATCCTATTCAATTAAGTGCTTGTTAGGTATAGAAACAAACAAATGAGAAAAACTAGTGTTTCTCGTTTTCACAATTGTGAAATAGAAGTCAAACGTGCAAAGAGATACAGACCCTTGGAAAAAAAAGTGTGCATCCAGTTCTTACAGTTAAGTAATATGAAATACATATCAGATTATCCTGTGCTCTTCTGAAAGCCAAGATAAGTGGAATTAAAAGAATAAAAAGTTATGAGACTTGCTTGCACTCTTGCCTTTCTGATACATTTTTGTTTGCAAAACCATGCCTTTTACCTTGACCGCTGTGCTACCTCTGGGCAGAGTTAACCTTCTGGGGTCCATGTAGAGTTTTGAGCCAGGCAGCTTGAGTTCCAACCTCAGTGTCTGTGTCCCTAAGCGAGAAGAGCACGAACCTGCAGGGTCACCAGGTGGATTAAATGCATCAGCATAAGCCAAACGTCTTACACTTCCTGGTACATTGTTCGCGCTCAATAAATTTCAATGATCAGAATCACGCAGAGCCTGGCACACTCTTATTTGATGTGTAACTATGTCCAACGCAATGTCATCTGCTGAGTGTGGGTGTCAGGACCCTCCTTGGAGGCTATGCTGTCCATCACTGCCCCGCTCTGCCTGTTTTCAGTGAAATTACTGCGGGCCACATGACACTGTAAAATGGCAATTATTCTAAGCAGACATTTTTTTTAACCTTTTGACATTAGAACTTCATATGAAAAACAGCTGATAAAAATAGATTTCCATCTCCCATACAGTGAGAGTAAAATAAAAATAATTCATAAAAAATTGAAAACTAACAAGAGGTTAAGATGATGACTTTTGTTGCTGGCTGTTGGGTGCAGTGATAACGCACCGTTATCCTCATAAGGATTGCTCAATCTGCCTAGAAAAGTAATCCAGATTTCTTTGCAGCAGTTTCTCGTAAAACATAAGAAAAGTCAGCAGAATCCTTCCTTTGTCCTATGCTTCTTGACTCTGTTTTCGTGAACCTCAGGTCTTTTATTCACTATTTATCCAGATATTTATGCTACTAGGACAGACATATTGCAATAACTACTCTCCAGGAAGTGCTACTAACCAATGGGGTAGGTTGCAGATTTCCAACTTCTGAAATTACTGCATAGTTTATTGTGTAATTCAGAATTTAGAATGTTGACTTTAATTATGCTCACCAGTACTTGTGTCGATCTTGGTCAGTAAGAGTGAACTTTATCAACGCCTGAGCACACCCAACTATTCCGGCCTCAGTCTTTTTTATCTACATCAGCACCAGCAATTTTCAGCTCTCCTACTGGACCTGGAGGGATACTGATCAGTTGGAGAAACTGGGGAAGGATTAGAAGGAAATCCTAGGAAATGTACATAAAACCAGAAGCATCGTTTTATCTTTGCAGTAGCGTTCCATGAGAAATTTTCTATGAGAAAAGGGCTACATTTTACCCATCAAACACGTTAGGGTGCAAAAAGGGTTGAGAACAGCTACTCCACAGTCCCACTGAGTGAGATTTCGAACCACATACCTGATCCAATCACTCACCTTATTAAAATTATTCAGAAGTTTCTTGTCACCTATAGAAAAAAATATCCAATCTGTTTAGTATAGGGTATAACAGTCCGTGACGTGCCCCCTTTCCATCTCCCAATCTCATCAACTATCATTTGCCATTTGGATTTTTATATCAGCATCATGAGGGCCATAATTCATAATGGTGAGATATAAAGAGTTTGAAAGCCAAGACCATTTGGGTGTTGTGGTCTTATACTCACAAAGAAGATATTTACAAATACAAGAAGACAAAATTCTGTTTGTGATTATTGGAATGTTTCCCAGATCTCCGGAAAATCAACCTGATCAGTTATTAGAAAGAAAAGCTGTAGGCAAACTTCTACAGAGAATACGATTAAAAATCAGACCTTTGTCCATACAGATGACCAACAGATACATGAAAAAATGCTCAACACCACTCATCATCAGGGAAATACAAATCAAAACCACAGTGAGCTATCACCTCACACCTGTCAGAATGGCTAAAATCAACAACGCAAGAAACAACAGATGTTGGGGAGGATGTGGAGAAAAAAAGGAACCCTCTTGCACTTCTGGAGGAAATGCAAATTGGTGCGGTCACTCTGGAAAACAGTATGAAGTTTCCTCAAAAAGTTAAAAATAGAACACCTCTGTGATGCAGTAATCACACTAGTAGGTATTTACCCAGAGAATACAAAAATACTAATTCAAAGGGATACATGTACCTCAATGTTTATAGCAGAATTATCTACAATAGCCAAATAATGGAAATAGCCCAAGTGTCTAGTGGTTAATAAATAGATGAAGGAGATGTGGTATGTGCATGTATACATATATACACATGTACACATGTGTATATATATAAATAGTATCTATATATATGTATATACACACATACACACACATTCATACATACATACACAACGGAATATTATTCGGCGATGAAAAAGAATGAGATCTTGACATTTACAATGACATGGATGGAGCTAGAGAGTATGATGTTAAGCAAAAAAGTCAATGAAAGACAGACACCATATGATTGAACTCATATGTGGGATTTAAGAAACAAAACAAATGAGCAACGGGGAAGAAAGAGAGAGAGAGGGGCAAACCAAGAAACAGACTGTTAACTATAGAGAACAAAGTTACAGTCACCAGAATGGAGGTGGGGGACGCTGTGTTAAATAGGTGATGGGGATTAAGGAGGGCGCTTGCTGTGATGAGCACTGGGTGTTGTAGGAAGTGTTGAGTCACTATCGTGTACATCTGAAACTATGTTAACTAACTGGAATTTAAACAAAAATGTAAATACATAAAAATGAAATCTTCGTCAAGTGCTGAGCAAATTTTTTGACACATCTCCTCAAACTCATTTCAGAAGTCCTCAGATTCAATGCAAGCTTCACCTTGTGTCTACTGCAGAATAAAACTGTGCTACATCACATGAAAACCTGATAGTAAATTTTAAAGTCTCATTCACATTCCTCATAGTTAGTCTAAGCATTTTGCAAACTTCCTCCAAAGTAAACTTGTGTAACATTCAGCAATTTTCTCTGTAATATTTCTGTTGTAACTCAAATCTCTGTGTATTATGTAGGGAAGTCTCATTCTCATGCATAAGTGTTTCCTTGCATTAGTTTAAATGTTTTAGAAAAGAATTATAGCAAATAAAAATTTCCATTTTCTCCTTAAGGCATCATCTGAACATAGATCTTAAACATTCTCCCCACACACACAAACGAGGAATTAACCGTGTAAGGTGATGGGTGTGTTAACTATCTTGATGGTCATTCCCTAACACATACATATATCAAAGCGCCACGTTGGACCCTTGAAATACATGCAACTACATTTTTCAATCATGCCTCAATTTTTAAAACTAAAAAGTGGGGGTGGCTCAGTCAGTTAAGCATCAGACTTTGGCTCGGGTCATGATCTTGTGGTTCGTGAGTTCGAGCCCCGCGTCGGGTTCTGTGCTGACAGCTCAGAGCCCGGAACCTGCTTCGGATTCTGTCTCTCCCTCTCTCTCTGCCCCTCCCCCTGCTCACACTCTCTCTCTGTCTCTCAAAAATAAATGAAATGTTTTTTAAAAATTTTAATAAAAAATAAAAGGTACGAAATAATAAAAACAGAAAAATCCATCTGTCTAAAAAAAAAGAGAGAGAGAGACAAAAAAATGAAAAGAAAAAAAAAAGAGTTCTGTGAGGAAATGTATCAAAGTGTCGCCAGGGCTTTGGCTTCAGTTTCTACCTACCAGATCTGATCTGACTCTGTGTTCTACCAGTGGTCAGCTTTGCAAGTCGTTAAACACCAGTAGGCTTCAGTTTTGTTTTTTTCCACAGGTAGAATGAGGAGATGCAACTTCACGTTACAGAATCGATGTGAGGATTTTTAAAAATAATATTTCTAACGTCTGCATGAAATACGCACTCAATGAACAGTGGTCATTATATCATGGCTTGTACAAGTCACTTTTCTAAATAAATTTATTTATCTTGAGAGAGACAGAGACACAGAGAGGGCACAAGTGGGGGAGGGGCAGAGAGGGCAAGAGAGAATCCCAATCTGGCTCCACACTGT
Source organism: Felis catus (assembly GCF_018350175.1). Taxonomy (NCBI): domain Eukaryota; kingdom Metazoa; phylum Chordata; class Mammalia; order Carnivora; family Felidae; genus Felis; species Felis catus. Next base: position 86,284,183 of record NC_058379.1, read on the forward strand.
CAGCACAGAGCCCGCCATAGGGCTCAATTCCACGAGCTGTGAGATCATGACCTGAACCAAAACCAAGAGTTGGACCTTTAACCAGTGAGCCACCCAGACACCCTACACATCACGTTCTTTATGGGCTGAAACTCATGATTTTTATTCCCCCATTGGCTCAAATGTACCAAACCCGAGCCTCAATACCCGCAGCAAATCTATTCAAGGGTCATGAAGGTACTAGGATCCTGGAATCTGCACAGAAATTTCAGAAGTGCCCTCCAGGAGAGCACAAAGATTAAACTAAAACATAAGCTGGTTTGAACCGTAATTAGAATGAATTGAGTAAAATTCAAATACAGCTAAGAGAAAAGATGTTGGCAGTGAGTCCCTGGCATTTCGAAGCGTAACTACTATAAGCTAAGTCGTTATTGAGATACTAGCCGACAGCCCCAGACCACTTTTGCCTCTAGTCTGGCTTCCACTCCTGCCTAGTTCCAGGTGAACATACAGATATTAGACACCTATGAAAACCTTCTGGCCCAGGGCACCTGGGTGGCTAGTCAGTTGAGCGTCCCGCTTCGACTCAGGTCATGATCTCATGGTTCATGAGTCGGAGCCCTGAGTCAGGCTCTGTGCTGACAGCTGGGAGCCTGGAGCCTGCTTCGGATTCTCTGTCTCTCTTTCTCTCTCTCTCCCTCTTTGCCCCTCCTCTGCTCACTCGCTCTCTCTCAAAAATAAATAAACATAAAAAAAAAAAAAAACCCTTCGGGCCCATGATTCTCTGCAGGGAGAGCTCTTAGTGACCTCTGTTCTGCAACCCCCATCCCCAGCCATTCTTCCATTCTGTCCTTCAGCGTCCAGGCCTGACTTACCATCTGTCCTCTCCTTTTCCTTCTGGTGGTTAGAAACCCCTTGTTGAAGATGGCATCTCCTCGGTGTCTACTTGGGCCCCGTTGTTGATGCCTTGACTCTGGGCTGCCCTGTTTCTCATGAAGCAACTGCTTTATTTTTTATTTTAATGCCTTAAAAAAATGTTTTCTTATTTTATTTTTTTTAATTTTTTTAACGTTTATTTATTTTTGAGACAGAGAGAGACACAGCATGAACGGGGGAGGGGCAGAGAGAGAGGGAGACACAGAATCGGAAGCAGGCTCCAGGCTCTGAGCCATCAGCCCAGAGCCCGACACGGGGCTCGAACTCACGGACCACGAGATTGTGACCTGAGCTGAGGTCAGACGCTTAACTGACTGAGCCACCCAGGCGCCCCATGTTTTCTTATTTTAATGGACAACACCCTTCCATCTTTCCCAGATCCCAGCACACCAATAAAACACATAAATTCAAATCAAGTATCCGTTATTTCTTACCAATTAATAAGCATGAGTGTTACGTTTGGGACCCTTCTGACTTCCCAAAGAAACAATTTCCTTTATGGTTTATGTAAAGAATACAGTCAGCGTTAGCACAGAAAACCAGGAGCTTCCAGAAAGGGAACGGCAGCGGAACCTGTGCGGGCAACAACGTACTTCTCACCCCCTCAGGAAGGGGAGGTGGTTGATAACATGCAGTCGTTCTGTTTTGCCCTCTGATGTGACGTGAGTCTGGTCTCACACCCTGGTTCGGTTGTCAGTTTCCATTATGTCTGTGTTCCTTCTAGTCCTTTACTGGATTGAATCTTTCGGGAGGCCTCGAGGGAAGCGTTCCTTTTACGGCTAGAGTGATCTTGCCCCCTTGTCCTGTGCTGCTTGAGTTTCCGGAATTGGGAGAAGTCATATAGGCTTGTGAGAGTAAGCAAAAGTTTTCTTTTAAAAAAAAAAATTTTTTTTAATGTTTACTTATTTTTGAGAGAGAGAGAGAGAGAGAGAGTGAGAGAGCCTGAGCAGGAGAGGGGCAGAGAGGGGGGGGACACAGAATCCGAAGCAGGTGCCAGGCTCTGAGGTGTCAGCACAGAGCCCAATACAGGGCTCAAACCCACGAACCGTGAGATGAACTGAGCTGAAGTTGGAAGCTTAACCGACTGAGCCACCCAGGCACCCCACAAGTGAATGTTTTCAATGTCTCAACATCCAGTATATTTCTGTCATTATGGAAGGAACAGTGGTTTTCAGTGTGGGGATTGTGCACAGACCATCGGAAGAAGGAAGTAGGGGGATGTTATGAAGTGTCATCTCAGAGTATAGTTCCAGTTGTCAGGGAAATACCTGTTTTTCCCCAGATAGTCAGTTTACCTGAAAATAAGGGTAGAAAATATTACTTTCTATTAAAACAAACATGAATATAAAATGGAATAGAAACAAAAATTTAAAAAGACTTTTGTGGGGCACCTGGGTGTCTCAGTCAGTTAGGCATCCAGCTTCAGCTCTGGTCATCATCTTGCGGTGTGTGGGTTCAAGCCCCGCGTTGGGCTCTATGCTGATGGCTCGGAGCCTGGAGCCCACCTAGGATTCTGTGCCTCCCTCTCTGTCTGCCCCTCCCCTCTCTCTTTCTCTCTCTCTCTCTCTCTCTCTCTCTCAAAAATAAATAAACATCAATCAATCAATCAATCAATCAGGAAGACTTTTAGGATAGACTAACAACCGTTAACATATTTGTTGCTTTTAAGTTAAAGAATTCCCCACATCCCCAGGGTACATATTCACCTTATTTGTCTTCAGGGGATGATCTGGAGAGAAAGTGTCGGAAGCATTTAAATAGGGTTTCTGTTCAGTGCTGTGGACAGTCGATTCGAGCAAGTGTTTAATTTAAGCCACAAAGTTGATTTCTGTTTTGTTTTCATCAACAGTGCCAAAGGGCATAATTCAAATAAATACTGAGAAAATGCTTAATCATTTCTCCCTTTTGTTCTCATACTCATTGTTGCCATAATCAAACAGCATTTACTAAGCCTTCATATGTACGGTTCTGATTGAGATATGTTATTCTTGTGATAAGCATTAAATAGCATCATTTGTGAAGTGTGTGTAAAGAAATGGTTGAAGTAAAGACAATCACAATTTAATTTCCAATTAGACTAGAAATTGTTCATAGAGGAGATGAAGAAGGCAGTATTGACCTTGAAGGAGAGAAATATTTGAAACCCGTCACCGTGAAGGGCAGCATGCCGATGTGGCGGAGAAAGCTCAGACATTGGCCAAGAACACCAACACGAATCTGCACCCGTTCAGCGGAGACAGAAGGGAGCAAACTAGCATCTGCTGGGTATCTTGAGTCCCGGGTGCTTTCCCAGGGGGTGTGCCACTCAATCCTTACAACACGGGGAGCAGAGGGCAGCGGTGTTGATTGTGGTCTGTCCTCGGCCACGCCGTCGTTCCCAAAGCAGCTTGTGGACTGCTTGTAAAGTCAGGGACTGCACTTGCCATTGCCGCGTCTCCCCTCTGGAGTGTTGAACTGTTGTAGCAGATGTTTCACAAATATTAGTTGCACGATCGAATTTTTACAACTCAAGATTCTAGGGCGAAAAGCCGTTTGCCCAAGACTCTTCCAAATTCACAACTTAAGCCTTAGCTTTTAGCCCACAAGTAATGTGAATTAAAGGTATTCTCCAGCACTGCTCTCTTTCAAATATTTCTATTTTTTTAATAACGAGATAAAACCAAGGCCAGGGATGTTATATTAATATTAGAATATCCAGCTGGTTTATGCTGATAAATGCCAGCATCTCCGCTCATAAGACCTGTGAATTATCATCCAATAAGTCAATGGTTAGATAAGGAGGCAAAATTGTTAAAACTTTTAAGTGATTTTTTTTCCATATCCGATGACTCTGCCATAACTTTGCCGCATAAATATCATGTCAAAATGCCACCTTCTTCAGGAGAACTTCTCTGACCATTCAATAGAGGTGACCCCGCTGGAGTCAGTGGTGACATCTGATCATTTCACTATGGTGATAGCACTTAACATGTTTGAATTCCATTTTCACGGATTTCATAATCAGTTGAGCCACATGGTACCATGAATGTCATCCGGAGTTTGCAGAGAAGGAAACTGAGAACCCAAGAGACACAGTGAGACTCACTATGTTGGTCACACCTACAGTTAGCAGAAGCAGCATACATATCTGGTCTCAGCTCTGAGTTCTCACCTTTGATGGTACCCCAGGGGTACCCCAGGTCCCCTTAATTTCTCCCCTTTTCTGCCTCTCCCCAGATCCAGTGCTCCTCTTTGCAGCATCAGGGTCCTCCAGGAAAGAGAAGACATGCCCAGCTGAGATTTTAGGAGAGTTTAGTGGACTATTATTTACGGTGCTGGGAGGCAAGTCACAGAACCAACAAGGAATTGTGAGGGACAGGCCACGGCAGGCAGCATTACCACCCTCAGTGTAAGGGCACAAAGAGAGGAAGTGTGGTTAGGGGGCCCTGAGAGAGTCGGGGGAGGGAGCAGAAAGGTCCAGAAGCTCAGAAGGAGGCTTGGATGGCAGAACCACAGGCATGGCCAGAGGGAGAGACCAAGAAGAAACACTCACATCTCCCCACCCCAACCTGTTCACGGGGAGCCTCAGTCTACAAGAGAACTAGGCCAACCCAATGGTGACTCCAAAGTGCCATTTATGGGGGCACCTGGGTGGCTCAGTCAAGTGTCCGACTCTTGATCTCTGCTCATGTCACGATCTCACAGTTTGTGAGTTCGAGCCCCACATCAGCCTCTGCTCTGATGGTGCAGAGCCTGCTTGGGATTCTGTCTCTCCTTGTCTGTTCCCCTCCCCAACTTGTGTTCTCTCTCTCTCTCTCTCTCTCTCGAATAAATAAGCACTAAAAAATTAATTTAAAATATTTTTTAAAATAAAGTGATTTTACTCTCACGACTTTTTAACAAAGAGGTTCTGCCAGTTTAATTAGTCTTTTATTACCCAATTCATTTACATTTCTCCCTGGATCCCAAGCTTCAGAACCTGCAAGGATATTTTCCAAGTCACCAAACATGCCTGGTGACGAAACTGGCATTAGGTGCATGACCTCACAAAGGACAGTGCCTCCGGAGGAGCAAGACGAGATGGTCCCTATTTCTGTGTTAGCAGACTCTCTTCTCTGGACTCCTCCTGGTAGAGACCAGAAACATTACAAATCAAACTAGATACGTCTTTTCCTTCACACAAGATCTAGTTTTCTTCTCTGCTCGCTAGCACATCCGTTAGATAACTGTCATTCCCAAGTACGAAGAATAATTAATTCCCAGTTAAGAAAAAAGGTTGAGGAAGCCCCTGGAAAGTCCATCTGAAACCATCCAGAGACACTTTCTCCCTATATGGTCAGCATTCTGATGAGCTTTTCAGTAACCATTTCTGTTTTGGACCCGTCTGAAGTAGCAAAAGCATGGATAGAATGTTCTTTAAATATGTTTTCTGGAAGAATCGACTTTTAGGCTATTTTAGTAACCCTAAAGGCTTATTATTTAGGCTAATCGTATCTCGGAGGGGGTTCAGGTACTCCCAAACCCAACAGGATAAGCCAGGGCCCCAAACTCTACAACGGGGAAGGCTTTTCCTGATAATGGATGGTTACTGGTTAGGATAAAGTGTAATCTGCCTGCTCAAAAAGGTTTTAGGAAAGTGTGTAATTTGCTATTGTATCCTGAAAGTGAGTAGAGAAGAAAAGCATGCAGCTTCCAGGCTCTCCATCAAAACCAACTTCTTTTTTTTTTTCCAGAAAAGCTTTTCTGCTTTTGTTGCAATAGCTAAAGAATACTAGAAGTTTCAGATCCCTAGAACATTTACGTAGCTCTCTGGCCTCCAGCAGTTTTGACAAGATGCACTTGAGGAAAACACCGACCCCATTCGTGACCCACAAAGGAGTCCAGCACCACATTTCTCCGTCTTCCACACCCGCATGCTTACCTGGAGCTCTCTTTGGAGGATTTGCGGGCTTCGGCTCCGTGTGTGTGTGTATCTGCTTTCGGTATATCCCTTGGCTTCTCTGAACGGGTTTCTAAGCACCCCCCTTCCTTCCTTCCTTCCTTTCAGGTCACGGCTTTGGTTCGTCCAAGATGTCGCGCGCACAGACGTTTCCCAGCTACGCCTCGGAGCAGAGCGAAGAGACACAGCAGTCTTTGTCCCGGTCGAGCAGCTACGGGTTCAGCTACAGCTCCAGCCTCATTCAATGACACTCAGAGAGCCTGCTGACCAGAGACACAGTCTGTCCGGACCTGCTTGCAGGGTCACTGCACCCTCTGCCTCCTGGAAGACCGATCGCAGTAACATTGACATGGGCCGGGTGTAGCCCAATCCCAGTGGAAGGTTAAACACTGGAGTTCTGCTTCCTTGACTCTGTGGCTAAGTCCTTTATTTATTGAATTTCTTGGTGGGGGGGTTCCGGGGGGGGGATCTATGTTTTACAAAAATAGAATCCAAATCGTCCTTTAAATAAAATTCCTGGTTCTGGCAGTAGCAGAAGCCTGGGCACCATGAGAAGTTGCCCACACTGGGTTGTACCTGGGTGGTGGGCATTACCCCTGTCCTCATGGCTCAGCCCTCCCACCTGATGACAGGATCTGTCCCTAGACATAATGTCACCCACCACAAGCTACGTGGCTTGGAAGGTTTTGATGGGGACAAATCCAGCAAGGTCTACTAATGGCATCATAACTCTCCATATAAATAAGCCCGGTGACAATTAAGGGAAAATGAGATTTAGAACACACTGTTAAGCAGGGCCTTGTAGCTCTACTCTGTGTGTGTGTGTGTGTGTGTGTGCATCTGTAGACAAACATAGATATGGATATGGCTATATCCATGTATATCTAACAAGTATATATCAAATGTGTGCTGAGGGTGACAGGATATGCTCACTTACATTGTTGAAAACTGTAATTTGGTGCATTAAAATTAAGATTGTTATGTTGAATAGCTATTTTTAAAATAGTGCTGTAAAAAAAAGGCTTTTTATTAGCAAAAGTATTTACGTAGTCAAGTCTGCTCCTGTGACAAGTATAAACGGATATGTGAGAAGGAGGGACCCTGGAACACAAAGGAAGCAGTCTAGCTGTCCCACATGCCATGTTACCACGCTGTCTTTCTGCCTCGTACTCCCTTGTTGTTGACGATGTTTCTCTCTCTGGCCATCCCTCTGAACTACGTGAGAAGGATTGGGTGTGATCACCTACTGGCCTCCATTTAATCTCAAGGAAAAGAAAGACTCTGAGAAACTTTTTTCAAGGAAGGGGAAAAAAAAAAAAAAAATATATATATATATATATATATATATACACACACCTAAAAAGAACTCAGCTAGTTTGCAGTCAGAAGAACAATGGGCACAGGATTATAGATATCAATTATTTAAAATTTTATAGATGCTGTTCTCAAAGAGCCATTGGTCCCTTGTAATGTGCTATGTCAGCAGAATTTGCTAGGCTTTACTTTCTTTTTAATGGACATGGGTTGGCTGGGATTATAAGAGAAAATGGAGCAAATATAATTTTTTTTTCATCTCTGACATTAATGACAAACCTACAAGGTTTAAAGGGAACTGAAGAATTTGGCTAATTTAATTAGTGTCAACAAAGATACTTTGCCCTTAATTTTGAAGTTCACTCGAGTAAAAATAAAACTTATCCTACCTAGAAGTATCTGATGCCACATGCCTAAATGGTCAGCTTGTAAATATTCCAAGGCAAGTTTAAAGAATAGTGAGCCCAGATCATGTAAGATAAAAACTTCATTTTTTTTCCTAATGGCAAAATTCTTTAAACTGTTAAAGTTGGTCTTTTGAAGGGGTACTTGTTTTGCTGATCTGTAATAAGACTTTCTTTTTTTTTTAATCTCTCTCCGTAGCTTGAGTGCCTATTGACAACCTATTTCAGAGAATGACTATTGAATAGAAATGGTTCTAGGTCCCTCCTAGATAAATTTACACCTAGAGCAACTACCTAGACTCTGAATCTCTCAGATAAGTATGAAAACCCCATCAAGATGCTAATCGTAAGAGTTAATGTGGCTGTGAAAAATAATTATCTTAAGCTTTCAGGGATAAAAAGAAAGTTACTCAAACTCTCTGCACCATGAATTTTGCTGACCCAGCAGAAAAGCAGATGACTGGTTCCTCATGCTGGTGATACAGCCTTCCCTAAAATCCCAGCTTTCGGGGTTAAGCGCCTCCGAATCACTTAGCACATGGCATTTGCTTCTGAAATGCCCTTAGTAAAACACACCAGAGCAACTCCCCGCTGAGACCATTTGAGCACAGCTCCTAGTGGTGCCACATTCAGAGCAAGCCTCTCGCCCGCTCACTCAGTTGAGCTGTTGCTTAGAGACCACAGTCACTACATGAGACTTGTGGGGAAAGGCCCTCTGGGGTCCTGGTTCATATCTCAGCTTCATTCATGTGCAAGAAGCACAGACAGGGAGTCCGGGGGTGGGGGGGATTCTGCTAATCAGATGAGTCTGCTCTTGTGTCTATTTGGTGGAAGACACAATACCTGCATGGAATTGCTTCGAGAACACCATTTCCTTGGGATCGTTACCAGTGAGCTTAACTGAGGAGATACCAAAGATCAGGCTCATCTTGGGCCAGTGCATTCTGAAAATAATGTCATCAAAAGCATGTGTGAGAGAAATCTTCTTCCCAAGCCTTTAACCCAATCGTATCACAATGAGAATAATGCTATAAAGTCTCTCACGGTACATTTCTGGAGATTTATTCTAGCATCTGTACTCCTCCATCTATACTTTTATAATCATAGCTAAGTTAAAATTGCTAAATGAACAGAGAGGAGAATTTATGTTAGCCTACTGTTCTTGACATATGGCAGTGTGCATTGTAATAAAAATGACAAGCAGATAAATCCTCTACAAAAACCAAAGATGAAAGAAAAGTTACTGTACCATTCTCCTCTCCTGGAACTTCATGAAGCCAATTTCACGGGAGCAATTACAATGGTCGTCAACATGTATTCGACTCACTTGAGCTCACAGGTTTTTGACTGAAGAGGCCTCTCTACTTTGTGAGTCATTTTTCTCCCTTCAGAAATTGTATTATACCTCTCCTGTAATTGGGGTTGCTATGAACCAAAGACATCCTTTGGCTCTTTCTGAGAGCGACCCCACTGGGGTTCCAACCAGACTTAGGCACATGAATGAAGACGATCACAGTTTCCGTATTAGGTTGGAAGAGACCAGTGGTGAAGGAACTTGACACGAGTGATAGAGGCTCTTCTGAGAGCAGAGAAAGCCCGGAGGGTCCACACGGCTCATGGAAAGATGACACAGGGGGATTCAGTTTTTATGTCCCCGAATTTTCTCCTGAAAATCTTAATTACTGCACCCATTGTATTTAAAGTGTGGCAAAGTGTAAAATAACCTTGACCCAATAGTTGACCACACTGGTGGGGGGACGGGAGTGGGAAACACATCTTTCACTTATTCATCGAATGAGTAATAGGCACTCAGAACTAAGTTATTTATGCAGGTTGCAAATACTTATGAATCAATAAGTTCTGGCCACTGCCACAATTTGAACTTAAAGAAATAAGAAATGTATATTTACTTATGTACTAGGGAAGATGCTGTTTGATAGAGCATGTGAAATAAAGTGAAACATTTATAAAAAATAAACCTCACTTTTTTTCACCAAGTAGTAACTAGAGTACTAATCCTAGTAGCTTGTACAATTTTTCTCTGTCTTCGTTGGGCAATTATGTTTGAAAATCATTTATCACCTATAAAGTGGTCAACCACTAATACTTTCTGTCCAATATAGAAGCAGTGGACTGATAAATAATGTTACACTGTTAATACTTTTTACAGATCCAATTTATTTATTGCATGTGGTATCTTTAGAGTAGATATTAAAAACACATCATAAAAATTGATGTCTGCCCCTCATTCTTTGGCCAATATCTCAGAAAACTTTGTAAAAAAGCATGAGTACCCTACTCCCTAGATGATTTGAGTCACTTACTAAAATCAACCATTAATGCTATGTGAAAACAAGCTAAGCAAATTATATTCTTATAAAAAATTGTAGTCCTGTTTTGATGATTATAACACAGCACAATAAAAGGGCAATATACAATCAGTGGGGCTGAGCTTTAGGCCTTGAACACGTTAGGTCTTAAATATTATACTTAAAACTGCTCAAAGTGAAAATGATACATTTTTCTCCAATTCTATTAACATTTGTCGATCGATATCTTGCAATGTCAAATTACTTTATCAATCACTAACTGTACGTTACTATCCCCCAACCTTGGTCTTCTCCAAATAGATACAAATCGGTCACTAGATTTGCAGTAATAATTATAATACCAGGTGATGTGCCACATGGATGAATTCCTAGCCTATGAAATGTATAGAGTGCAATTTCCCATGAAGGGGGAAGTGGAGGACAGGACCAGTTTAGGAGGGCAGCAATTTAGATAAAATTATAAAGACTCCAATGAAATGTCCAAAGCAACACTAAGACTCTACTCTCTGAACATTCTAACCCCGGTTCCATACCACAGACTTGGCCTTCTTTGACTAGCTTCACCCAGTACTGAGCATGCAATTGAAAGAGGACATCAGTTGCACCATGTTTGAAGTGACCACAGAAAGACAGCGTATAACCTCCAACTATGCTTCCTCAGGTTTAGTGAAAATTATTGAACATGAAAGAATGCATAACAAAATCCTCACACTGAGATGTCTCTTCAGTAGCCTGAGGATCGTTTTTGTATGGCCAACATCATTAGAGTTTCCAAATGAAAGTATGTTATCAGTGACACTGGCTGGGGGCTAAATATGTCTGAGGAGAGCAACATGTGTGCATTCCCCATGAATGTGTTTGAAAGATTAACCCACCTTTTTCTCCCTGAAACTACCACAGATCCTTTCTGGCTTGAGAATGTGAACCTTTGGTGTATCATTTCTACAATTATTACAACTTGTTGAGGCAGTAGCTAGTTTACAGACTCTCAAGGAAGTATCATGAGATGTTGGGCACATTTTCTAGATGGGCAGGATGCTAGCTGGTTTCTGGAATCAATCATGTAGAATAAAGGTCCCAGTTTACGCTCTACTCAGGAGGAAACCTGGATGTTGTCACTTATTCAAAGGCAAAGAAACAGGAGTAGTTTTGCCCACTTCCGGGCTCCTGGTCCAGCACTGTTTCCTTGTCTCTATCTTGTCTCCCGTTTAGACATAGCAGGAGTTGAGAAATGCCACATGGCCTCTAAATAAATAGGCCCTGGAACATTAAAGTGTCTCCTCAATTGTTTCAGACGTTCCTAACCCTTCTTGGACTCATCACCAACAATGTCAATAGAGAGGCTTTATGAGGCAAATCATTAGTCTTGTAGGTCATGAATGATTGGTATAAATTCTATGACTCTTACATTGTCACCCAGTTCTTGTTGGAGATTCAAACTTATTTATTCTAAAGTGATAGTCAAAGTAAAAAAATAAATTAATTAAGTGTATATGTTTTGTATTCCTACTAATTCATCATATTGTAATCGTGATTATTATTTCGGGGATCTTTATCTCTCTGTAGCACTTTGGCTTAATTATTTATGGCATTTGTCACAATGTTGTTAGATAACATCGGGGATACATTTTGTTTCATGTGAACTTCAAAAATCTTCCATTCGCAACTGAAGTTGGAAAATGACTCTTTTTATAATAAAATAGCTTGCATATCAAGTTTTTCTTTATACACTTCATTAGACAACTATTTAACTGAAGTCTAGAGAAATGAGAACTAGGTTAAAATTACTAAGTAATATGAAAACCACACTTTACTCATGATTTTCATACACTTTTCCCTAGTTTGAGATTTTAATATCTTGTAAGCATTTAAAGGCGAGGGAAAGTACATCTGTAATAGAAATATTACAGCTTCCTTCTAATAATTCTGTTTAATAAGTTTGTATTTTACCTTCTCTTCTATGCCTACGACACTATATCCCCATTCTAATTTTAAAAACAATGAATAAACTTAAATTTTTTAATAGTTATTTGGGGCTAGTTTTAGTTGTTGATACAATGAACTTTTTCCATCTGTTCTTTGCTTTTAGGATGATTTTCCACTTAAAGAGAGCATAAAACCAGCCCTTTTTGTGTGCACAGAATCGTGCACAGTAGGGCAAGGATCTACCCTGACCTGGCAGTTGTGTGCACATTGGGATCGGATTGCTTCCCTAATACCCTCAAGATCCACAACCTCTTAAGACTTGCTTATTTTGGGGAATCTGAAATTTAAAAGTCTAAATTCACTAAAATAAGGTGAATTGAGATGATGACTCAATTATTTTCTTTCAAAAGTCGCTGCAGACTTTCTCTCAAAGAAAACAACGTGAGAGGGCTCCTGGGGTGTTTCAGTATCGTTAACTGTCTGCCAAGTGGACTGAAAGGCAAGGGACGTGAAGAATAAAATGACAACAGCATCTTGATGTTAAATATAAATCAAAAATTAGCATGATATAGGTCAATATGAAATAATTTGGTTAATCAAATTCAGATTTACATATCTATTGTGTAATTCAAAGAACAATGCTTATTATTATCAGCAGGTTCAGTGGGAAGAAGGCTCTAAATTTTTGTGAAGACCTGAAGTAGAGAATATGGATTCTTTCCAGTTATAATGCACTCTATATTATTTTGGTAACAGCGGGCAGTATATAAATCACAACAACGAGTCCACCTACTCCCTGACAATAAATGAGCGTAAAGGCCAGTATCATCCTTACTACACAAAACAGAACTCCCAGGACCTGCAGAGGCCCCTTGGACCTTCTCCACACAAACCCTAACACGCACACACACACACACACACACGCGCACACACACACACACATACACACACAGGCACTTTTTTTACTTTTGACCTACTCTACATGTGCCACACTTGTTATATTTTTCCTGGGTCCACCCAGAATTATCCCATCTTTTGAAATCCTTATCCTTATGAATCTTCACAATATATTAAATTATGTGTTATATGTTTTCTTTCTATAAATTCTTTTAAATTAACATACTGTGTGAGGTCTTATACTGTAAAGAGATGTCATTTGTCATTGATTAAATATAATGTTTATGATTATTTTGATAAAAAAATAACTTTGGACTCTTAGGCCCTTGTTAAGGAATAAAATATCCATTACAAATTTGCTTCTATTGGAAATTATATGAGTTGGCATACCTTATTTTTGGTCGCAATTTATTCCAGATAAATAATAGGTTGGGGGCGTCTGTACTTAAATACTAGTTGAGCCACCTTTGGAACAGAATGCAAAGGAATAGCTGTCCCTGAAACCTAAATGTGAATTTCTGGCAGAACATAAAATGTTACAATAATGAGGCAATAATAAAATTAGGAAATTACATTATTTTTAAATCTGTCTGTGTGATTTTTCCCCTTGGTAAAATGAAATACATAGTTCAAGAATTACCTCCTTCTGAATTCATAGTTTCTATATCTCAATCCTGAATAGACACCCCAATCAATCGTTATGAATGTCTTACTCATAATTCTAAGAAATTGACAACTGATATGGCTACAAGGAGGGTAACTTACAGTTGTGCAATATTAAAATGTCCTCCATCTCTACAAAACACAGGTGAAAAATACTACTTTACATCACAGCTTTGCATGATTGAGATTTTAAACATCTAAATTAATGGTTTTTACCCATGTGTTACTTAATATTGTTATCACTATAATATTATATGATTTCCTTACATTTTTATTATCATGTGATGAACTGTAACTATGTAATTAAACAGAATTTTGACAATCATAGTTTCCTAACCTTTAAAATGTCACTTATTCCTTCATTCATTGGTTTGTTATTTTCAAAATAAAGTAAAAGAAGGCCCTTTATTAAATGAAAGATTACTGAGAACTTATTATGCATTCCCAGTGTTTTCCTGATCTTATGTTATAATAACATATAATTTTTATTCGGTCGACCGTGGTTTGTTGGAATCATAGACTATTAATATGACAATGGCATTGGTGATCAATACTTTTATCTTCTAGTGAAGTGATATCCAGAGTTTTTAAGTGGCTTTCACGGTGTCACAAAGCTAGAAAACAACTTTCCCTCCAGCGCTGGGCTCACCCTTTAACAACCAAAGAACATTACTGAAAATGAACATTTGGTAGACAAAGATTTCACCTCAGAGATGAAATGTGTAGAGTCACGACCACACTCCATATTGATGGCTTTATTCTTTTCCATGCCATGATATTGAATCCTTTGTTCCTTGGATTTAAACCTGTCTGGAAATACATTTACAGAATCTATTTCTCAAGCTTAATCTTTAAATATTAGCCAGGCATTTGTTGTTAGTTCACTAGATTCATTAGTAGTATTCTTCCTTTTGTAGAGTCCTGTCTTTAAAGAGAGTACCAAGCCTTCCATCTGTCTTTGATGGTCAGAGACACCAGGGTGAGGGAGGAAGCCTGGATCGAGCATCATAATGCTAAAACGGGGTGGATCTGGCCAAAGTCATGCCTTTGAAGAAACAATGAAAACCGTAGGAGAGCTCTCAGTTCTCTGCAGCCAGTACAAGTTTGGAACATGTTTGGGCGGGGCAGTGATGACAAAAATGCCCCTTCTTTCTGAATGCTGAACAGAACATAGCCGGATATGGATTTTTGGTGCCACTTTCATAACAAGTTGGTGATGTGAATTTGATGGATTTATCTTCCTCTTTTTTCTCACTATTGAAATCATGAGGACTATATTTGCTGGGGAAAGTCTTCATGAAAAGTGCAAAGGTGTGTATAACTTGGAGCGGACATCCAAGAAGATATTTAATAAATTCATGTGACAGGGCACAGCCCAGGAATAGTAACTCCACTATATTTGTAATGTACTAAGAAGAACAAAACCAGGGGTGCTTGGGTGGCTCAGTTGGTTGAGCATCTGACTCTTGATTTCAACTCAGGTCATGATCTTGTGGTTCATGAGTTCAAGCCCCGTGTCCAGCTCTTTGCTGACAGTGTGGAGCCTGCTTGGAATTCACTGTCTCCCTCTCTCTTTGCTCCCCCCGCCGAAACTAAATAAATAAACGTAAAAAAATCAAATAATCCCCCCAAATGGCAAAACTGCTATCCTTATTTCTAAGTTACTCATGAAAAACATTAGATAAACTTACCGAATTTTTATATCCATATGGTAAATTATCAACATAAATGTTTGAGCAAGACCTAGGTGGAATATCTGAACATTCATGAAAATATGAATTATCTTAATATCTAGGTGTTTCAGGCTGCTGCTTTATACGATCGGGAAAGCTAGTCAGTCACTAAATGCTCACTGAGGGTTTACCATTTACACAACAGGAGTAAAGGGTATGCAGTATCGCCTGGGTCTTGTTTCTTGCCTACTTTTAATTACTCACAAGGCACATCAGTGTCAGGAGGAAGCCACAGCACATGGGTATTTGGCATCCACAGAAGACATGAGATGGCAAGAAATGAGGGAGTTGGGAAAGGCGAGAGAAGCCAGCCTCCCTCGCTTCCTAAATACCTTTCTCAAAGCTGTCTCTGGATTTCTCTCTCCCTCTTCCCCCTCTCCTCCTTCCCCACCTTTTTCTCCTCCTTTCTCTCTCTTTCTCTCTGTCTCTCTTCTCTCAGTAGTTAGACCCTGCTTTTTTTAATCACAGGAAATTATCAGACAGAGTAGTCTGACATAACTCCCCAATTAGCTTCTGCTATTCAAAGAAATGTTTTAAAACTTTTTTTTTAACGTTTATTTATTTTTGAGACAGAGAGAGACAGAACATGAACGGGGGAGGGTCAGAGAGAGGGAGACACAGAATCTGAAACAGGCTCCAGGCTCTGTGCTGACAGCTCAGAGCCCAACGCGGGGCTCGAATTCACGGACCGCGAGATCATGACCTGAGCCGAAGTCGGCCGCTCAACCGACTGAGCCACCCAGGCGCCCCCCCAAGAAATGTTTTAGATCACATTCTCTAAAATTCCCAATTCCTCCCTTGACACAAACTTGAGCAGAAGACAAATATTCAGTCACCCACTTTATGTGTGTGAACAACACAGATGTGTTCTGCATACCTGACACTCTTCCGAATATTTGCAAGCTTGGGATATAAGGTAGCCCAAAGAAGAAACGCTAGCTCAAAATTCTCTTTAAAAAACATTCACTGAATCTTCTAAGAGCTAAGAATTCAAAAGTGAGCAAGAGTTGAGGCTTCCTTTAAGGTGCTCACTATTTAGGGAAGAAGTATGCATTTCAAGTCATGAAGCAGGTACAATCTGTCAGCCAATCCCTTAACTTAGGAAACCCTTTCTTGTTCCACTATCCATTCAAAAATGTTTTAGTTAGCCTGCTGATTTTGAAGTTTATAGTTTTTTTAGCAATTATATTTCAGAGAGCTAAATATAGACAGAACTTGGTGTCCAAAGCAATAAATACTAAAGCTGCTAGCCAGAAGCAACCCTCACTCTCAGCAATATAAAGAAAAAAATGCTGGGCGCCTAGGTGGCTCAGTCAGTTAAGCATCTGACTCTTGATTTCAGATCGGGTCATGATCTCATGGTGTGTGGGATCGAGCCTCCTTTTCAGATTCCACGCTGAAAGCACAAAGCCTGCTTAGGATTCTCTCTCTCCCTCTCTGCTCCTCCCCAGCTCACATTCCCCACCCCCCATATTTATATGTTATATTTAACTGTGTGTGTTCATGTTGTATCTATGAGTGGGATTTGGAGCTTTACGATCTCTCAAATAGTTCAGGTCACTGCTGATAACTCTTGTGTAAAGAGATTACGTTCATCCTTTTTGGTTCCTATCTAGATAGTGTCTTTTCCCTGAAGCTTAAACAACATGTGATTCATACAATAACCAGTGGTTCTTACTAATGCTTTTCCCTAGCCTGAAGGAGATGGTAGCCGGGTGTGGGGTTGTTTGCTTGATATTAGTCTGACTTAATAGAAGTGTTCCACGCTACTTCCATTAACATGTAAAAACAAACAGGGCTGAATCTGAGAAGAAGCTTTTGAGTGATCTCTTTGAAAAGCTTTGCAGTCTTTTAATTGATGGCCCTATGTAGCGAAGAAACAACAGGCCCTGCCTTGGGTTTCTGGGTTTTTTCTGTTTTGTTTTGTTGGCAAATATTTTATTTTTTAATGTTTATTTTTTTTAGATATGAAATTTACTGTCAATTGGTTTCCATACAACACCCAGTGCTCATCCCAGCAGGTGCCCTCCTCAAGGCCCATCACCCACTTTCCCTGTCCTCCCACTCCCCGTCAACCCTCAGTTTATTCTCAGCTTTTAAGAGTTTGCCTTAAAGGTTTGCCTCCTTCCCTCTCTGTAACTTTTACTCATCCACACATTCGTGAGAACACTCCACTAACGACCATTGTGTAAGAGTCCCACAGGATGTGTGCACCTTCCTTCTCAAGGTGCCTTTCCGTTTTTGTTTATCTTGGTTATCTTTCTTTCGGTTGTGTTTTCTTCTGTAGAAGCCAAACATTAATTGATCGATTGATTATATACATAAAATACAACACATAGAACATATAGATGTATACATATTTCTTGATCGTGCTGTTAATGCCTTCCTTGGGTTCTCTTATCCTTAGATTTTTCTAATTCTCATTTATCTGTTATGTGACTAAAACCTAAATAAATATTGATACACATGACCAGGGAAACACTTCCCTGTGATTTGCATTTCATTCTATTCATTCATTCTAGAATCCCAAACAGCTCATTCATTCTGGTGCCTCACACTACATTCTGTGATGTACGGGTCTTACTGACAGTTCCTTTGACTTAATTTTTGCAGATGGAGGACTTAACCCATCACTGTCTTCTTATGGTTTGAGATGGAATTTCTCTCTATTACCTTTTGCTTTTTTGGAACGAAAATTTTTATGAGGCCTGATGTGGATCTGGACATAGTCAGGAAACTGAGCATAATCTCCTACTAATCTTCAGATTGTGTTCTACATTTGTGCCAAATTTGCATATTCCATAAATATTGTGTCAGGTGGATCTGTGGTTTATGAAAATGGGCCAAAGAGAAACATGGAGCAAAGTCAGATGATTCTGAATCCAGTTCCAGTGTCAGACCAGCCTAGTGAGGCCTCATAATGTCAGCACAAAGAAACAGGTCAGAAGCCAAGGCACCAGAAAACACACGTATTAAAAGGACATGGCGAAGGACTTCCGGGTTTAATGCTAACACGTAAAGGGCTTGGGAGATGCAATGGCCTTGATTACAACAAGAAACAGCTGGGCAGATTACAAACCAGTGACTTCTCTTGGATCTATCAGAGAATTGAGGTTTCAAGGCAAACCATCACCCCCAAATCTGCAGACAGACACATCCAGAAAGCTGCAACCACCAGGATCTCCTCACCCAGAGCCAAAGCCCTGGAGCCGTAAACTGGTAGGAACACTTAAATGGTGAGCTGGACGAATGTAACTTCTATCTCAATGCAACATTCGGTGCATTTTCTAAGTGCATGTGGTTCAAAGTGAGGGTTTTTTGCAAAACAAGTTGTTTCCTGCCCTTCCCATTTTCCCTCCATTGAGACAACACATTTCACTTCCACTGATGACTTTATCTCTACTTTTCTGAGGAGCATGCTTCCATCACTACTAGATCTTTTTTTTCAATTTTAGACGTTGTTTATTGATGCAGATGCCTTCCTTTGCACAAACTCACCTCACGTGCATACATTTCCCACGAGCCCATCCTTCCAAAATATTTGTATTAATACGGGATTATTTCAATACTTGGTGCTCTGAATTTGTTCTGCACTTAACTCCTCATGTTTCTATTACCCTGTGGGATTTTCTCCCTAATATCCTTTGATGGAAAATAAAAAGGATGGTGCAACACGGCGCTTTATCCCTTCAAACAACAGAATACAGTATGTCAAGGACACTGCACTCCCTACAAAAGCAGAGAATCTGAAATTACACATAACACTGGGCCAAATGTTCTAACGACGGTGACCGACCTAACTTCATTCAAACGGGGACAACAGGCAATAAATGGAAATGATTCCAGACATTTATCACACACGTCCCCAGATTAGGTCTTTTATTACAACATCTTACAACACAGTTAGTGCTTTGAATCTGGAATACTATGTAATATGTAAACCAACCCTGAAGATTTGTAAAATTCCCTTAGAAAGCTTTGTGATGAAATCTAGAAGCCACCGTTCTGCATACGGGTCACTAGCAATAGAAAAGTTTTTAAAAACCACTGGTTTTTATTTTTCAGATAAATGTATAAGAGCCTAGAAACTTGGCGGAGAATAATTCCAGTGAAAAGACTAGTGGAAAAATATATTAATTTCTGCGAAAGCCTGAATGTGAAGGTCAACACTTTCTAGGCACCACATTCTACTAGTGGCCAAACTAATGTTGATAAATAATAGTGTTACAGGTTTGTGTCATTTTACACTATTGTGTAAAGTAGCTGAATACCGCACTCACAGTTTTAGTGCCTCGACCTGAACTTTATAAACATCCACTTGTACAATACCTCCAATCTTGCTGAAATCTCACACAAGCAGCAGAGAATATATAGCACATTATTATAAATCCAGGAGAAGCATTTTGATTACAGCAATTTCTAATTACAGTGTGGACTCTACAAATTACTATAATGTAACTGTAGGTGTTATTTAACATAGTTCTATATAAACCAATATCACTTGAATGTTTACAGTGAAAGTAAACTTATTGAAGTTATTTTTATCTTTCTCTGTCTTGTAAACTGATAACCAATGTATTTTAAAGTTATATGTATATTTTAGTAATAAATGGAATTACTTAAAATATCCTATGAATTTGATATTTAATAACTAAAGAATGTAGCTTCATCCATTGTCTTCCATCCATAAGCATAATTACAAGCTAATGAAATTTCAATGCTATTTTCTCAGTGTGCATAAAGTCTTTTAAATAATGTCTCAAGGTCTCTCTGACGATAATATAATCAATACCTAGTCATTGTAAGTTAATGGCATGCATTCTTTCCCTGACCAAACTGTTTAATGACATTTAACAAACTTACCTACCTCGTCATCACACAGCACTTCCCTTTAATCAGTTTCTTTCATGTAAATATTCAAATAATGGCATTCAAAGGAAACACAGATTTTTATGTAACGTATTACATATCATAAATTATATGTGTAAAAAAGAATCTTAGGAAGCATCTTCCTTCCTAAGTAGCACCTTTCAAAAAAGATTTAAAACATAATTTAATTCAATTCTGACCTTTTATTCTGCGGATCTGTTTTGATCTGTTTCCTTAGTGACAACCGTAATAGTAGGTACAACAGATTAGGGGGAAATACACACACACAGACACACACACACACATACATACACATACACACACAATATATATACATTGTGTACACACACACACACGCACAGTATACTATATATATACCATGTAGTATATGTATAGTAGGTATAGTTATATATTTATTACATAGAGTTACAAAACTCTAGCAAATTAGGAATACTATTAAACAGACAACCATGAAAGTGCTTTGCTAATAAGTAAAGATGTCCAGAGAAAGAAAATCAGTGAGTAGAATTTCATCGGCATGAACAGCTAAGGGTGTAACAGGACCAGCAAGGGGTTCAGAGAAATTCCAGGAGGACTTAGAAGGGTTCCAGATCCCTGAAAGATCCCGAGCTCTGCAGAGGAAGAATACAGGAAGAAGAAGGGCAGAGTATATAGTCCTCATAAATATTTTGAGTGACAGATTAAGGAGAAAGTAAAGCATCCATGGGAAAACAGGTTGCAAATGTTCTAGAAGCCCTACTACAAAAGTCTTCCATGAGTGAAACCACCAGGACGGCTGTCTCTGGCTGAACTGTGCACCTAACACCCCCGTGATCATTTTCTCTGTTAAAGTGGGATTCACATTTCCATTCACATTTCATATTGCAATGGTAGAAATGTTTTACTTCTCACTCATATCTGTCATTGAGAATTTGGTCATCAGAATCTTCCAGAAAGTCATTTTGATTGTCTTTGACTTTTAGGAAAAAGAAATCGTTTATCTTTTAAATGATGCTAAGTTTTCTTCACCATGCAAACTGACAGATTCAGCCATGGAAACTTTTATACATCTGATATAGTTAACAAAATAGTAGAATTGTTTCCTTGTAAACTACCTTCCGACTGTGTTATATATTTCTGGAAATACCTCATGAATCTAGATATAAAGATCTTTAAGCAAACAAAATAAAAATAACAGCTAAATACATGGATGTAAGTACAATTGAGAAGCAGTCATTTTTACTTCTTCCCTTCTGAAACAGGTAGAGCACTCAATTTCTGTAATTCACAGAGTTATTGCACTATCTAGCATGCAGAGGAGTTAAGGTATAATCATAAAACACCGACTGACTTGCTTAAAACTGTAAATTACAGTTTAGAATCTGCCTAGATAACAGAGAGAGTTTGGTTTGGGTTCACTTAAAATTATCACAAAAAAGTCTACAACTTTGATCCTTTGATGCAGTTTTGTGACGAATCTTTTAGAGATGAGTAATAAATACATTTGAGACATGAGTGATCCGTGTCTTTGGTAACGACCATTGCGCTTTCAAGGTGGCCATGATCATTATTTAGTTTCATAAATACTTTTCATTGTTGGCCTCCGCCTAGAATTTGGACAATGGCATAAGGCCACTAATGGCTCTGTAGTGACATCACTAGGGTTGTCTTTGGCCAAACTATGAAGCAAGACAAGTTTCTGTCTGTATGTTTCCATTCTTTGTTCCCTGTTCCTCCTTCCTTATAGCACTCTAGTATTTCCTCCCCCCACGTTTCTACCCTACAACCCAAACCACACTCAGCTAACATTCTTTTTCTCATATTCAGATTTCACATAGTTATTTAAAAAAATCAATCATGCCTAGATGCCTGACTCTTCTGAGAGGATATACATATTAAAAATAATTCTTGGGGCACCTGGGTGGCTCTGGTCATGATCTCACATCCTGTGAGTTTGAGCCCTGCATGGGGCTCTGTGCTGACAACTCAGAGCCTGGAGGCTGCTTCAGATTCTGTGCCTCCCTCTCTCTGCCCCTCCCCTCACCTCTCAAAAATAAGTGGACATTTAAAAAAAATTTTTTTAAATAATTCTCAACAGTGGAAAAATTCAAAAACATTAAGTTACTATTGGACTTTCTGCTACACTTGCTCTTAAAGCTAGGCCAGGGAGAGGGGCAAGAATTCTATGCAGGATCAGAGATTACTTTATTTGATAATACAAAGGGAAGAGATTTCCCTGTCACATTTATCTTCCTCTTGACCATTCATTTGTTCTGCTACCAAGTACTCCTCTGAACTCTGCTGATATAGCAGATTTTAAAGTGAGGAGAGGGAGAGCTAACTCACACCCATCCACATATTCTCTTTTTAGTTGGTTAACAAGAGATGTCTCAGAACGGCACTGCTGTTCACATTTGTTGGTAACCAGTTCAGCTTCCGGGCCCTGTCTCCCTCATCTAATGATACTCTGAATTTCCCAGTAATGTGCTTTGGCCTCACTCCTGGGTCTAGAGGTGAACCCTTGACTTAAACCCTTGATTCCATCTCTTTTGGCCATGTTGCCTGTTTAATGCTGCACAAATAACCAAATCTGTTTGCTCTATCAGAGAAGTAACCTCTCCACCAGGGAGAAACAAGGATTGTGAATTGCCAAGGATTTTTAGAAACACAAGGGAAATGCCTGAATAAGAGGCTAATACCAATAAAGTGGATCCAATACCACAAAAGGGAATCCAGAAGCAGGTGTATGCCCATACTTAATTCTAGACAAGACATTTAAACCTTGGTGAATAACCCTTGCCTGAAGCTTCATCTCCCCTGGATGGTTCCATTACATGATTCAGTAAGTTTCCCTTCATGTCTAAGCTAATTAGAGTCAGGTTTTCTGAAACATTTCTGTTAAGAATGTTCTCTAGGTAATAAATTATCTTTACTATCAAATTAAATAAATGTAGCTAACTGGTATCCTGGATAGGCACTGAGTAGTGGGAAGAAATTACATTAAGATCCATGTACGTAACAGTCACCATAAGTTTTGCTCAGATCCAGGAAAAAGCTTAGATTCTAGTCTTCGGTCTATGAGAGAAGGCTGGGTAGTTGACATAAATATCTTCTCTTGCACAATCCGATGACTGATTGGTAGAGATGGGATTTCTGTAGTTGTTGGTTGCCTAGAAAGACAGACAGAATGTCAATGATTCACGGCATTTCAGCAGCTGACAAAGATACCCAAAACAAATCTCTTAAATCAACCACAATTTAAGTCAAATATCTGTTATGATTAACTTCATAAAGCAGTCTCTTCCTTGTACTGAACTTCTATGAGAAATCACATTCTTGACCTGCATGGCTCAGAGTGAAAGGCAACAGGAGACTAATCTAGATCATCATTTGCTATATTTTATAGATTATGAAATACCCGTTTAGACTTAGAGCTCTCTCTCAGTGTCCTAGGCTGTTTTGATAAGAACAATTATTCTCATTTTTATATGGAAGTCTAATATAGCATCTCCCATAGTGGACACTCAATAATTTCTGTTGAATCAACGCTTTAATAAACAATACTTTTAAAGTACACAGTGTCATGTCTTGAAAATAAGCAACTAAACACAATATAAGAAATTAACAAAATAAAGTGGCATTACTTCCAAAATGATGTTATATAATCATTAATATTCTCTACCCTAATCAAGTCACTTTGACTTGGCAGAAAATATGTAGGCATGGGTAAGAGAGAGAAATTGAGAGAAAGAGAAGGAAGAGAAGAGCGAGAGGTCTTTTGGTGAGAAGTTTGGAAATTGAGACTGGATCCAAAGGGTGCAAGGAGAAAGCAGAGGGAATGTTGCAGTGTGATTGTTCCTTACATAGCGTGCCTACAGGCCCAAAACAATCAGGCAGGTCTAGCTTTTTCTTCTATCACAATCCAACTTATTATCTGACTTCCTAACCATCGTTCAAAATATCATTACTCTACAGAAGTCTGAACAAGTTGAACACTTAATGCAGGAAGTGGCAAAGCTCTTTCGCTCCTCTGAAATTCACAGCAATAAATTTGGCTTTAGGTTGGCTTGAGTGGACATCAGTTAAGGACAAAGGAGGGACTCCGCAATTGTGTATGACAGAGCACTATTTAATTGCTTGCTAGAGTGGCAGGTGACACAAGACAGGACTTTCTCACTTAGTGTCAAAAAGGCGGCCATGAATTATCCAGAATCATTTTTTGTTGTGCAGAGAGTAACTAAGAGGAAAATTTCAACCAATAGATAAATAGGTAACGAAGAAATCTGAAGCACACATATTAGATTGTCAGAAACTTTTCATTACTTGAGGTTTTGGCCGTGTAGAATTCAATGGCAAATAATTAAATTAAAGAGAAAGGGATGTAATTTCAGATAACACTTGGAGAAATGTTTTAGTGTAAAATTTTGTAAGCAGAATAATATATGTTAAAGAGAATATCTGACAAGTAGTGGAGACAATGAACATGAAAATAAGCATCCCTTTTATCTGTAGGGGAAGGTGGAGTGAAAATTCTGCAGCCTGTCAGAAATCTGAGCATCCTTCAGTTAATAAATCAATAAAAACCATAATAATGATAATGAAAACCATAGCACTGCATCTTTCTAATGTGCTTTCTACGCCTCAGGTATTTTACATGGTATAATGTAATCCTCACAATAACCTTACAATATAAAAATATTATTATGCCCTATGCTAGGTCAGATGGTATCCCCCCAAAGTTTATGCCCTTCCCAGACCTTCATAAATGTGACCTTATCTGGAAGTAGGGTTGTGGAGGATGTGATTAGTTAAGACGAAGTCATACTGAAGTAAGCTGGGCCCTTAGTCCAATACCACCGATGTCCTTATAAAAAGGGAAGACAGATACGCATGTGCACGCACATGCACTGAAGAATATCATGTGAAGACAGAAGCAGAGATTGAAGTGATGAGTCCATAAGCCAAGGAATGCCGAGGGCTGCCAACAACCACCAGAAGCCAGGAGAGAAGCGTGGAACAGACTCTCATCCCCAGGGGGAACAGATCCTGCAGAGACCTCGATTTTGGACTTCAAACCCCCCAAACCACAAGAGAATAGATTTCTGTTGGTTAAGTAGCCTCCTCTGGGATAATTATGCTGTGGCAGCCTTAGGAAACTAATAGCAGATATTGGTAATGCACAGTGTTGATTCTTATGATATCGCTGTGATTGTACCTTTATTTGTACTGATATAAAACAAACTGTTTCAAAGGGCATTAATAATAGGAAAATAGGTCAGAAAACAAGTGTCTCTTCAAAGGGATGATACTGGAATTACAGGCAAGTCCATGGCCAGGGTACTGAAAGCACAACAAGGTTGTTGACTGCAAAACGGACTGACTCTACAGGACATTTATGATGCGCAAAAGCAGGGGAAATGACAGTTCTGAGAAAACTTACCTTGTTCTGTGCATCCTTATTTCTGTGCTCTTTAAACAGTCCTCTGTTCTGTCTCCTTCTCCTGAAAATACATATTCAATAGAAGCATTAACATATTATACTCCAACACAAGTATTATTGCATACAGTAGAGTATTATACCTTACCTGTAGCCCAGCCCACATGCCCTTATTAATATGTTGAAGCAGCATCTATGGTTGGTTTACACATACCTACTCAAAATTTCCTTGACCCAATTTTTCATTTTTTATCTTCCACAGATGGTGAGGGCATCTAAATGGATATCCAGCCAGTATGCATTAGTAATTAATCTCACTGAGCTTACTAAAGAATGGTTCATAGGGAATTATTACATAAATAGCTTACTGACTTCTCCAAATAATCCTGGACTTAGAGATTTCCCACAATTAAAAACTTTATTTTAAATGCCAACAGTGTCACTTCTCAGATGCCAGGGATAATCGAGTTAAGCTTTATAGAAACTTCCAGGTGTTTTACTAAGCCTCCTCTATGGATTATTTTATTTAGCTTTCACCAAAAACCCTATATGTAACAGAGTGGGAAATTGGGGCAATTTGAACCAAATCACATGGTTGGTTAGTGGTAGTATTAGAATTCGAATCCACAGGCTTCCCTCATGACTATTAGGCTCTGGTGTTTCTGGAATCGTGTCACTGCACTTCAGTGGGCCATCTGGAGCCATGCCAGTCCATAAACTCTCCACCGTTCCAATGAAAACTATAAAAACCTAACTTCAGGAGGAGTCTTTGAAGAGAAAATTCAAGAGAAGAAGAAAAGAAGGCTACTATAATTGAATGCAGTGCCTGAAATTACTCTATCCAACTGTATGAAAATAGTTATTATGGGGAGATGAAGACTATCTTTTTTTTCATCTCCCTAAAGAAAAAATTCTTATCAGACCATAAAGGAGGTGGCTCAGATGCAAAAAAGGACGGCTTTTCACCTTTATGCAAAAAGATGAAGTTGTAATGCCTTCATGGAAAGTTTAAAAACCAGCCAAGCTAGTCTCTCTCCAAGGAAAGGTTGTTCAGATGACGGATGTTGTTCTCTCCTAGTCGCTATGAAATCCTCCTACTGTGTCAATGTAATCACAAACTTACCTTGGTCTGTGTGCATTTGCTTACTTATGAAGTCTCTTTTATACAATTAATTTATTTAATTTTTTGATGTGTCAGTTTATTATGTGAAAGTCATGTTTCTGGGTCTTTCATATAAATCACTTACTCCTCAAAAGAAACCTGTGATACAGATGCTATTACTACCCTCTTTTTACAAATAAGGGAACAAAGCTATCACCTTGGATATTTTGTTAAATCATGCTTCACAAGGCTTGCTATATCATAATACAGAGTTAATTTTCCCAAAGAGGTCCCAATATATATGTTGTTGACATAAGCCTAGAGTATACAATATCATGAAGGAGAGAGAACACGAAGCTTAGAGTCAGATGGTCTGTGTTTAACTCGTGCTCAGCAATTCACTAATTGTTTGCATCTATAAAGTTCAGTCCCCTCGTGTGTGAAATAAAGGCAGTAAACACTGTGGTTTGTTCTAGGATGACCAACCATTCTAGTTGGCTTGACGCTAAAGAATTTCCCTGGGATGAGGGATTCTCAGCGCTGAAACCAGGAGAGTCTCAGGCAAAGCGAAGTAGCCTATTTGTCGGGAACATCAAAGTGGACAACAAAAGTAAAAACAAGTGTCTAACGTTTTGCTCACTGAACACTAAATTTCTTCCTATAAACACAGGTGTCGATGTATAGACTATCTTTTGGCTCCTGCCCAGCCTAACCAGTGCTGTGCACGGCCACCAAACACATTCACTTTGTAATGTTACCATTCTGATCTCTAACTGGAAGCAACACAAACTGGGAGCAGAGAGGTGTGGGAAAAGCCCCCGTACCCCCATACACACAGGCTACAAGGTGCTGGGTGCGGGGGAAGGACTCAGTTTCGCTCAGGCACACTGCGATTTCCTCTGGCTTCTCCCCAGGTCAGCACATCTGGAGCGGCAGCATTATTTTAAACGGTCACTAAGACAGAGTTCTGAAGGCCATTGTTTAAGCCCTTGGGGCATTTTTCAAAACCTTTCCATTCCAAGTAACAACCACAGGTACGGGTAACAAGGTAGAAAGAATACATACATCTTCCTTTGTGATGTGCGACCATGATAATGCATTCAAGCCCACTAATCTTTTTATCACATTTGACCAAGTGGGACAATATATTCTACAGTTCAATTTAGCTATTCATGTAAAAGTGATGCATTTTCATGAAGCTAAATCCATCATGTCCAACATCTGTGACCCTCTGGAGATCCATGCTGTCACTCACTCTGTCCTACCACGTGACCCGTGTTCCCGGATGCTCCTGCTGTCAGAGCAGCCCTCAGCGCATTTTTCATCAACCAGGGTGAAGCACTAGAAAAATCCTCAGTGTCACTGACATCCTGGGTTCCTTCCCTCAATTTGCTAATTTCTGACCAGGGAAAAAGACTTGAGGGCAGCCCATGATGGAGAGAAAGGGAAAATGGCAGTTTCATGATTCAATTTAATTAGACGAACACATATTGACCACCCACTATTTGGAAAGATTAGTGCTAACTGCTATCAAACGCTAAGAAATGAACAAAACGCAGTCCCTGTCATTATGAACAGAAGGGAGGACAGACACAAAATTGATTAAGCTACAAAGCAGGCTGTGAGGTGCAGCAGAGAAGAATATAATGTGATTCCGCATGGTGACATCATGTCTCTTTGCAGGGAGGGAGAGCCAGGACAGACCTCCCAAAGGAGACATGTGTCCCATGCCTGGAATGATCCACAGGGGTAAGGCCAAACATGGGGAAACAGCATTTTGTTGGCATATCAAATAGAAAGAGCGTCAGGTGCGTTCACATAATGAGACTTGCAGTTTGGAGAGTCTGGGTGACTCAGTCGGTTTACCATCTGACTCTTGATTTTGGCTCAGGTCGTGATCCCCAGCCCCGAGTTGGGTTCCACGCCGAGCATGGAGCCTATTTAAGATTCTCTCTCCCCCTTCCTCTCTGCCCACCTCCCCCTCACTCACACATGCTCTGTCTCTAAAAATATTTTTTAGGGACGCCTGGGTGGCTCAGTCGGTTAAGTATCTGACTTTGGCTCAGGTCATGATCTTGCAGTCCGTGAGTTCGAGCCCCGCATCGGGCTCTGTGCTGACAGCTCGGAGCCTGAAGCCTGCTTCACATTCTGTTTCTCCCTCTCTCTCTCTGTTCCTACCCTGCTCATGCCTCTGTCTCTTTCTCTCTCTCTCAAAAGTAAATAAACATTTAAAAAATTTTTTTAAATTTTTTTCAAGACTTGCAGTTTTGACAAAATTTGTCAACATCAGGGGTAGTAAAGTAGAAAATATGAATGAAAATTAGGTTGGAGTCCCACTAATTAGATGGGGATCAGAAAATCAGGTACCTCTGATACAGGGTTAGTGACTTTTAAACAGGAAAGACATGATCAGTCTAGCTGTTAGAAGAGCAACCAGGAAAAGATGTGTTAGAAAGACAGGACACACCCGGAGCCAGGGAGCAGCCAGAGAGCATTCACTAATATCAAGTGAGCAGTGATACAACCCTCCAAAGAGGTAAGGCCGGGATATGGAGCCGAGACAGAGAAACCTACCTGACATCCTACTAATACACACGCATGTGCAAGCATGTGTGCGTGTGCGTGTGCTTGGTAATATTGCTGGGGTAGAGGAGAAGAGCGGAGATAGATGTATTCCTTCCCTCCCCTAAGAAGAGAACACTTTAGTTGGAACGTAAGAATTAAGAGTAATTCCAACTCAATATGATTACAGCTAAGATTGCAACAAACACATAGACAAGTGAGTTGGTGAACGTAAGATAGCAAGAAAAGGAAGAAAGCGTCAACCAAGAATATCCTAGAAAACCCCCAGGTGTGCTGCAAGACAGTAAAAGGTAGGAAACTTTAGTCGAGGTCAATGGCCAAATACTCTCTCTAAGTTAGCCCCTTCTAACACCTCTCTTCTTCAATAATTTTTCAGGAATAGTATCTACATTGCTCGTTTCAGAGAATTTACAACCATCTAAAACTATGTTGTTTGTTTATTGGAGTGTGCACCCCATCATGTCTTGTTTGCCACTGTCGAAATAGCTGCTTGATGAATGAATACACGAAGGTATCATTGCTGCGCAACCTTGTTCCTCCCCTTCTCAGAATCCCTCCTTCTCTTCCTCTCCCCTCTCCGTAACACATGCGCGTTCACGCACACACGCAGCACCCCTTGCCCAACAGCCTCTTTTCCTTGCAGGAGGAGTAAGATAGATGGCACAGGAGACAGAGCAGAGGCACCAGGCAATTGCCTCCCCAGGATATGAAGGCTTTGTTAATATGGGAGCAGCTCCTACTAATTCTTAAGTGAACTATTCTAGCTTTCTCCCCTGATATTACCCACAACTACTTCTCCTCCTCTGTGTAAGAAAAATACTTGTGTATGTGAGGGCTAAGACAGCTTGGCCAACTACTGGGTTATTAACAGAGAGCCCCTCAGATCAGAATTACTCAGGGGAAACTGGATTCCAGATGGGTTGCAATACTCACCTTCTATAAGAAATGACAATGACGGCGGTCATTAGGATTACAAACAGCAACGATAAAACTGTTCCTCCAGCCACAAAGAGGGTATATTGGTTATCCATTTTACCTAGGAGGAAAAAATATATATACAGTAGGAATTAGGAATTCAGCTCAAGTCAGAAAAAAAAAAAAGGAAGGTGGGAAAATGAGGAAAGGGTCCATTAATCAAATAGAGTAACAATTCAGAACAAAGAGTCCAATGAAAAAGCAGGATGAGATAAGAGGAAGAGACAATTTTATTTTAGAGTCTCCTAAATATTTCTGGCTCCTCACAGAGTTTTATTAGTTCCTTGTTTCAGCTGAGTTTAGCACCTTAAGAAGAACAAGAATAAATAAGGTGATGGGATTTAAGAGTTACAGACTTCGGATTATAAAATAAGTAAGTCACAAGGATGAAAAGTACAGTGTATGGAATATAGTTAATAATATTTAATAACTCTCAATGGTGACAGGTGGTAATCAGACTTGTTATGATGACCATTTCCTAAGGTACATAATTATTGAATCACTCTACCATATACGTGAAACTCATGTAATATTGTATGTCAACCATACTTCAATTAAAAATAAAAACTAAAAAAAGAACGAGAATAGAAAGCGTGTATGTTTGAGACAGATATCACTTCAGTCTAACGTGCTCCCAGTCACATACACAAAATCTTCTGTAGAAAAAGAAAACTATCAAAAGAGTACATAAATGAAGATACTTCTTAAGACTGATATATTAAGTACATTCACACGACAGTGTCATTTTATAAGCAGAATTTAAGAAATCTTTTCATTCAGTTGGAGTTAATGATAAGAAGTACTCTGAAAAACTATGTTACTCCAGCTCAGTGTTAAGCACAGACAACATGGTCCAGGAACCTGCAGCTCTCTTCCTGGCTCTGCTACTCCTCAGCTGTGTGACCTCCAGCCAATTCCTTAACCTTCTGTGTTTGCCTTTCCTCGTTTGTCAAGCCACGACAATGACAACAGTTCTAATCACATCCCAGAACTGTGGTGAGACTCTAATGAGGTCGCATTCAACTAAGCAATAAACCACTAGAGAAACGTCACTCTGGAGCAAGATCTCCAACGAGGTCAGAGAGCGTCTTATCTTTAAAATGTTCTCCTGCCCATGATACATCTCACCCACTGCCTCCCACAGAGCTCCTTCCCAGGAGAAGAAACCCCATCAATATCTGCTGTTGCCCAGAATGGGAGTGAATCGGAACCCGGGAGCTGTCCTCACCGCCACGTCTCTTTGGGACGGCGCACCTGCCGGTCTCCCTTCTTGCAGGAAGGGGCCAGCTCTGGCAAACAAACAGCACGACTTCCCTCCAACCTTGAAATTAAAGCCCGGTGCTCGACCCGAGACTCCGTGCCATCGGCCATCCTATGCCAACCTGCAAATCATGCTTTTCATTAGAGTCTTCCTGATCTTTCCCTCGGATTATTTCTTCCTTCCTGACCCACTATGTAGCTGCAATTTTTTCACGATAGGGGCTCAGAGTCCACATCCACACATTCTTTTGTAAGCTTTCCTGCAAAGAGAAACCAAGTCAACTCATAAATATTATTTTCATTTTTCAAACTTGTTGAAACCGTAAGGTGAACAAAAGTAGCAAACTGTGTGAACCTTACAGACTTTGCACATACACTCAGTCTAAGAATGGCTTTTGTCCAACTATGATGGAAAGAGGAAAAGCTAAATTTATTCAGAACAAAAATACATTGAACCGCCCTCACGAAAGGAACAATGACATGTTCTCCCCGTCAAATAAATTTTTAAGAGCTTTTTCAGTTCTTGGTACATTATAAAAACCAAATGAACAAAATACCTGAAATTATTTTGCATTGTAACACAGGGCTATAAAGGGATTACACCCGCTGTACTGACATAATTTGAGTATCACGGGTGCTAAGGTTAAATCAAATAGGCAATCGCAGTGAGAAAACGAAAGTTATGATTAAAATATTCACGGACAGGATTGTGGGAAAACTGTTTAACCACTTTGACAATGCTATTTAGGGGCGCCTGGGTGGCTCAGTCCGACTTCAGCTCAGGTCATGACCTTGCATTTCGTGACTTCGAGCCCCGCATCGAGCTCTGCGCTGACAGCTCAGAGCCTGCTTTGGATTCTGTGTCTCCCTCTCTCTCTTCTCCTCTCACGCTTGCTCTCTGTCTCTCACTCTCTCTCTTTCAAAAATAAATAAACATTAAAAAATAAAAAATATTTAAAAAAAGAAAATGCTATTTAGATAGTAAAAAACAAAAGTTACAGTAAAAAAAAATTGGGGTTGACTACAGTTCCAAATCTTTTCACATAAACATTAGAAGAAAATATAAGTAAATATTATTTAATCTCAGGAATGAGAAATGGCATTTAGATTTATAAAAATAAATAAATATATAGGATTGACCAGGTCAAGTGACAAATATCTGTATGTTAAAATGACCACAAACAACATGTAAAGGCACACAAAAAGTATCTTTAACACATCCTGGCATTAAGAAAAAGCTATAAGGGTGCCTGGGTGGCTCACTTGGCTGAGCCCCCGACTTCGGCTCAGGTCATGGTCCCAGTTCTTGGGTTCAAGACCCACGTTGGGCTCTGTGCTGACAGCGCGGAGCCTGGAGCCTGCTTCAGATTCTGTGTCTCCCTCTCTCTCTGCCCCTAAGCCACTCACATTCTGTCTCTGTCTCTCTCAAAAATAAACATTAAAAAAAAATGAAAAGCTATAGAAGACAATATGAAAGATACAAATAACTAAGAAAAAGCACTAAAAGAACAAGTTTGTGTAAGAGGAAAACTGTGGTCAGATAGAGCATCTCAAGCTCTATTTGGAGGACGGGGAACTACCACAACCTGCATCCAGAAGGAATTCGGTCTGCATGTGTCACGCCCTTTCACTAGGTGCTTACACATCTGATTAATTACTGTATTCTCAAGAAATGCTCTGAAATGTGAACAAAGGGTTCTGTAAAACATTTACAACTGCCAAAAGAAAATCCTCATTTCCCCCAAGTAGACTGAGAGCCAGACCACACAACTGCAGTCCTCAAACTCCCTCTGCATGGTCATCATTTGGGGGCTTGCTAACCCGCAGATGACTGGGCGTCCCCCCTCCAAAACTCTGCCCCAGTGGGTCTGGATGGGTCCTCACAGATGCAGCTCTCCTGTGATGCCCGTGTTTCTGATCTGGAGCCCACCCTGTAAAGCTCGGCTACAGACATTCGGATGATGTGTGTGAGAAATTTGAATGAAATGGAAAACTGCTGACTAGGGGTACAAAGTTAAGTAAAATTTCAAAACCATAATTCACAATGATGCATGTTAAACTCTCTCGGCCAAGTGTAGGACTTAGGGGGAAAAGGTCTGCAAGGTTACAAATGCCAAAATTTTAGGGGCGCCTGGTTGGCTCAGTCGGTTAAGCATCCGACTTCAGCTCAGGTCACGATCTCGCGGTCCGTGAGTTTGAGCCCCGCATTGGGCTCCTGGCTGATGGCTCAGAGCCTGGAGCCTGCTTCTGATTCTGTGTCTCTCTCTCTCTCTGCCCCTCCCCCGTTCATGCTCTGTCTCTCTCTGTCTCAAAAATAAATAAAAAACGTTAAAAAAATTTTTTTAAGTGATGATCTCCAGGGAGTGGCATTAAAAGCAATTTCCTAAAGACAGATACCATATATTTTCACTCATATGTGGATCTTGAGAAACTTAACAGAAGACCATGGGGGAAGGGAAGGGGAAAAAAATATAGTTACAAACAGAGAGGGAGGGAGGCAAACCATAAGAGACTCTTAAATACAGAGAACTGAGGGTTGATGAGGGGGTGGGGGAAAAGGAGAAATGGGTGATGGGCATTGAGGAGGGCACTTGTTGGGATGAGCACTGGGTGTTGTACATAAGCGATGAACCATGGGAACCTACCCTCAAAACCAAGAGCACACTACACACACTGTATGTTAGCCAATTTGACGGTAACTTATATTTTTAAAAAAGCAATTATTTCTTTAGGCTTTTTGGCATTTTCCAAACTTTCTAAGTGATGTATTGCTTTTATTAAACGGAAAAAAAAATAGTAGAAAAATGTAAATGTCTGCATGCTGAAAACAAAATCGTCAGACAAATTTT
This sequence comes from Felis catus, assembly GCF_018350175.1. Classification (NCBI taxonomy): domain Eukaryota; kingdom Metazoa; phylum Chordata; class Mammalia; order Carnivora; family Felidae; genus Felis; species Felis catus. Next base: position 86,318,358 of record NC_058379.1, read on the forward strand.
AGTGATATTATTTTTAACCTTTTTTTAAGTTTATTTATTTACTTTGAGAGAGAGAGTGCTGGGAAGGGGCAGAGAGAGAGAGGGAGAGAGAATCCCAACCAGGCCCTCTGCTGTCAGCATAGAGTTCGACACAGGGCTTGAACTCACAGTGAGATCATGACCTGAGCTGAAACCAAGAGTCTGACGCTTAACCAACTGAGCCACCCAGGCACCCCACTGGTGATATTTAAAGTACAAGATGTGGAGAACTTTTTTTGTAGAAGCATATTCAGAATCCTTAGAATTAAGATGGCATTCCTTATTAAACTCCAATTAAATGAATTAAGTAGAAACCATTGAAAGGTACTAGTCATGTGTTTCACACCGTTCAATTATAAATCTAAACTTCAAATGCATCCTTTAATGTGAATTATGTTACCTCCTTTTAACCTCTTCTAGTAGTGCTTGACGTGTTGGAGTCAGATCTGTTTACTCCATCTTTTCACACACAGTATCTCAAGCCAGAGTATACACTTGGCATGACAGATGAAATGGTGTGTAAAAAGGGATTTGGTTCCTAAAGGGAAAACATCAACGAGAACAAAACTGTATCTCTACTCACAGCACTGCTGACACTAATTTTCCCTGAGTTGGCACAGACCCCACAGAACCTCACTGCCCCCCACTCCCCGCTTCAGTCTCCAATCACAAATCCAGGTCTCCCTACTTCTGATGGACCAACCAGCCATAAATCCAAGATTCCCGTGATCCCCTCCTTAGGTTGGACAATTTGCTGTAACGACTCACAGAACTCAGAGAAGCACTTTATTTCCTACTACTGGTTCATTAGAAAAGATGCAACTTAGAGATGGTCAGATGGAAGAGACGAACAAGGCAAGTTAATGGAATACAGATAGAACTTCCATGCCTCTAGGGATGGACCACCCTCCCGGGACCCTGCATGTGTTCGCTAACTCAGAAGCTCTCTGAACCCTGTCATTTAGGGATTTGATGGAGGTTCCACTGGACAGGCATAAGCAATTAAATCATTGATCATTGGTGATTAATCCAACGCCCAGCACCGCTTCACTTTTTCAGGGGGAAAAGGGCTTTAAATTCCAACCCTCCAATCATGTGGCTGATCCCTCTGGCTCCAACCCTCCATGCCGAAGCTCGTTCTGTGTTTCCAGCCACCAGTAGCCTCATTAACTTGCAAATGGACACTCATTGCTCTGGAGATTCAAGAAGCTCTTGTTTCAGGAATTGGGGACAGTGACCAAGTGTTATAGCAAAAGATGTTCCTGTTACCCGTATCACTTAGGAAATTAACAAGGGTTTGGGAGTTCTGTGAAAAGAACCAGGGGCAGAGACCACATTTCTTATTATACCACATACTTGATTGATGGAGCTTATATTGTTTTGGAAGGCCCTGGACAATTAAAAAACACACCAGAATGAAGATTTCCCTGTACGATACAAGGGTAAGAGCATGGGAGCCAGGTGCAAACTCACTCACGCTCCAGAGATCCAGAGACGCTGCAGTGTAGAGCCTCCCCGCCTGTAGTCAACCCTGCTTTTTACTTCTTTCCCTGACCCGCTGCTGCGCTAACATGAACACCCAGTACTTGGAACCAGGCCGGTGTAGCCACACGACTTGCTGGGCCCTGAGTGACTAAAAACCAAAACAAAAAGGAAGAGCAATGGGTGTGGATGCTTCAGGGAATCAATCAATAGTTCATAACATTCACTTTTGCCTAAATTCTGCTAATAGATGTTGGGCTGAGTAATGTCAGCCCTCAAGCCCCTCTCTTAAAGAAAGAATTATGTGTATTCTCAGCAGCCACTTTTTGCTGATTTTTTTTTCATTTTCATCCCAATGCTGTCTTGATTCATAGGAGGACAAAAGTGTCGTGAACCATAAAGCCATTATTTTCCCTCCCATCAAAAAAGATAAATACAGTTAAAACAATTTAAAGCATGTCAGTGAGATATATAAATGAATAACTTACTCCGGGACTGCCACCCTCCAGGCTACGTTCCTGCCAATGACAAGTATTTATGGCTGAGTTATAAACCTTTAGAAAGGCTCATGGTAGAAATGACACCAGGTCCTTCCCTTAGAGCCAGGCGGCAAGAGCAGGCATTAAGGTCTATTGTTTATCTTTTATTACAGTTTGAGGTGGGTTAGGAAGTGAGGAAGCCAAGTGACTCAGAACCTAAATATCTGGACAAAACAACCTGCTAGGAAAAACTCACAGACCCTGAGCCTCTAGCCAGCCTGGGGTAGGTCATGGTAGACACCAGTTAAAGTTATTCGTGCTTTCTGGAGCACCTGGGTGGCTCAGTCGATTAAGCGTCGACTCTTGGTTTCAGCTCCGGTCATGATCTCATGATTCGTGAGTTCAAGCCCCACATTGGCCTCTGTGCTGCCAGCATGGAGCTTGCTTGAGAATCTCTCTCTGCCCCTCCCCCACTCACCCACGCATGGGCGTTCTCTCTTCCTCTTTCGCAAAATAAATGAATAAACATTAAAACAAACAAAAAAGTTATTCTGCTTTCTAACCTCATTAAAAAGAAAAGCAAAACTATTAGACTTCATTCTGTGTAGACATGAGGATACATCATGGGTGAATTCTCACTGGGTAGATATATGTGAGCTGACACACTATTACAAGGTCAATCCTAATTCGTAATCACCATATAATGTAAGTACCCAACTTACATTGATTTGTTGCAAAAACACATCGAGGAAGGAAGACTTGGGGCCTAGTCCTACCTGCTAATTCTTTTGCCTGGAAGACCTCATCATAAGACAATCTCGCAGGCACATTTTTGGCAATTGCAAAGTGATGATAAAATCAACCCCAAGGGTGGCTATGGGGCTTCAATAAAACATATAGACGAGCTTTATATATTTAAGTACTACATAATATATAAATTATTAATAATATATTTTGTATATGTCCATTCAAATTAGGGTTTAAAAAATAACTCACTTGTATTCTTTTCATGTTGAAGTAGTCATGTGGAGCAGGATGCTTGCTCCTGCAGCTAGATGCGCCTTCCTTGGAAAAGGCAGAGGTAGCATCGATAAACACGTATAAGATAATTATAGCTTTGGAGGACCACTGGATTTAATGGCGGCCCAAAGTTTGTTGAACTTTCCTGTATGGCTGAAATATACATCGAGTGGATACTGATATGGTAATATTATTCCAAGTTTTCAAAGGTCAACTTTCTTTGTGCAAATCAATTTTATACTCTTCGCATTTCAGAAGCCCTCCTCTGTTTTATAGCAGGAAGATCCTAGCGAATAAATTATTTTCAGAGGACTGAAGAACCATGACATCAGCCTCTAATCCTTCTTCTGAGTGAAGAGTAATGACTCTTTCTCAAAATAAAAGCATTATCAGATTTTAACTGAGAGACTTATAGCACATAAAGAAAATCTAAAAAATCAACATAAGAAACAGAAACATAAGAGAACACAAACAGAAATGTAAGAGAATCTAAATCATTGTCCTGAAGCAAACGAACAAGAGAAGCAAGTTTCCAACCCAATGTACAATTTTTGCTATATTATACTGAGTTTTCCTCTTTTGATGGAAAATAGTTCCCAAATGACTCAAGAATTTAAACTTTTAATTTTTTTTTTCCAACGTTTTTATTTATTTTTGGGACAGAGAGAGACAGAGCATGAACGGGGGAGGGGCAGAGAGAGAGGGAGACACAGAATTGGAAACAGGCTCCAGGCTCTGAGCCATCAGCCCAGAGCCTGACGCGGGGCTCGAACTCACGGACCACGAGATCGTGACCTGGCTGAAGTCGGACGCTTAACCGACTGCGCCACCCAGGCGCCCCAAGAATTTAAACTTTTTACATCAGTTGAGATACACATAGTCTAAGATGGGCCATAAAGTTTACCTACTCGGTATAGGACGACTGCATTAGCTCCATTATCTGGTGTCTTTATGTGCATGACGCCATATGTACTGAGGACCATAGCACTCTACAGTGATTGGTGTACAGCAAGGGGATCTAAGTCAGCATATGAGGCATAGGGATGGCGAACATCTTTGGTTTGGGACACTTACTGGGAAAACTTTCATGGCTTACTTTATCATATTAGATGTCTCATCCTTTCACCCAAATGTTTCTTAGTCTTATGTTACATTTCTTGTATTTCATGAACCTCAATTTTCATGGACACATATTATTTAAAGAAGACTGTGTTGATGTGTCATAAGTCATAATGTCAAGAACTGCACCAATCTTGCTCACTTTCTTAGTGAATTAAGTGTACAGAAAAGAGTTAATGAAGCAGGCCAGAGACCGCTATCCTTAGAAAGGCTTGCGTACAAGGTTGGCCATTGGCTAGTGCGTGGGGACTCGGAGTTTTGGAGGGTTTCTACCATTCCCTGACTGTGGTTAGGGTGGTTTACTGTGTCTGAATTATTTGTACAAACAATGTGGCTTATGTCAAACACCTGCTTTTTCTCTCTGGGAAATCAGTTAGTCATTCTGACTTTGCCCCATGTGTCTTTTACTTTTCCTGATCTGGCTCTGCGTTCTTCTGCTGTGGTAACTCAAAGCCATGGCTTCGGAATGCAATTATCAAGGAAGACAGTGCTCTTACCTCCTAATTCTGTGGGAGGGTAGGAGCCTACATTCCACAGACACCTTTCTCCAAGGTGCACAAATACCTTCTCGTGTAATGGTGTAAGAAGTTCATTTTTCCTTTGGATAAAACCAATTAGCCAACAAAGATGGTCACCCCACTTACCAGGTGAATTTAGGTTGAACTGTGTGTGACAAATGGTGCTGTCAGGTCCTTTTAACTGAGGACTAGTTACTGTTTACCTTGAAAACACACCTGTAATGGGTCGTATCTGTGGGGCCCATGAAAGGTGAGATTTCTGTCTCTGCACTCTCTTGGCAGATTGCCTGAGATGCACATCACAATTCTGGTTTAATGCTTATTTAATAACAAAATTGTTTTCTTTCTCTTCTACCTTTGTTTTCTGGGGAGTGAGGAGATTTTGCTTTTAATTATAATTCCCCAGCACACTGTCGTTATTACTGTTGTTTAACCAAGTGTAACTCTGTATTACAGTGTCACTATTATGTGTATCCACAAGGATAGAACAGGAAATTTTTCAAATGCTCTATTGAAATCCAGATAAACATTTCTGCCATGCAGTAAACACAGTAGATATACCATACCATACCATTTCAATGTTTTACATATTTGGCTGTTTGATATTAAGGTCCATAAATATGAGCGAATGCAACTACTTGGAATATTTCAATATATAAAATAAACTTTTGATTTTCTTGGGGGGTTTTGGAGATTAAGCCTTCTCTGTCCTTGAGGGTGAGGAACTAGAATTCTGATGCCTTATAACTCCAGCTCTGGGTTCAATGGTCTTTACAAGAACAAGAGTGAGAGGAGGATTCGAGAGGAAGGAGAAGGAGGGAGGAGGGTAAAATGGAAGAAGTTTGCCCTTGAAAATGTAGAGCAGATTTCCAGGAAGCTGCTCAAGGGAGCATGCTTCCCCACAAGGGGAGAGTCTAGTGGGCAGCTCTGGTATAGACCTCGGGGGCAGTCGCTCTGCCAAAGCCAAGAAGCCACGTGAGAGCTGAGCTGCCACCACCTCCCTCCAGCAAGAACCCTGACTCTCCTTCGTCCAGAGGCTACTCCTCAAGTCGCCCTCATCTGTTCCTGGTGTGGACCTGACTTCAGCAGACACTAGCACTCCCCTCCAGACCCAAATACCCGCTACCTGACTTTGCTCGTCCCTCATGTGACTGTGCGGGAACCCTCCCTCACACCATTCCCTAACACCCACAGGCCTCAGAAGAGGGGACAAGTCAGTAGAAAACCCCACACAGCACCTGTGCCAGCCTAAGCACACAGAGCTGGAACAACATTGTGGGAGACAAGACTCCCATTCCTTTGCCTACACTCACTCTATATGTTGGTTCAGTTTGAAATCTATTGTAGGTAACAGGGGGGTGGGGGAGACAAGGCTGTGGAACTCTCCATGGGCAGCTTCTCCTGTGATGAGTCTTTTGATGACAGTGCCGACTTTTTTCTTTCACTTGGGGCAATGATATAGTGCTGCTATTAACTACAAGAACTCTGAAGTCCTCCTCCCCAGCTCCGGACCCTAGCCCCCCTGCTCACTACCTCTGGAGCCATGCGTCACTTTCCTCAATCGTAAAATGCAGATAACAACAGAGTTGTTGTGGCAACTGAATGAAAAATTACCAGTAAATTCTTAGAATGACACATATAAGCACCTCCATGAGTTTGTCATATAGTAGCCAAGACAAGCCTGTGACATTTAATTCCTATAACTGCTACAATTTTTCCCTTGGATCTTCAGAAATCTTTAAAATTCAAATTTATAAAGACCTATATATAAAAGACCTATATATAAATGTGTTATGAATGTCGTACAGATCTTTTCAGAATACAAAAGAGACTGCAAGCTTTGGGCTGAACATTTACCTCCAAATATTCCATTTTAACTCATTTTATTGAAAAAAAATGTTTATTGAGGTGCCTGGGTTGAGCATCCGACTCTTGATTTTGGCTCAGGTCATGATCTCATGGCTTGTGAGAGCTCACGGCATATGAGTCTGTGTTGAGCTCTGTGCTGACAGCATGGTGCCTCTATGGGATTCTCTGCCTCTCTCTCTCTCTCCCCTTCCTCCTGCTCATGGGCACACACCTGCTCTCTCTCTCAAAATAAATAAATAAACTTAAAAAATAAAAGTAAATAAGATGAAAATGTTTAGTAGGCACTCTACAAATATATGAAAGCCAATGCTTGGCTATAAGAAACAAAAGCTATAGTAATAATTTAAAAATCTGCAGCTTTATGATCTAGTTTCATTACCCCTCTGATCCCTCCTTTTTAAAAAATAGCCATTGATTAAAGTAGGAATTGCATGCCTGGATGGCACAACTGATAACCTTTACTGAATCAGGAAGAGAAGACAGTAGTCAACATAAAACCAAAACCACCTGTTCTGATTAAAGTACTTGGGACTTGGCGTGTGTGTGTGTGTGTGTGTGTGTGTGTGTTTCATGAGTGTAAAACTGCCCACACATCACATGTATTTACTGAATGTTTACAGATGGCAGATTGCACACTGTTCCAGCTGCCAAATGCTCATAGACACCTTAACTTACAAATGTACATGCACACACAGATTTAAAAAGTGAAGGATTTATCCAGTGCTCTAAGTCATGAAAAACTAAAGGCACATTAACATCATTATTATTCATAACAAACAATAATTATACTTTGCAAGCCTGTATTTTTCTGTATTTGTGAACTTGTCTCCTATGTGGTACCCATTTGGGGGTCATGTGCAAATGCATTGTATCCTTGAACTTCTTCAGCTGGAAGCCACAGAAAACATCCCACCTTTTGTTAATGTGGTCTCCTCATCTCAGTATCTCCTCGGGACTTGCCATGTCTGTCATAGTGATAATAAGGATTTTTCAGTTCACTCACTATTCATCTCCTCTAAAGCCATTTCTCAGTCCCGATCAATCCAACTGAGAGCATTAACATTTCAACCTTGTATCCACGAAAGGCAGAATCTCTTCTTCTGGGTTAATCAAATAAAATGCTACTCCTACATTTAAAAGATTTTGAACATTGCAGTTACTTTTGAGTTCTAGTGAAAATGAACTATTTTGAATTAACTCCAGAAATAAATTTTAGAGTAGTCAATGATACTGCAATATATTTATTTTTAAAAAGGTATCCAAAAATATCTCTGTTGGAAACATTCCTCTTAAAAATTCCTGAATCAGGGGTGCCTGGATGGCTCAGTCGGTTGAGTGTCCAACTCTTGATTTGGGCTCAGGTCATGATCTCACGGTTCACGAGTTTGAGCCCTGCATCAGACTCTCTGCTGACAGTGTGGAGCCTGCTTAGGATTCTCTCTCCCTTTTCTCTCTGTCCCTACCCTGCTGGCGTTCTCTCTCTCTCAAAATAAATAAATAAACTTAAAACAAAACTATATATATATATATATATATATATATATATATATATATATATATATATAAAACTATATATATATTTATATCCCTGAATCAGAAAAAGATTAATACCATATGATTCTACTTACATGTGGAATCTAAAACACAAAACAAACAAACAACAGAAATAGATAAATACAGAGAACAAACTGGTGGTTACCGGAGGGAAGGTTGGTGGGGGATGAGTGAAATAGGTGAAGGGGATTAAGAGGTACAAACTTCCAATTATAAAATAAATGTCATGCAATGAAATGTGCAGCATAGGGAATATAGTCAATAATAATATAATAATTTTGCATGGTGACTGAGGGTACCTACACTTACTGTCATGAGCATTTCATAATGTGTATAATCGTTGGACCAATATGATGTACACCTGAAACTAATAGAATGCTGTATGTCTACTATATTTCAATTAAAAAAAAGTCTCTGAATCACTGGAGTGTAAATAACTTCTAAGATATCAGTTGAGGATCAAAGATGTGTCTCTACAAATGACAGATCTATGTTTATTCTCCATTTCCTGGCCTTTCAAATAACACAGTCCTCTGCAAACCTATTCGGTCACCTAGTGTATGTCAATATTTGTCAAGAGTCAGCTCAGTGCATCTTTGAAATACTTCAGTGGAAGTTGCTAGTAGTTACCTGACTAATTGAATCATAACACTTAAAGCTGGAATCACTATTACGAATGAAATGCCATTAGTCTCATATGAAGACCTTTATTTATTTATTTTTTTAATTTTAAGTAATTTTCCATTTGCCTTTGGGGAAAACTTCACACAATCATCTATGTTCAGTCCCTAATAAGGCTCTCAGGGACAACCACAAGCTGTTCACAATTCCCAGATGCTTAAAAAAAAAAAATCCCACGCGTGACAAAAGTGTATAAGTGGCTGTTTTGCAGTTAAGAGTCATTAGGCAGGTCTCTGGACAGGGATTTTAAGTAGGAAGAAAATCAGTACGTTTGTCTGAACTTGAATTCTTCTCTGTGCTCTAAGTTGCTAGGGAGAGGGAAACTTTGTGAAAATTGCTTGAAATTCAGGTGAGGATAAAGATCACTTAAAGAAAAGTAGTTCCTAGGATTAGGTACTTTCTAATTTACATTGTTTATAGTCGTGTAAAGCAAGTAAACATGCATGAGGTAGGAGCATACACCCAACGATGCTTCTGTGTAACAGTGTCATCAGATCAACTTAACATGAGGTCTTTCGGCATTTCTTTCTCTCTGATGCTAACTTGTCATTATTATTATTCAAATTTGCTATCTTGTTTATCTATACAAATATGGTATGTATACAAAAAACGACTGCAGGCAAACATTCCAGGATTTTGTGCATTAGGAATGATGAATAAATCAATACCTGGGGTTTACAAAACAAACTAACTGGTTATCTACCTTTTTTTTTTTTTAATGCAATGTCTCCTAAAAGAACTGACTTGGGCAGAGGTATCCATAAAGACACAGAGACATAATAGGCCATGATTGAGCAATCATCTCACTTGTGATGCTGGAAACAGTATGTCTTGTCTGGATATCCAGCTATCATCCAGAATTTTAAAAACTTAACTGAGCTGAAAATTGGAGTTGATCCATTTCAGCAGAGGCTATTTTAACTTGTGAGCAGTGACACCAGTGCTCTTGAATTCTTTTGCTGTGGTTCTAATTATATAAAGGAACTGTCAGAAACGTTATTTTCTATGTAGGTGAAGATATTCAAAAGCTGAAGTTCATAACACTATGTCATGGAAATAAACGTATCTGGCATTCCAGGACATCTCAGCTCAGACAACCCCCATGCCTACAGTATTCACATCTATCATGAATTCACAGGGATGGACAGAAGGTTCTGGATAAATGGGCCCCTAAAAAAAATTCTCTTGTCTACAAGCCGAAACTGTTCAGGAATCAAATCACCTGGGAGCAAACTGGTTGCCTTTTAGCAGAAAGTAAAGGCCAAAGAAATAAACCAAATTTATTTCTCTTCCTCCTTGTTCTTCCAGCCAACTTGGGAACAGAGTCCCACAGTCAGGAAACTCCACCAAGCTGTGTGCAGGCAAGATTTGTAACCTACAGTACCTATTCCTCTATGCTCCTGCCTCTTTGTCAACCCTCCACCTCACTGAAGAAACATGGGAGGATTCCCTTGGCTGTGGCCCCATGATTTCCCAGTAAACATTTCTGTCATTTTCATTTGCAAGCCCCACCCACCAGGTCCAGTGACACAATTATGCGCCATTTATACAAAACATGCAAAACAAGAAAACTAAACTTTCCTATTAAAGGAAATAGATTTTTTGAAAGACATAAATGTAAACAAATTTCATGCAAGTTTTCTCCTCGAGTATTGCAACGGATCTCCTCAGAGTTTAGGTTTCTCTGATCAGCAATTAAACCTCAAATGTTTCAGTGTAGCTAGAAATAATCTAGCTACAAAACTTGAAAATAAAATGGACATGTTTTAGAATATGTTAAAATATAGAGACATATACTAGAATATATAAAAATATTAACATACAAAGAATCAGTCAAGAACATTTATTGAAAATCTTCTGGAAAGATATTTTGACAAAGATGCCATAATCCCAAACCTCAAGTAATTTCCTAACCTAAGTGTCTGGACCCGTTGCAAACAGGTGCAATTATTGAGTGACTCAAAGGTATAAATTCCAGAGTTATAAAAGTTTGAGAAATTCAAAGTGTTTCATAGTTCAACAGCAGGGAAGCCATTTGGGGCTAATGTGGAAAAGTTGTGAACATGGAAGAGATCTGACAGAAATCCTAACGGAAAGGAGGTAAATGGGGTGAAAATTAGTAGGTTGGTTGGGAAGAGGGAAAGTAAGAAAGTGTGAATGACTAGCAAGGCCATGGAAGGTACAAGGTGACATTCCAACCAGACTAGCCCTCTGCCCTCGTCCAGGCCACCTTGTCCCAGCCAAGAAGGGTAAGGGGCCTGTGGCCCCCCACCAAGCCTGTGTACCAGCTTTGGGGTCTTAACCAGCCTGGAGGAAGGGGTACCTTTTCCTAATTTGCCTGCCCAGAGAGGCACCATTTGAAATCTGTCTGCTTGGAGTGGGCTCCTTTTTGTGCCCAAAGACCCAGTTTGTGGTAGCTCAGTACAAGAACATAAATATTCATGCCCTGACTGTGGCAGCTGGTTTCCTCTGTCTCACATTTCTCTTTTTGATTCTGTACTCAGTGATTTCACTTACACTTCCTTGAATATCATTTTTTGCTATTTTGGTCAAGAATCAATAATGGCTGTCATTGCTCTTACATGAGACCCAGAATCACACCAAGTTATCACCTAATTGATACTAATGATATTAACCCCCAACTCAAAATCTCTGTACCAACCTAGTCACTTGATTGCAGTCACGCACACACAACTTCCTCGTCCCTCCTCCCCCGTTCCTGTGCATATTCTGTGTTACTTCCTATACCCTGTTTTGTCTCTGTTCTCTGCTCTGATCATCAGTTGAAACTTGATGGTTCCGCTGAGTGGCCTCATTGGCAGAGGAGGATTGGACAAACACACGAGTAACAACACTGTTCGGCAGTGGCGAACAGAAGTTTGTTCAAAACTTGTCTCCTCCGGAAACCTTCTGAGAGAGCTCATGTCATTTCTTTGATCCTCATTCTTTTTATAACCAATAAGCTCGGCTGAAACAATAGTAGGCTGAACATCACTTGGTTAATATTAAACAGCTTCACAAATTCTTTTGCTGAAACTAAAATGCTTTTCTCGTGACTAATGACAATCTAGAAGACATAAAGGGCCCAAAATAATCTTGGTCACCATCAGTAAACATTTCCCCCTGTTCCTTGCCCCATGCTCTAGACAAGTTTCAAATTCAGAAAAGCCAGTCTGGAGATATTTCAAACTACTTCCCAGGTCCTGAGTGCAAAGGATACGACACAAACATTTATTTCCACTTAGCAAAGAATAGTCAATAGGAAATTCGGTTTCATCCCATGCTTCTGCCATGTTCTCCCTCTGTTCAAAATATATCAAGAACTGGATGGGACATCAGCATGACTCAGTCAGTTAAGCATCTGACTCTTGATTTCAGCCCAGGTTATGATCTCATGGTTTGTGAGGTTGAGCCCCGTGTCAGGCTCTGTGCAGCTGCTGCAGAGCCTGCTTGGGACTCTCTCCTTTTCTCTCTCTCTCTCTCTCTCTCTCTCTCAAAAAATAAATAAATGGGCATTTAGAAAAAGAACTGTGGGAATGCAAGCTGGTGCAGCCACTCTGGAACACAGTATGGAGGTTCCCCCCAAAATTAAAAATACAACTACCCTACGACCCAGCAATTGCATTCCCAGGTATTTATCCAAGGGATACAGGTGTGCTGTTTCAAAGGGGCACATGCACCCCCATGTTTATAGCAGCACTATCGACAATAGCAGAAGTATGGAAAGAGCCCAAATGTCCATTGATGGATGAATGGATAAAGAAGATGTGGTATATATACACAATCGAGTATTACTTGTCAATCAAAAAGAAGGAAATTTTGCCACTGGCAACTACATGGATGGAACTGGAGGGTATTATGCTCAGTGAAATTAGTCAGTCAGAGAAAGACAAAAATCATATGACTTCACTCAGATGAGTACTTTAAGAAACAAAACAGATGAACATAAGGGAAGGGAAACAAAAATAATATAAAAACAGGGAGGGGGACGAAACAGAAGAGACTCATAAATATGAAGAACAAACAGGGTTACTAGAGGGGGTTTGGGAGGGGGGATGGGCTAAATAGGGAAGGGGCATTAAGGAATCTACTCCTGAAATCATTGGTGCACTATATGTTAACTAATTTGGATGTAAATTTTTAAAAATAAAAAATAAAACAAGTTAAAAAAAATAATAAATAAAAACTTAAAAAATTAAAAAAAAAACTTAAAAAAAGAACTGTATATATGGCACACTGGTTGGCATTGTGTCTGACCTCTGAGTACTCGGTGCTTGTCTGAAGATGAACACACACACGCGAAAATCAGGGGAGAGCCCTGCGTGTGTGTGTGTGTGTGTGTGTGTGTGTGTGTGTGTGTGTGTAGAATATGACAGTCATGAAAATCTCTCCTTTGCATCCTATAAAAGAAGTTGATGGGAGCCAACAAAAGGATGCATAGCAGTTTATAAAATTTGTGTCACAATCACCTTTCCCTTGACAGTTGAAATAAATTAAATCTGCTCCACATCTTATACCTGTCTCTCTGCTTTAATCCCTACATTGATTTTTGACCAAACAGCCTCAAGACTTGAAATAATCAAATCACATCAGAGCAGATGTAAGTGAGCTATTTTGCTTTCCATCTGATTTTTTTAAAATTTTCAATCTTCACTTACATTTATTTTAAAATCAAATTAAACCAAAATATAGGGTCATCAGCTGGCATTTTCCATCAATTTTAACTTTTTACTAATGAGCCCTGTTGATATTCTTTTAACCTGCCAATTGAATGTCAAACAGCCATTTTGCAAGTGTTCAAAACACATGGAACTAACAATATTGGCCATGACTTTTAGTCACCTTCATTTTCAACACCGTTGATCGCTTATGTTATAGTTTTGTGCACGACACTTAGTCATATTTGGATGAGTGAAAGACGTTTTTATTAATTAGTAAAAGTGAAATAACTATATCTCCTAAAATGTATTACCTCTATTTTTTCTATGATTTAAGATGTTTATAATTATTTTTTTCAACATATGGCAGAGAAGATCTTATTTCCTATGTGTTTGAGAAATGTTCTTTATGATATTTTTCTGAATAGAACTTTTCTTTGCCTTAGTCTCTGAGAGAAGAGTAATGATTGTGTGTGTGTGTGTGTGTGTGTGTGTGTGTGTGTGTGTGTGTGTATGTGTGTTTCTTCTTCAGGTTTAAAAAACATTTCTGTAATACAAGTTTTTTTAAGGTAAGAAATATTTTGTATTTGTGCCTGAAGGAATGGAGTCAACATTTAAAATGAAGAAACTGTTAACATTTCTCCCCCACATATTCCATCAACCCTCTTTTGCATCAAGTTCTCTTTTGTTAATGTTTATTTTGAGAGAGGGGGTGGGGGACGGGGCGATGGTGAGGCACAGAGAGAGAAAGTGGGACAGAATCCCAAGCAGACTCAGCATTACCAACACAGAGCCTGACACAGGGCTCGATCTCACGGATGGTGAGATCATGACCCGAGCAGAAATCAAGAGTCAGACGCTCAACAGACAGAGCCACCCAGGTGCTCCTGCATGAGGTTCTAAGAACAAGCTCTGCCTCGCCCACAGCCCTCACTGTCATCAGAGAAGCAAAGAAGTTTCCACGTGGTCCAAGGTGATTATGAGAAAGTGCTGTCCTTTGGCAAATGTCCTCCTCGGCACACACAGCTGCTGTAGTGGCAGCACTGGAGGCTGCTGTGTGTACAAACTCTGTTCTTCTTTTCCAACGCAGGAATAAACAGCAGTCTGCAGTATAAGCAGAGTCTATAAAGGGACAGCCAAATAAATCCCAGGGAACCTTGGCTCTAAAAGTCTCCACACAAGCCAAGGCACATGAGCTGGCTGGAAGCACATGAAAGAAAGGGAGTGGGAAGGGAAGGGAAGGGAAGGGAAGGGAAGGGAAGGGAAGGAAAGGAAGGAGGGAGGGAGGGAGGAAGGAAAGAAGGAAGGAAGGAAGGAAGGAAGGAAGGAAGGAAGGAAGGAAGGAAGGAAGGAAAAGGAAAGGAAAGGAAAGGAAAGGAAAGGAAAGGAAAGGAAAGGAAAGGAAAGGAAAGGAAAGGAAAGGAAAGAAAGAAAGAAAGAAAGAAAGAAAGAAGGAAGGAAAGGAAGGAGGGAGGGAGGGAGGGAGGGAGGGAGGGAGGGAGGAAGGAAGGAAGGAAAGAAGGAAGGAAGGAAGGAAGGAAGGAAGGAAGGAAGGAAGGAAGGAAGGAAGGAAGGAAGGAAGGAAAAGGAAAGGAAAGGAAAGGAAAGGAAAGGAAAGGAAAGGAAAGGAAAGGAAAGGAAAGGAAAGGAAAGGAAAGGAAAGGAAAGGTGAAATACAATTTCTGTCACCAGCAAAAATAATTTTTTCTGACATGTTCCTCTGCTATGAAACTCGCCCAGAGGCATAACTGAGAGAGCCTGAGAGGAGGTAAACGCTGCCCTCCATCCAGACTTCTATGTAGGCCTCTCTGTATTTGTACTTCAGGAAGTGAAAAGTCACTTTTTCTTACTCTCACACAGGTTTTGTGGGGCCTGCAGCTTAAAAAATGAGGGCCTCATTACGACACAGGAGACAAATTACTAATACAAAAGAAATACGATTTAGAGGAAGAGGTCCTAAGGCT
The DNA here is from genome assembly GCF_018350175.1 of Felis catus. Taxonomy (NCBI): domain Eukaryota; kingdom Metazoa; phylum Chordata; class Mammalia; order Carnivora; family Felidae; genus Felis; species Felis catus. The sequence goes on from NC_058379.1 coordinate 86,333,720, forward strand.
AGTCTGTTGCTGCTCTGAGGGCTGAAAACAATGGAAGGAATTAAAGCTCTGAGCTGGCAAAGTAGTAACATTGTCAAACATTTATTAAATTCCACTCAACACTGACTCAGCAAATACCAATCCAACACCATTTTGTTACTGCGGAGGACACACGAGGATTTAGAAACGTAGTCACCACCATTATAAAGTTGTAATGCAGTTGGAAAAACATAAAAGTTATACAAACTGAGACTTGCAGTACTTTTCAGACTTACTAAATTTTTCTTTTAATTTCAGGAATGTGGCAGATCGAGAAATTGGAAAGGTTTGTAATCGTTAAATCTGTAATTGATGGATTCACAAGGTAAAGAAGAAGCAAATACTAAGATTCAAAAACTGACATTTACCAAAACTCAATCATTAAAAAATATTTTGGGGGCGACTGGGTGGCTCAGTCAGTTGAGTGTCCGACTTCAGCTCAGGTCATGGTCTCACGGTCCGTGAGTTCGAGCCCCGCGCCGGGCTCTGTGCTGACAGCTCAGAGCCTAGAGCCTGCTTCGGATTCTGTGTCTCCCTCTCTAGCTCTCCTCTCCCACTCATGCTCTATCTCTGTCTCTCAAACATGAATAAATGCAAAAAAAATTTTTTTTTAATATTTTGAACAACAGTCATGACAAAGACAACAGAAACCAATCCAGTGGTTGGCCTTCTCCAGTTTTAACACTTGAAGACATGCATCACGTACTTACCATCAGTTACAGTCAACCTCCTCACAAAGGTTTCATTTTCTCCCGTTCCAGCACTGAAACCACAGCGGTAGAGCCCTGAGTCAGAGACCACGGCCTGGGGCATGGTGATGAAGGTGCTGGTCATTCCTGGACTACAGTCACTCGACACCCATCTTTGGTACTTTGAAGTATAGATTTTCCCTTGGGACAAGTTGCAGCTGGTCAAGAGGTCAATCTGATGGGGCTGGATCTTTTCCCAGGTAATTTGTTGTACTGGCCACTTTGTTGGAAGCTCACAGGAGAGTGTGATATTTTTTCCAGGTTCTGAGACCGTGTGGCTATCTGAGGGCACAGCTATGTCGAAATCATCTGAAAACAAGAAGCAAATGATTACACTTAGGACCTCAGATTTTGGGGTGTGAAGGTGCAACCTACCCTTAAAGTTCTATTGAAAGGAATGGCGATGTTATTTAACAGTTTCATCAGCTATAAATGATATCTTTATGACACATTTTTTGTAAGAAAAAGACTTTTGAAAGAGGCTAGTAAATAAATAAAAAGGAGGATATTCTTGTTCACACATATTCCCTTAAGTTTTACATGGTTAACCATATAACAAGAAACATAATAAAAACCACTAGTGTTTTCCTCGGCAGCGATCTTATCAAGAGGCTGAATTTCACAAGACTATTCTGCAGAAATGCTGGGCTGGTGACTCAAACATTGTATCCAGATTGTAGTCATGCTAAGATTTTAATGGCCATTGAAAAGATGACCATTGAATAAATACATGCATAAAGTTTTTTTTCAGATATATAAATATAATATATATATTTTCCAGATATGTCTTATGCATACATAGAGTAAGGGTCCACATGTGATTTAAATTCCTGGGTACCAAGGAAGTCCTTCAATATTTCTTCCTTCCACCATAGCTGAAATACCCAGCAGAGCACTCAGCAAATATTTACCAGATATCCAAATCAGTAGTTCTGGGCCACCTTCTTGACTACAGGTTGTAAGAGAGGAGAGGAGAGGGGAGGGGAGGGGAGGGGAGGGGAGGGGAAGGGAGGGGAGGGCAGGGGACGGGAGGGAAGAAAAGGAAGTGGGGGCACCTGGGTGGCTCAGTTGCTTGAGCATCTGACTCTTGATTTTTGATTTCTAATCCCAGGTCATGGGATTGAGCCCCATATTGGGCTCCACACTGAGTGTGGAGCCTGCTTAGGGTTCTCTCTCTCTCCCTCTGCCCCTCTCCCTCACTTGCCCTCACTCTCTCTCAAAAAAGAAACAGAAGAAAAGAAGAGGAACAGGAAAGGAGAGGAGAAACCACACTTGAAAGAAGATACTGAGTCTAAAACACAGCAAGATTTGCTGTCCATATGAAACTAGAATACTATGTCTATAATAGTTTCATTTCCACCAAAAGGTAGCTTCTTTTCTTCAACAAGTGGTTCCATGTGTCAAAATGTTGTTGAAAAGAGAAAACCACACAGCATTCCAGTTTTTCAATTTGTAATCATACAACTGTTTATCAAAGTTAACACTTTACCCACATAATAAGCACACAGTAAGAAGCATGTTATCTCTAAGTAAAAAGCCACCACAAGAATGGGGGGGGGCAGAAGAAATGGGAGAAAATTCACAAGCAATGGGAAAAACAAGGGGCGCCTGGGTGGCACAGTTGGTTAAGCATCTGAGTTTGGCTCGGGTCATGATCTCACAGTCCGTGAGTTCCAGCCCCGCGTCGGGCTCTGGGCTGACCGCTCAGAGCCTGGAGCCTGCTTCGGATTCTGTGTCCCCCTAGCTCTCTGCCCCTCCCCCGCTTGCACTCTCTCAAAACTGAGTAAACGTTAAAAAAGGTTTTTTTACTTTTTAAAAAAAGAAATGGGAAAAATAAGGAAATAAAAGCTTAAAGCAAACAAATGAGAAACTAAAATGAAATTAAGATGGACAAGAAGTGACGAGAAAAGAGAAAGAAATGAGAGATAATATAAATAAAAGGACAAGCACATGGTGCTGGAAAAATATCAAGAACATAAAAGAAATGAAAAGAAAGAAAAAGGGACACATTTTTCTGTGAGGCGTGCGAGACCATGGGGAAACAGAGGCAGGCCAGCCCTGAGCTCTTATATTATCTGTCTTCGGTGCAGACACACCTGCCATCCGGTTGTCTTCCTTTGTGGCACCTCCCTCCACCCATCTTGGGAGCTTCATCTGCCCGCGTGACCACAGCTGCTCTCAGGAAGCGACCCTTGTAATGCGGACTTGGGTACAAAGGGGGATCCGCCCTGAGGGGTGTCTACACTTGTACAAAGGACAAATCCACAGAGCAATGAAGGCCATCTCCGATGCTGACCAGCCAGGTCTCAGGGGCTGGTGGAGCTGTCGTTGAAGGAGCCCGGAAGTTTCCAGAGCCCAGGCTCTACGTAAAGACCCACCTGTCAGTAGACACGGACGGGGATCAGCCTCACAGGCCCCGCTCAGAGGCAGGTGGTGCTGAAGCACAGAGTAACCTCCAGCTAACCTGTCCTGGCCACCGGAGTCGCTGGTTGGTGGCGGGTGAAAACTGAGACTCACAAGAGGTCTGCAGAACTCCCCTTGTCTCCTGTGCTCCTTGCTGCTTGTCACCTAATCCTCCAGCATGGCACATGTAAGGCGACAGGAAATGACCCTGAAAACAATTACCCGAAAACCCCGCACACAAGAGGACCCTGGCGTCCTGATGTGCTTGGAACTAGGAAGCACGTCTACTTGAAATAGGGATCAAAATGCTGTCGTTAATAGGGAAGATTCAAATCTTAATAATAGAAATGAAAATAATGAACACCAGTTAACTTTATATTTCTATTTGGTTATGTATTAATTCTCAGCATAAACCGAGAATAGACCACAGTTTGTTCTGTTTAAAAGATTATTTTTTTTTTAAATTTTTTTTTTCAACGTTTATTTATTTTTGGGACAGAGAGAGACAGAGCATGAACGGGGGAGGGGCAGAGAGAGAGGGAGACAGAGAATCGGAAACAGGCTCCAGGCTCTGAGCCATCAGCCCAGAGCCCGACGCGGGGCTCGAACTCACGGACCGCGAGATCGTGACCTGGCTGAAGTCGGACGCTTAACCGACTGCACCACCCAGGCGCCCCTAAAAGATTATTTTTTAGAGCAGGGTTAGGGTTACAATAAAACTGAGAGAAAGGTAGAGATTTCCAATATACTTCCTCCCTCCTCCCACACGCCACATCCCCATTATCAACATCCCCTACAAGAATGATACATTTTTTACCAAATATGAACCTATGTTGTCACATCATAATCACCTAGAGTCCATAGTTTATACTGGAGTTCACTTTCGGTGTTGTACATCCTGTGAGTTTGGACAAATGTATAAGAATACATGTCCACCATTATGTCATCTGGAGTATTTTCACATCTCTAAAAATCCTCTGTGCTCTATTTAACCCTCCCTCCCCTCAACCCTTGGCAACCACTGATCGTTTTACTGCCTCCGTAGTTTAGCCTTTTCTAGAATGTCATATAGTTGGAACCATATGGAATGTAGCCTTTTCAGATTGGTTTCTTTCACAGAGTAATAAGCATTTAAGATTTCCCCACATCCTGGGGCACCTGGGTGGCTCAGTCATTTAAGCATCCAACTTCGGCTCAGGTCATGACCTCACGGTTTGTGGGTTCGAGCCTGGCATTGGGCTCTGTACTGACAGGTCAGAACCTGAAACCTGCTTCAGATTCTGGATTCTGTGTCTCCCTCTCTTTCCACCCCTCCCTTACTCTTGCGCTCTCTCTCTCTCTCTCTCTCTCTCTCTCTCAAAAATAAATGGATATTAAAAAAAAAGTTAAGATTCTTCCATGTGTTTTCATGGTTTGATAGCTCATTTCCTTTTGGGATTGAAGACTATTCCATCGTCTGGATGGCCCACAGTGTACTTATCCATTCACCTCCTGCAGGACATCTTAGTTGCTTCTGAGTTTGGGCAACTATGAGTAAAGCTGCTGTAAACCACCATGTGCAGGAGTTTGTGTGGACATAAGTTTTAAATTCCTCTGGGCAAATGTCAAGAAGCCTGATTGCTGGATCGTATGCTAAGACACTGACAAGCTGCCTTCCAACTGGCTGCCCCATCTTACACGCCCACCAGCAACGAATGAGACCTCCCTTCCTGTCACACTCTCACCAGCGCTGGCTGTGATCAGGGCACAGGATTTCGTCTGTTCTAATAAATTGATCTGTGTGTTGTTTTTATGTGATTTAATCCCCAAATAATATGATGAGAGACTCTCTGTACTGTGTATATGATTTTTCTGACAGGATAGATTATTTTTCGATTTATCTCAGTGCTTCATCACCTTTTCCAAGTACCACTCGATGCCTGGGTACCCAGATACTTCAGGGTATGCTGGTGCCTCCTGCCACTGCCCCAGGCCACCATCACATCTGCGGCCGCTAATCTCTTCTCCTTCACCACCCTCAGTAGGTAGTGGCCCTGTGTGCAGTTTGAACAGCACTACAATATCACTCATCAATTTCACAAGACCCTTACTCTGTTCACTATAAGCTTCAGAAGCCCAGACCTTTGGTATAGACCTTTATACACCACTCTGTACTTGGGACCTAGAACAGTACTTGGCATAGAGCAGAGAAGTCGGTATATAATTTTTGAATAAAGAAACTGACTTATAATTTCATCTTGCAGCCGATATGCAGGGTGTACCTACTGACTGGGGGGAGGGGAAGTTACCTCCATAAAACCTCTCATAGTGAGAAATGTGCTCGAAATCGTATGTGTAATCCCTGAATGAATTAACTGTTCCAGGCAATGACCATCAATGTCTGCAAATTCACAAAAGACCATTCATGTCTCCATGATGCCGCACTGGGGGTAGTCGCCTCCCCCAAATAATCCAGTCTGACTCTGCTCAAGCCTCTACACCTAACCACCAATTTACAGAACTATAAAGAGCAGAGAAACATGTCAAATGACCCCTTGGCAAGCAATCCATGGAAAGAGAACAAACACGAAACTCCTCAGCTCCCAATAGGATCTCCCTGATCCCTGAAAACCAAGTTTGGAACCTGTGGTGCTGTCCAATCCTCCTCTCTTCTCTATTCATTCAAATTTCTGGAAGGAATTCACTGCTCCCGACTCTGCCTCATTTCTCCTGGTTCCACACATCAAGCCACATCCTCCAACAGTGCAAGCCACGCCTGTTCCTGACCCTGAGTCCTAGATGCTATGTCCTCCTGGACACTCTTTGCCTTCTGTGACCCTGCACATTTCTGTCGTCCTCTCTCCTTTCCGACCTTCCTCCATAGACTTCTTCAGGGTCCTTTTTTCTCTGCTGGTCTTTTAAAACGTTGTTCTCCCCCAAGATTCCAACACTTGTCCCCCTCCACTCTCTGCCCCTGGTGATCCCCCTCCTTGCAATTTTCAACCGCGTCGTATGTGCAGAGTCCAAATCCACAGCCCCTGCTCTCCGTCAGACCTCGCTCCAGGGTTCTAAAGCACAAGACAATAACTTGCTCGTATGATGTTTAAAATAGGCTAAAAATTAAACAGCCAGAATTGCCCCAAGCTATCTGCAGGAGCACTACCATTACTCGAGCTAATTAGAAGTGGTAACAGTGGTAGCTTCACATATTCCCAACTGTGCCTAGACCACGCATGTCCTCAATAGAGAAGTTTTCTACAAACTCTCAAATATAAAGGATCCATTTAAATGCAACATAAGGGGCGCCTGGGTGGCTCAGTAGGCTAAGCGTCCAACTCTTGATTTCTGCTCAGATCATGATCTCAGTTTGTGAGGTCGAAACCCACATTGGACGCTGTGCCGACAGTGTGGAGCCTGCTTGGGATCCTCTCTCTCTCCCGCTCTCTCTGTTCTTCCCCTGCTTGTGTTCTCTGTCTCTCTCTCTCTCTCAAAATATATAAACTTTAAAAAAAAAATTAGGTGCAAAGTAAAATGTCTACTACTTGATGACTAAGGAAGTATTTAAAGTGATCTGAGACAAAGATCTAAAAAATCTGCAAGCACTCGTTAAGGGATTACATCCTCAAAGTTCTCCTCAAAGAAAATATAAAATTTTATTACTGTGTAGGGTCACAGCTGCTAACTAGACTTACTGAAGTCATCATTTCTTCATATGTCTATCAAATCGCTGGGTCATACACCTGAAATGAATAGCGTGTTATAGTTTACCTCAATAATACATAAATACATTTTTTTTAAAATAAAGAAAAATTGGGGGCAGGGGGAAGTAGGCAAAAGAAATACGGGGCGCCTGGGTGGCGCAGTCGGTTAAGCGTCCGACTTCAGCCAGGTCACGATCTCGCGGTCCGTGAGTTCGAGCCCCGCGTCAGGCTCTGGGCTGATGGCTTGGAGCCTGTTTCCGATTCTCTGTCTCCCTCTCTCTCTGCCCCTCCCCCGTTCATGCTCTGTCTCTCTCTGTCCCAAAAATAAATAAAAAAATGTTGAAAAAAAAATTTAAAAAAAACAAAAAAAAAAGAAAAGAAATAGACACGCAAAGTCCCAGCTGAAGCAGGCAGAGAGGTCCGGAGAGCAGAGAAATGGCACTCTGGCAGCTCGCGGGGCAGGCGGGGCAGGAGAGGGGCTGAGGTTCCCGAGTGGGGCTCTGCCCCCCTCACAGCTCTGCCCCGTGACAGACAAAAACCCGCCAAGGCAGACACGGTGGGCGCCGAGCTGCCCCGTCGAGCAGCTCCAGGCAGAACAGAAACAGGAGCCGTCAGCCTGGACCAGGCTGGCCCGGGACACCCCTGACCGCCCCGAAACTCCCCGCCCCGCGATCGTTTCAAGGGCAGACGGCAACGAGAGTCGTGGGGATGGCATTTCTCTAAAAAGCTGGAAATGCACCCGGGTGATGTTTGGGGCGGGGCGGGGGGAAGGGTTGAACCGTGTCTCCCCCCACCCCCCACCCCCAGAAAAAATTCATCGATTGCCATCCTGACTGCGGCACCTCAGCATGTGATCCTATTTGGGAACGGGGTCACTGCAGAGGTAATTAGTTAAGATGAGGTCACACCACAGCGGGGCGGGCCCCTCATTCCACATGACAGGTGTCCTTCTAAAAGGGCCGACTGCACACGGGCAGGCACACAGGGAGAACATCGTTAGGAGATCAAGGTACGGTGTCCACAAACCGAGGAATGCCAACGATGGCAGGAGACCCCCAGAAGTGAGGAGAGAGGCCCGGGGCAGACTCCCCACCTCCCGCCAGCCTCAGAAGGAGCCACTGCTGCCGACAACATGGTCTCCGGCTTCCAGCTCCAGACCACTTCTGCTGCTCAAACCACCCAGCCTGCGGTCTCTTGTCCGGACAGTTCTAGCAAACTAACACGGGGGTGGGGCGAAGTGGGGAGTGGGGGAAAGACTTCATCAGGCTGGCATTTCCAATACAATCATCTGGATCTTACCAGGACCTATCAGAAGCAGCAAGGCCACCCAGTGAGGGAAATCAGCGATCTTCGCAAGCCCCCTCCACACTATTGCCATTTCCTGTCCTTCATTTAAAGTGCAGATAAAAGGTAGAGGAAGCGAAGGAGATAAAAATAAGCTAAGAGATTGCTTGGCTGAAAAGCACCGATAAAGAATGAAAGCTGTGCTGAGAGATAAAAACACAACCTGACAAACCTGTCCTGGAGTCAGGCCAAGCAAGGCTAATTGTTTCAACGAAAGAAGGAACTAGAATTGGGCAAACATGTCCTGGGCGGCAAATCAGAGATTCAGCCCAGAAGATACATATTGAGGGCGGGTTTGCAGGGCGTCCAAAGGGAAGCTGTGAGGCCCCTGTCTGGGCACCAAAGAAAGAAACACTTGCAACTCCAGCCTGGATGGATTTGGGATTCAAATCCCTTTGGGATTCAAAGCACCTGCTGAGGCCAGAGCACCACCCCACCCACTGCCCGACCTCAGGCGATCCCCCCAGTAGCTTCATGGAAACCCCCCCCAACACCAACCTGAAGATTGAGAATGTCTGTCTAAAGGGTCTAAAGGGTCACCATGGACCCTCATATGTAAATTTTGCTCACAGGCTTTAATCATGAAAAAGTAAACTTCAATCTCTCTGTCATGACACCATGAGAACTACGCTTTTTTGAAGTCACTGCCATGAGGTTTGAAGTACACGAAAAAGTTTTACTTCTGAGCATCTCCGCAGTTCCTCCCAAGCAGAAAAATAAATGACTCATGGGTGTATAAGAATTTTAAATAGTATAGTTCGGAGGTCTTGTAAAACCAAAAGATGACAATACAGCCCAGGAGCATTGGCTTGTTTTCTACCAAAAGGTTAGCAGGTGACCTCACTGACTTGGAAATTTAATGTAAGACTTTCTGCATGGCAGAGTTTTACAGGAAAAGAATCAAAAGATTAACATCAACCTTAATTGTGTCCTGCTAGATAGAGAATAGATTGTGTTAGTGAATTGTCACTAAGGACTACATTAAGCATTTTGTTTCACATACTTGGAACATTTTCAACATATTTTTTAAAGTATTTTATTTTATTTTATTTATTTTATTTTATTTTATTTTATTTTATTTTTGAGAGAGAGATACAGAGTAAGCAGGAGAGGGGCAGAGGGAGGGAGACAGAGAATCCCAAGCATGCTCTCCCATGTCAGTGCAGAGCCCAATGAGGGGCTCGAACCCACCAAGCTGAGCCGAAACCAACTGTCACATGATTAGCCAACTGAGCCATCCAGGTGCCCCTTCAACATATTTTAAAGGCAAAATATATACCTCAAATGAGACTTTACTGTGTGCCAGCATTGAAGGTGTGACATGTGCTGACACATTTAGTCCCCAACACCGAGGACCCCGAGGTAGGTCGCCCAGCGGCAGGGGGCAGAGAAGGGAGCCCCTTCCTGGGAGGAGGCTCAGGCACCTGCCCCTAAACCACGGCGGCCATCCTACCCCTATCCCGATGAGGTGCTCCACCTGATGGAGCTTTCCCTCCTACCTGCAACCGGGCAGGATTCCACAGAGGCGAAAGAGCCGCCCTGGAAACCCTTGTTCCTAAATATCTTATTTTATGATGCCTTCAATCCTATAATTAGAAATCAATTTCTTTACTTGTCCTTGTTAAAATGCACATAACAACCTCAGCTCCTGGCAGGCACCAGCACATTAGTGTGAAATCGTCCATTAGATTGCTTTCCGAGTGAAAGGAAAGGAAGCAGGTTCCCACAGGCGGGTGGCCAGGAACAGACCGGCTGTGGCAGAAATGACTGAGAGGCGCCAGGAGCCAGCCTTGTCACAGGCCACCATGCTCCCCAGGAGCACAGGAGCAGGGGCGGTGTCTTCAAGGGCAGGGGTGGGTGGGAGACTTGAGCAGGAAGACAGATTACACACAGGAGGCAATGAAATGTTACCTCTTTGGCCATTCACTCGTTCACTCATTCACTCACTCATTCACTCCTTCAACAAAAATCCTATTGATGTAAAGACAAAGAAGGTGAAGGTCCGAGTTGGTGGAGAGACACATGACCAAGTCATTGCACGAACAGAGCCCCACGTCCCCAGAAACTCTGGGATGGAAAGGTGTGAGTTTGGTTCCCAGCCAACTAAATAAAAGCCGTGCTGTTGGCTGACTCTGGGCTCAGCGAGGTTTGTCAAAGGGTCTCGACCAAATACAGTTATTTGCCCAAAGAAAATCTGCAGGGAAGACCAAACACAAGATATTCGAGTAGCTAAATGAGCTTTGTGCATTTAAAGCATCGACTCCATGTCCGACTTCCTTCTTTCTACGCTTTCTGCCCATGTCACTGTTTCTTACAGTATCGCCCTCATTACGTTTCATTTATATTTCCGGTTGGTCCGGTTGGTTTTGTGGAGAACACGTAAGCAGGATTTCTGATGAATGACATATGAAAAATGACTAAGAAGCCATTGATGCAAGGCTAAAAATGCTAAAAATGGGGGGAACCCCCACCACGCATCATAGACACATTACAGAAACACATATATGAGAACATACCTGCTTCAACCTCCACAGAAAGGAAAGATATGATAAAATTAAGTGAATTGCAAAAACAGGCTTTTAAACATACTGCTCGCAAAATTGGGTTTCATAATTTTTACCACTGTGATTCCTGACCAATTAAAATTACTCTAAAACACTGGAAAGCAATTTCTGTCAGTTCTGCAAAGACATGACCTATGAGACAGAAGACGTTCTATATAAGGAAAGGGGAAGGTGTGATACCCTAGTCCCCGCGTTTCAGAAATCTCAATAGCGACAGCATTCAGAGAAAGTGAGCTCAAAATTCACTCTTACAGTTCTCTTTTGAAAACATCTGAATATGAGCCCGATTTTACTTACCAAAATATCTTATGCTGTCCTGACTGTGGTTAAGAAAGGCTAGGATTTCTGGGGGAGAGGGGCTTATACTCTCAGGCAACCGATGTGCTGTTGTGCCTGTTAAGGGATAAAGGCCAGTGATGAATGGGGAGAACTGAAAGACCAGGTCCTTTGCTTGAGTCTCTCTGAGCAATAGCCCCACAATGTAGGGCACTCTGGGAGGTTGAGAGCAGGGGTACTTGACATGGACACTGACAAATGCTTTCAGGGTTCCATGTACACCCCCTGGGATTCCTCTGCTTTGGGGGCACACCAACGCTGCCTCCTGAAGAGCCATCACCTGCTGCTATGCTTGGTGAGGCTCAGTGCAGGCCTGGGACCTATATACCCAGAGGGGCCCTTGCCCAGTGATTGACAGGAGTGGGGGTCTTCAGAGCCTCTGCCCAGTGAGCTCAAGTTAACATCCCTGGACTTTGCCTGGTCTCCTTTCTGTCCAGTTCCGGCTCCCCTAATGGACTTTCCTGGGAACACTTCCCAACACATCCCTTTCACATTTATCCTCCTCTCCGGGACTCCTGAGGAACACAACCTAAAGCAGACACAGTTCCGGAAATTTACCGATGTTACTTGGAACCTAGAATTTGAACTTACACCAGAGCACCCAGAGGTGGCGTCCAGAACTTCTGTGGTAACAGTGCTCTCTCTTACTCCATCTTTCCCTCAAGGCCCTGCTGGCCAGCCTGTCTCACAGCATCTGCCCCACCAGCCCACAGCAGCCCTAGGCCACGGGGTCCCACAGCTCTTACTCTTCCCACGTCTAACTGTGCATAACAAGTCACTACACTCACAAAATAGGAACTGCCGTGTTTTCTATCTTGCTTCTCTCAATTATGCCGAGCTCCTTGGAGGCAGAAATGATTTTTAAAATATTCATTTGTAGCTTGTTAGTCCCCCATGCTCCAAAAGTTCTCAAGGTAACTGTACCATGTCATGAACTGTTTAATCTCTGGAAACACCTTAAATTATATCTTGCACATATTCGATGATCAATAAATATTTACCGATACATTTATCTCATCTGTAGGAGGTTAAGCATTGTAGCAGAGAAATCTGCACAACAGAATGACTTTGAATGTTTATTTATTTTTTGACAGAGAGACAGAGAGTGACTTGGGGAGAGGCAGAGAGAGAGAGAGGGAGACACAGAATCTGAAGCAGGTTCCAGGCTCTGAGCTGTCCGCACAGAGCCTGATATGGGGCTTGAACTCACGGACCATGAGATCATGACCTGGGCCGAAGTCAGATGCTTAACCGACAGAGCCACCCAGGTGCCCCCAGAATGAGTTTGAAACCAAATAGAATGAAAATACAAGACTCACTCACTATGTATTTCCCTGTTTCTTCATCTGGGCCATCAAAATAGCTGCCCAACTCTGATTCTTGCCCTTTCTCCCACCAACGCACACTGCATCCAAAACTATGGAGCTACAATTCAACTCTGGTCATGCCACATCTCTGCTCTAAAAGGTTCAGAGGTTTCCCATTGCCGCCATAGGACAAAGTCCACATTCTTCAGTAAAATCCTTTATGATTTTACCCCTGCCTTTGCCCCCAGTCTCATCTCCTACTAGAATCTACTATATACTCTAGTGTCCCTCAAAACAGGACTCACATTTATGATCTTACATCAGCCATCTCCTCTTCTGGATTGCCTAATATACTCCTTTCACTCCAGTCCAGGAAAATCACGACTTACCCCATAAAACTCAACTGTGACACCACTTCCTTGGAGGAAATATTTTCTGACTCATCCTAAGGTAGGCTAACCACTCCCTCTTCTTTTTTACTTCTATACCCTCTATTGTGTTGTCTTTTATTTGCTGTCATTTCTCCCTGCCCTGGGAAACTCTCAATGCCTTGAAGATGGCATGTCTTCAATATATCTGATCTCAGCACAAAGCCAGGTACCTTCAGTTGCTCAATTAATACTGTGGAAGAAATTGAGAACCTGTCTCTGAAGATGATACCATATTATAAATTCAGTGGATGATTCCAGGAGCCTAAAAGTCATATTTTCCAGTCCAGATCCTACATGAGTTTGGGTCTTTATTCCCACGTTTGCCAAACACAAGCACCCCCAGGACCTGTTCCTCCGGGCACGAGCCTTGAACACCAGCCAGCACTGCAATATTTACGGCTTTAATATCTTCTCTCCAAAGAGCTCCAGGTGTTTTTCACATCACAGCAAGATCAACAATATTTCTCCCAACCTCTAAGGTAGGAGAGGCTGAAATTTTTTAGTTCAAACTATAATGAAGTTAAAGTGAAAAATGGGACAATACCAAAAAACCAGTGTGTATGTGGCTCTTGACAGGGATTGCTGTAATCATGGGATTTGCCAGATAAGCAAACAGTCCAGAACAGAGACACAAAGAGCTGGTAGAATGAGGGAGGGAACACATAGTGCCCATGTCAGTTTGCTGGGATTTCTTTGTTTTTTTTTTTTAACTTTTTAAATGTTTATTTATTTTTGAGAGCAAGAAAGACAGATGAGGCATGAGTCGGGGAGGGAGGGAAGAGAGAGAGGGAGACCCAGAATCCTAAGCAGGATCCAGGCTCCAAGCTATCAGCCCAGAGCCCAACACAGGGCTTGAACTCATGAACTGTGAGATCATGACCTGAGCTGAAGTTGGACACTTAACTGATTGGGCTACCCAGGTGCCCCAATTTATTGTGATTTAAGAGGCATTTGGGGGGTGCCTGGGTGGTTCAGTCAGTTGAGCATCCAACTCTTGATTTAGGCTCAGATCATGATCTCACAGTTTGTGAGCTCAAGCCCCACATCAGACTCTGTGCTGACAGCGTGGAGCCTGCTTAGGATTCTCTCTCCCTCTCTCTTGCCCCTCCCCTGCTCGCTCTCTCTCTCTCCCTCTCTCTCTGTCTCTCTCCTCCCTCTCCCTCAAAATAAATAAATATTTTTAAAAATAATAAAAGAAAAGAAAATTTGGGACATACAAATAAAAAATAGGTATGGCGACAGAAGGAGATAATAATGTATTCATTCAGCATTCAGTGTGTGCTCTTTTTAAAAAAAATTTTTTTAATGTTTATTTATTTTTAAGAGACAGAGCACACACAAGCAGGAAAGAGGCAGAGAGAGGCAGACACAGAATCTGAAGCAGGCTCCAGGCTCTGAGCTGTCAGCACAGAGCCCGGTGTGGGGCTTGAACCCACAAACTGTGAGATCATGACCTGAGCCGAAGTCAGGCGTTCAACCAACTGAGCCACCCAGGTGCCCCTGGTGGGTGCTCCAAGTCAGAGGAAATGCATACAGATCAATCCTAGAAAACAATAATTTTTTAACAGTTAAATTCGCTGGTTTCTTACAACTAGAATAAGATACTGCCAGACCTAAATGACACTCACCTCGGGGGGCAGAGACCTTTAGCACTAGCAACAAGGTGCTGGTGCGTGCTCCTCTGGGGATGTGCCATCGTGGCTGGCCCAGCATCCTCCTGCAACATCTGACCTGGGTCTGTTAGGGCACCCTCCTTGCCTCCACCCCATGACCTTTCCAAAAGCAATTTGTGTGTGTGTGTGTGTGTGTGTGTGTGTGTGTGTGTGTGTGTGTGTGCGTGTAGTGGGGAATTTCCCAGGAAGACAGCAGGGTGCAGTTGGTGGCTTCCAGTGTGTGGGGAGTACAGGTGTATCCTGATGGAGGGGCAGGGAGAGGATGAACTCGGAGTCACTGAGCATCAGGGGTGGGTCAGAGAACACCTGAATCAGGCCCCAGACGCTGCTGCTGTGGCCGCTGCCATGAGCCGGATCTCAGAAATTCTGAGGGGAACAGGGAGCTCTGGGAGAGAAATGCCCAGCTGCCCTGAGTCCTGGAAACCCCTCACCCCAGACTCGTCAGCAAGAAGTCTGGTTCAGGCCACAAGCCACCTATTAAACAAAGCCCAATTCCCCACACGCCTCTAACACCCCACCCCTCAGAGTCACAGCATGGTGGCACGTCCCATTGGGCCGTGTGGCAGCGACGTGCACTTCCCTCAAGGAATCTGAAGCCCCAGTCAATGTCTGCCGAGGTCCAAGGCCACAGCAACCTGATCATGCAGCTCCAGCACACATCCTGGGTTGCTCCTCCGCAGCTGCAGATTGTCTACAATGTGTCCCAGGAGCCTATCCTACCTGTTCCCGGAGCCCCAGGGCATCGTTCTCTCTTCTGGACCCAGCCCAAAAGCCTACACCCTATGATGGGGTAGCTGGCCCTCCACCCAAGCCCCCCCTCCGTGGGGCAAAAGGAGAGATCTGGAGAATATCAAGGATATTGTAGAAAGAAAAAGGGACTTGGAACATTTTAGAGAATAGATTGGCAGAGCTTTGAAAACAAAACAAGTCCTTGATTGAGGAGATAAATATGCTTAAAGGATTTATTATTGTCACAGGTCACAGATCGGATCATTTTGCCATTTGAAGTTTCTCATTTCTCAAAATAGGAAAAGGACTAGCTTGGCCACAACTAGAAAAGGAAACAAACTTTATCTTCTAAAGTAGAAAACTTTAGAAAGCAATTAACGAAGAATCTCATTAATTTATGTTTATGTAGTACAGTGCAAATACTTTTAAAAAACTAGAATACCTCACAGCACAGATCTCATGGGCAGGGGGAGATGCTGTGAACAGAGTGCTTCTCCCAGGGCTCAGGTGTCCTAGTCAAATGCTCAGCCTACGCATCATCACACAAGGGACTGGCCCAAGGGAAAGAGAAGAAATCTCAGACAAGCTAAGAGAGCTGGCAGATTATAGACAGGAAGAGAAAGGGAAGAAGGAAGGTCTCTCATCAAAGTGTAGGAAGAAGAAATTGGCATTGCCTACCAATGCCAATGAATTCCTATCACTCTTAATGAAGTTTTTGGAAACGAAGTGAGTTGAGGGAAACACCTCACTGCTGTTAGAGACACTTCCCAACTTGGGAAAGCAGCCTCATTGTGACTATATTTTCTTAGCATTATTTCAGAACAACGATCAAAACTGTCCATTATTTATAAAACTGTCCAAGAGTTTGATCTATAAATATCAGGGCAAGAGGTGAGAGCCCTCTGGTTCTGAAATCCTGCCTTTCTACAACAATATTCCATCCAATACATGCCATGAGGCTCTTAGTGTGCTATGTGCACACCTGCTAATAAGCCTTGAGAGCAACTGTGTCCCCTAGACAGCCGGGGAGTCTGATGAGGTCTCCTTCCACCTCATATTAATGCCATTGTCAATGACGGGAAGAACCAGAGGAGCTTAATTCAAGTTCATTGTTACTACAAGAAATGAAGCTCACAATGTACACCCTACATCAATATATTGGTGTTCATGGACCCAGGGAAAAACATTTCTTTTCTGATTTTGAGTTGAACCTGTGGTTGACAATTTCTGGTAAGAGCTCTCTCGGTCTCGTTTCCTCGCTGAGGGGCGTCAGATTTCAGTAGTGCTGCCGGGTCCTGTATATCGCTCTTTTAGAAAAGCATTTCTACTGAAAGAAATTGGAAAAAGAAGGAAGGGCAAGACAGATTCGACTTTTGGCCCTTCTTCTAATTGAGAATGACAACCAAGACCATTTCAGATGCATTCAGCTGTCATTCTGTGACCCCCAATGAAACAGAAATGCTGTGAAGAAACTAATACACAAATAACTATCAGCTGATGACCTACTATATTTAAGACAATGTTTTGAGTCCTGGGCCAAAACCTAATTATCCTCAAAGGAATTACAATTAATAATTCAAGAGGTTCTGCCTCACCTGAAAGTAAATCGGTATAAGAAAATGTGCACAAAATATTTCTGAACTATTTTAGCTTACCCTGACCTTTTTAGGAATTCTATTCTTGTTCAGTTTAAATCGAGGGAAGATTTCACTTTGAGGTATTAGAACTTCACTAGTAGCTGTTCATTTTGAATATGGTATCATTTTTGACAAGGCTACTCAGGGTGACCAAGTCTTCAAGAAATGTGTACTCATGCTTCATGGTGACTCCTAAACGGAGGCGAACACATTTGTCCTCTCACATACTGGTGCTTCAACATTTATAAATTAAAATACAGTCTACCTTACTGTAAATTGCTTTCTTGCTATTTGTCCCTTAAGTTACACTTAGAGCATTATATTTATGTTTTGAAATTGTCTCTGTAGGTAGTTTTCCTCATCTATGAATATAATTTCAAAATAGTCAGATTTATAAAGTACTTATTACGAAAGAGAACACTGGATCTGATGGGATTCAGAATCACTGCTACTTGTTTAATATATTAGTAGTGGAGTGAGTACAAATATACAGAAATGTGTAGACATCTCAGTAAATGGCCAAAGAGCCTATATGATGTATTTTAATCTAACAAATGAATCCAATGTTAATGTCACCGACCAGAGACCCCTGGGTGCTTTCTCTTGTGCTGGAGATCTCCACTTGCCAGAATTCATCTGAGGACAACATTAAACATGTAAACACTAAAAGCAAAGATGAAATAGAAAAAAGAAAATTCTTTTTCAGATTATGCTTAGTTCCCAAATACGTGGTTTGAAGCAAGGTCAGAAAGAACTTAGATAAATACGCTTCTTAGGAATTTGTATGTCCTATTGCTGCTGCCGTTTTTTTAATGCAGAGACTAATTGAAATGGTTACTTTAAAAATATTTAAACTCCACAGTTGCCATTCTCTCTGGCTTTTTATCTTGCTGTAAATCCTTTCTCTAAATTAGGGATGATTTCCATTTCCCCTGCACAGTACACACTTCTCTCCAAAGTCTGCAATTTAATTTCCACCCCCATAATTTTAAATATTTTAAAGTCATCATTTTACACTCTCCATTTTCCTCTAAAATTGCCTTCCGTAATGGCTTCCTAACTCCATTATCTTGGAATTACATTTATCACATTTATGGGTTTGCCTCTTAAAAGAAAACAAAACAAAAAGCCATAAAATTTGGGGATCTGGGTCTAATCACAGGATGTGTCAGAGGCAGTGGTGGCGATTACTAATACGTCCTAATATGCTTTAATCAAGGGGAGGTTTATCACACTTCAACTATTTCAATTCAGAGGTATATTGTGTGGACTAACAGGAAAATAAAGCATCTTTTCTGCCTGCCAATGGGTTCCATTGTATTCAACAGCAAAAATAATTTACTCGCAAGCTTAAATGAGGCATCTAAGTGATGCATATAAATAAATCACTGGTGCCTTGAGCAACCACAGAGAACCACCAAAACGGTAATCGGTGAGTTGCTTATGATACATCACAAATAAAACCAAAAACCTCACTGCCTATTTCAGGAAAACATTAATTTAGTACATAGTTATTACAAAATCATGTAAGATAAAACAAAACCAATTGTGAGTAGGATCTAAGAATCCTCTAGGGGCACCTGGGTGGGTCAGGTCGTTGGGCATCTGATTCTTGATTTCGGCTCAGGTCACAATCTCACGGTTCACGAGTTGAGCCCCCCGTTGGGCTCTGTGCTGACAGTGCGGAGGCTGCTTGGGATTCTCTGCCTCCCTCTCTCTCTCTCTCTGTCCCTTCCCTGTGCAAGTGCATGCACTCTCTCTCAAAAATAAATAATAAGGGCTCCTGGGTGGCTCAGTTAGTTAAGCATCAGACTTCAGCTCAGGTCATGATCTCAACAGGTTGTGGGTTTGAGCCCCACATCAGGCTCTGTGCTGAAAGCTTGGAGCCTGGAAACTGCTTCAGATTCCGTGTCTCCCCTCTATCTCTGCCCTTCCCCCACTCATCCTCTCTCTGTCTCTCTCTGTCTCTCTCTCAAAAATAAATAAAACATTTAAAAATTTTTAATAAAATAAATGAATAAACTTAAAAGAATGTAAGAATACTTTAGCTCTAGAGAAAAATTTAATATGACATTGACCACTCATCCATCCCAGCTTTCCCTCTCCCCAAATATTATTTCAACTCTGAAAATGAAATCTATCTTCTTTAAAAATTAAAAATAAAAGGCAAAAAAATAGGCTGTCAGAGTAATCTGCATGAAATCAAATGTTTTCCAGAAAGCTATAACTGAAAACATTTATCATCTCAACTAGAAACAATGATATGTTTGATTTATAGACTAACACTAGAGTGTATTTTCTTGACTTCTAGATAAGAATCGAACCACAAAATACTATTTTCTACTGAGACTTCGCTTCATCTTCCATAATGAGTAAAGAGTTCATCAACTGACTTCAGTTGGGTATAAACATACCCAAGGGCATGGACCATGCTTTTAGTGCCTTTTGTACATGAGAATACCAGAGAAGATTTTTCTAGTCAATATGGGTACCCAATAAGCATTCACTACGTTCTCATCCATTGTGCTTGGAGAGATGCTGAAATAGGACATTATGACTTTGTGTGTGCGAATGCCGAGCCTCTGCAACGTGGAAGCCTTCTGAGGACCTCTGCCCGGTACCCCCATCCCCACGTGCTCCCTCATGGTGATCAGATGCCAGGCTTCACTTCCTCCACCGCCCACCCCTCTCATCTCACTCGCCTCCAGGGTCGGTCACCCTTTCCCCCGAACGCCTTACATCTGCCCACTTCTCTGCACTCCTCTCTGCAGGTTCTTATTGTCACCTCTCCCCTGGATTGAAGCAACAGCCTGGAAATAGTTCTCCCTACTCATTCCCACCTCACTTCTATTCCTCCCTGTCATAAAGCCAGAGCAGTCTTTGTAAAACACATATCCGGCCCTGTAAGTCCCTAGCTGAAAATTCTTGAATGCACCCCCAAATCCTTCGTGATAACATTCAAACTCCTTCCCAGTTTCACCAGGCTTCAACCTGGTGCACTGCTTGCCTCCATTCTGAGCTTCCTCCTATGACACCTTCAGACTTGCCTCTGAGCTCTAGACTGGGTTTCTCTCTCTTTCCTCTCTCCCTCTCTCTCTCTCTCTGTCTCTGTTTCTCTGTCTCTCTGTCTCTTTCTCTCTCTCTCACCACCATCCCTCCTTCCATCCCTGCTGCCCACTGCCCTGACCTTTGGAGTCAGGTGTGGATTCTGCTACTAAGATTTTCCAGATAACTTCTTCTCAGACTAGGTTAGACCCACCTCACTTTATTCTCATATTTTAATCTGTATTTTCCTCTTCATTCATAGGGCCACTCCTAAGACACACCATCATATGGCTATTGATTTTTAAAAAGTATAACGGAAGGATTTATGTGTTTTCTGACCCAATATGTCTTGGTAGTTTTGAGTTCACTTTCCCAAATGGTCACTTTCATCTCTCATTACCCGGAACATGGCTACGTTCTGGGTTTTGTATACAAACATAGCTTTAATTCCTCGTCCAACTTGTTGGGGAAAAGTGTTATTGAAAATGATCAGTCTTGGGTTCTACTCAATCGATCCATTGACTTCTATGCTTTGAGATAACAGGGGCAAGGTTTGACAAGGGAAAATATGGGTGGCTTGGATTCGCTCAGAAAAGAAGAAAGCGAATGCCATCATTGCCAAGAGTCCCTGAATTCAAACCTTGAGAGTGAGTCAACCCCTCGCTAAGCCTGACTGTCCAAGGCAATATCAGATGGGGTCTATACTGCACCAGACCAAACCACACGCAGGGAAAGAAGGGCACCCCAAGAAAGGCCCATACATTACAGAGTATTTGCAGATTGTTTTTTTTTTTCCAGTGTGGAAAATTTAGGAAACTCAGGTAAGCCAAAGGAAGAAAAGAAAAATTACTCATAATTCCAACCTCCAAAATATCACAGTATATATTTTAAATTTTATCCACTCAGTCATACCATAATGGCATTTTTTTCTTACTAAGGGGGTATCAGTCACTTTCACAAACTACATTTTTTTCAACTTAACGATAATCCTTAAACAACTTTCCAAGACAGTTTTAAACACCGAGGTGAGTTTATTAAGCAAAGCAACAGTTAAGAGTCTACTGTAAAAAGATTTGTGAAGCAATATTTACGAGATATAAAGGTGAGCAAGCCCTATGACTGCCCTGGGGCGCCTGGGTGGCTCAGTCGGTTAAGCATCTGACTCGATGTCGGCTCAGGTCATGATCTAAGGGTCATGAGATAGAGCCCCACATCAGCTCTGTTGGGCGAGGAGCCTGCCTGAGATTCTCTCTCTCCCTCTCCCTTTCCCCCTTCCCTGTTTTCTCTCTCTCTCTCTTAAGAAATAAAAAA
Source organism: Felis catus (assembly GCF_018350175.1). Taxonomy (NCBI): domain Eukaryota; kingdom Metazoa; phylum Chordata; class Mammalia; order Carnivora; family Felidae; genus Felis; species Felis catus. The sequence goes on from NC_058379.1 coordinate 86,354,947, forward strand.
TAAATAAAAAGACCTATCCCTGCCCTGAAGGAACTTACAAAAAAGTCACTTGCTTTGATCACTAATTCCACATAAAAATAGTAAGGGTCTAATCTATGAGAGGGACTGGAAAAGATGTGGGATACAGAGGGAAGTAAGACAGATGTATCCCTCTCCTCACAGAGCTTAGGAACCAGCAAGGAAGCCGTGGGTGGGGCAGATCATGACAATGTGCACGGGGCTGTGAGCTCTGGGAGAGGACACAGCGTGAGAAGCTACCTTTGGGCAGAGAAGCCACGTCTTACTTGGATGTGGGGCGGAGCCATGGAGATGCGCAGCCATCTAGTACCCCTGAGGGCACCTGATGGGAGCAGGGAACTCACTGGAGACAGAAATGGAGACTGGAAGGCCTGGAACGTGGGCCCATTCGCTTATGCTAGGTTTTGTAGACTGGATGTTTGGGGCAGGGCGGTGACACTGTATGCTGCACTCTGCAGAGACACACAAGCAAACATGGGGGGGGGGGGGGAGGCGAGCCAGGCGGGAGGGAACAGAAAGTCTGCCCAAAGCCTTGAAAGTGAAAAGTGAAGGCGCATTTGAGAAATCGTGTAGCTGCCGGAGGATCCAAAACCGGAGAAGAGAGCAAAAGCGACAGAAAATGTGAAACACAGAGAAGGGTTAAAACTTGAACTGGTAAATGTTTTGGCGGAGGGGCTCAATGCCTCGAATGAGCGTTGGATATGGTCTCAGCTAATTAGCCGCTTCGGTTCTCAAGGACAACCAAGAACTGGCCGAGGCCTCTCGGTTTCCACTATGCTCAAGGTGAGGAAGAATGTGGGAGAAACCCGAGCAATTTGAACATTCCAGAAAAGCTGTTGGGGAGTGTTTTTTCAAACATAGGAGAAAAAAAATTGACCTTTTACACGGCAACAAAGAATATCTAAAATACTGCGAAAGAAGCCGTGAGCCAGGGAATTTGATCACATCAGACAAAACATTTCATTTTTAGCACAATATTTAAAGGATCGTCTGGAAGGGAGATAAAACCCTTCAAACAATGTCTGGTAGCAAAAGAAAGCTAATGACTCCACTGTTTGAAAGAACACAGGGCAAGAAGATTATCTAAGTTTTAAGAATAAACGCCGAAGAGACAAAAGCGTATTATCTCTGTGTGAAATAAATGGCAGTCAGCAAAGCATATTTTCATCTCATTTTACCGAACAATTCAGGGCAGGATTATTCAGTCTAACAAAAAGAATTGTTTATCATGACTGATACGTAAGTACCGGTAAGAAGACAGGTAGTCTGCTGAATGGTTCCGGACACCGCACTGGAAGGATTTTAAAAGTTAAGTTTTTTCACAAAAGACTCCATTCGTTTCCTTGAGGAACATGAACTCCTCCCTTGCCTTCATCAACTTCTGTTCTCAGCCCCTCCGCATCGGTTCCAACCCGGCACAGGAAATGGGCAGAACTGAAGGGATTGTAACTGTTTTGCCTCTCTCAGAAGATCCACCACAAGTGATCTGTGAAAGTGTTCTGCAACTCGGGAGTTTTCCAGAGAAGACATACTTCCTGTTACTTTCACCTGTCCTCTCAGATACAAGATAAAAGAAGGCCCCAGCCCGTTTAATAACGCAGAGTCACTTCCTGTCCCCACTGATGCTTCTCCTTTCTTCATTTTCAGAACTGAAACATCTTCACTCTTCTCCTTTTTACTTTCTTGATGATATGTCATCCATATTTCTCCCTCTCTCTCTCTTTCTCTCTCTCTCTCTCTCTATGGTATTACTATATAATTACTATATAATATTTATATTACTATATAATTACTATATAATATATATATTACTATAAAATTACTATATAATATATATTACTATATAATTACTATATAGTATATATATATTACTATATAGTATATATATATATTACTATATATATATATTACTATATATATATACTATATATATAGTAATATATATATATATTACTATATATATATAGATATATATATCTATATATATATTACTATATATATATATCTATATATATATTACTATATATATATACTATATAGTATTACTTCTAATTCTTCAAAAGAAAACAACTTTGGTGCATTCTTCCTTACATGGTTATTTTGGCCAATTAACAATAATAATATTTAATACACACTAGGCATTTATAGTTTGATATGAGACGTGACAAACACTTGCCAGAAAAGGTGTCACTGAATCTCAAAATTACCCTATATTTTAGGCACTACTATTATTCTCATTTTGTTTATTTTTAAGTTTATTTATTTATTTTGAGAGAGAGAAAGAGCGAGCTCGCGCATGAGTGGGGGAGGGACAGAGAGAAAAAGAGAGAGAGAATCCCAGGCAGGCTCTGTGCTGATGCGGGGCTCAAACTCACGAACCGGGAGACCGTGACCTGAACCAGAACTGAAGAGTCAGACGCTTAACCAACTGAGCCACCCAGGCGCCCCTCTCATTTTAAAGAGAAGGTAACAGGTCATGGTAGAGAAAACAGAGTCAGTATTTGAACCCAGAAACGTGATTCAGTTTCTGAACTGAAGAAGCAAAGCCGGCTCGGCTCCCGAGCAGTAGCCATACACCCTCCAGCACCTCGCGGCTGCTTCCCTGACCGCTCCCAGCTGCTAATTCTGGAGCCCTTTACACGAAAGCGAAAGCGTCGTCTCGCTTGCAGGGCAAACCAGCTGTGTGTGCTTGCCCTTCCTTTCTCCAAACACGTACAACCAGTCGCCGCTGTCTTAAAATGCATTCAGCCTTCGTGCGGAGAGTATGGGAATTGGAGCTGTAAGTCTGACCGTGACCCTCTGCGCCACGAGCCGTCCGGCTCCGTGGGCTTCTCGCAAACACACGCTGCTGCAACCTCTCTCTGCCCTCATCACCCCATCACCACGTCCATCCACGACCTGTGATCTCCACCCTCACCGGGCCACTCAAGGCCCCGTGTGTTCGCCACTCACATCCCCTCCTCCGTGTCTTTGTGCGGACTGTTCTGCCTGCTGGGATCCCTGAAACTCGTATTCACCCTGAAGACCTCCGGGAAGGCGATCTTCTGAAGCCTTCTCCAACTTGGCCGCAAAGGTCCAGTTTTCACCTTGTTGTTCTCCACTCTGGACGTCTCTGTGAGAAGTCACACGTCTTGCTGTGCCCCTAGATTGTGAGCATCTCTGGGGCAGGGAGGCTTCTTAGCATATTATATAGGAGGACACCGATCCTTTCACCTTCTCACCCCAACTTCATTAAGAAGCCGGCAATGCCCCCTCCAGGCTGAGCCACTGTGGACCCATCAGACATAACGTGTGCCTGGTGGGGAGACTCATGAAGCCTTCCTCGCTTTACCTTATCTTTTGAATATGACCTTATGTGACCTGTCTGCTCATTAGTCAATTTAAGTAATTGTCAATCACAGTTTAAGACACAAACGTTATTGGACCCTCACGCTCCAAACTTTATCGAGTGCTTTTTGGCATAATCTGCTTCCACGGTATTCCCTATTATTCCCTTATTACCCTAGAGACTCCTTTTCTCCAGGTTTTTTGTTTTCCTTTGGATGGGGTGGCACGTCTTTATGAGCGTATGTGTGCGTATGTGTAACGGAAAAACAAGATCCCATCTCTGTCTTTGTATAAACACGAAAGGGAAGACTGAGAACCCTCGGTTTTTATTACCCATTATGACCAATTATGTCAAACATCAGAAATTCCCCATAATAAATGGCCAGTTACTACTTACTAATTAGAGCACGAAGGTATATATAAAGCTGGAAAAATAAATGTTCAGAGGTTTTTGCAAGAGCACTGGAGATACAGCAAATCTGGTGCAAAATGTTTAGTCTAAGTAAGAGCGATGAATTGTATTTTTCACTACAGGACAGAGACATATCAAGGGATAAAAGATAACTTCAGTGTCAAGAAGAAAGGCCTTACTAAACCCAGAGTAGGGTAAAAGGAACAATTCGTGCTGAAGTGCCCACTGTTTGATTCAACAGAATCTTAGAGTCCTCTCTCTACTAATCCAAGGAATAAAGCCAGGAAACAGACCCAGGCCATTTGGAGGCCATGTAGGGCTAAAACATGCCTGTGAGCAGAGCCCCCCACAGCCCACCCAAGTCCACCCCCCACAGGTTTAAAGTGGTGAAAGCAGCATCCAACTGAGTGTCACCGAGGAGGAAATATGGTCATGAGAGAGCACAATAAAGCATCGTGTTGGAGAGAAGGGTTGGGCTATGGAAAACGAGGCTGGAGGAGGCAGGGCAGGTAAATCAGGGGAACGCGGTTTTGACTGATGAGAACCCCAGCCCAAGTCTCCTCTCAGCCAATTGCTACAAAGTGTCTCCCTTCAGGGCGCCCGGGTGGCTCAGTTGGTTAAGCGTCTGACTCTTGGTTTTGGCTCAGGTCATGATCTCATGCTTTCGTGAGTGTAAGCCCCACACTGGGCTATGTGCTGGCAGCACAGAGCCTGCTTGGGATTCTCTCTCTCCCTCTCTCTCTCTGCCTCACTTATGCTATCTCTGCCTTTCTCAAAATAAATAATTGACTTAAGAAAGAAGTGATTATCTTTTATGCCATCTTGCCCCATCAGCTCTGCCCTTCAAAAATTTGCTCTTTCCTAGTGAAGTCTCTCTCACACTCCGTATCTGGGAACTGACCAACAGAAATCTGTAACTGCACCCCCACAAATCCGAGAGGCCTAAAAAATTAAGTAGATTGATGGAAAACGTGCAAGAAAGGGACAAGCTTGATAGAAGTGACACATCTGATTCAGGGTGGAAAGAGACTCATCAATAAAAACCAATGGAGTATTGTGCCATCAGACTAAAAACATGTATTTCTAGAGGGTAGATACACTATCATTTATAAAGGACGGCATACACAGAAATCATGTCTAAAGACACAACTGCTACAGGTATTTCAGGTTTGTATAAGGTGGACACTAGCATCTTGGGTTGCTCTGGAGACCTTCTGGCAAATACTGTAAAATTAAGAGGGAAACATGTAAAATGGAGCAGACTGAAAAATTAAACCGGTGCACTCCTTAAATTTGTCTGTACTCAATCGTGAACTCCCCCTCTAAAAAAGCTGTGGACCTGCTACATTTGGATTGCACGTACAACTGGTTCTTGAGTCCCCAAGAAATAAAACTGTGTTGAAATTATTGCGCTGTAGAATGGCATAGACACATACGGTATGCGCTTTGAGGCACCTTTCATGAGCAAAATAACTAAAGGCAATTCTAACTAGAAAGCAATGTCAAAAAGAAATCGTTGGAAATCTTGCATAATTACAAATGGAAACGATAATAAAATGCAAATATTCTGGTTAAAAAAATAAAAGATACAGTTGAAAAGGTAAAAATCCCAAAAGAAACCCCAAGACTTCTGAAAAACACCTTTTTGAAAGTCCAGGGAAAATATATGCTGCAGATCTAAAAGGCTAGGTGCTTAAAATAAAACCCTCATGGCTACACTGGCAAAGTCAAAGGGCCAGAGTCGGATGAAGGTATCACCAAAAAAAACACAAAGGACCCTTCAGCTGGGGAGAGTGAGAAAGCCCAGAGGTACAAATAAGTAACTAGGCCAAAAGAGTATTTGAAAAACATCTTGCAAAGGACTCCAAAATAAATGCTGAAAAGTTTTTAAATACATCAAAGAGAGAAAGCGAGTGAGAGAAACTTACAGCATTTGGAAACAGCATCCACAACAAAAGTGTTTCAGAGAATGAAAAGAGCAAATGACAAGGACATCTAAGGAGTGATTTGGCTCTATCTTTAGGAAGGAAACTATAAGGGAATTTCCAAATGTTTCTATTAGAATAGACAGGCAACATGTGACTTTGAAGAAATGATGAATACTTAACCCGGACCTGGAGAAAATTATCTCATGAGGAAGAGGAAGCTGTACCCAAGTTGCTGTGCAGGTAACCACAAGCCCACTTGTTTGACAAAATGTGCATCTGCTATTTACAAATGGCTGCTCTCCTTCAGGACAGGTATCTGTCCAATGGCACCCCCAAAAAGGGGGCCCTAGGCAGGTAAAGCAATGAAAGTCACTGAGACTCGCTCCTGTCTAGAAAACGGGGGGCAGGTACCGATACAAGCACCTGGTGCATCACCAGGTGTAGACTAGGATGGGCAATGCAAAGAAAAAGAACTCACCTCCTAGAATATCCTAAGTAGATACATCTTGTGGCAAAGGAGAACGAATGGACATAACTTGTTTAGGTGTTCAATACTTTTTCTTCACTTCCTAGTCACACACACCCCAGGGCCATCTTCCCTTCTCCAAAGTGGCTCCTTCCCATTCTCCCCACTCTTTAGAAACCAGTGCCGTTTTTAACTTGTCTTCCCTTACCCACTCATCCAGTCAGTTGCTGAATCTTGTCAATTCTACCTTCTCAGTATCTCTCAAACATGTGCCACCCGTCCCCAGTGCCCTATCCTAGTCCAATGACAGTTTGCTCCTGCTTGCTCTAGTAAAAGCACCTCCGCCCAACCTCCCTCCAGTCTTGCTCCATACCAACCACTTTCCTTGTGCAATCAGTCTGATCTCTCTCTCTCCTATCAAACCTGCCAATATCTTGCAGTCCCTGGCAGAACACCACTCAGTGTTTGGCCCCTGCTTGCCTCTCCACTTTCACCCGCTGTACCTTACCTTTCAGGATAACAGCCTCCCATTTCAGATACGCCATGCACTCTCTTTGCTCTGGACCCATGCAGCATGCTATTCCTGAGGGAGAGGACATGCCTACCCTACTTCTGGGGCCAATTCCTGTTCCTCCTTTAGTGTCAGATGCCCTGCCTCCCTCTCCAAGTTGAACAATGAGGATGACAATGGCTCATCCCAAGGGCTCTAATAGCCTCCTGTGAGCAAGTCTCCCCATCAGAGCATTTTTCATACTGTGATGTAATACCTACTTCTCTCCCCCTACTAGTTTATATGAGAGACACGGGCAGGAGAAATATCTTCTCACTCGCCAGTTCCTAATGGAGTGCCTGGCAAGTGGTAGCTGCTTAATATGTGTTTGTGGAAATACTCCTCAAGTTTCACGCTGAGTTGAGAATGTCCAGTGCCTTAAGGAAGGTGGAAAGGGAACTCAAGAGGACCACCACATCCTGAGTCCCTGCTATGTGCTAGGCACATACATCGGCCCTTGCATACATTACCCCATTCATTCTCAAGCCTGCCCCCAAGGGGTGTATTATTATTCCCACTCTATATATGAGTAAACTGAAGCTCAGACAATGAAGGGACTTTCCAAATGGTTCAAGACTAGTTAGAAGGGCAGAACCAGAACTCAAAGTTCTCTGTCAACAAAAAACATCTTTTTTCTTACTGCCATGAAGACAAATTGATAGCAGGAATTTCTCTAAATAGACAATTGTTAACAGTGAAATCTCCCACGAATTAAGCCTGTGACTAAAGTCACTATTTTATACATATTTATATAGATGTCAAATTTTTATCTTTGGCACAATATACATAACATAAAATTTACCATTTTAGCCATTTTTAAGTGCACACCTCGGTAGTGTTAAGTCTGTGCATATCATTGCACAACCAATCTCCAGAACTCTTTTCATCTTGGGAAATAGAAATTCTATGTCCATCACACAACTCTCCATTCCCCGGCCCCAACTTCCTGACCACCACCCTTCTGCTTTCTGTTTCTATGAATCTGATGACTCTCGGTGCCTCATATAAAAGGAATCATACAGTATTTGTACTTCTGTGACTGGCTTATTTCACTTAGAATAATGTCCTCAAGGTTCATCCATGTTGTCGCATGTGTAGGCCTTTTCATTCCTTTTTGAGGCTAGATCATAGTCCACTATGTTATGTACAACATTTTGTGGACCCATTCATCCCTTAGTGGAAACCTGGGTTGTTTCCACCTTCGGGCTCTTGTGAATTATGTTTCCATGAACATGGATGTGCTATACTCTGAATATTCATAAATACTGGGCAAACGTATTCACAACAAAACCTTTCAAACCACATCCTGGGTGATGAAGTAACAAATGAGTGGGATCAATGACCAAGGTGTCCCAATAAGCTATGAACTATGAGGAAAAGTGGTAGCTACATTTCAATTAATGCCCCATGGGAAGAGTATATTTAGGGGAAAAGTCCTGCTATACTTATTTTTTAGAATGAAGTTACATATAAATAAACTATCTAGAGAAATAAACCTGCACCCCCCCCCCCAAATACTTCAAGCTATGCTTTACATGTGATGGGCTATACATCTGTTACTAGTCAGGAAAGGACTTTACACTTCCTGGAAGGTACTCATAAGGGGTTGTTCTGTTTCACCTAATTGTATCTGGAATTAGTTGCTTTCCAAGTACTAACTGGTGGTTAATGCTGATGATTTTTTATGAAAGTATCACTTCCCTCCCTTTATCCCTGTTCTTTTGCTCTCTTATGGCGCCAAGTCTCTTACAGCAGAGCACTTAATGCCCAATACCGTTGGGATCATGGGGAGGGTAATGGCATATGACCTGTCTTCAACTGAGGGTCTGGGGAGGGAGGGTGGTCAGTGGAGAAACTGACATGGCAACCACCAGGCAGAATACAAGAAAAACAACTTATCTCCACTTAAAAGGTAGCCACACACACTTCTGGGGGAGTAGACAGGGAGACACTGTTTCTCATTTTAGGCATGAGACAAGGTTTCTTTAGCTGATCCTTGAAGAATAAGCAGCGTATGGAGTGAGAGAGCACTTAACGGAAGAAAAGGCACAAGCAGAGACACCAGGTTCAGGAATATGGAAGATGCCAACGGAACTAAAACTTAACCCAGTTTGGCTGAAAGAAGAATACACAAAGGGACAAGTTTGGAATGTGTGCCAGGACCAGTTTAGACGGCCCTGAATAGCATTTTTAATCGGAATAAGGAGTAGATGAGGGTTGCAAATTTGCAGCGTCCAGGAAGACAACAGAAACTCCTGAAGCCAGAAGGTATAACAGTAGGGAAGAGTGGGGATTGTGAGGAACTCGAGAATGCAGGAGCCGCCAAAAGGCAGCTGCGACTCAGCCTAGAAAATGCTGCTGCACAGAAAATTCAGGTCAATATTGATGGTCCATCCAGATGTTTATGAGTATTTTCAATTTACAGAAAACCTCCTGGTCAGATGGGATGAGTCTCTGGGGCCACTAATTTGCAAACTCTGGTGTGGACAGTGAGGCATCTCGGGGTCTAATAATGCCCCTTCCACCCCTCATTTCTCACGTACACATAAGGCCGTGTTACCAAGTCACCCTTATGTGCTAAGTGCTTTGCCTCCTTACACTCGCCATGGTTTGTCCCTCACTTTGTTTTATTTTTATGATTCTGTCTTAATATCACTCTGTACTCGATAGAGGTACTGTGGGGAGTAAATGAAAGAATCCATGTAAAGCCTTTAGAACCCTGCCCAGAGCTGCCAAGTAATGAGCATTCAATGATCACTGGTCATGTATGTGAAAGATCATTAGCCGACACTCTCCGTGCACACTCACATACACCCACGACTTCACCATGTTTACATCTCCAACACAGTTGCTCTCTTGGGCTCTGGCTCAAAAACCCTCCTGTCTACTAGAGAGCCCCCTAGGATGTCACTCCAGACCTTTTTCTCACCTCATTCTCCCCCATTCAGTAAGTGACATCACTAGCCACCCAGGACCCCAAGTAAAAACTTGGTACCATTCTTGAATCCTTCTTCTACTTCATACGCAACTCCCAGTCTATAATGAAATCCTATCCAGTTCTCAACTCTCCTGCTCTACAGTCTGTCGTCTGAGCCAATTCCCAGAACCTGGAGCCTGAGAAGACTGACTCCCTCTGCATCTGGAGGTAGGAAGGAAGGAGGTCAGGCACCTCTTTACTGCACTCAAAGCACCAGACAACTGGAAGCACAGTTCTGCCAGGTCCAGAAGAGAGTCCAAAAAACTAGGGCAACAGATATTGTATTTCTAGGAAGATGATGGGCTGTGTTACTCAGATCAGACTTTCAGGTAAAGACACCTAGATGATGAATAATTTTTTTAAAAACATAGAGAGAGGTGAGAGATAATAGTACTTTATAATACTTTATAGTACTTAATAATACACAAATGAGAGAAAAGAAAGTATAAAGGATGACTCATATTTTTGAGAAGTGGGATTATTGACTCAAATGAGAGGCAGATTTGGTGATCTTTCCAGATGGGAAAGAGTAGATTTATGTTTTAGAAATGTGGATACTTCCATTTCTAATGAAATATCAGGCTCCATTATTAACACTAAAATTCCTATTAAAAACAACTATGTAGGATGAACTATTTGAAAAATATTACAAGCATCAAATATCTGACAACATAGGAATCGATAGGAAAAACTTCAGTGAGAAATGAGAACCTGGAAGCAAGCCACTTTTGCCCTGGACACACTTTGTCAAGCTAAGCAAACTTGAACTCTGATATCGAGCCTCCCACAATACAGCACAGGGTCTACCTGAGGTGGGGAAGTGAAGAGAAGCCCCTCCTCCTGTTGAGATGTCTCAGGGCACAAATGAACTAGAAGTAAACCTGACCCCACCTGCACCTCGGGGAGAAGGAAACAAAGAAGGAAAATCCTTGAGTAGAGCTATAAACAAAGTCAGTTCCCATGTGGATCTTTAGTCTTAGTTCCTAGAGCATTGGTTCTCCAAAGAGCCCAAATTTAAAGCAATCCAGTGTCCTTGGATGACCTGTGAAGACCCTGGCCTCTGGGGCCTCAACCTAGCCAGAGTCAAAGGAGTCACTGAAGGTGTTTGGTCTTGTCATGAGAAGGAATTCAAGGACAGATACATAGCACAGCGGATGAGTCACACAAGCAGGAGAAGTTGATTAAAGTGAAAAGTACACTCGTGGGATATGAGAGCAGGTGAGCCCAGGAGAAGGAGCGAACTGCATGCCCAGGGGGTTGGGTTTCTATCTTTTATTGACGGTTGTTAACTAGGGGGTGGAAAATTTAATCCTCGGGGTGAGAAGCAGAGTTCCTAGCTTGTTCTTCTGATTTGGTCAGGGATTTCCTGTCAGAGAACCCACCATCTTGGGCCTATCTGGTTTGATCCAGCTTCTTGCAGTATGCTGCCAGGGTAGGTCTCTGACTTTCCTGATAGCTGACCACGACTTCCTCGTTGCTGACCTCCAGGTACCCTGTTAGAACCTAACTGCCTACTCGAACCCCAGGACTCACCTCCTCTGTGAATGAAGACCCCTTCATCCTAGTCTCAGAGAACTCCCAGAAATGGTGTATAAAGAACTATGAGCAGCACATAGTCAAAACAAACCAAGAGCAGAAGAATGTAAAGGGATGAGATGGATAATAGGCAGCAGGAAAAAAAAATGGTAGAAATAGAGCCACTTCGATTTTAGAATATCAGGCATAGATGATAGAAAAACTACGTGTGCCGATTCTGGAGGAGATGATAAGGGTGTGTATCGAGAAGAACAAATGAGTGTAGAAAGACTGCGAGAACCAGGAGTGGCTAATGAACAAAGTCCTAATAAACCAAGCAGGCAAGGGGAACAGGGCTCCAGCAATTTCTGAGCCAAAGTCCTGGCCACTGTAGTAGTTTTTAAATATAAATTCTGAATCTTTGGGAGGGGGTCAATGAGAATAATGAAAAATGCCTTGGAAGAATATATCCCCTCTCTGCTTTGTCCCCAATACCACTGCCTTAGTTGAATTCCTCTTCCTCTCTGGTCTGACTTATTACTACGGCCTCTGTATTTGTTTGCTCACAGACTGGGGGGCTTCAGCAACATACATCTGGAAGTCCAAGACCAAGATGTCGGCAGGGTTGATTCCGTGAGGCTGCTCTCCTTGCCTGCAGATGGCCCTTTTCTCCCTGTGTCTTCACATGCTCTTGCCTCTGGGTGTGTCTGTCTCCTAATCTTCTCTCCTTCCAAGGATACCAGTCACATTAGGTTGGGACCCATTCTAATGACCTCATTTTAATTCAGTTACCTCTTTGAAGACCCCATTTCCAAATATAGTCACATTCTGAGGCACTGAGAGTCTGGACTTCAACATATGAATCTGGGGGCACACAGCTCAGCCCATAACAGCCTCCCTACTAGTCTCTCCTCTCTTTTGCCTTGCTTCCAGTCCCCCCTTAGAATCCTCTGGAGTTCTCTTGCTAGATTGCAAACCATTCACCTAATGGCTCCCCATTACCTAAAGAATAAAGTCAAAACACCTTAAAATGGCGGCAGTAGTGACATCAAAATGCAACTAGGGGACTTTAGCTCTCACCCCAACCCCACTTCAAGGAAAATGCATCCTAAATAATAATGAGGTCTTGTTAGGCAAATATAATTCCAAGTCAGTCACAATCTGGAGCCCTTGCTGATCATACATCAAATTCTCTGTCTCTGCTATCTGCCCCTCCTAACTCACCACCTGGCTCCACTGCCCATTTCAACGAATTTACACACCCATTTTACCCAACATCCTGCAGTTCCCTAGCACACCAGTCTCACTTTTTTTTTGAGCCATTAGCATGGTTTCCCTCAAGCAAGAATGCCACCCTGCTAACAGCACAACCATTCATCAACCTAGAAGTTTCTCATCTTCCCTCATGAGTAAGCTCAAGCATCTTTTGCCCTCTGAAGCCTCCTGAAGGACCCCCTTTCCCTGTCAACTGCCATCTTCTAACACACACATAACAGCTCCACCACCATCCTGACATCACCAACACCTGTCCTATGCACCTGCCTTGTAGGAAGCATCACGTGGCATTCTACATGAGCCTTGATTTCAGAGACTAGAACATTCCCCCTATGTCCCCTCAATCCCACACAGCCCATAGTGGACATTCAATAAATATTTATTGAATGAAAGAGACAGGCCATGGGAAGATGGAACTTGAGGCATGGGGGCGGGGGGTGGTTGTGAAGATTTCATTGGTTGGCCATACACTGCTGGTGGTGCCCCTGCTTTACGTCAGGACTGCAGGATCCCTTTCTTTCTGTCTTGCCTATTTTCTAGTCTTTCCTTTTGCTTTTTTCCTGCCTCTAAATCATCCATATGCAGTTGCTAGAGTACTGGTTCCAAATCATGACTGCAATCATACTGACATATGCCTTCCACTACTTGAAAACTTTACTAGCCACCAAGTGAAGTCCAAAACCTGAACTTTCCTTGCCCTAAGCCTGTGGCCAAAAGCATTTTTCGTATGCTCCAAATGCAAAGACCATTTTCATTATGTGATGATTTTTATGGCACATTATCCTTCTAGAATCATACCTGGATTTCCAGTCTGGTGCGGATGCTTTCATGGTACCCCCAAACTGGCAGTCATCTCTGCCACCTCTCAACTCCCTAAATATTGTTCTATGCCACTTAACAAGTTCCACATTGCATTAGGGTGACTGAGTCACCATAATGTATATACATACGTCCCCTGTTAGATTATAAGTGTCTCGAAAACAAAGACCTTACTCATTTCTTCTCCTCACAGCATACAGTAAATCTCTATTTAATAGATTTAGAAAGGGTTTACACAATTTTTAAAATTACCATCATCAAATATTCATCCAATAACAGAAATTTTAATATCTCAAAGTGTCATATGAGCAACAAATTTTAATAATTTGCCCTTTGCTTCAACTCTGCTATTTTCACTGAAAACGTAAGTCAGATTGGTGTTAAGAATAAAAATTCAAAAACTGTATCAACTCAAACACAATGCCAGCGACTATAAATTTTTCCATCTCATTTAATGTTTATTCTTTTAGGAACCATTTCTAGGATTTAAGAAAAATAGAAGTAACATAGTATTTAACTGTTAAATAAATGTTCTTTATTTACTTATTTACATGAGCAACTGTGTTTATTGTAATACCATAAAAGAGATATTTTGAGACCTATGATGTCATAAGCCAATGGGACAGACATAATGGTCTCATCTGGGGACACACTCTAATGTCCCCAAGCTCTGTCTCAGAGATACTAGTTGAATTCCTTGGTTATTCTTCAGATTAAAAATGATATGCTTCCAATTGTAGCATCCAGTTTAAAAAGAAGTAAATGTACTCTATCCATTAGTGGAATGAATTAAGTGGATGACCTAAAACTTTCTGAAGGTTTGGGTTCTTTATATACCAGGAAGGAAACTGTCCTATACACAAAGAATACACACACACACACACACACACACACACACACACACTCCTTCCCTAAACTATTCTGGAGATGTCAGTGTTGGTAGCATGCAGCATTTCATGTTGCCTGCCAAGAAAGGGGACAAACGTGTTCTTAAGAGCTGGTCTGCTGAAATGAGAACATTACGTTTCTTAAGTATTCTCCCAGCTAAGTGGTGCACATAAATGCTCACAGAACTCATGCCCAGACTTCATTCGTATTGGCCACAATCATCATCCAACTAAAATCAGCAGGTTATGACGCATGTGAGCTATTTACAGCACTATTAAATGTGAATATTACATATCAGAGCTCCATCCTTAGAAAGCTTTTTGTAAGAATCTTCAATGGGACAGGGGCCTTTCTCTCTGGGCACATTGTGAAGAAGACTGCTTTTGAAAATGTGAGTTTGTTAAATAGCTGAAGTCAGGGGAAATTTTCTCACAGTGATTTATTGGAATGTGAATGATCTCTCATGGGAAGTGGCAAAAGCCCCATCAGCTGAGTTATTTAATTAAAACTATGGTGGAGTAAGTGGAAGAGAGATTGCCTGGGGGAGTAATTTTGCACTGATCCCTGAAGGATTGACTTGATAGTCTTAAAATTCTTAATGGTTTCAAAACCTTAAACGTCTTCACAAATTTTCTCTTAGGAAAGGAAAAGCCATCCTGCCTGCAACCTCCAATCCTATAAAACCAAACAAAAACAAAAACCTGCAACAGAGAGCATAGCTTGGAAACCCAGTGTTCTTTTCTCAACGCTCAAAAACAAAAACAAAAACAAAACAAACAAACAAAACAAAACAAAACAAAAAACCTGGCACAGGTTAGCATTCGCTCACAGGGAAAGACAGAGGAGCCCCCAAGCCTCTGCTCAGCTCAGAGTTTTACTCTTCTTCCTCTTCCCGGACCTCTTTTCTTTTTGTTTTGTTTTTAAATATCTAAAAATCCAACATTTTTATCTTACGAGATGCAAAAATATCATTTTCCTCTCAGTCGGTACGTACTGTGATCTGTCAACGGGCAAATTCCCGTAAGGTCTCTTGGAAAGTTCACTGACACAAACCCGCTAATCCTAGAGAAGTTTCGGGGAGAAAGTGCTGGAGAACAAGGCTTGATTTCTATGGCCTTCAACCTTCGATGAGAGGAATTTTAAGAAAGAATACAGAAGCTGAGATGGTTCAGGGCAGGGGACGAGTCTCGACCGACATGTGTGGGCTGAGAGTGTTCCAGTTACTTGGACAGCTCTTACTCACACATGAACCACAGTCCCCGCCCGACGCCGGCACCCACACCCACCGGCACCCACTCTGAAGAGGAAACGCGGTCCAGATACTGCAGTGGTACGCCTTCGGTGCTGGGGAGCCAGCAGTGGTGGTAGACAGGGGAGAGCTGTCCAGATCGCTGGAAGTTAAAGAAGGGGAACCAGAGCCCTAAACAACCTCCACCTCCACTAATAAAGTCTTCGAGAGCCGCGGGGCAAAGTTGTTCCTAAACTTCAGCTGTAGCTCATTCCCTTCAGGCAGTTCAGCCAAATACCCGCCCCTGCCCTACGGTCATCTTGGAAATAAAAATATCTACCCAAAGAAGGGTGGAGTTGATGTCATAAACAGCTGCGAAGATCACAGCCAGTTTCACTCCCCTGCTCTGGATTCCCTGAGTACATTTTCCAGTACGCCTAAAGTAAAAGTTTTCTTCTGGACGTTGCTACAGAGGACACGTGTCAAAGACCGGGCATACAGGGGCACCCGGGTGGCTCAGCCGGTTGAGTGCCCGACTCTTGATTTTTGGCTCAGGTCATGATCCCAGGGTCATGGGATTGGGCGCCGTGTCAGGCTCTGTACTGAGCATGAAGCCTTGCTTGCGATTCTCTCTCCCTTCCCCCTTCTCTCTGCCCTTCTCCCTCACTCGTGTGCTCTCTCGCATGCTCTCACTCTCTCTCTAAGATAAAAATAAAATTAAAAGACTGGGCAGAGGAGGAGAGAGGCCTCTGCATTGAGATGGACAAACAGAAGACAGTGTTCTCACAAACCCCAAATGTGCGCCTGGGCCTGTATCTTACACTTTTTCAGCCATTCAATTGTCAAATCTAATTGTTTATCAATCCAGCATTGTCTTGTTTTCAGGGTTTGGTTTTTCTTCCACCCTACCTTTCCCCCCACCCCTCTGTTTTTGATTTTTGATACAGAGCTTTTCCCCAGAAGCCCAAGTTGCATCGGATGGTGATACGTGCTCCCAAGAATGGTCTTCCCTGGCTTAACAAATGGAAAGAAAATCAACAAAAACAACGTCGGCATGGGTTCCAGTAAGTATTGCACTTTCAGATTCCCATTAATTTCACCCTTGAGAAGTTCAGCAACCATAACTTGCTTTTGCAAGTCTTCAAAATGTTCTTTATCATCTGTTTCTCTATGTTCTGTTTTATTTTATTTTATTTTATTTTATTTTATTTTATTTTATTTTATTAAGGAGGGAGATTTCTAAGCCTTTAAGATGTTTCTGTTTCATCAGTTGACTATTTCTTACAGGTACTATTGAATATTTTTTTTTCTTTCCTAAATGAAAAACTGCTGAAATGTAACAGTTTATAGAAACATTTTTTATTCCCTATGTGTGTGTGTGTGTGTACATGTATCCAAGAAAACTTCGATAATTTATTTCTGAGCTTGTAAGAATGGACCTTAAGAGAGACTTCATGTCTTAATTCTAGATTTGAAACTTTTTTTTTTTTAATTTCTCCATCCCATTAAAAAAATAAAACAAAACCACCAGCTTCAAAGTGATAGACATGCATTTGATGGGCAAAGCTCTCTGGGAGAATTCACAGTCCACTCTAGGACAAAACATGCTGGCAAGCACTGGTGACCCTTGTCACAGGAGAGCAAGAAAGCCTCTCCTCCCGTGGCCTCTCAGCCCTGTCTGGAACCTTATTTGACAAGCAAAAGTAACCTTCAGACCAAGCCTTCCCTCTACCACTCTGCACCTGTCACTAATAAACAAGATAGTGCCGCTTTCATACATTTTCTTCCTGCCTCCTGAATTTGGGATCGATAAAACCAAAGCTGAAATCCAAGTGTGCAAATATCTTAGGATAGGCTATAAAATATAATTGCATCGTATATGTAGGTTCCTAAGCCTTTCGAAGCATTAAGTCAACATGTGGAAATAAACCAAGCCACAAATTGTAAATCAGAATAAACTGTGCTAATTATTGATCAGAGTCGATCATGTTGGCTCAATTTGAAAGGTTTGGCTGTTACTGTTATTGTTGCTGGTATTGCTGTTAGAGTCTTTTTCAGAAAATGAAAACTACCTTGCAAAGTAGTCAAAGTAGAGCCAAAGATATCTATTTTGTAGATAATATTTAAAACAGTTTTCCTGAAATGTTATTCCTCCTACCTCCATGTTCAAATATTCTAACTTAACGCCTTCAAGGTTAACTTCAGATGCTCCCTTTTCAGGGACTCTATCCTGAATTTCCTGGCAAAAAGTAAATTCTATCTTCTGAACTACATTGGCACTCACTCTTTAATTTGCCAAACATAGCTTTTATCTCCCCTAGTACTCTGCATACTACTTAGAGCTAAGTTCCATGTCTTTCTAGCTTCTAAACCACAGACATTAACACGAGTATGGTAGGTTCTCAATAAAGACTTGATGCGTGAGCTAAAGAATAAATAAACTCAGTCCCACAAGTCAGCACACACATTCACACAAGCCAAGTCTGGGACACTGCCCCTTTCCAGCTGTAAATAAAATTAAATCCCGACATCACCCCAACATTAGAAAACAGACAAGTAGCCAGAGGAAAGATATATTGATGATGATTCTGGGTCGGCCTAAGGCCAATCGGAATAGAGGCTGGCACAGTCTTTAGAATCCCTCACATTAGGAATTTCTTGGTACTGCCGTGGGTTCTGGGGTCCCCAGTATTAAAAGAGCCCCTTCTCCCCTCTAGCGCCGCTAGCCGAAACATTATGTGAGAATGCAAGACAAGTGTGGCTGTTCTGTCTGCTTCGAGGTCCTGAGTGGACACCTGGCCTTGAAGGGAGCAGAGACAGAGCCTTTGAAGACAGCGTGGGCGACACACAGGGAGTCTCCATAGCCCAGGGAAAAATGTAACCCTTAAAAGGAGAGAGTAAGGCACATCACTGTGCCCAAGTTGAGATAGGGGCTGGAGAGTGGGAAGTCAGAGCGAAAACCAGGGGATACAGCCAACACTAAGCACTAGAAAATGAACCCCGCCTATAAATGCGAACGAAGGCAGTTAAACCGGTGCTGTGCTTGCACAATAATGCACCTACCTGGCATCTCCCTTCTCCCTGCCCCTCCTTTCCTTCCTCTCCCCATGGCCGCTCTGTTCTTAGCATGAATGCTTCCCCTCACTTCAACGTAGTCAGCCCTGAAAGCCATGGCAACCATTAGGACTTGAAGTCACCGTCTTCTTCACATGGGCCGGCTGAGCATCCAAATGACTCCAAAATTGGTATTTTCAATCCGAAGCTTCCTTCTGGTTTGCCATTCCATGATTTCAACTGTTAGCTGGTCACAGCCTACTTAACAACTCTGTGCATCTGAAACGACCTTTTCCCCCTCTTCCAAGCAAAGTCGGTCTCCTAATTCCCCATCTTTTTAAAGAAATGATTATTTTTCAGTCCCTCAATCATAAAAATTTGCAAACATTGTTTTCCCTCTTCCTGACCTCCATGCCAAATCAGAATGAGGATCTCCTCCGTAACTTAATTATCTTTGAACTGTTCAAAAATTGCAGTCACATCCTTTTCTACTGTTTATATTAGAAATTCAATAGATATAAAGAAATTTCCAAAAAAATTTTTGAGAGAAGTGCGAAATAAAACACCTGTGTAAGAAAAACCTCTTAACTCTGAATTTTGAAGACCTGTGTGGCCCTTACCGGTTCTGCCCCTTGCTGTCCATGTTTTTGAGTTCTGCTTTTCCTTACAGCACTACCATGCCTGTTTATATCTGTAACATTTTGTTCATTTTTGCATGTTTCTAAACTTTACAGGAAAGAAATCATATCTTATGTAACTTGCTGTTACTTGCTTGTTCTTTCAACAAGATATTCCCAAGATTCATCTCCGTTGGTGAGTTTAGTAGAGTGATCATGCATTTTTTTTTTGCTATTACAATCACTGCCACTACAAACATTGCAGGCATCTCTCCTGTATGTGGGCAATCCCTAGGACATCTAACAGAGTGAAATTATCAGATCATAGGACATGGGATTCTTTAGCTAATGCTGTATCATTTTCTGAAGTAGATGTGATAGTAAATTTCATGCGTTAATTTGTAGGATGTTTGGGGATGAGATTAACGTTTAAATTGGTGAACTCTGAGTAAATAGATTCCCTTTTATAATGTGGATGGGCATCATCCAATCAGTTGAAGGCCTGAACAGAACATAAAGACTCACTTCCCCAGGTAAGAGGGAAATCTCCAGCAGACTGCCATCTGACTTCACCCATACCATTCTCTCTCCTGGTGCCCCAGCCTGCTGGCCCACCCTGCGGACTCCGTCTTGCCGGTCTCCATAATCACAGGAGCCAATTCCATGTCAAAAAATCTCTATCTACATACGCATCCTGTCGGTTCTGTTTCTCAGGAGAACCTGAATATTACCAACACTCATAATACAATAGATATACTAATCTACACTCCTACTGGCAATGGATAAGTGTTCCAATCAGTAGAATACTACTTGTTCACCTGACCTTACACTCCTCCCCTCCTAGAAGCTACAACTAACTTAATCTTGCAGGTGGTGAAAAAAAAAAAAAAGAACTGGTTTATTATGTGTCTCCCTGTGAAAAATGTTCAGTAGCTTCCCATGGTCTACATTACAGAATGAAGTTCAGACTCCATTAGGCACAGCAAGACCTGGGCTGACCAAACGTCCTGGGCTCTGCCTGACATTCTGCTGCTCCGGGGGCTTCAAGTCTCTTTTTCAACTTAGAACCTATGGGACAAAACCTTCCTTGGGACCCCAGCGCATCACACGCTGAGCCCCTTTGCTGGTGCAGGCATCCCTGTTTCTTCCTCTAGCAGTGAGGGGTGGCCAGCCCAGGGCGGGAGCCACCTCCCGCTGGGGCTCTGTACTTGGTCAAACAGCTGCTTGCCCTCTTCCTACCTGGGTGTTCAACTCCCCTGGTGCCATCTCCGTGCTGTCAGTACTCCTAAGATACCCCCCTCTCCATTTTTCCTCCTTCCCTCACCCGTCTCTCTCTCTTCCAAAAAATCCTTCCAAGTCGTCAGGGCCCGGCACTTGATTCTTGAGCCTCCTCATCACCCTGCTGGACTCAAGCTCCTTTTCATCTCATTCCTGGCACCTCACAGACATCAGCTGCTTCCACCTGATGCTCAGCAACCTCGAGGTGGTGAGTGACCCGGAGCCACACTTTCTCCGGCTGCATGACGGGAACACACGACCTCTGCCATGGTGTCTCATGAGCATTAAAGCAGAGGGCATTTGCTTTCTACCCAGGAGGCACCCAATGAAGGTTAGGTGGTGGAGTACTGGGGGAGGGCCACCCTTTGGGGGGGGGCATTTCCATAAATGTAACTACATTCTCTTGAACGGACCAGCGAGGCCAGAGACACACGACATGCAGCGATTTTCTGCTTGATCCCACCTCCACCACCAACTCTGCTATGAAAGGGATGCCTTCGAAAGGTTACCTCCCCAGCCGCCTCAGCATCTTTTCCCTTGAAACAGTAAAATAAATACAGCCATTCTTACCATTAAATTCTCTAAGTTGGTTACCAGTTGAGAAATGCTTGTTGTGAAGTTAACACACATTTTAACACAAATTGGCATTAACAGTACCATTTATCCAGATAAGATGTCCAATTTGCTCTTCAGCTCTGGGCTGAAAGCCCCAGGTGGGGGCTAGGGCAGCAAGGATGTACCATGGTTGATGTCTCCTCATTGGAGGGCCCAGAGGGCTTCATGACCCCCCAAACCATCATCTTCTGTCCTCTCACTACAACTTTATCCAGTGGGACACTACAAAGTCTGAGAACTTGGGCAGATATTAGACCTCACCACCTTTCAAGTCCTCGCCTGTAAAATCAAGGTTATGTCCACATCCAAGTGTGCAGTGGGGTTAAATGAGAAGATATCGGCCAAATTCCTCACAGACAGCAAGAGATAAGCAAAAAGAAGAAATTAGTATATACACAAAGCATGTGGTTCGGGGCGCCTGGGTGGGTCAGTTGGTTGGTTAAGCATCTGACTTCCGCTCAGGTCATGATATCAAAGCTTGTGAGTTCGAGCCCCGCGTTGGGCTCTGTGCTGACAGCTCAGAGCCTGGAGCCTGCTTCCAGTTCTGTGTCTCCCTCTCTCTCTGCCCCTCCCCTGCTGCACTCTGTCTGTCTCTCTCAAAAATAGACAAACATTAAAAAAAATTTTTTTTTAAAGAAAGCATGTGGTTCAATTCCTTTATCCTTTTGAAGTTCTTACAACCTATTATACAAATTGGGATTTCTGGATTCCAAGTCCAACCTTGTATTGCTAGGTAGATCATCAACTCTCTCTTTATATTACACATGCGTGCAATACTTGTAGTTCCTGATATGATGTTAATAAAACACACACAGAAGACTTTAAGTACATATAAGGTTAACTTTGAAATACGGCTACTATATTTTTTAAATTCACTATCATTTTTAGTTTAAAAAAAATGAAGGGGCGCCCGGGTGGCTCAGTCGGTTAAGGATCCGACTCTTGATTTCAGCTTAGCTCATGAATCTCATGATTCATGAGTTCAAGCCCTGTGTTGAGCTCCATGCTGACGGCCTGCTCGGGATTCTCTCTCTCTCTCTGCCCTTCCCCTGCTTGTGCCTCTCTCTCTCTCTCTCTCTCTCTCTCTATCCCTCATTCTCTCTCATTCTCTCTCTCCCTCCCTGTCTCTCTCTCTCTCAAAATAAATAAACATTAAAAAAAAAAAAAAGGAAACCATCATGAAGAATTCAACCAGGTGGTTCGGTGGGCACTCCTTTCTTTCACCAGTGATTGACTGAGAATCCTAGCATTATGTTTGAAAAAGGCCGAGAAGGCAAAGACTTGCCTTTTCTTAACCTTGCAAAAATAACAGGAGCGATATATCTGGATGATAAAAGTGGGAAAGTATTGCCAAAACTGTTCACACATGACAGAC
Organism: Felis catus; assembly: GCF_018350175.1. Lineage (NCBI taxonomy): Eukaryota > Metazoa > Chordata > Mammalia > Carnivora > Felidae > Felis > Felis catus. Next base: position 86,377,289 of record NC_058379.1, read on the forward strand.
ACTAAAAACCCTATCTTGGTCTGGCAATCACAACTTAGTTCTCCACATCTGAACTCTAGCCTCTGTCCTCAACTTTCAGAAGAGGCCAAACTGGCTGTTGGTGTTTTTCTTTTCAAATTACTATTCTATATATTTAAGGCAAGCGACACAGTGATTGGATGAACATATGTGAACAGCATGCAACGACCGCTATAATCAAACTAATTTACGTATCTTCTCACACAGTTACCATTTTCTGTGGTGAGAGCACCTGAAATCTACTGTCTTAGGAAATGTCCAGTATTCAGTCCAATATTATTAACTGCCATCTTCATGGGCACCTTAGATCTCTAGGTGGAGTTGTCCTACGTACCTGCAATTTTGTATCCTCTGACAACTGCTCCCTATTTCCCCACCTCCCCGTGCTTGGTGACCAGTGTTCTACCTTTTACTTTTTTAATGTTTATTTACTTAGAGAGAGAGAGAGAGAGAGAGAGAGAGAGCAAGCAGGGGAGGGGCAGATAGAGAGAGGGAGAGACAGAGGATCCGAAGCAGGCTCTGTGCTGACAGCAGTGAGCCCGATGTGGGGCTCGAACTCACAAACCCTGAGATCACGACCTGAGCCGAAGTCAGACACTTAACCGATTGAGCCACCCGGGCGCCTCTAGTCTACCTGTTTTGCATTGATTATTCCTTGACAGAAATTGGAATACCTGATCTGGGACCCGAACTGCAAAAGCTTGCCACACGCAGGGTGGGGGGATCCCATCTCGTTCTGGCCTCGGTGGCTCCAGACGGGTACCCAGTAGCTCCCTTTCCTTTAAGAGTAGAGCTACTCCAACTCTCTCATTGCACGGCTAGTCAAAAGTGGTGGATGCACTAAAAACTGGCCGGCAGGACTTCACACCCGACTGCTAAGCGAATGAGGAGTTCAGTGGCAAGTCTTTCACTTTCACTAATAGACACTCTGTAAGCTTCACTCATGCACACGAAACCATTTTTAAGCTTAGCTACAGCTACAGAGAAAAAAAACTATCACATGGGAAATTTCCTTACCTTCCGACCATTTGCTATCCCTTACACAATACCATAAATTGTTCTTTTGTAATATGCATCCCTTAAAAAGAAAGCACTCTAGCAGATGTCACATAATGTGTTCTGCTGAATGTCCACTTGGGATATAATTTTAGAGACCCCAGACAAGAAACACACAGTTCCAAACTATTTCCTTCCCTAGACTATTGCTGGCATCTGAAAATTTCATAGTTATTTTGTATCAAAAACACAGGAAATAATCATAGTTACAATAATAATACCTACCATTCCCTGACTACCATAGGCCAAGTTCTTTAACCATATGAACCCTAAGGCATTCAACAAAGAGAATGGCATTATTAACTCAGTTTGCTATTCAGAAGCCTGAGATTCAGAGGGATCGAACAGCTAACATAAGGTCAAAGAGAAAGCAAAGGCTATGAAACCCACGTTTTTCTCATATAGCACACCCAATCCATGTGGCTATTACTTGAAGGATCAACTCACCATGCACCAAGCCACAGACCCTGACAGACACAGCAGAAAATATCCAAGAGATCGCTCGATTCTTTCTGAAATGACACTTCACAATTTCTGATGGGTCCTCTCTTGTGGAATTTGCATGAAGCTCAAAATGACGCCAGCGTATGAACTCTGCTCAGATTCACTAACAAGTCTAGATTTGGTGTTACAGAAAGGGTTTGAAGCCAGCTCGGAGTGCCTGGTGGAAGGAAGCCGCATCCCACTGCTGGAAAGAAGTGCAGAAGGGGAGGTGCCCGGCTGCCGAACCCAAACGTTGCCAACATCAGTTAAATCTAGGCTTGAGTCATGGCTGAGACAGTACAAAACCTGAGCTTTTCCCCGAATACACCCAAATCTGTGAGGTTTTATTCTACTCAGAAATGATAGCACATGAACAAAGATGAAATTAATTCACAGAATTTCTTTAGAGCAACGATATCATAAGATCTAGAAGTGAAATTGGAAAATACCATGAAAACATGATAAAGCATTTCATAGCTTCTACTTGGGCTTTAGGAATCAAATGCTGTAGACAGGTAAACGGGTAAATAAAATGCCCACTTACCTGATGCAACCACCCGGATCACCTTTTCCCAATGGCCATATGGGAAAGTATGAAGTAAACAGGAGTAGTAGCCAACATCAGCCTCAGAGACATTATGGAAGGTCAGGGTCATATCATTAGGAGCCATGGTAGAATTTAAGAAGTAAACCCTATCAGCATAGGGTGTCCTTATAATCACACCATAGGCAGGGCTGAATATGGCTATGGACTCTCTGTCCGTGGTATTGATCTTGAACCACTCCATCTGGGTTAAGGTGTCCAGTGATGAGTACACGCATTCTAGACTCATATTCTCAGCCAGTTTAACAGTCGTGTCCCAGAACATCTCTTCACATAGAGCTGAAACACACAACATCACATTTATTCAGTTAGGCTTGATGATTAAAACACCAAATAGATCCCTAAAGCTTATTCTAAGCTTTCTAAGACCTAGCAAGATAGCAAATGGCTAACAGTTTCTAAAGGCTAACAGTTTCTAACTTAGTCTAAAAAGGTTTCCACCACTGATAAGAGGTATTTGTAACTTGTAGGTTTCCTGAACCAAGTGAGAAATTATCTGAGCCGAATAAAGAGCATTATAAATTCTAAACATGTCATGCTATAAGACTAAAAAAGACGTAAATTTTTTAAATGAAGACATTATCTTTACCTCTGTATATGTGAACAATAGCCAAGAAGAAAGCAAGATAATCCATCTCTGGAAACCGTTTGGGAGACTGGTCTATTAAAAAAAAAAAAAGACAATTTTTATAATGTTACATGCAGAGGCCCAGCACGATACACTGCTTCCTTCCTCTCAGATATTATCACTAGTGTCTTCTTTTTCTGAAGTGTAACACAGGAAAAAGGTCTTAGCTTCAAAGTCAGGTTTGCTCTCGCACAAGGGATGAGCAGATTTGAATCACTTCTCTCTCGGGGAAATAGCTTATTTTCAAGTTTTTAATTTCTACAAAGATTCATTCATTGACAAATCAGAGAGTGGCTGAGGGCTTTCTCTTTGCCAAACTCTGCTCTAGGCAATAAGGATACAACAGTAAATTAAAAAAAAAAAAAAAAAAAAGTCCTTGCCATCATGGAACTTACATTCTAGTGGGAGGAGACAGAAACTGAAATAAAAAAGTAGAATATGTAAGTTATAGGTGGCGAGTGCATGAGGGAAAACAAAGCAGGAAAGTGGGGATAAGGCAAGGCGGGTGGGAGTGTTACCCTTTTAGACAGGAAGGCCCAGGAAGTCTTTGCTGAGAACTTGACATTGGAGCAGAGACTGAGGGCAGGGGGAGGGGCCTCGGGCTCCCAAGGCTAGAAGGCTCCACCCGTGTGGACTGCTGCTGGGTTTGGCCTTCCCTTCACTTCTACCTCTTCTTTGACCTCGGGCATTTGCTTTGGAGGTGACGAAGGGACCACGGAAGGCCCTAAAGATACAAAAGTATCGTGGCTCAGGAGAGACACAAATCTACCACTGTGGGTGTTTTTTTTAACTTTTTATTTTCAAATCGTTATAGAGTCACAGTAATTTGCAAAGATAGTACAGAGAGGATCCAGGTAGGCTTGACCCAGTTTTCCCCAAGGGTTACATCTTATAGAATTCTGTACAATATCAAAATGTGACTGAGTTTTTAAGTTCATCATTGTTCCCTTCCCTTTCATGTAAAATATCAGTTTGGTTTCTTAAGAACTTGTTAGGAACCTATCACCATGTCAGTATCAAAAAAAAATGCATTTTTGCCTCTATAATGAGAGGAATTATATGAATGCATTTGGCCCCTGATGAGGGTCAAAATAGAAGGTGGGTAAGAATTGGCAAGAAGGGGGAGCATGAATCACTAAAGACCATGTTGCCTAAGGTCAACTCTGAACCTCTGGATTCAGTCCCAAAGTCTATCAGTAGGTGTCCACTGCTCAGCACGAGTATCTCACGTGGGAACTTTTTCAAGAAGCAAGAAATCAGCAGCACAAAACTCTGCTGAATACATATAGTACTGTGTACTGCCACCTTATATTTACATAGCGTTCTATTTCCCAAAACCTTTCACATCTATGGTATTATTTGCACCCATAACAGCTGTGCAATGAAGTCAGATGAGGTATCTCTGTTTTGCAAGTAATTAAAAAAAAGAAAAACCAATCCGTCCAAAATATTAGTGAGCTGTGCCAGGTACCCTGCTTAGACCCTGGAAATGCCAGTATGAGAAAGACTTGGTCTCTGCCCTCAAGTCACACAGTAATATATTGGCTCAGACAGATTGCAGAGGTAGTCTATTATAATAAAACCTGATAATTCTATAGAAGTCAAATTTGAACAAGTTTTATGACAGCCCAGAGAGGGAACAATTCATTCTAATAGATTCAGAAAGGTTTCATAGGAAAAAAAAAAAAAAAAAAAGCACCAGTTCTGGGCTTTCCAACCTCACACTTTACAAGTAGAGAAGGAGGAGAAGGAGATAAAGGTGTGACAACATAGGACATTTTCAGGAAATGGTGTGACTGTGGTCTAGGGGGTGGGAAAGGGACAAAAACTATGTCAGGTCTAGATTGAACGTATCTTGGACACCCAGGGAGCAGTTCAAACCTGGCCATCAGAAGCCACGGCATCCAGCTTACATCTGTAACTGCAGCACCAAGCACAGTCCCTGGGACGCATGTCTAAGGCATAAATAGTCACAACTCTGACAGCAACACAGAGTCACTAAATATCTCGTAGAGGGAAGTGATGTGGACAGTTTTGCATTTTTGAAAGATAGCCCGGATGCCTGTGGAGAATGGATTGAGATGGCAAGAGCATCGAGGATTTATATCTGAGTCAAGAAAATTAATTCCATCTATCAAATATTAATTACAGAACTTCCTCTTGATAGGTACTGACAGAAAATAAAGCCATAAAACCTAAGTTAGACCCAGTCCCGAGAATTTCCGAAGCCCTTAAGAAAGTGTCCTCCCAACTGCTCCCCTCTTGCACCCACCAAGTGCTGCCACAGACCTGTGTCCCTTCACACACACACACAGTACCTAGAATGATCTCGCGACAGACACTGCATGGTCTATCCCATTCCAAATACTTAGTATCTCTTACTATTAATAACGTGAAAAGACAACCTAAAGAATGGGAAAAAATTTCTGCAAATCATACTTCTGATGAGGGTCTAGGATCCAGAATATATAAAAGACTCTTACAACTCAACAACAAAAAGACAAAGAACCCAATTTAAGAACAGGCAAAAACTTGAATACACATTTCTCCAAAGAGGATACAGAAGCGGGCAACAAACACATGAAAAGATGCTCAGCGTCACAAGTCATTAGAAAAATGCAGATGAAAACCGCAGAGATACCACATTCCACCCACTAGGATGGTTATAATCAAAACTAAGGAAAATAATAGTGTCGACAAGGATGTAGAGCTGTGAGCTCCCTGTGCACAGCTGGTAGGCATGTAAAATGGCACAGCTGCCGTGGAAAACAGTTTGGCTGTTCCTCAAAAAGTTAAAACACAATAACCGTACAACCCAGCAATTTCACGCCTGGGTTTATGCCCCCCAAAAAACAGAAAACAAGTACTCAAATACTTGTACACCAAACTTCATAGCAACTCTATTCACAAAAGCCAGAAAGTGGACACGACCCAAATGTCCCTCAACAGAAGAATGGATAAGCTAATTGTGGTATATCCACACAATGGAATATTACCCAGTCATGAAAAGGAATGAAATACTGATTCCTGTTGTGACATGAATGAACCTTGAGAACATCATGCTAAGTGAAAGAAGGCAGATACAAAGAGGCTCAAATTATAAGATTACATTTATATAAAATACCCAGAATAGGTAGATTTGTAAAGAAAGAAACCAGATTGATGATTGTCTGGGGCTTAAAGGAGAGGAAATGGGGAGTGACGGCGTAAGGTATGGGGTCTTCTTCAGGGATGATAAAAATGTGTTAGAACTTGATAAAGACAGTATTTGCAGCACATGGTGAATGTACTAAATGCCACTCAATTGTGCCCTTAAATTTTATGTTGTACGGATTTCACTTCAATAAGAACAGCAAGAATCCAGATTCACCTCAGGTCTTTCCAGTTACAGAAACCACCACATTTTGCTGTTGGCCTTGCATTCATTGATATCACGTGGCCCCTCAACCACCCTGGGCCGCAAACGTGCACTGAGCCTCACGGGACATGCTGAGAATAGAGCCCTGTCGCACACCTGTGCCAGAACTTTCCAACAGGTGGAAATAGATGATACAGAATGCAGTCCAGTGGTCAGATACGTGATTTATGATGTAAGGAATCACTAAGTGCTTATTAACCAAATGTCAAAACATTATTTGTATTAACACTATCTATATACATATACACATACATACATGGTGTGTGTGTGGTCAGGATTGGGTAAGGTTAGTACAGGAGCAGGTAGAGAGGTAAGAGGGACAAAGGGACACAGCAGATGTGTGCAACAACCTACTGACCGGGGATCCTACGAGACATTAGATGTAACATAGCATTATCCACTCTCACGGGCTCCTACAACCCTCAGTGAATTCCATCCCCACCCACCCCCTGCCCCCCGGCAGCAAAGAATCAGGGCTTTGGGAGCATTAGGAGAAAAGGGGGACGAACTGACAATAGCCTGCAGTAACCCCTTCATTCCCAAGGCGTCCAAAGCCAACTTGGTCAAGAGGCGGAGAGAGTAGACGGGCACTTGCACTCTGAGGTGACTAAAGTCGGGGGGCCCGGAGGCTACGGATCCAAATGAAAGGCGCAGAAAGACCTGTGGCCGAGTTCGGCTGTTACAAGCTGGCTAAGGACGAGCCCTATTCATCAGCATCTAACCAAAGACAAATAGAGACCGTGCTTGAGCTATTTTTGTGGTGTAGTGTGCCATTTTTTGCATGATTTATGAAGGAATTTTGGCTTGAGGTTTTCTTTCTAATAGAGCTGTTCTGTATAAAAGAGCTTCATCCTCAAGGAAGTCATTAATCAAAGTATTACCAGATTCCTCCCCTGTCGCCCATGTCCCAGCTAACCACATAAGTATGAGTTCATCTCACAAGTCCGCCTTCCACTGCATGCTCCTGGGTGACCCGGGCGGGGTGACCACCTTCAGATAATGTGGTTTCCTTCTCTCAGGCTGTCGACACAGGCAGATGCTTCTCTGTCTCCGCAGCCTCGTTCCTTCCGCCATCTGCAGTATGTTCTGCTTTCGCCGACGTCTGTGCCTTTTCTGATCATTGGGAGGATTCTAGTCTCTCCTCCACTCCCCACGCAGGTAACCCACCCCATCTCCTGCAGGAACACCTGACGTGGGTGGCGGGGAAGCCGCTCCCCTCTGCTGCCGTTCCACACTCGCTTGGACACCTACTGACAATGCTGGAGAGCAAGCGGTCTGCCCAACACAAAGCCTGTGCCAGACTTTGAGAAGAAGGGACTGGGGCTCAGAAGAGTTTTGAGCATGTGGGGTCCTTTGTTCCCTCCCTTTTGTTCCCGGATGTGAGGTTTGTGCGTCTCTGGCTGAGATGTTGGGATGTTCTTGTTGTCGGGAGGCCCAGAGTGCCGACAAGATTTCGACAGGAGTGTTATAGTCTAGGGCTCCGCTCCCTGCCTCAAAGCGTCTCCGTAAGAGAATCTTTCCAACAAGGGACACGTGGCTTCCCTCAGCCCACCATGCCCTTAGGACTTCGGCAAGTCACAGAGCCCCTCCAGGAATTAGTCACTGTCGAGGGACCGTCTGTTAAGGACTCACTTCCATTCAAAGCAGAGACCTCAGGTTGCCTTCAGTAGAGACCTTCCAGGGCAGGGTTCTGCCGACTATGGCTCAGGGGCTGAGTCCAGCCTACTGTCTGACCTTTATCAATAGTCTGGTTGGACTTGGCCTTGCTCACTTGCTTACACATCGTCCATGGCCGTTTTTGCGCTCTGATGAGTAGCTGCAAAGAGACCGCGTGGCCTACGAAGCTGAAAATAGTAACTATGTGACCCTTGATGGAACAAGTTCACCAACCCCTACCGAGGGTAATAAATACTTAGAGAGCAGCATTGATTGCTTAAGTTCATCCTTGCTTAGTCTTGCTTGAAGGAAGGAAGGTTAAGCCCAATGGTGCAGACATTGGTAAAAGTAGCTCAATTTTCTGATTCTCAAGAACCATGCTATCAGAACCTACTACAAATATAATTCTTCTAGAAACACACTGAGAGAAAGGACCTCAATGACACCCTCGTCCTGCACTGTGCCCATCATTGAATTTACAGGTTCATGGAGCATCAGCCATCCAGCCAATTACAGCTTTTTCCGTAGCTCCTTTCCTGCCGAAGCTACTTACATGTCACCCACGGCCTCCGTTCCGCTGCACAAGATTAACCTTGAAAGTGCGAACTCGGCCACAGCGACTCTTGTTTCTAGGAGGTTACTTACCTTGAGATGTGAGTTCTGCTCGCTCTAACTCTCCTTTCCCGACGTGTCTCTGGTTAAGGGCTTCCTGTTTGTCGTGCCCTCCTTGCCTCGCCCCTGCTCTCCACTGGCAGTCTGCTGCTCTCCTCGCGTGGTGGGCACTGGAGAAACAGCTGGGGCTCTGTCCCTGGGCCCAGAGCTCTTGGCCTCTTCTCTCCGCCAAAGCTCCTTCAGGTGTGGCTGAAGCAAAGCATTAATTATCTCACCAAGCAGTGCTTTTTGAAGGATTAAAACTAGCCAAGAAGTGCACCTGCTTCCGGAAGCATCCTTACCATTGCAGCTCCTCAGGTTGACTCCACACTCGGGTGGAGTTCTGTCCTTCTCCTCCCCACCCCCCTAAAATTCTACCGTGGGGAACGATGTGTTTCTCATCCTCTGTTCTAACCTGAAACTACACACGAAAACTTTCAGTTAATTACTTTGCCTTTTCTTCCCCATTTGTTTTCCTGCCAATCAAAGCACTTCATATTCAGAAGCCTCCGAAGTGCAGGAGGCTTCTTATCGCTGCCCCTATCTAGGTGTGTTTCCATCCTACCTTCTAGATACTCTTTTTGGTTTTGTGTTTGAATCTCCCACTCTGACACAGAAACCGCACAAGTTGGCATTTGCTAACAACTCTTCCTGCAAGTTTAACAGCTTCTCTGTCTTCAAAATGCAGTTGGTTCTAAGTTGTTCCAGAGGGAAACGGGGTGAGTTTTATTTGCTCTTCTGATTTGCTTAGTGATGGAGATTTCCTGTTGGTTAAACCACCACGAGGGACTGTGGTTGGACTGGAGTTCGTGTAATTCCCAGAAATACTGGGCAGGGAGGCTGGCGTCTACAGAAGAAAAGGCACTCCTGGGGGCCAGCCAGCCCTGCACATCTCCCTGTGCATCACACATGCAGGGCTGGCCTCTTCTGTGGACCACACGCATGTCTGAAAGCATGGAAGAAGAAAATACAGTTGCCTGTCATTGCACAAATGATTTTTGAGCGTGTACTGTGGGACAGACGAATCCCTCTAAAACACCCGACTCGTGTCACTCTCTTGGATACCTCACCATCCTCAAAAGAATATCCAAACTTCTTACTGACTTACCAGGCTGGATAAGATTGATCTCTATCATCTTTCCAACCTCATGTCTTACACTTCACTCACCCCCATCCTCCACTCCAGACCCACCTAGTATCGTACATTTTGGAGAACACCTTCTGACAGGGCAGGGGCTTTGCACATGAGGTACCTTTGCTTTGACTTCTCTTACCCCCTCCCACAGGGAGGCCTCAGATCAGACATCCCTTACGGGGTTGCCCATGCCGGGGTAAGTCTTCCTTCTGTGAGTTCACAGATAATCCTTACTGAAGCACTCATCACATCCTTTGTAACTGTCCATTTATTTGCTGCATTTCTTCTGAGAGCCTAATAAGGCCCTTCAAGTTGAGGATGAGGTGTTGTTGAGCCTAAGCATTGAGCCTTACATGGTGCCTGGCACATATCTGTTAGATCAATATTTGTTGAAAGCAGGTGAAGCAATGGACTCTACCTATGAAATTTCATAGTACGTGGTCTCTACACTGATCACAATCCAGAAGCCATCCTGTTTCCAGTGTGTGGTCTTTTCTTTTGCCTCATCTATTTCTCCAATTAATAAGACAAAAAGAAGCCTTGATCCAAAGGGCACAAAGATGTTCGCAGGACAAACTCAAAGATAAATGTTCCTGACTGGGGCCAACTCTTTCTCAAAATGATTCAATGGGCCCTGAACGGAACCTCAAACATATCAGCTAAAACAGTCACTGTCTACCCAAATGATTCACATCACACCGAATGTCAGAGCTCACTGCAACATTGGACACCACTTACACGTATGGGCTTGAAAATTGGTTTTGCCTACACCCAGACATATAAATCCAGATTTATACAGGCTAGGTACTTTTCCTAAATTTCTCTATCTTTTATAATTACTTCCTAATTCATCACCCACGTGCAAACACGCACACACCATCATCATCACCAGCATCATTATCACCATCATCATCCTCACTTTCACCCATATCCCATCATAAAGTTACTGCTATTATTAAGAAAGTAAAAATGGAGGCAGCTTTTCTTGTTTCTCTGTAGGGTCCATCACTTCTGGTTTCTTTATCCTTCTTGGGGCTCTTGGAATTTTGTAATATAAAGAACCTAAGAATTAGCCTTGTATCTGCTCCTGGGGTATATAGGCATCCCAGTATCTTGGCGCCAGGAATGCAATATTGCCCTCCTTGACGTGAAGCTACATAATCTTACTGAGCAATTAGGGGAGATGTTAAAAGACCACATGATCAACAATGAATCCCAAAATAAGCAATAAAAACATCCTGGGACAAACAAAACTGCTTACACCTCCAGAGAACAGCTGTCCTAAGTGTTCCAACCAGGAGAACAAATGGAGGTGAAGACAGGGCAAATTTGTGGGACAGAATGAAGATTATCTACCGCTCACAGAGATGAACAAAATTCCTCCCTGCAGTGTTTTCTAGTGACCCTTATTAAGGAGCTTTCAACAGTTTAAGAGTAAAAATACTCTTTAACATTACCATTTGTTGACAGAAATAGGAAACACAGCTAAAGTCATCACATCACTGGATGGAGTATTACATTAACTACCTCCTGCCTGTCTGAGGTCACCAGGGCGCCAACTCATTATTCTAACACATGGTAAGTAAAGGGAAAAGCAAGCGTTTATCCTTCTTTTCCTGCACAAATTGCATTTCAGGGCGACCTAAGTTTCTTTTTATAGAAAAATGTCAGCTACTAAGTGGAAAAAACAATAATAGATATTATTTTTAATTGCTATTTTGTCACTCCTATTAAAATAATAGATTGCGACAATTGTTACTGGATACTAAAGCCATTAGGTGAAAAGTTAATGGGAATTTTTTATAATAAAATATACTGCTGATTAATAATACCTGATCAACCCTAACCTCACTAAAGTGGTATAACCAGATAGATAGCAGGGGATTTGGGGATAAAGAAAGAAGAAAACAGCACCACGTGAAAAGATGTCTCACCAAAGCAACTGAACCTGAATCCAGCCCAGCCTCTAGAAGGAGCTAGTACTGTCTAGGAAATACAGGGAAGAGAAGAATGAGTTAAAAGCACCATGAGGAAGCAAGAGATACTACAGAACAATGTCTTGGGTTCTCAATAAACAAACGGCAATGATTAACATAAGAAAATATAACTTAATCCAGCAAATGCCAAAAGGTGCTTGATAGCTTTAAATATCCTTTCCTGATTAAAAACAAAACAAAACAGGGGCACCTGGATGGCGCAGTCGGTTAAGCGTCTGACTTCAGCCAGGTCACGATCTCGCGGTCCGGGAGTTCCAGCCCCGCGTCAGGCTCTGGGCTGATGGCTCAGAGCCTGGAGCCTGTTTCCGATTCTGTGTCTCCCTCTCTCTCTGCCCCTCCCCCGTTCATGCTCTGTCTCTCTCTGTCCCAAAAATAAATAAATGTTGAAAAAAAAATTTAAAACAAACAAACAAACAAAAAAAAAACAAACAAAGCAAAACTCAGAGCAGTTTTAGAATTTAATTAGAATAAGGAAAACTGGTTAGAAACTAATGCCAGAGTTGATGGTAAAACCCTAGAAGCAGCTCAGTTCAATTCCTAAGTACGACAAGAATGACCACCGTCACTGCCAATATCTAACATTGTCCTGCAAGTTCCAACTGATATTATAAGTTGAAAAAAAAGAATAAGAATTGTAAATACTGAGGAATTATTTTGACTTTATTTTTACTTGTAGATGGTCAACCTAGAGAATACAAAAGAATCAAATAAAAACTGATAAAACAATAAATAAAGGGTCTAGCAAAATCGTTTTATAAGAATCAACAGCTTTATTTTGTCTAGCAAAAAGTACACATATATGTACATATGTATGTATATGTGTGTATATATATATAGAGAGAGATATATAGATATATATATCTATGAGTGTGCCTCAAGAATACGTAGCAATTATACAAAATCTATATATCATATCTAATGAAGTAACATAAGTCTTGAATAAAAGATAATATATTATGTTCCTGTATAACAAGATCCAATTTGGGGAAAACACATTGAAAAAACAATGTTAATTAACCTGAAGTTTTCTAATCTCTTCCATCTCTGAGTAGGTCAGTCTGTGAAAGACTTCATGAGGTTCTTGCTGACCCCACTCTACAAGAGATTGTGGAGGCTGTGGAGGCAGTGAGGTGCTTTTCCTCAGCATCTAGCACGGTCTGTGTGTATGAGTGTTCACAGAATAAAGGTGATCTTGATGAGCAAAAGCTTTAAATGCATAAGAGCAAATTGCATTTTTAGCAATAAGAAAAATGAAGCAAGGCACTTTGCATACCAGGTATTAAAATGTATGATAAAGCTTACAATGTTAAAACAAAGTGTTTTATCCTATAAGAATTGATAGTTCAAAAGCAGACCCAAAGAATGACAGATTTTCAGGGGTAGAGATTCGAATGTGACTAGACGAACTAAGAACACTGATGCCGTGAAACGGTGGCTGAATGCACGGTCCTGGCCAAATGCTGGGAAGCTAAGAAAATCTGAGAGAATTTTCCTCTTGGGGCCTTGTTGGGCCAACACCCTCCTCCACACCGCCTCTAACGCCCTGTATTTCTCCAGTGGATGAATCACCTGTGGGCCTTGAATTCATCATGGTCTACACATTGGAAAATCTCCCCACTTTACTTCTCCAATAAGAAGACATTATTGCCATGATCGTAAATGGCAGCCACGTCAAACCGTAAGAAAATGGAAAATAAGGAAAATGTGTTCACCAACATAGATTCTGGGAATTAGGGAGATGCCACTAACAAACCCAGAAACACAACACTCTTCAAGGCATCCCACTGAGCACCTCTAGCCAAAGACCCTGTCACTGGAGAATGTTGGTACTTATTCAACTAGAACAAATGGCATGCTTGCATTTATACAAATGTTAGGAATTAAAGGTGTTGCTGACCTAAAAAATAAATACGGCTTAGTGACCTTACCTGGCCCAGATGGCCGATCTGAATGGAAACCAGGATCCCTTCAACGATTTCAAAACAAGTTTACCTCTACAGGACAGGAGGGAATCTGTTACGTTCCTGTATTTGGCCACATTACAGGAAGACTATCTGTAGAAACCACGTTGCCAGTCTAATACAATCAGGCTTGAAATAAGAAGCAGGAAATCATACATACCACAAATACAGAACTTTTTCATCTGAATTCTCTCCTGCTAAAGAGTGAGCTAGTGAAAGAAGTAATTATATCTGTGGCAGAAAGTCAGCTTGCCCAAGAAGCCAGAGGAAGCCTCATTCAGGAAGAATATCGAGAGTACTACCAAGCAAAGGAAGAGGCCCGTACATACTTATGGAAAAGAAGAAGCCTCACTCTCTTGGATGCTTCAAATAATTACAGAATATAAAATACTCTCTTCCTTAAACTGGCTTTGTCTCCTGTGAATGTTTTACCTTCTTTTCAACATTAACATCTAATCTCCTATGTCACCCAGTGTTCTAGTTGATGAGGATTGTGTAGATATTTCATGTGTGTGTAAAAATGTTTTCTCATAATTAATTAAAGTTGCATTAAGTAAAGTGTAATTAGGTCACATGGCAAAAGATTTTTCAGCAATGAACAGAGAGTGAATGGTTGCTCTGTAAGTCATGCTGTCAGCCTCTTTCTTATAAACCCGGAGTTAATTGCAGGTTAAAAAAAGAAGTTCAGGTTTTCAGCATACGATAACGACGACATTTCAGCTCATCAGAGAAAGAATGGATTGTCTACCAGATGGTATTAGAGAAACTGACTTACCAGTGGGAAAAGCTGAAGTCAGCTCCTTGTAGACTTTGGTCCTTCCCTGGGCTGCACAACCTGTATACACCCACTTGAGAGGCCTCCTGCTTGCATCTGGGTGTAGGACCTACGCTCTGCCAACTACATTTATACCCTAAGAACTCAAATTTGGGGCACCTGGGTGTCTCAGTCAGCTAACCATGGGACTCTTGATTTCTGCTCAGGTCATGATCTCACAGTTCATGTGTTCGAGCCCTATGGTTTCTTCCTACTCGTTCGGGGCTGTGCATGAAGCCTGCTTGGGATTCTCCCTTTCTCTCTCTCTCTCCCTTCGTTCTTCCCCTGCTTGTGTGCATGCATCTGTGTGCACATGTGTGCGTGTGCACATACAATTTCTCTCTCTCTCTCTCTCTCTCTCTCTCTCTCAAGAAATAAAAATAAAAAGAATTCCAGTCTGAAGCCTGGGGAGTTGCAACAAGAAAGCACCAGGGCTACGAGGTCCATTCTGGCCCGAGGTCTGCAGGCTCGGGGCCCCACCAATCCAGAGCCAGCTGCACACAGTGGAGCGGGTGTGCTGGTGTGCACACTAGCAGGGAACAGGGCCCCAGCCCAAGCATCTGCTGCAGGGATGGAGGTGCTCACCAGGTCTGGTGGGTGGCCCTGGAGGAAGTGCGGTAAGCCCAGGGGCGCTCAGCAGGCTTCTCCCCTGCCCCATTCATTCTGCGGCCTGCTCTGAGTCCTATACCCTTTCAGTAAGTTGCTTCCTTCTCACCTTAGAAGGAAGTCCTTGGGGAAGTTACAACTAAGAACCCTGATCAATTTGCTCACCTGTTACAGCAGAATACATTTCAAATCTATTAATAATACGAGTAAGAAAATTATTCTAGGGGTGCCTGGGTGGGTCAGTCAGGTGACTGACTCTTGATTTCAGTCATGATCTCATGGTTCCTGAGTTGAGCCCCATGTCGGTTCTGCACTGAGAGAATGGAGCCTGCTTGGGATTCTCTTTCCCGCTCTCTGCACCTCTCTGGCTTGTGCACTGGCTCTCTCTCTCTCTCTCTCTCTCTCTCTCTCAAAAATAAATAAATAAATAAATAAATAAATAAATAAATAAATAAATAAATGAAAGAAAGAAAAATATTCTAAAAATTAGAGGATATATTTTATAAGCCTGAGGACAGAGGTGGATTCTTGAGTTGGACATCACACACATACATATAAAATACATTAAGATACATACATATTAAGGTGTATATATCTTATACCAAAGTCAGGGAAATTTTTTCTACATAAAAATTTACAACTCCGACATGGTAAACATTATACACTAATGAGACACAACAGTAATATTTTCTAAGTGTAAAGTGCTTAAATATCAGTGATCAAGAAAAGCCCACAAATACCCATAGAAAAACAGGCAATAGACATTAAACATCAATGCACATAAGAGCAGATACAAACAGAAAAATGTAAAAAAGTATTTAATCTCACCAGTTATGATCAACAAACAGTAAAACAATGGCATACTAATTTTTGCACATCACGTGTGCAAACATAAATGAAGAGAACGATAGTGACCGTTGTTAACAAGAGTGAGAGGAAACACTGATAGCCAGATGCTGTTGGGTCAGTGTAAACCGGTAAGCATTTTCTATAGGCAAGAGTTAAGCAGCGTATATAAAAAATTTGACTTGTTAAATCCTCTGACCCAGCCAAGCTTCCTCAAGATATTTATCCTAAGGATGAAAAAATTCAGCCAATCTAGCAAAGATCTGGCTTTTAAATGTATAAGTGTTTATTGTAGCATTATTTTTCTTAATATAAGTTGAGAAACATCAATATTACCATCTCCAGCAGACTGGTTCAATTAATGAACTGTGGTGACTCCATAGGAGGGACACTGCTGCTCTCCCATGGCTATCCAGATCTATATTCCGACATGTAAAATACCTATGGTAACCTAAGTAGAGAACTTTTTTCAACACACATATGCCCATAAAAAGAAGCCAATAAATGAGTCATTCTGAAAAACAGTACCTGGAGTAAGAGCGTGCACCGTGCTTCTCAGCTGGTTTTAGCACCAGCAGGGGCTCAGCGGGCTGAACTCGGGGCTCCTTTGTCTACTGTCCTCTATCTTCCTGCTCCATTTATATCCTTCCCTCTGCTGACGGTCTCAAGGTTTCAAGGCAATAAATACTTACACAAACATTTTCAGGACTCCTGACCTCAAGCATTAGAGCCTGCTAACAACCGAGTTCCTCTTTGGGAATCCATTCTAAGTGACCCCAGGAAGTGGCAGACAGCCATGCTCCGTGGATGGACAAGGACTTGTACGCATCTACTATCTCTGCCCTCCAGCCATCCGGACAGACTCCATTCCTTTCTCCTCTATTTCCTATTTGATAACGTTCTCTCTGCATTATGGTTAGTGAGAGAGCGTGAGAATTACCCCCATTAACAAAAGAGTATGGCCTTTGCAGAGGACTTGCGTTCAAACCCCAATCCATCCCGGACTAGCTGCGGGGCCCACAGTCACAAGCACGTTGGTGGCAGCACAGACTGCCGAGCCTCAGTGGGACACCCAGACAGGCAAACAAACACCAACCTCGTGTTACAGGGCCAAGTGCACCCCACCCTTAGCGGGGCCCAACTGGGGCCCCTCCAAAACACAAAGTGTTGAAAAGCTTGTTTGGCTTCTTGCACTGTTGGTATCAGCTACATCCAAACTCATTTAAAGGAATTTTTACTTTCCCAAACGGCGCAAAACATATATGTGCCTAAATTAAAATAGATACTTGCTGGATATTTCTGTTGCAAATTTCTAACTTTTCTTATTGTCATGATAGCTGTCCCCTGCATTGCTGGTGCCCCGAGGAAGGTTTTGTCTGTAGTTGGGTAATGTAGCTTATATTTGAGCTGTTTAGTTAGCATTTTCAGCACAACCATTGTCCCCTTAGTTCGTCACCATCGCAGGGTCCTGGATAAGGGAAGGTCTCCTGCCTTGGCCACACAATACACCAGTTTCTGGAATTGGAACCAGGAACAGATATAGTCTAATATGGATGGGACTGCACCTCTCAGGCTCCCTGGATGTCTCCAACATACACCCTATCAATAGCCTTCCATTTCACTTTCCAGTGTCTTAGTTTGGATGATAAACTCTATGTTCATCCGGAAAGCCACCCTAGTTGGCTGTGGGTTTAAAGTCTCATGTCCCGGATCGCTTCAGTCTTGGACAAGCTGGTTACCATTGACCCAGCAGTGACCAAGACCACCGAGTGCGAGAGCTCCCAGGTCCTGGGGCTGGGTCTAGCCCACCATCGCTCCTGGTCAGCTCACTTGGGAAGCTGTGTTGTCTTTTCTACTCAGCCCTCAATCAGGATTACCCCTACCCATCAGAAAGCTTCTGACCCTGCTGACTCTCAAAGGGGCAGGGCTAGAGTCGCCATCCACTTCTTCCTGGTCCATGTGGCCTCTTTGGAAGGTTGAAAACCCTGTCCCCGAGGCCACCAGGTTCTGTGAAGGGCAGGCTAGGTAAGCCAGACGGACAGTCCTTCCATTCTTTTACCTCAGAGCAATGGGAACCTCCCCGCTTTATGCATACCCACTCTAAGGAGGTAAGCAGTGATCCTTCTGGAAGCAAAATGATGTCCTGGGGTGGCCCTCTCTTTCATCCTCTAGATAAAGAAGAAGCCATCTCCTTTTTCAAAATGAGCAGATGAACCAGTATACAAATAAATATTTCACATTCCTTCTAAATTGATGCCACTCTGTATGTCAAATTGTGCCTCTTGTTTATTTTTTTTCAGCTTTGTGTCTGTCTCTGGACCTCCCAGCTTGAATGTGAGTTCCTTGAGCGCAAAGACTACCTGGTTCACTGTTGTGTCCAAGGTGCCCAGCCCTCCTGGTTTGTCCAGGACCAAGCAGTTTCCCAGGACACCAGACTTCCAGTGCTAAGACCAGAACAGTCTCAGGCAAAGCTGGGTATTCATTCAGCCTAGCTGTATCCCCGGTCTGAGGGCAACACCTAGCATGTAGCATGTGTTCAACAAACAACAATCATAGCTGTAATCAGATAAACTCTTACTCTGCAAGTTTGTTTTCAGAATTTAAAGAGGGAAGAAAAGTGCCAAGATGGCCATGAGGACCTTGATATTATGAGTGTCCTCCCCACCGGGCTCTCATTCTGACCTGGGAGGAGACAGGATGCTGTGGTTGACCACATGTGCCAGCTCATGTCCTGGTCAAGCAGCACCACAGTCTTCTTCCATATTATCCCTTCTCTTTCAGGGGCTGGAACACCAGGACTGCATCCACCAGACCCATGCCAACAGGATTCCAAGTTCAATTTTGCCAATGAAAGGCACTTGCATGAGATCTGGAAATCAAAAGAGAAGTAGGATTTCATATCTACCCACTGACGTCGCACTGTCTCTAAATTTATGTTTATTGTTATCCTCCGGCAGTGGTGGGCAGGTGTGAGGGCTTTGTAGGCAGGAGGTGTGAAGCAGCCTCCCTGCCAGAGTCTGTCTGGAAGTCTGACTGGTCTGTGCCGGAGGCAGCCGTGAATGGGCCAGCAAAGCCCCAGCTCCGTCTTCACAGGCAGCAACACCACACCTCTGACCTCTTCCCTAGTCTCACCTCCTCCCACTCACCTCTCTGCCTTCCTCTTCCACTTTAAGGAGCCTGGGATTGTACTGAGACTACCTGTACAATTCAGAACAATCTCCCTAACTCAGAGTCCTTGACTTTAATCATATCTGCCAAGTCCCTTTTGCCATGAAAAAACAAAACAAAACAAAACAAAACAAAACAAAACAAAACAAAACAAAACATACTCACAGGTTCCAGGGATTAGGACAGGGACATCTTTGAGGACTCATTATTCTGTTGACCACAACAGCCAAATACAAATTAACTGATTTTCTTTTTTCTTCCCCAAAGCAGTGACTCTGGTTTATTCCAAGCCTTAGTATTTGGCACAGAAAATAAACAGTATTATCTCAGAAAATTCACTCGTGGTGTTGAGTGCTGTGATATCCTGAGGGCTAATGGAAAAGATGATTTTGGGGGAAAGAATGAAAAAACAGATATAGAAATAAGGGAAATTTTAAATGAAAGCTAAGCAATACACAAATGCATACACACACATTTAATTTACTAACTAAAATATTAATTCATTAAAATATTTCCTGTTCAAATGTTTTTAGACTTGCTACCTTCTGGTAATGGTATTCTAGGCTCTTTGGTTCCCAAAGGTTAGGATCCAAAGGCACTATACCAAAAAATGAGAAATAAAATGTAAACAAATTTGGGCTATATTCTAACTCAGAGTCAAGTCCATAATTATGTGTACAGTGTGTTAAATCTTATACATTTGGCTTATTTTAAGTCATTTTACCAAGCTGCCCATTTGCTTAACTCTCTGCTATTGCAACCACATTTTCCTATTCTTCCATTCTTTAAGTTATGCTTATTGATTTCTCTAAGGACCTTTTCAATTCTTCCTTCTTGCATTGTTTTTCTCCTTCATTTTGTGCACCAGCATGCCTTTCTCTCTCTTAATTTCCTCTGAGGAGCCATTCTACCACTTCCGTGCCCTAAATAAAAAGCTGAGATGTTCTCAAAGTCCAAAGTTGCATCATGGACATAATTCTCCTTGTAGTGTAACTGTGTAATCAGATCGCTCCTAACAACATTGATCAGATACCAGATTTTTGCATAAACAGACTGCAACTCTTTATTTTCCTGTACGTGTTAAAACAAATATTAAAATATCTATTATTTTTTAACTAGAATGCCAAAATCATCTGGCTTACCCATTAATATTTATTTTTTTAATATGAAATTTTTTGTCAAATTGGTTTCCATACAACACCCAGTGCTCATACCCATTAATATTTAAAACATACTTAATTCCCGGCAGCTACAGAATGCACTTCCCTATCACCAAGGCTCAGCCTTGATGTCACCTTTGAGTCTTCTTTTTTAACCCCTCATATTCAGTCACCAAATAATGAACAGTCCAAGAAAATATTTTTAAATTTTAAATATTCTCACCATGCTGGTCCTCAAAGCATCCAATGTGGGACCACGGACTCACCCGCCCCTAACTCACCTGACAGCTGCCCTTGAGCCTACCTTCCTAACAACAACTTTGTGAGTAATGGTGCTTTTCTGATCATCTCACTTAATCCTCCAACTACAAACATCACAGGTAACAACTATTGGATGGTGACGATGTCCCTGCTACTTCTCTAACACTTTACATGTTTCATCATTAAACCTTTCTAAAATCCTCAATAGGAATTGTTACTATTCTCATATTGTATTTGAGAAAACTGAGGCACAAAGTGGGCAAGTAACTGGTCCAATGGTTCCTGTTCCTTCTAGGTGAGCAAACCAGGATTTGAACCAAGATCCTTGACTATAGAGCCCACGGTCTTCACCTCCACATCTCAGTGTCCACCCCAACCCTTCCCCCAACCAGGTGGAACTCCGATTATTTCCCCCCTCCACAGATAATGAACTGATCCTCCAGCTGCTAGGAAACCTGCCTAAAATTCCATGTGTAAGAGCCACCACAGCATACTGACTTTCTTCCCCAGGTCAGAAACTTTCATTGGAAAAATTATTTCCTATGGCAATGTTTCCCAAAGTGCATCCTCCAATTATCACAGACATTACAGAAAATGTGGATTTTGGGGATAAACTGGATTGGGAAACTTTACACACTTTATTCCCCTTTTTGAAACACAGAAATCACTCGATGCAGCATAGTAAAGGCTTTGACAAGTCCAAAAATAAAGAAGCCTATTAAATTTAGTTTAACCTAGTTTCTCAAACCAGTATGGACCATGAAATTACATTTCTATGTCTCCTCTATTACCATATGTCACAGAACATACTTTGGAAAATGCTATGCACTAGACTCAAATCTAAACACCCTGGCTTTCATTTATGAGACTTGGCTAAGTCTTCCATAGTCTACTCCCTTACTTGTCCAAAGTTGCTTCTTATTTGAAAATCAAATCCATATAGCTCAATGTATCAACAAGTTAAAGGAGGAAAATCATGTGATCATATTGATTGACACAGAAAAAGCATTTGACAAAATTTAACACCCACTCACAATAAAAGTCCTTAGCAAGCTAGGAATAAAAGGAAATAGGGTGCCTCGGTGGATCAGTTGGTTGAGCATCCAACTTCGGCTCATGTCATGATCTCACAGTTTGTGGGTTCAAGCCCCGCATCGGGGTCTGTGCTGACAACTCAGAGCCTGGAGCCTGCTTCAGATTCTGTGTCTCCCTCTCTCTCTCTAACTCTCCCCTGCTCTCTCTCTCTCAAAAGTAAATAAACATTAAAAAATTTAAAAAGAAGGAATAAAGGGAAATTACCTCAGTAATAAAGATCATCTGCAAAAGCCTGTAGCTAGAAGGACTGAATGTTTTCCCCTAAACTTGGGGAAAATCTGAGGAAGTCTGCTCCCCATGCTGCTTGACAGCATAATACTAGATGTTCTAACCACTGCAATACGGCAAGAGAAAAAAATCAGAGGCATAGAGATTAGAAAGGAAGAAATAAAACTATTGCTAGCTGCAGATGACATGATTGTCTATGTAGCAAACCCCCCAAACCTACCAATTTTTCTAGAATAAGTGAGTTCAGCAAGCTTGCAATAAATAAGACCAACACTTTAAAACTAATAGCACTTCCATATGCTAACAATAAAATAGGGAACCCAAAATTTAGAACATCATATGATTTATAATCAGTCCAAATAAAATAAGAGACCTAGGTAGCTGATACATCCCTGTCATGAAACATTACTCAGCAATAAAAAGGATCAAACTACATAAATGACACTTAAAAACTTGGGTGAAAGGGCGCCTGGGTGGCTCAGTTGGTTGAGCGTCCGACTTTGGCTCAGGTCATGATCTTGCGGTTGACGAGTTTGAGCCCCACATTGGGGTCTGTGCTGACAGTTCAGAGCCTGGAGCCTGCTTTGGATTCTGTGTCTCCCTCTCTCTCTCTCTGCCTCTCCCTCACTCATGCTCTGTCTCAGAAATAAAGATTTAAAAAAAAAACAAAACTTGGGTGAATTTTCAGGGAATCATTCTGAGTAAAAAAATATCCAATCCCAAAAGTTACATAATGAACATATTCCATTTATATAACATTCTTGAAATGACAAAATATAAGAAATTCAGAAACTTTAAAATAGGTTAGAGGTTGCCAGGGGTTAAAAATAGGAAGCAATATGGGAGAAAGTGGCTCTGTAGGTTGTAATAGGCAATGGGAAGGTTCCTCATCACGTCGAACTGTGTAGTATGTTGACCATCATGGTAGATATGAAAACCCACATAGATGATAAAGTTGTGTAGAACCTAATGCAATATTCTTGCATTAATACATACTTACGCATCTTATACAGCTTAGTACAATAGAACGATACACATGTGCACTCCCCAGACAAATGAGCACCAGTAAAACTGGGAAAAGCTGAATGATGTAGTAAATTATACCAATGTCAATATCCTGGTTGTGTTACTGTACTATATGGTGTAAGATGGTACCATGGGGGGAAACTGGGTAAAGAATATATGAAATTTCTCTGTACTATCTTTTTTTTTTGAAAATTTATTTATTTTGAGACAGAGAGAATATCCCAAGCAGTCTCTGTGCTGTCAGCGCACAGCCCAACGTGGGGCTGAACTCACCAACCCCTGAGATCATGACCTGAGCTGAAACCAAGAGTCGGACGCTTAATCCACTGAGCCACCCAGGCGCCCCTCTGTATAATTTCTTACAACTGCATTTGAATCTACAATTTCTCAACAAAAATTTCAATTAAAACAAAGAAGAGAAGGCGGTAACATACCATAACTTTCAGTTCTTTGGTTCTCTGCTGCCAGGCATCTCCTGCCTGCCAAGAGTCAGAACGGGGGCCTCGCTCACCTTTCAGTCGCCATTGAGAAGGGTATTTAACTAGGGCTTTTGAGAGTTCTAATTCCTGCAATGCCTGTTATTCTGCCACAGAAAAGAGACTATGATATAAAGTAGCAAAGCATTTACTAAACATTGCCATACCCTCTTCTCCACAACCTTAAGAAAAGCTGGAAAATTGCCTAGGCTGCATCCAGGAGGTTAGGTGATGCCTGATTAGATCATGTGAAGCAAACGCCATCCCAGCTGTAGAACAGCGGTGAGGGTCTGGTCGTCCCCCCTCACTGGCCAGGGTCTGAGGTCTGACTTCAGTCTTACCCAATCTCATTCTACAGATATGCTCTGCTTGGCAAAGTTACACTTGTTACATGCTGGGGGAGTCCTGCTTCTCGAACCAAATTTAAAAAGCATGTAACGGGGCGCCTGGGTGGCTCAGTCGGTTAAACATCCGACTTCGGCTCAGGTCATGATCTTATGGTCTGTGAGTTCGAGCCCTGCGTCGGGTTCTGTGATGACAGCTCAGAGCCTGGAGCCTGTTTCGGATTCTGTGTCTCCCTCTCTCTCTGACCCTCCCCTGTTCATGCTCTGTCTCTCTCTGTCTCAAAAATAAACGTTAAAAAAAATTTTTTTAAAGCATGTAATGGAATATTATTCCAAAATTCTGGTTTTTAGGGTAGAGGACAACACGCTTAAGCATTTATGTTTGCTCCTTCCTTCACGTGAGCAATTTTGGGGAAATGCAAATATAAAACTACTCTGATGCATTGTTGACCCCATTAAAGAAAGGATTCTAGAAATAATCTCCTCTATGGATTTGCTCCTTGTACTCTAAGAATTCTTTCTTCTCCTACTGTGTTAGCATTACCATTGATGCTACTTTTCTACTTCAGGAGTTTTCCTACTCCCCTTTGGCCCCTCTTACAACACTGCTCTTTATGTTAGGGATATTTGTTAACAAAATGTACCATGCACAACCAACGAGATGAGGTGTTAGCTTGTAATACTTTATCTGTTCGGAATTTAAAGTTTTAGATTTGGGGGGCACATGGGTGGCTCAGCCAGTTCAACATCAGACTTCAGCTCAGGTCATGATCTCATGGTGTATGAATTTGAACCCCACCTTAGACTCTGTGCTGTCAGCGTGGAGCCTTCTTCGGATCCTCTGTCTCCCTCTCTCTCTTTCCCTCCCCCACTCACACTCTTTATCTCTCAAAAATAAACAAACATTAAAGAAATTTAAGTTTTAGATTTTGAGAGTGTCATTTATCAATTCATTGCACAAGTACTTATTTATTACATACACACTTGAAATATTATGCAGTCACTAAAACAGTATCAACGGTGGATTACAACATAAAAGTTTAAAATATATTCATAGAAAGACTGGGAAGAAGCACACCGAATTGTCTTTAGGTGGAAGAACACGAGTGGTATTTTCTTTTTTCTCTATAACAAGTATGCTTTCATTTGATAAAAGATACATTTTTAAAAAATGAATCTGGGGGCACCTGGGTGGCTCAGTCAGTTAAGCAGCCAACTTAAGCTCAGGTCATACTCTCACAGTTCGTGGGTTCGTGGGTTTGAGCCCCGCGTCAGGCTTTGTGCTGACAGCTCAGAGCCTGGAGTCTGCTTTAGATTCCGTGTCTCCCTCTCTCTCTGCCCCTCCCCCACTCACACTCCGTCTCTCTCAAAAATAAGTAAACATTAAAAAAAAATGAATCTGACATTTTTCCTGCCTCTAGAGAATTACTTTGTTGGGGGCTTAAGCAAATCAAAATGATACCAAGATGGTGATTACATCTGGGTTGGCCCTAAAAGGCAATCTTTACGTTTATATTCATGAATCTCTTTATTTTACACATTTCATAGAAAAATGTGTTATTTTTACAATCAGACAAGAAAGTTTTCAATGAAAAAGGAAGTGGATAATTATTTATCGTATGGATTGATAAGTGCCCACGCCAAATCTTGTACCGCCTACTCTGTAGCATGATCCATGAAAATACAAACTCTTCAATAAGTACTGATTGACCTGATCAGGCTCTGAATGAAGGTAGGCGAGCATTAAATATATGTGAATGTACTTGACTCTTAGCAAGATAGAGTCATTGCTAAAGTCAATTTCAGGGAGATAACGATGTGTATAATTCAAAGCAGTTCATTTAGACCATGTGACTCTGAATACAGGTCCCACACAGAACAGACACTCTTATCTGAGTTTATGTTTTGCAAATGGCATAGAGGCCCTTCACAATTTGTCTATAATAGATCTTTATGGGTTCCCAGAGTACACATTCCAGTCACATTCAAGGCAGAGCATTTCAAGCTGTTCTCCAAATGATTCTCTTTTAACATTAAAATGGGCAACCCCTCTAGTCTTGTGAACTCCTACTTATTTCCTTCCTGATGAGGACAGACACAGAGGATGGAGATGTAGGAACAGTCTTGCAGCTGCAGAAGAACTCAGGGAGGCTGGGACAAGATAGACCACAGCCTAGCAGCCCCTCCTACAGCACTGATGGGGAGATAGGCCTCCCCTACACTCCCAGGGTGGATGCCATAGGGGGAAGGGTAAGGCAATGCCCCAACAAAGGAATTTGGAAGGAGCTAACTACATATGCATTTACCCTTTGACCCAGTAATTATACTTCTAGAAATCTACTCTGAACATATACCTCTACAAGTACAAATCAACATAGGAACAGATTTGTAATAGTGGTGGCATTATTTGCAACAGCAAAACATTGCAATTAACTTAGTACTTATCCATGAGACACTGAGTGAATACATTATGGTACATCCATACATCCATATAATGGAGTACTAAAAAGAATGAGGAATATCCCTCTGAACTCATATGGTGACTTCCAGGACATATTTTATTTTATTATTTTATTTTAGAGTTTATTTATTGAGAGAGAGAGAGAGAGAGAGAGAGAGAGCATGAGAGGCAGAGAGAGAGAACCCCAATCAGGGTCTGCACTGTCAGTGCAGAGCTTAACATGGGGTGTGAACTCACAAACCATGAGATCATGACCTGAACAGAAATCAAGAGTCAGACACTTAACTGATTAAGCCACCCGGTCACTCCCAGGATGTATTTTAAATGAAAAAAGTATAAAAGAGTATGTATAACATACTACCCTTTCTGTTAAGAGAGAAGGGATAATTTAAATATATATATATGTATGTATATAAAATATATATGTATATATATTTCCTTTTTTGCAGAAATAGGAGAGATAAATTGTAAACCAATGACAATATGTATATGTGGAGTTGGTAAGAAAGTGGGTGGGGGTGTATGGAGAGGAAGGAGACTTCTTTGAGTCTACCTACTTCTTTGACTTTGACTTTTGAGTTGTGTGTATTTTTACATATTCAAAGGAAAAAATTAAAAGGATGAAAAATATCAAAAACTACTACGAACAAAAAAATTAACCTAAGTGTACATTAAATATATAACCTGACTGTAAACTTTGGTACTAGGGCTATTATTATAAACCCCAAAATAATTGCAAAAAAAAAAAATCGAACTTCATAGTAAAGTAGGATCAATTTATTATTGGTAATGGCACTCACATTATTCTGAAACTTTGTTCAAGTTGTAAGACAGAGGAAGTAAGTAGATATATTTACTCTGATGTTGTAGGGAACCAGGGTTCTCACGATGAGGAAGAGAAATACAAATCAGGAATGGGGAAAGGAGAAGAACTCTGTGTTCCTAAGCTAATAGTAAAGTTATCAGTGTAAACTCATGAACTTAAAATATATGTTCCCTAAATGCAAACTGGTGCAGCCACTCTGGAGAATAGTATGGAGTTTCCTCCAAAAACTAAAAATAGAACCACCCTAAAATCCAGCAATTGCACTACTAGGTATTTACCCAAAGGATACAAAAATATAGATTCAAAAGGGTACATGCAACCTGATGTTTACAGCAGCATAATCAACATTATCAACAATAGCCAAACTATGGAGAGAGCCCAAATGTCCACTGACTGATGAATGGATAAAGAAGGTGTATACACACACACACACACACACACACACACACACACAGGAACATTACTCAGCCATCAGAAAGAATGAAATCTTACCATTGCTATGACGTGGATGTAGCTAGAATGTATTATGCTAAGCAAAATAAGTCAATCAGAGAAAGACAAACACCATACGATTTCACTCATATGTAAAATTTAAGAAACAAAACAGATCAACATATGGGGGGGGGGGGATGAGAGAGGAAAACAAACCACAAGAGACCTTTAACAATAGAGAACAATCTGAGGGTTGATGGAGGGAGGTGGGAGGGGGGGTGGGCAAGATGAGCGATGGGGATTAAGGAGGGCACTTATGGAGCACCTGGGTGGCTCAGTCAGTTAAGCTTCAGACTGGGTTATGGCTCAGGTCATGATCTCACGACTTGTGAGTTTGAGCCCGGGATCAGGCTCTGTGCTGACAGCTCAGAGCCTACTTGGGATTCTCTCCCTCTCTCTGCCTTTCTCCCACTCTCACACTTTCTCTCTCTCTCTTTCTCTCTTCAAATAAATAAATAAACTTTTTTTTTTTTCAAAAAGGAGGACAGGTGTTGTGATGAGCACTGGGTGTTGTATGTAAGGGATGAATCACTGAATTCTACTCTTGAAACCAATATTGGACTGTATGTTAACTAAAATTTAAATAAAAAGTAAAAAGGTACAGTAAAATAAATGAAATGAAATGAAAAAATATAAAATAAAATAAAATAAGATAAAATAAAATAAAATAAAATAAAATAAAATAAAATAAAATAAAATAAAATAAAATAAAATAAAATAAAATAAAATAAAAATGTTCCTTGGCTCTGTCCACTGAAAGGGTCTGGAGGCAGTGACAGGCCAACAGCTGTGCATAAACCTATCCACCCCCACGACTTGTTTCTAGATCTCGTTCCCTATAAAGAAACCAGGGCTCCTCAAGAAACTGCTGAGAGCAGCCTGGGACACAGACATCCAAGGCCACGCTGGAGTCCTCTCCAGGCGCAGACGAAACCGAGCGTCTGCACAAACCACAACAATCGCCAAACGCTTCTTCCAGGTAACACCAGCGGCTGCGGCTTCTGCACCAACTCAGCTTCTCTCCACCGTCCCTCCTCCTGTCACGAAGTCCCCAGCACCCCATCCAGGGCAAAGGCCCACTTCACAGACACAGCCCTGTCTCCTGACACAAGTTAAACTCCCACAGCCAGGCCCTGTTAACACCTGTGCCTGCAGGGCCCCACCCCCCACCCCGGTCACCACGGTGTCTGTGGCCTCCCTGCTGCACTGGAGGCTGTGCTTCTCGCCCCTGGAAGGGCTCTCAGTACCTCCTGCCCACCCACGGGACATAAAGCCACCCACGGGACATACGTGGGCA
The DNA here is from genome assembly GCF_018350175.1 of Felis catus. Taxonomy (NCBI): domain Eukaryota; kingdom Metazoa; phylum Chordata; class Mammalia; order Carnivora; family Felidae; genus Felis; species Felis catus. The sequence continues at coordinate 86,405,996 of NC_058379.1, forward strand.
AGCACCTTTGTCGATGATGGAACACATCTCTAAACCTTTTCCCGTAATTATACACTACGGCCAGAAAGGCATTTCAGAAACTTCCTCTACCCTGTGCCTCCTCCCCTGGCTCTGCTGGTCCCCAGAAACAATCATTCTCACATATTCTGGCTGTTTTTCTTAAGCCATATTCCTAAATAATACGCCTATTCTGTTGCTTCTGGATTCACCTATTTCAAACATTATCTCTTACCTTTCTACAGCGTGCTGTCTGTCTTGTACACGTGAAGGAAAAAAAATTATTCAAACTCAGAGGCAAACAAAATGACAACTGCTTGAGTTGTTTTGAAATGCTAAAGCATTTTCTCATCAATCTGTATGACCCTCCTCTGACACTCCTGGGGAATGTAACTTTACATTGTTCACAAAATACTCGATCAGCAATCCACAGCTGATGCTGTTTTCCTTCACACACGTCCATCCATATTCACTTCCTCCTCCCGTCTTCCCAACATACGATAATAATGAGTTTTTAAAAATTGGTCATCGGTATTGACATCATTATGACAAGGAAAATGCTGATCATTCCTTTCTTGAACAATGTCTTTCACCAAGTGCCACCCTATCCTTTCTCAAATGTGGAAAATCCTCTTTTCTGGACCACTGCACCCTCCCTGTGAAGCATCATGCTCTTGAGTCCTCCTGAAAACATTCCAACGTGGTTCTGCAGTCATGTCCCACCACTGTGATGCGAGGAGCCTCTGCTGATGAGCAGGGATCATGGTGGTACCCACACAGCCTACCACAGATTCTCTGCAGACTGACCGAAGGCAGCCTAAGTTTCAGTCTGGTTGAAATGTTCATCTCACACACTCATCTGTGTTCAGTGGATCAGTCGAAGAGAAGCTGAATTTAAATGATCCAGCCTCACTGTTTACGCAAATCTGGCATTAGAGATGACATGAATTCCTTCCTCCGTGCATTATCACTGAACGAAAGAAAAGGGATTACACCATTTTTATGAGAGCTAGGTGGATACAGTTTGGTCCTCATTTTGGAGAGCTTGAAATACTTAGCATCATTATATATTTGATTATATAACCAGGTACTGAGGCATCTTTTACTTTAGTGACCCACAGAATGAGGTCGGGTTAGCTTTCTGAATCTAACAATCTGAGGTCCTTGAAGAAGTGGACGTAGAGAGTGAAGAAGGGCCCGTTCTGGAGAGTGTTCTGGGAGCTAGCTGTTACAAAACACACTCAGTGATGCGGCAATTTTGACAAGGTCGGTGGATATGAGAGCACAAAATTGTTGTCTCCTGAAGATGTGGAAACATTTTAGAAGAGGAGACAAACATGAACTTCTAGAAGCATATTTTATTCCTTTTCCAACTCCATCTTTTTTTCTGTTCATTATTTTTCAATTTGCATAACTTCTGTAAAATAATCTGTGGGCAAGATGACCTAACAACTCTGTAAATTCCATTTAGCGATTCTCTGCGGTTTCTGCACATCCTGCTGTGACTATTTGTCAGTGACTGAGGCTGTCAACTTTAGCAAACCAGTTACAGGATGGCATGGAATCTGGAGGAATAACGCATCTGGGAGAGGCGGCTACTTAGCTTTAAAAGGATGTGAGGGATGCCTGGGTGGCTCAGTCTGTTAAATGTCCGGCTCTTGATTTCCGCTCAGATCATGGTCTCATGGTGTGTGGGATCAAGCCCCATGTTGGGATCCACACTGACAGCTCAGATCCTGCTTGGGATTCTCTCTCCCTCTCTCCCTGCTCTCCCCCCTTCCCCATCAATAAATAAATAAGCTTAAAAAAATAAAAAGGATGTGAGAAATCAGGCCTTGATGGAGGCAAATGGATGGCAAGAAGCAACAATAGGAATGAGAGCCCCAGTTTACAAGTTGACCTGGGTCTTCCCACTAGAGGTAATAAGTGAAGTCAGAGGAGGTGATATGACATCTTGGGGAAAGTACACAGAGGAAAAAGGACTGAAGAATGTTTATGCCAAAACTAAACCAGATATAACACCAAATCAAAATGCAAACCCCAAATTCTAAAGGGTCCTTGAAAGTTCAGAAGACAGATCTTAAGGTGGGTTCAAATTCTCAGAAATGAGAAGTAGCTCCTCAGTGAGCAGAAGTAAAAGTGAAACCCTTGCCACGAATGTTTTCTGTCATTCTAGAATGGTATCCAGGTGAGAAATATTTATTCTTCATTCTTCTCTATAAAGTACCAACAAGATATGCTAAAAAAAAAAAAAAAAAAAAAAAAGATCCGAGACTGAAGAATAAACATTTAGCCATCCTAAAATGCTAGAACATACAAAGTCTCCATGAAACACACACACATACACATACCAAATTCAAATATATGAAAAGTCTCACCCAATAAATCAAGCAGAAGGAAGGAAATTAGTGACTGTTGTCTGAGTACTTGAGATCTACAGTTCTCTGAATATGGAATAGAAACAGATAGCCATTTTCTGTTTAATTCAATAGTCACATTAATTTGATCTGTGCTCTTATCAGCTCTACTCAGAGGGGAGACAGACCTTTAGCTTTCACTGGGGCCATAGAACGATAGATAACACACGACTCAAACTTCTCAGAGAGTGAGGTTGTGATAGAATGGCCCCCAACGGTAAAACGAGTTCAAGGATCCCTGCATAATTGGAAATAGCCTACTTGTGGGAGCCAGTGGACATTCAATCTGGGGTGGGTGTCATGGCCCAGGGCAAGATGATGGGGTCCAGGTAAGGGCATCTGCGTGTGGCCCTGGAGCCTGAGTCACGTGGCGGAGATTGTGCACAAGAGCATGGCCTGGTCCAGCACAGGGCATCAGAGTCCAAGCATGGTGGAGCCTGAACGGTGCTAAGTGATCTGTTTGAAGGTGTATGTGGCTTGGTGTCAACCCTTCTGTCTCTAGGCATCTTCTCTAAACTCGTATATGTATACGTATACGTATGTGTATATATGTATGTGTATGTATATGTATATATTCGCATGATGTGTGTGTGTGTGTGTGTGTGTGTGTGTATGTTGTGTGAGGGAAGGTGCACTTTCTCCTACTCTAGAGGGTCCTGGGGTTCAAATCCACAAAATTCCAAGTCCCAAGTCCATCCAGGCCAAACCTCCTCTTTGAGATTTAGGTACTTTTCTATCTCCTGTGGCTTTGTCTGAATATAAGTTCAAATAGTACTACTTTCTAATTTCAGAAATAACCCAAATGCAATGGTGAGCTGAGCTAGCTTTAAGATCCCTGCTGGAGTCAACATTAACTACCCAGTAAGTGCCATTTGCAGCATTAGAGGTCTAGAGCCAGGTAAAGTTCAGCACTTCTTCCACTGGATCCTCAGAGCCCACAGCTGTTCTATTTGCCGTATCAACTGGCAATTCCTGTGTGTATGTGTCTGTGCCCTGAGGGCTGTGAGCTGCTTCACCGGGAGCTCCGTGTTTCACACCTGGATGGCCCAGGCCCAGAATACAGTAAGTGTCTCATGAATGTGTGTTGCACTGATAAACACCTAAGCCTGTGAAAATGCACAGCAGCCTAGTGCGCGGCAATTTTTTTTATTGACATTTGAGGCAATGGTGCTCAGGATTCCAGGTATGCTCCAAGAACAATGGAATCTGAGAGGTTCTTTTTCAATTATGACAGCAGGCTTTTTATTTTTTATTTTTTCAATTAAAAACATGTTGGCAGTGGGAACCTTTTTTTTTTTAGAAGCATACAATTTCCATCTTTCTTCTTCTACCAAACTATTTCTCAGTTTGTTTTCAAGCTTTACATTAAATAATGCTTTTCTCCTGTGCTACTCAGGAGACTGAAATGAAACTGGTCTTCAACTGAATAGTATATCAGAGACTTGCAAACCATATGAATATGTATTACCAAGTTTCATTCTGTGTGTTTGTAACACGTGAACTTTAAAACTCACCACACGACATTATACAGTTTAAAAGGTAACCTAAAAGAACAGATTGCACAGAGTCAATGAAATAAAATGTTCCCAGTGACTAGTGACTACGTTTGCAGTTTATAGTTCAAAACGAAAAGAGAAACCTCCACTCTCAGGACACATATCAAATATCAAATTTCACCCCAAACCCCTGGCCAGTCCCTGTGGACAAGGGGAAGGGTGCATGATCAGCAAAGTTTGGGTCATGCCCATCATAGACACTAGAATAAATATGATTTCAACACATGGTGATGGGAAAACTGGATAACCACGTGCAAAAGAATTAAGTTGGTCTCCTACTTTGTACCACTTGCAAAAACTAACTCAAAATGGATTAAAGACTTAAATGTAAGACCTGAAGCCATAAAGCTCTTAGAGAAAGCTCCTCAACCTTGGTCCTGGAAATTTTTTGGAAATGACATCACAAGTACAAGCAACAAAAGCAAAATTCAGTAAGTGGGACTGCATCCAAGTAAAAAGCTTCTGCACAGTAAAATAAACAATCATCAGCAAGATGAAAACACACCTTACCTACTAGGAGAAAATATTTGTAAACATATACCTGATTAGGGGTCTATATCCAAAACATCCAAGGAGCTCATACAACTCAATAGCAAACACACTGATTATAAAATGGGCAGAGGACATGAATAGATATTTTCCTAAAGAAGACATACAAATGGCCAACAATTACATGAAAAGATGCTCAACATCACTCATCACCAGAAAAATACAAATCAAAACCACAATGAGACATCACCTCACACCTCTTAGAACAGCACTATGAGACAACATGGATGAACTTGAAAACATTGTTCTAAGGAAAATAAGCCCATCGCAGAACAAATACTGCATGATTCACGTAACTGAAGTATCTAGAATAGTCAAACACACAGAAGCAGAAAGCAAAATGGTGGCTGCCAGGGTCTGGGGGGAAGAGGGCAACGGGAAGGTAATGAAGTTTCAAGATGAAATGGTCCTGGAGATCTGTTGTACAACATGGAGCTTATATTTAATAAAACTGTATTTTACATTTAAAAATTTGTTAGATCTCATATTATGTGCTTTTTTACCACAACTGAAAAAAAATGCTACTACTCAGACCCATCCAGATTGCTGGATATTATTGTTCATTCACTTCCACTGCTGCATAACAGTCCATTGTGTAAATGGAATTTTGTGAACTGTTTATTCATTGACTGTCCCGTTGATGGACTCTGGAAGGTCTCCAGGTTTTTATTATTGTAAAGAACACTGCTACTAACACTTTTTACACATCTCTTAATGCCCATATTCAAGACTATTTCTTGGGTACATACCTTGGAGTAAAACTGCTAGGTTTTTATTTGTTAATGTCCAACCCTACGAAGCAATGCCAAATTATTTTTGCAAAGTGACTGTGATTAATTACACTTCCCCAGCAATGTATAAAACACTCCTGTGGATTTATAGCCCCTATGACATTTGCTTTTGTAAGACCTTTTACTTTTCATCAGTCTGGTTGTATTCTTGACTTCTATCTCCCTAAATGAAAATGATATTGAAAACATTTTAATGCGTGTATTGGCCACAGGAGTTTCCTTTTCTTTGAAATGGCTGCTCATGAATCTTGCCTATTTTTCCAACAGATTGTTTTATTTATTGAATTGTAAATATATATATATGTATATATATATGATTGATATTAATCCATATCAGTATCATATGATGCAAATATTTCCCCCCAGTTTATAAGTTATCTTTTCAATTTCTTTATGGTGTTTGTTTTTGTTGTTAACAGATTTCTTGATTTTTTTATATACTAAAATTTGTCAATCTTGTCTATTACATTCAATGCTTTTTCTTTAAAAAAATTTTTTTTGAAGAAAGCTTTCCTAGCCCAAGGTCTAAGATACATCAATTTTTTCTACTAAGAGTGTTAACATTTTGTCTTTGGCATATCAGTCTCTAACCATTTGGAACTTATCTCTACATAAGTTGTGAAGAAGGAATCCAACTTCACTTTTTCCCATATGGATAACTTTTTTAAGTCTTATAATCACACTGTCCCTCCTTTTTCCATGATCCCCCATGCCACTTTAGTCAGATATCAAACATCTATAAATATACTTTGATTATCCCTGAACCCATATCAGGCAGTTTTAATTATCATAATTTCATATTGAGTTCTGATGCCTGGGTAAGATAAATCCTCTCTTCCTGCTATATTCCTCTTCAAAAATGTTCTGGCTATCTCAGATATTTATTCTTCCATAGAGACTTACTTCAGAATAACTTCATCAAATCCTATCAGAATCACCCTGTTGAAATTTTGACTAGAATTATTTATTAAACCTATCCATCAGTGTGAAAAGAAGTGACACTAATCTTGGAAGTTACTATGTATTGTATCACTTCTACCGCAGAATCATAGACCCAGGTTCACAGGGGAGAAATATCAAATTCACTTTTTATGAAAAAAAGAAAAAAGTAGGCTAGGAGATACTACTAGGGCTATCTTTGGAAAATACAATCTGCCACATTAAGTCTCCTTATCTATTCACATGGTATTCCTCTACACTTTTATGTCCTTAAAAATATGCCTTCATAATAAACATTTTTTATTTTCCCTGTGGAGATAGCATAGGTTTTTAGTTAGATTTACTACTCAGTACATTATATTTTCCATCACTATTGTCAATTAGGTCTTCTCTTTAAATACATTTTTAGTTGCTTGTAATGTAAAGAAATGCAACTGATTTTGAATCCAGCCACCTTGCTAAACACTGCAAATAATACTTTTATTTCTCCTTTCTAATCTCTAGGGTTCTAGTATATTTTTCTTATTGCACTACATAGCATCTTTTTTTTTTTTTTTGAGAACGAGAAAGAGCGAGCAAGCAAGCAGGGAAGAGGGCAGAGAAAGAGAGAGACAGAGATGGAGAGAGAACCCTAAGCAGGCTCCACACTCAGCATGGAGCCCAACAAGGAGCTCAATACCACAACCCTAAAGTCATGACCTGAACTGAAATCAAGAGTCGGACACTCAACCCAGGTACCCCTGCACTATACAGGATCTTTTTAAAAATATATATATTTAATATATATTTTTGGTATATATTTTTTAAAGTTTATTTTTGACAGTGAGAGAATGAGAGAGAGAGAGAGGAAGAGGGAGCAGCAGAGGGGCAGAGAGAAAGGGAGAGAGAGAATCCCAAGCAGGCTCTGCACTGTCAGCACAGAGCCCAATGCAGGGGTTGAACTCACAAACTGTGAGATCATGACCTGTGCTAAACTCAAGAGTCAAGCACAATGGACTGAGCCATGCAGGCGCCCCCATATAGATCTGTAATAAAACTGGAATACAAGTGGTAATAGCAGGGCGCCCCGTGGCATTCCTTAATTGTAAGGGAATATATACGTGTTTCCCCATTTAGAATGATGGTGCTCCAGATTTTTTATACGTATGCCTTACCAGTTAAGGAATTTCCCTTCTAACGCACCAAGAGATTTTAACATTAGTTGTAATAGAATACTTTAAGGACATTTTCTACATCTACTAAGATAAGCACATAGTTTTTTTAATACACTGTCTAATTTGCTAATAACGTCATTTAGAACTTTTGCCTATGTTCATGAGAGAAATGAACTTTTCCCTTCTCATACTGGCTTGCTTTGGTTTTGGTGCCATGGTTACACTTGCCTCATAGAATGAATTGCTATTCTTCCCTCTTGTAATATAATTACAAGAGTTTGAATAAAACTGGGATTATCCTTGAAATGTCTGTTAGATTGCCTATAAAGCCATCTGTCTTGTGTTTTCTTTGTAGGAAGATTATAATCACTTCTTCAATTTCTTTAATAGCTATTGAAGTTGATTACTTTTGAGATCAGTTCTAATAAATTATATTTTTCCAAGAATTTGTCCATTTTATTTATGCTCTCAAATTTGCTAGTCTAGAATGGTTGATAGTATTTAGTAGTATTCCTTTAATTTCTGTTTTAGATCTACTTAAATCCCCTCCACATTCGTTACAGCATTTGTGTCCTTTTGCTTTTTCAGTTGATCATTTTTGGCAGAAAGTTGCTGCCATTATTTTCCCAAAAAACCCCACAATTTTTGCTTTGTTGATATTCTATATTGTAACACCTTTGATTCTATTTCATTGACTCCTGCTCTTGTTTTTTATTTTCTCTTCAAACTTAATTTTGGTTTATTCTGTCATTATTTTTTAACTTCTTAAAGGATAGGCACGACTCATTAATTGTGAAGTCTTCCTCTTTTGGACAATTTAAAGCTAAAAATTTCTCCCAAAGATAAAACGTAAGAGAACTTTCACTTTTGCTGCAGCCTACCAGTCTTTATGTGTAGAACTTTCATTATCATTCAGCAAATTTCCACTGCGGTGCCCACTTTAACTTGTGGGTTTTTTAGAAGTGTGTCTTTTAACATACAAAGATATCTTTTTGTTTTTAAACTTCAGTTCAATTATAGAGTAGTAAGAGTTATTGGTCTACGTGGATTGATCTTTGAAATTTATTGAAGCTTTCTTGGTTGTCTAATACTTCACCAAATGTGAATCCTTCATGTGGATTGAGGGGGAAATGTGCTTTCTCTAATTCTTTCTTATTTTTAAAGTTTATTTATTTTGAGAGAGACAGAGACAGCTCGAGTGGGGAAGGAGCAGGGAGAGAGGGAGAGAGAGAGAATCTCAAGCAGGCTCAGAGCCTGATGCACCACTTGAACTCAGGAAACCGCGAGATCGTGACCTGAGCCAAAACCAAGAGCCAGATGCTTAAACCGACTGAGCCACCAGGCTTCCCTTCTCTAATTCTTGGCTGCAGAATTCTGTATATATCCATTAGATCAAGGCTATCAATCGCTATTCATATTTCCTGTATCTTTTTGAGTTGGCAGCTTAATCTATCAAAAATCAAGAGCATGTCTTGAAAACTACTCCTGCGATGTCGTTTTTATCAATTTATCCTTGTAGTTCTGCCACTTTGGACTTCAAACATTTTGAGGGTATTTTATTAGGTGCACGGATGTTTAAAATTACCACATCTTGACGAGTTTAATCCTCTATCATTGTGGTGACCTATTTCATCTCTAAATTTTTTTTTCTTAAAGTCAATTTTATTCTACATTAATCGGTTTTATTTTAATCATATTCATTTTTCATCCTTTCATTTAAAACTTTAAACCACATATATTGGATTTTTTAAATTTAACCTTTCAAGTTTATCCTTCACTTGTGAGTTTAGTGCATTTACTTTTATTGATATTATTTGGATGCATTTCTGTCATCTTAATTTATTCTTCCAATTTGTCCCCTTTTTTTGTTTCCTTTTTATCCTTTCTTACCTAAAAGGAAAAAAAAAATGTCTGCATTCCCCACCTCAATAACAATATATCATTTTTTACATTCTTTATTCTTCCTCTCGCTAATGTCCATCATATTAATATTACATAAACTTAACATGTTTTATATGATATACATATAATTTTTAAGACGTTTTCCATATGCACACACTTGTTAACACAGCCTAGATCAAGATAAGCCAGTGAACACTCTAAAAGATTAACATTATGGATTTCTGTCACTGGAGATGAGTTTTGCCTGGTATTGAACTTCATAACTTCATATAAGTACAATCCTCCAGTATGCCAATTTAATGTTTTTGACATTTATTCATGATGTTGTTGCTGTATTTATCAGCATTCTGTTACTTTTTATTGCTTAGCAACATTTCATTGCCTAAATAAACCACAATGTTTTAACCTATTCTCTTATTGTTGGGCATTTTGGGCTGTTTCCAGCCCATTTCTCTTGGGCCTTTTTTTTTTTTTTTTTTTTGCCTTTAATATTCCTAAATTTTGCAGTGAGGAGTGATCATAGTCACTCACTCTGCACTGCAAAAACAAGCCCTGGTCAGAGAGGCAGCGTTAGGAAGAGACGTCTTTGAGACTGCAGAGCGTTGGCCTGGGGGTCTGAAGTGGCAGAAAGCAGAGGGACCTGCGGGGGGTCAGCACACTCACCCGTTTTCGCAGCCCCTCACAAGTACGGAGTTCTGTACTGTCTAGAGCTTGCCAGTGAGCACCCCAGGGCCAGAGAGCCCAACAAGCAAGGGCAGGAACTGCTGTTCCCAAGGCGACCGCTGGGAGAAGTGGGGGAGAAAATCCCCAAGATCTTCTGCTTTGCCTCACAAGCCTTGCTGAGCTGTCTCCTGCCACTGACCACAAGTGACCCGACCACAACACACGACAGTTCCATGAGCTCCCTGTGATGCCACGGCTCTCCCACCACTCTCTCTTCCCTCCCAGGAGTCAATCAGGGGGGAGGATCAGCCGTCCCGACTGTTCAGCACATTGGCTAGTCCCGGCCCCCATATTCTAAACAATTTCCAATCTTTAAGTCATACAGAGCAAATGCTATACACATTGGCTCTATCAGTTTGGTTTCACACTCTACACTTCAAGTTTCCCCATTTGGGTCAAAACTCAAAACACTGCACGGGAGCTGTGGTGTCCTCACCTTGCAGATGGAGGTGTGCGATATCAGCTGTGGACAAGATACAGGTATAAGACATTTAAAGCGTTGCAGTTACAGACTTCATCCCCCAGTAGAAAAAGCATTTTCCCCAGTCCTCATTAAGGCAAACTATTACGTTTCCTTTCAGCCTTTACCACTGCCCCCTGCTTTCTTTTTGTGCAAAGCAGTGCCTTGTTTATTTCAGTTGAAGTCAGATTCTTCAGTGCCTGCTGCTGCTGAATGTGGGTACCAAGAAACAAGAACTGGAAGGAAGCTGACAGGTTACCTGTTGACTTGTGCTTCTCACGCAGCATGGGTGATGTGAACTGGGTTCTTTTGGTTCTTCCACACTTGCTGGAGTCACAGCTTGTATGATTCTCAGAATTCACGGTTCTATCTTCAAAAAGCTGACACCTGCACTTTAGTGCCCAAAAAGAATATCCCAAGTAAGATTCCTAGGAAGCAATGGATCTTGAAAGTTTAGATTAGGGTCTCTGATTCATGTTGGTGCTAGGTATATTTTCAAATCATTTCTAAAATACTGGGGTTTTTTTTTTTTGCTCTTTCTCTACTGAACTAAAAAGATATTCTAAGAGTTTATAGTATTTGTAAACAGTGCTTTTTCTTTCATTCTTCATTTTTAGAACTTAAAAATCTATTCTCATGAAAGAAACATGTACGGTTGTGCATAGTTTGACAGGTCAACAGAATTTTCACCCTAATTTACACTGTGAAATTCTGAAGCTTTTACTAATATTTTCCATATTCATTCAGTCATTCAAATAAATATAAAATGTGTATCTCCTTCATGCAAGGCATTGTGAGAAGCAGAAAATTAATGCTCAATCTAGAAGCCATATCTAAGCAGATGGTGGGAATGACTGTATGCAAATCAGAATAATACAAGAAGGAAAAAGTAACTAATACAAAAGCCGAAAAGAAAAAAGAAAAAAAAAAAGCTAAACCAAAACCAGTATGGAAACTCAAAGAGTAAAGAATTTCCTCCCAGCTAGGGAATCTGACACAGCTTCGCGGGAAAGGTGACATTTGATCTTGACCTTTTAAAATAGCAGAAATGAAGTGCGAGGGTGGGTGGAGGCACCTGATGGAAGAAAGTTGAAGAATTAAGTCACGGAGGTAGGAGAGAAAGGGGAAGCAAGCTAGAGAATGTGAGGGGGTAAAAGGTGAATTGAGAGTAAGTCGAGAAAGTACCCATATTCTCTAACCTGTGCAACCTTTTTCTGAATGTAGGGAGCCTGGCAAGGATTAACCAGTCAACAAACAGGAGGGAGTTCAAAGTTTCAAGAAATCTTACAAACTTATAGTGTAATAGAACCTCTCTTAACTGGCCCCCACAGAACAGATTTCCTAAGATTTAACAAGTCTCTCTATTCTCCCAATAAACACAGTGGCTGACAGTGGAGCCCATGTGCACCGAGGCCAGCAGCACGACCCCTCCAGCACAGCTCTGGCTTCCGGTAGGCAACTTTCAAGCTGACTGAGATCTGACTCTACTTGTTCCTAAACAATTTGAACCACTTAGACTCATTACTGGAATTATAGAATTTGGTTAAATAGTAATGACAGAGGTGAGACGAAAAATATTTATTTCTGTAAGGACTAAGTTGAATGTTTTGCAAAGAACTGGTAGCAAGTAGTCCCTTACAAAGAAAGGGCTATTGAATCTAGGGTGGGGAGGTAATTACAAAACAAACAAACAAACCCCCCCCCCAAAAAAAAAAACAGCCAATAGTAATAATTAGCAAAAATAAAATTAGTAAAACATCCGGAAGAATTCCTGGATAAAACAGTAAAAAAAAAAAATTTTTTTTCAGGAAGAAGCTAGGGTTTAGACTGCTCAATAAACATCTTAGTTCTTGTTCCATTTCTAAAAACCAAAATTGGAAACTGTCTAGTGCATTTGATATGATTAATGTCCCAAAACAGTGTTAACACCAATGAAGGAACCACCCTCAAAAGAGGCCTCAGCCCTTAATGAAGAGATTGTTAAGTGAATATTCTCATTTTTGGAATAAAATATGTATTTTTTTCAATTAACCAATTTTCAGCTCCTATCTTTGAGGATGCCAGATTCTCTTTAGCCCAATTACTCCAAGTTTCTCCATGATAAGCAGGTGGATTCTGATAGTTAAGGCTTCCGTGTCATGGGGATAAACTCCACACAGGACATATGGCTTCACACTGGAAAGTCATCTTAGTTTTGTTTTCTGACATTAATACTTCTGGTTCTGATTGTAACTAGAAATAATCACAAAGTCTAAATGGAGATTGAATAAATTCAATAAGCATCTTATAAGCTTTGCAATTTTTCATTGGGAGGCTAATACTTTTACCTCTAATTATATCACACTTTTCTCTTAAGTTAACTAGAACATTGATCTGTGGGGCAGAGACTGGTGGCTGCCTAACCACTGACCAGCAGAGGACTGCGTCACTAGATATGGCGGTGATCCCAGCTGAAGGGCTCCACTCTTTCACCTCCCTTGCAGCTAAGAGTGACCATGAGTGTGCCTGTGTTCTGTCCAAGAAGATGTGAGCCAAGTTGTTGGGAGTGGTCTTATAGGAAGGATCCCTAAAAAAGCGGGGACATCTTTTCCTCTCCTTTTCCTTCTAGACATCCATGAGACGACTACCTGAACAAGGCGTGCTTTCCAAGACGTGCTATCAAAGATGGGAGAGCAGAAGCATGGACACTTGAGCCCCTGAGGACCCTATTAGTGAAGGAATGGCCCCTTGGGGGCTTCCTACATGTAAGAAAAGACACTACAACAGAAAAAAGAAGAAACTTCTCTTTTACTAAAGCCATAGTTATTTTCAATTTTTTACTCTGCAAATCATGGCTTTTCCTAACAAACTGTAAACCAGGTATCGTATCTATAAACTGATACATGACAATCCAGTCTTTACGATAAACATCACCAGAAAATGATTAAAAGTAGTTCTCCATTTTATAATCTGCATTTTTATAATCTCTTTCCATGGCAAGCCAAGGGAGGAATGTTCTAATAGAGTATCTGAGGAAAGCATGTTCTCAGAATTTGTCCAGAACTGCAAGCAATCTGGACAGAATGCTCAGTATCACCGCCCAGATGAACCAAATGGGACGCAGACGTTCCCAAGGCACAGCCGTGGGTAGAAGTAAAGCCACAGAGAAAGACATTATTCACAAAGGAAAAATGCATGAAAGAATTCAAGTCGTGGAGTCTACATTAAAACACATATTTTTCTCTTGGCTTTCAGGCGAAATTAGTTAAAAGAGAAATTTATTGAATGCTACCTTGTAGATCTTTTGTGAAACATTATTTTAAAAGAGCATAACTTTTTTCTGAAGCAGATTTCTCAAGTGCAGAAGGAGCAAATGAAATGCAAAGATGAACGTTGTTGGGAACATTTAAAACAGGATCACGCTGAGCTCATCACATCTTGCTGCCAAATCTCAGAATCCTGGGGTCTTGGCATAGTCTTTCGTACATCCTGAGCTTTGGGGCCCAGCATCCTCTCACCCAGTCCTAGCTGACTTACTATTTAAAATTTTATGAGGAATTTCCCATGAGGAATAGTTTTTAACAGGAAGAATAAACTCTAAGTTGCCCATTCACAGGAACAATAGCATTTAATCATCCGATCCCGTTGACTCTCTGGACCACAGCAGGTCAGCAACAGACTGATGGAGGAAAATGGCTACCCTCAAACTGATGGATTCTTTAAGCTGAGGTTTTCTTTTGGATGCTATGTTTTTATTTCTTGCATTTTTTAATCAAATTGCAAAGGAGCAATATTTCACCAACTCACAGTCAATCTGAACAACCTGACAAGCAGGATAAAATGTACCAAGTCTACCTAGCTGCGCCTAACACCTCTACACCGTGCTTTCCAAAACTCAGGCTCTCTGTGATAACTTGATGAGCTCAGCAACCTCAGGACTGTGAACACGTCCCCACCAGAAACTGACAATCCTTTTGGAATGCTGAAACCTCAGTTTTGACAACATAACTCGTCTCCCAGCCTATCCCACCCCCAAAGAAATAGAAGGGTTGCAAGGGCACAAAGGATTTAATGTTTTAATGAGAAAGAGCCAAGTTTGTGAGAACTATACGAGAATAATTAATCACTAATAACATCCAAGGGACAATCAACTATGTACCAGGTACTATGCTGGGCACTCGAATCTCTCCCCAACTTTACAAGGCAGGTGTCCTCATCCCCGCTTACAGCAGCAGAAATGGCCCCGAGGCTGCTCCAGGGCCGCCATCGCCGTGTACGGATGAAGCCACAGCTGACACCAGGTCCGCGTGGCTCCGGAGCCCAGGTCCCTTAACCACATGGTTATGCTCTCTCATTCCATAAGAGAGCTTGTATGCATGCCTGGCTATAGCAACAGCAGGAACGCTGATCATTGTTCCTACCCATCAGGCTGCCAAATTTGAGGAACATCATGAGTCAAGCAGATCTCAGGAAATGGGGAGAGACAAGGTGCAGCCACAAAGACTAATGATGTAAGATTACTACAGATGATGAGTGTTCTTAATACTACAAAGGGAAGTTGACAACCTGCAGTTAACTGGGCAATTCTATTTTTCACTCCATTCTTTACAGAACAAAGAAAAATACAGCCAGTTACTCATTTTTGAAAGTGATTTTAGGAAGAGTAGGAAAGGCTCCATCTAGGTCTCCTAAGCATTCTACTTTTTCCTGTTTTCAAAACGAAAGGCTGCCTCCTCCCACAATCTGCTCAAGGTCCTAAATTCAGAGCCTCTGTATCAATGTCTGCGCATCATGGTGGAAACGGTACAGGCTTCGTGTGCATTCACAGCACACCAGCAATACTAACCCAACCAACCAAAAAGGCCAGGAGATGGGAAATTTGGAGACCATGAGGCATGAACTGGTCCCCGACACCTATTTGCTGGATCTTTGCCTAAACCAGAGATGGGTGATAGAAAAAACACTTGACTAGCATTCAAGACACCCAAACTCAAGTCCTATTTCATTAGTAAGTAGCTGACTAATGTTCAATCATTTTCAAGTTCTAGGCAGTTTTTTATAAAAGAAGGGGATTAATTGTTGGTTCTCAAACTGTGGTCACTGTAAAGATCACCTGGGGACGTCACTAACAATACTCCCGGACGTTGGCCTGAGACTCCGCTTCAGTGGGTCCCGGAATCCGCATTTCAACAAGCTTAGGGGATTCCGATGCTCAGGGCTCCCCAACTTAGCACCAAGACAGCTGCTGAAATAGTGGGCCGGTGACCTTAGGAACCTTCTGCTTACCAGTTTCCCCACTGGCTGGCTAGACACAATCTGAAGAGACACAGAAGGGAAGGGCTGCCGTCAGGACCAGGAACACTACATGTCCCTGAGGCTCAGGTCCCTGGACACCAACAGATGGCAGTGCAACTTTTCCTGAAGCCATTACCTCTGGTCCTTTTCTGGGTGACAGTCCTCCTGGGCTTCAGCAGGTAACATCCCCCACTGGTTTGAGCTACTGGGCTACAAATCCCCGCCCCCCCCCCCCCCACCATGGTATTACCTTGAACTGCTAGAGAAAATAATCAGTTACAACTCTTCCTGATTCCAAAGATATGAGGCAAAGGATACCCTGATATGTCAATCAATCAATGAACCATAAAGGCAATGATTATTTCCTTGGAGAGATCTGATTTTTGCAGAAAAAAGTTGTTAGCTATAAGATCCAAATACAAAGACAGGAATTCCAATGAGGAAAAGAAAAAAAAAGCAGCAGCACAGCATAGCTAGACAGGCAGCCACAGACAAACTACCTAGCCACACTCAGCCTCCATTTATTCACCTCTAACATAGGGATAACAGTAATTTAGAGGAAGACAGATTAAATAATAAACGTTCTAAGAATAGCGCCCTGTGACATAGAAAGAGCCCTTTAAATGGAAGTTACAAAGAAATCCATCTCATTATTCATCAGTGGGGGCTTACAAGGTAATAACAAGAAAATGGCACAGAATGTAAGAAACCAGGAGGAAAGGTGGAAATAATTCCCGATTCCTGCTCTCAGAATCGGGTGAATTTTTCAGAATACTGGCATGTCCATTTCTTTGAGTTAACTTAGGCAGCCCAGAAACTTCTGAACTTCCTAGATCTGTTGTTCTAATCAATAATTTTCAGACACTTAACAACTTTTTCTGCTTCTATTTCAATATTTAACAACTATTCTGTGCTCATGCTTCTAGCTTAAATAACATCTTCTGACTTCTTTTAGTGATGATGGCAATTTGCTAAAGCACTTTAAAACTGTTATTTTGGGGGGCACCCGTGTGGCTCAGTCAGTTGAGTGTCTGATTCTTGATTTCAGCTCAGGTCACGATCCCAAGGTCATGGGATCGAACCCTGTGTCGGGCTCTGTGCGGAGCACGGAGCCTGCTCAAGATTCTTTCTGTCCCTTTGCCCCTCTCCCCTGCCTGCTCTTCCCCCCCCCCCAAAAAAAGTGATTTTTCTGTTAACAATTCAAACTTTGCCATAAATAATGAGTGTATATAACTATGTGTGTGCATGTATACATACACATATATATTTGTTTTTCTTTCCTTAGACACAATTTTCTTACTTTCAAAAGTGTTGGGAAAACTGCCAAAAGTGATCCATACTTGAATTGATTCTAATTTAAGTTCTCAGTTCAGAACCACATGCCAGTTAAGGTTACATCATGAATGCCTGACAGAACTTGTTCCTGCTAGATTTTATTAAGTCTTAACTCTTCATGTTTTGGGCTGAGCTAGAATTTGAACACAGGCCCCATCTGATCATAAGTTCTATTTCTTCCCTCATTATTACACAACATTTCAGAAGCTGAGAGGTGAAAATAATAAAATATAACAGGTTAACAAATCATATACAAAGGAGTTAATATCACTAAAAATTGCATGAAGAAGCTACTCACAAAATCATAGACGTTTACATGCAAATATCTCTTCACCAATGTATATGCCCTGGGCAAAATAAAAGTTTGTGAAACAAGGATCTGTATCGACAAGAGTCAGATTCCATGTAATAAATTAAGGAAAAAAAGGAAATCAGAATTAGTAATTCCTCCAATTACTGCAATTCATATTCATGATACTGATCAAAGTCTGCAAGCAGCAATTATTAGTCAATTTTCAGTTTCTAAAAATATTTTATTAAATAACTGTTAAGTAGGATTTTTACAAAGCAAATTGCACAAAAAAAGGTAAAGATGTTTATGTTCCCAAAAGTTCCTGTGCCTCTTTTTTTATCATCTTCTTGTCGGCTGCTCTTTCTCACGGAGCCAGTACAAAGGGGCAGAACGAGGACGGACGTCTTCCGTTCTGCTTCTCATCCGGAAGGAAGGCACAGCACCCTGCAGAGACTCAGCGTGTCTCTAGCTAAGAGTTGCTACACGGAGTCTGCTTCAAGGTGGGCTCACCTGGGGCGGCCGTCAGCCTCCGGGCTCCTTCACGGTGCTCAGGAAGAATTAAGAAGCTGAACGAGGTTTTCGAGACATTTCATATAGTAGGCATTTAGCGGGGTTTCTTCTGAGTTTGAGAAAGCTGAAAGAGAAAAAGAAGAGTATGGAAGAGTAAGTTTATTAAACTCAGTACTGCACTTAAGAGCAGCCAGAATTCATACTTATTTTTTATTTACACTTTAGCCAAAAAGCATAAACAAAAAAACAAGGTACTTCCATAATGGCTGCCATTACCTGTAATACCGAATGAACGCCTTGCTCTTTTTTTTGCCCCATCCCTCCTAATGCCTAAACTCTGACATAACTCAATTATTCGGTACCTCTGGAAACTCATGGTCACAGCAAGAAACCAACCAAAAAAACTATAAACCACTTATAAAGAATCAGACTACAAAAAAATTCATTAACTAATTAGTAACAAAATAACTAACACAAACTAATAACTAAAAGACTCCGTACAATACAAGGAGGACACAGTACAGTGCCTTAGCATAAACAAGTGTTCAAAGAATAATGCTCATTGAAAACCTGTGTCACTTAAAATGAGAAACGAACTGTGAAAAGAAAACCCTGCCTCATATCACGATCACATCACAGGGCTGAGAGGATACAAGGGCAATGGGATGTATTCTCGGAAGACTGTAATTCAACTCCGAGATGTTAGATCAAAGTTTTCTGTTCAAGGTCAATTCTAATTGGGCCCAGCTCTTATCACCTAAGAACACACTGCAGCACAGCGGTAGCCACTGGCAAAGGACGTTTAGTGCAAGAAAAAGAAAAGGAGTTGGAGAAAGATCACAGACATGTTTTAAGAAATTACTGTATCTCAAACCTTCATCTATCAAAACATCTTATTATTTAAAAGGTGACGTAATGAAAAGCATGGACCAGTGTTGAAAACTGTCTTTTCGCTGTGAACTATCCAAATATTTCACTAATCACAGAATTCACTGAATAGCTTCCAAGGTTAACTGTCATCTCTTTCATAATAAAACTTACTTTTCTTTGCTAACGAATATGCTTCATCCACTCTTCTTTTTATTGATGGGTTTTTCAAAGTTGTTTTTGCCTGGAGATAACACAGAGCAACCCATGAATCAGACTTCTTCCCACACGCCAAGG